>NC_092798.1:42849086-43463414 GCF_918797505.1 Bemisia tabaci
CACCGGGCTCGGAACTCGTCGAGCAGAACATGGCGCCAGCTCTCCCATTTACATTACGACTCTACGTACTCTATGGTTAATTGACAAGATCGCACAGGGAAGTGAGGATCTAAAGGGATAAAAGTATAAACATCCATGTTCATCGTTGGAAATGTACTTCGCTTTCACTCAACATTGTGCAGCGGTTCGATTGCCGATTCGATTATCGAATGATCCTGATCGAGAAATCCCTATCTTAGCAATGCTTTCAGTCGATCATGGTCGTTCGATATCAATTCAACAACCGAGCCGCTGGACTGCGAAAAAACCATTAAGCGGATTGGAGGATAGACCTTCAACCAACTTGAGACAATGAGACATGTTTTGCCTTAGGGTGATTCGATGGACGCCATATTTTGTGTCAGAACGGCCGCGGCATGCGATTTATCGCATCAATTGTTTCCATTTATTCAGCTACTCGTCATTTTTCTCCAATTTTGAGATCGCAACTCTGTTGTCAGGAGACTGAAGCACTCACTTACCAATTTTAACAAACAAATTCAACGTAATAAAGGCGTGGATTTTTTAGAGAGAAAATATCGCATTCGAGTGCAGTTTCGATATCAGTATCGAATGCGATGTTTTCTCTCTAAAAAAAAACCACGCCTTTATTACGTTGAATTTCTTTGTTAAAATTGGTTAGTGAGTGCTTCAGTCTCCTGACAACAGATTTGCGATCTCAAAATTGGAGAAAAATGACGAGTAGCTGAAAAAATGGAACCAATTGATGCGAAATATCGCATGCCGTTCTGACACAAAATATGGCGTCCATCGAATCACCTTAAGAACCTCGAGTACTTTGAAGTATTTACCTATAAAAAAGTAAAAATTAACAGTTGAGATCATCGTTTACTCTGCAGGTTAGTAACAGGATAGTCACAGTCTTTATAATGAGGTGTACGGATTATTTCAGCGCGCGGAAACATGAACGACACAGAACATTTATGAATTTTTCAAGCAAACAGTTTAGCCTTCATTCAAAGGGATAGACAGAAGTAGGCAGAACGTTAAAATGCGCAATGCACTAACTCAAGAAATCGTCGAAAGTGTTTTCCAAACAAAGGCCTACTTGGTATCATTCTGAAAGTGAAAGAAACTAGGAACTTTTTTATCAGTAATCTTCTCTGTAGCATCATATGATTGATAAAAAACAAAGGAAAAGAAAGTAATAGTCTTTCAGCCTATTAATTTTACTACACCATGAATTAAATATTGAATTTTTTCGTTCCAACTCGATTTTCAGCAAATCAGAGAAACTATGATTTCTATAGAGCCTCCAATGAACATGAATAACTATAGAGATAACATAGGTAGGTGACAATGGTGATATAGTGATAACGAAACATTTCACTTTGAGAGAAGGGGATTTTAGAATTTTCATTGCTTGAACATTAAAACGTTACGAAATCTCCTAAGGTAATTCAAGGCGTCCATGAGATACTTTTAACTTGGTACACGAAAAGAAGATAAAAGTAGTGGCAATAAATCGTATTTTGGTTTGGGGTAAAATTGTTCACCTTCTCCAAAAGTCATTGGCGGATCCAGCAAATTGGCATAACATTCTTTTTTCTCCAATTGAACGGCGTCGAAGTGTCAAACATAAAAGCATGACTTATTGCCAAAAACGCCCATGTGAGGAAGCGACCCACTTTACTTGGACGTATTTATGCTAAAAGGAACTATGTGCATAGGGTATGCGTGAGACACAGTTCCTTTCGACATTAACACGTTCTATTGGACCGCAGTTTGCAATTTGGAACTATAAATTCTGGCCCGGTTTAAAAACAACGTATGTGCCATCAGTTTCCCTATGCACAAAAGTGTTTTTTCAGGTGAGCCAGAATTTTTAGTTCCAAATGGACCACTAGACAAGGTTCAAATTTAAGCCTTGTGTTACATGTTTCTTTACCAAAATTTCACGTAAGACACGATGCGCACAACGAAAATTACCGAAATCAACTTCTTACGAAGATATTTAATGATTCTTGATGCGTGAATTTAAACCTCTCGCCTTGAAAACTCAATGCTCTACGTGACTCACATCGCGCGCTACACGTTATCATGACAGTCTCTGCGATATAAAAATCTGGCAACCTCAATCTTGACGCTTTGGCTCAGCTGTAGCAAATTGCTTATAGTTTGAACAACTCATGGTGGAAAATGAACATTGCTCGATTGAGAAGCTCGCTGAAACCGTTGCAGTGCACGATTTGACTCACGTAGAGCTTTGAGTTTCTTGGGAGCGGGCAGTTCAAATTCCTCGTAGCCTATGTGAAATAAAAACGTTAATATCTCCGTTAGGAGTTGGTTTCAGTAATTTTCGTTGTGCGCGTCGTGCTTCACGTGAAATTTTGGTGCAGAAACATGAATGAGGATGCTGAAATTCGTACCTTCTCTGGTGGTCCATTGCAAAATTCAGTCCAATTAACATCGAACTTTTCCTCGTCGGCCATTAAATAACGATTCCAATACAGAGAAGTAAAGAAGGATACACTTTCGTGCTACGGAAAAACGCCGTATAAACATTTGAATTAGTAGCGAGGCGTGAATGATCGATTATCGAGATTTCCCCATTTGAAGCTATGGTAAAGCCAACACCCTGTTTATCGATCTTTTTCCGTAGGTTTAAATGACGGTAGCTACACCACTGATTTGAGTGTTTCCAGATTTTGTCTAGTAAGAAATTTATTGTGGAAGGAGGTTATGCATATATTCGATCAAAATTTTCTGAGAAATTGGAGGAAAACCATTTAAAACTTTCCCACCGAATTTGTATTGTATAAAAGGAAATCAGGCAACGCCTGAAGGTTCATTTGGCCTTTCCCTTCTATGCTTTTTCGAGTGGGAGTGAGAGATACCTCACATCGTTGGAGGCAATAGAGGCAGAGGTCGCCCTGTGAAAATTTTCTTCATACTCGAAAATTTTGGCTCTCGTGAATGGCTTTTAATTTCTTTCTCCTCTTCCCTCGATAATCCTCAATTTGGTTTTATCAGCCTTTCGCTAATGTAGGTACTAATAACGTTTTATCTACACAAAATTGCAGCTTGTTCCTAAATCCGCATCGATGCCTACCTTTGATAAAGTTTCGACCATGGTTAAAAAGTCAGCCGTTCAATATTTTGTTCACGCCGTAGATGGCTACATGTTTTCTTTTTGAGTTCACAATTGTGAGGTGTCTTTTCCAATGTCGAACAAGTACATAACTCTGTGCGCTGATGTTAACTTTTTAAAAAAAAAGAAAAAATGGAATTGGTGTCTTGGGTGGGGGCCAGTTGCTCCATAAGGGGTGCAAAAAATCGCTGACTCCTTTGGAAAACAGCGGATATGGTCTTTTTTAAAATCATTGTATATCGTTGACACTTTCTTCAAATTTAAACTTCTAAAGTCCATTTTATGGAGAAGGATTTGCTCTATAATAATTTCTTAACCAAACCTTATTTGCTGCACGAACATCAACATGCACAGCTTAAGAAACTTTGAACGTGATTTGCTCAGAGCTTCATAAATTGACATCTGCTGCTTATACATAGTAAATGGTTTTATATACCTAGGTATAAATTCCTCAGACAAATAATATTTGAGAGATGTTATTTCCTCGGATGTTAAAATAATATGTAAAGAGAGATGTCTTTGAAATATATCTCGACAATTGAATTTAGACAGGACACTATATTAAACAAATCTTTACCTACTTAATAAAATAACACAATTGTAAATTTGAATTTTTTTTATTTCGTAGAATCTTTTTTTTCCCATTCATTTTAAATCTCTGTTTTCAAAATTCTATCCATAACCAACGAACACTTTTAGATACAATTTTAATTTTCTGTTCGAAAAAAATACAATTTTATCCAATAAGAAAGCAGTATAACAGTTGCTAACAGTGTTTCGTACCTTCTACATGCAAAACAAGGTATTAAACTTAAAGTCGATGCCTTAAAATTAAATATCCTAAAGTCACATAAGCTCTGGCAGAATACGGCATCATCATGCACTGAATTATGATAGATGCACAGGAACAAAGCTGAACAGTTTTCCGTGTGGCATAAACAAAATTTTGAAGGTGCTTTGTATGTATTCTCTTTATAAAAAAGTTCAACTATTCAAGTTTGAGGAGTGTTTCCTCTGATAAATTCAAATATGAGTACTTAAGGCGTGCCAATCTACAGCGCAAGTTGACGACCGAAGTTGGCTCAAAGATGTACTGAAAGACATTAGTAGAATTTTAGAATTTTTTTCTAACGGAACATTATAACGTTGCTGTTGGTCCTCTACATGCATCGTAGATTTGCGCGCCTTTAATGTACTTTGGAGGTGTGAACAACCATTTATCGTATTAAGCATGATAATTTTCAATGCTTTCAAGTACAAGTCTTTTTTTTGGGCAAGATTATGAAAGTAAATACAAATTGGAACTAAAAAATTATGAAAGTAAATACAATTTGGAACTAAAAAAATTCATATTCTTACAGTTAGCCATAGGCCTATGTTTATAATCTAATAAAAAGAAAACATAAAGCACACAACATTGAGCGCCTGTACATAAAAGTGCAGCTTCGGAAGCGTTGCTAAAGCATCTCGTCTGCTACTCCAAATACCTACAAATCGCCCTCGCTATGTCAAGTATAGTTGTAGCACTCATAAGTTTTGCGTTGAATTATTTTCTCCGATACGCAAACATGAATATTGGTTTCTCGTCACAGATCATTGATACGATCAGAAGAAAAGTAACTCTTCGCTGTTCTTCTTATTTCTTTCAAATGCTTTTTAACCAAACGCTTAGAAATTTTGAAATAACTCTGAACAAATCTAAATTTTCATCGGTAATTAATTGGTATATTCGCTTTTGTCTTTTCGTGGCATTTCCATATATTTATTCTGGAATGAAAAAGTAAATTACAGAAACTCAAGCTAGTAAGATACTAAAAATATACAAATTCTTGTATTTTAAGTCGGATATTCGAGCAAGTTTGCTGGGAAACTTGGTGTTTCTCCAAAATTACAGAGCTTTAATTCATGGATTCAACGAGAAAAAAAGTAGGAATCAAGTTGGATTTCCAGTAATGTCTAATAGATTTTTTTCTAGTTTCACGCTTCAGTACTCGCACAAGTGAGCTATTTTTCGTCCGTTAAGATTACTTGCCTGTGAGAGATAAACGAAAAACGGAGCGGCAGTGTAAAGAGCGTATGTGAAACTTTTCATTTTCATGCAAAAGAATGGTCAACAACTATCAGTTAGTGTTTTATTCATTCATGAAAAGTGCTGGGAAGAGGGGCATGAGACATTATAATTCGACTGTATTATCGAGCCCTGTGTGTGTATTACTACCTAAACCAGCAACTATTTTGTCGGCGATTAGCCGAGGGTAAAACCCTCGTTTCCACCGTCCACCACGAGGAGGAACCGACATCAGACGGCAACGCCCTGGTTCGCAACACAAAGTTCTGGGCGCACCCTCACTCACAACAGTGAACAATTCGCCAATGACCGAATGCAGGGAACTCCTCTACCACTGTGCGATCCCGCAGCAGGACAACAAACTCGTAGCTGGATACTCTCTACAGAGATAGAGATTGCTGAAACTTTGTCCGGCTTGTTCGGCCCAGGAGAACAGAATACCCTGAGCCACGAGACCCCGGAACTCTCGTGAAGTATTCGGCTCGTCCTGCATCAAAACCTACTTCAATCTGCAACATCGCCCCAACCACCAGCCCGTTTGAGAGGCGTCCGACCCTCCGGTTCTGACTTTGCCTGGTCTAAAGTGTCCCGGGGGGATGACGGCTTTAGACTTAATGCGCAAGCATCGGCAGATACCGGAGGTTGACCGCAGAACAGGATTGCCAGGCTTCGATCGGTCACCCCTGCATTTGGTCACTGACGAATCGCGCAAAGTCGGTCACAGATCGGGATTTCAGACCACTGTGTACCGGTTGATCCTTGCACCTCGCGGTTCAAGGATATGGCCTAACTACTATCAGTGGTCCTCTGAAGATCATCGTTCCCCTCATGTTCCTCAGGTTCCGCTTGATCTCTTCCGTAAGCCAGGGATATGGGCTAAGAACCAAGGTAATAACGTACCAAGGTTCCGCTTGATCCAAGGCTGCAATGGATATGGCCTAACATCCGAGGTGTAAACAGCCTTGCTGCGCGCGAAGCAGGGCACCAAGGAAGCGGTTGATCCATGCCCGAGCGTATTAGGGATATGGGCTAACAACCAAGGTAATAACGTACCAAGGATGCGCTTGATCCTAAATTGCTCGTTACGATGTGTGAAGAGATATGGGCTAACAACCTGAGGCGAGGGAGGGTGCAGAATCACAACAGGTTTGCCGGCGTTTGGCACGGGTCGGAGACCCGCCCCAGGTCCACCACGAGGAGGCTCCGGCACCAGACCCTCAGCTCTCTCATTTTCATCTCATTTTCATTTCATCTCATTATCATTTCATCTCATTATCATTTCATCTCATTATCACTTCATCTCATTATCATTTCATCTCATTATCATTTCATCTCATTATCATTTCATCTCATTATCATTTCATCTCATTATCATTTCATCTCATTATCATTTCCATCTCATTTCCATCTCATTTCCATCTCATTTCCATCTCATTTCCATCTCATTTTCATCTCATTTTCATCTCATCCCCTTTTCATCCCCTTTTCATCCCCTTTTCATCCCCTTTTCATCCCCATTTCATCCCCATTTCATCCCCATTTCATCCCCATTTCATCCCCTTTTCATCCCCTTTTCATACCCTTTTATCCTCTCTTTTTTATCTCTTTTTCATCTCATCACCTTTTCATCTCATTTTCATCTCCTTTCCATCTCCTTTCCATCTCCTTTCCATCTCATTATCATCTCATTATCATCTCATTATCATCTCATTTTCATCTCATTTTCATCTCATTTTCATCTCATTTTCATCTCATTTTCATCTCATTTTCATTTCCGTTTCATCTCCTTTTCATCTCCGTTTCATCTCCTTTTCATCTCCTTTTCATCTCATTTTCATCTCCTTTTCATCTCCTTTTCATCTCCTTTTCATCCCCTTTTCATACCCTTTTCATCTCCTCTCCTTTTTTTCTCTTTTTCATCTCATCACCTTTTCATCTCATTTTCATCTCCTTTCCATCTCATTATCATCTCATTATCATCTCCGTTTCATCTCCGTTTCATCTCCTTTTCATCTCCTTTTCATCTCCTTTTCATCTCCTTTTCATCTCCTTTTCATCTCCTTTTCATCCCCTTTTCATCCCCTTTTCATCCCCTTTTCATCCCTTTTCATCCCTTTTCATTCCCTTTTCATCCCCTTTTCATCCCCTTTTCATCTCCTCTCCTTTTTATCTCTTTTTCATCTCATCGCCTTTTCATCTCATTATCATCTCATTTTCATTTCATCTCCTTTTCATCTCTTTTCCATCTCATCTCCTTTTCATCTCTTTTTCATCTCTATATCATCTATCCCTTTACCTATCTCTATACCTATCTCTACCTATCTCCCCTATCTCTATACCTTTTCATCTCATTTTCATTGCATTCCCTTTTATCTCTTTTCCATCTCTTTTTCATCTCATCTTCTGTTCGTCTCCTTTTCATCTCTTTATTCGTGTCTTAGTGAGGGCATTTACATCCAAGTAATCGCTTCCATTTTAGTTCGAATTCATACCAACAAGATGCAAATGATTCAATATTTATAGGAGCTACATTAAATAATTTTTCAATTAATTATAAATCTGCATACGTATTAAATTTGGAAAGTCCTTTTTTTATTACCTCATCCATTTAAATAGGCAAAGAAAAATGTTGGCATTTGGAAGTTTAATAAAATTGTATACGGTAAAGTTAAAACGTATATGTACATGGAAGTAAAAGGGAGGTATAGATATTTTTATAAAGTTCAGATACTAGTTCAAATAAAGCACAGTCACCGATTAAATTTAATCAAATGCTTCAGTTTAAAGATGGCTCATTAACTTTGGCAAAAACGGTACCGCCACACAGTGGATCGAGTCTATTAGAGCGGTCAGACATGAAATTTTTGACTAAACTGCAAATTTTGATGTTTGTATCGTCCCTTTTTAAATTTCAGGGGTGATTATAGAAGATTTCACGAGAAAATCAATGGACACACTTTTAGAGTCTCAAAGTTTTGTTTAAACAGAGTTATAAGCGTTTAAAGTTTCCAAATTTTGTCCGACCTCTCCTATTGACTCGATCCACTGTGCGCCATCTGCTGTAGGATTCGACGTGACATTATCAGGGGCTGCATGTTGTAATGATTGCAAATCAAATGAATTTCGAATGAAAATATCTTTAGATAATGGAGTCCGTCCTTTCGCATCCGTGTCTTACCCACAAGTATTCATAATCGAGTTGATATTGCTTTTGAGATGCTAAAAAGCGTAGCTTGCTCCGATGAGCAGTCAGGCTAGGACATAGGTAAATAAGAGCACTGGACGTGCATTGCAACTCTAAATTGTACAGCTGAACTTGCTGTATATTTTCCTTTGATTCAAAAAATTGTTTCTATAAAATCTCCGGGCGAATTCAATAATTAATTTAGACGGTTTGCCATCTCTTCAATTTTTTTATCAGTAACAGTAATCTAATATACCCGGGGCAACACGAATATTGGCAGCACTGCCGACACGCATAAAAATGTCACGGGTCTGCTCAGGCGACGCTACGGGGGCAAGCAAATGGACACCTTGGGTCTCAAGGGTATTACGACGAGAATATTGTTCAATTGCATCAAACTCTATTTTTAAACTTTCTACTGCACTTTTAGTGTCTCAATTCCACTCTCTACGACGGAATTCCTCCCCCCCCCCAAGTCACTTTTTTCCTTATTCATCCTCTATTCTATATAATAATTAATTTATGCTAGAGAAAGGGGCATTTTAACCCTAAAACAAAAATCGTATTGATGAAAAAGATAGGGGTAAGGAGCTGTAATTTATTGTTAGGAAAAATAACTACCAATTGTGCAACTATCATTACTAATTAAAAAGATGAGAAACGAAATGAAGATAATCATATGAAGTCACATGAATGGATAGGAGTTATTGGTGAAAGAGGAGGGTATAGAATTTTCGTGAGCATTGTGCATTTGAATTATCAAGAAAAGTTAAGAAGAAAATAGTCCCATTCCTACCCATTAGACCTAAACCCATCCACTCTTTGACAAAAACTAAACGAAAAAAAAACAGAGATGAGAAAGAGGTTTTAATTATTCGTCCCGACATCATGGACCCCTGCCAACTCAGACATATTTTATCTGCCGAAGGGGTTTCCTCTACCACCCTCAGGCCTTGCCGTGCACCCGGGTCCTGGGTCATTGGTTTCGGCCTTCAACGGATGCCATGGCTGCCGATCGTCCAACGGAAGTGCAAGCACTACTGCGACCCCAAACCAAAAGCTGCGGTATCGTACGCCCCCCGTTCTAATAATACTGGGCGCTAGAATATTTAAAATCCCTGAGGGGGAGGGACTGAAAACTAAAGTACGAAAGTTAATTGAATTTTTGTTCTTTTCTACTTTCTCTCCATCCTGTTCTTCTTTCTTTTCTCCTTTTCTCTCGTTACTTCCTGCTCTTTTTCTCTCTTTTCATCTCTCTTTTTCATCTCTCTTTTCATCTCTTTTTTCATCTCTTTTTTCATCTCTCTTTTCATCCCTCTTTTCATCTCTCCCCCTATCTTTTCTTCTCTCTTTTTATCTCTCCCCTTCTCTTTTGTCTCTCTTTTCTACTCTTTTTTTCTACCTCTTTTTCGTCCCTTTTTTTCTGCCTCTTTTTCTTCTCTTCTCTTCTCTTTTCTTCTCTTTTCTTCTCTTTTCTTCTCTTTTCTTCTCTTTTCTTCTCTTTTCTTCTCTTTTTTCTACCTCTTTTTCTTCTCTTGTCTTCTATCTCTTTTTCTTCCTCCTCTTCTCTAGCAGAATAAATCTCACTTAATTGATAAAGTTTTTTGATGCAAGAGGCTACGCATGCAGAATCAATGGCAAATCTTGAGACGTCCAAGCGCTGCAAAATTTCTAAATTTATGTTCGAGAAAGGAGCATTGCAGCCCCAGAACGAAAATTGTATAAATGAAATAATATATTGCTATGGAAATTATTTAACAAGGATGAAACTATCATTAATAATTTAAAAAAAGCGGAACGAAATGGAGATTGTCGATAGAATGTAGAATGAAGATAATAATATGACAAATTTCATTTTAAATTTTCTTTATTTTCCAAACGTAGAACACTCACAAAAACTTTAATCATCCCTCTTTCACCAATAACTCCCCTCCATTCAGATGACTTCGCACAATCGAAACGAGATACGCGGTCTAGTAGGTTCACATTCGTCGTTTGTTAGATTTATCCCTGCCGCCCAGGAATTAAAACACTGAAATCTTTTTGATAACATTACTTTATTCCTAATTATGTAAAATTATATTTTGCAATGAGGAATTAATATTTTAGGCTCATTTTTAAAACAGCGCAAGTGCCATCAATTTTCTTATGTTCTTATGCAGAATGTGTGCTGCTTCTTCTTCTCTATCTTCCTTGGTGTCCAACCCTCCCTCTCCTTGCTATTTTTGTTCTTCATCGTTTCTCTCTTCTTCATGCTCCTCTCTCTCTCCTCTCTTGTCTTGTTTCTTCCTGATTTCCTTTCTCTTCTTTCCTTCCTATTCTTCACTCTCTTCTACCCATTCTTCTCCCTTTCTTTTGTCTCTTTTTCTCCCTCCTCTTTCCATTCTTTTTCCTCTTCTTCCTCTCTTTGCTCTTCCTCCTCTCCCACTTTAGTTTTTTCTATACAGATAGGTGCATTTATGAATGATCCACAAATATTAATTCCTTATTACATAATGTATATAGTCAATAGGATTCCCAGGAATAGAAACCCAGTAGCCAGTAATAAACTTCAGACACTGGTTATCACGCAGCCAATGAATGTAACCAAATGCATGATTCTCATTGAACGCTGTAGAGAAACAGGCAATCCATGCATGAGTCAAGAATTTGCCCCATTTAGTCGGCCATTAAATGTATGATTCAAAGTTAATCAAGCTTATATTAAAAAAAAAAAAAAAAAAAAAAAAAAAAAAAAAAAAAAAAAAACTAATCAAGAATTAAAAAATCAAAATATCTCATGCCTATCAACTAAACTGCGAATTCAACTAGTTAACCTTAATCTATCAAGCGGTTTTCGTAACGAGAGCGTCAATTGAGGGGCTTGGAAGGCAAGTGGGATGTGTGCAGTTTTTGAAAAAATTGACAAGTAAATGATTTCAACTAAAGCTAGTCTTGAAATGCACGCTGTGAAGATTTCACTCCTAAAATCCAATGTTTAAACAGCAAAAAGTGAGTTCAAACTTTCTTGCCGCCATAAGGCTCCGTGTAATTTTGCACAATTATACACGTATTCCTTGAAATAGTAAAAGCGGTTTTTTCGCAAGTGTCATCCAAGCCCCTTGCCTAAAAGAGGTCAATTTAATCAGTTTTTGAGATTCATGTGGTTACTGCTTTTTATCCCTCTTTTTTAAGTTTGCGTTCGCTGAATAATTGAGGCCTTAAGTTTGATTTTTGTAAGTTCCAAAAATACCCTGCAATTTGGAGGGTATACAACCTGTACAGTTTTTCATCAATGCAGTTTGTGTGAGCCTATTTGGGGAATGATGCTGAATATATTTGAATTTTTTCTTTCCTTTTGCCGCCATTGCGGAGAATTGGTTCACTTTGCTGAAGGAGGGTTTTTTTTTTTTTATTTTCCTCAGACTCGTTCATAGGTGGACAAAGTTAAAACAAAAGAAAATATATCGATTGTGACAAGAACCCCGCCATGCTTTAATTCGTGTGGCTTGATGGAAGCCTTCAAGCTAAATTAGTCTAACTCCAAAATGTGGCCGATATATAATATTTCTCTCACGATTCATTTCATTAGATAAAAAACATAAAAGTAAATGCTGCCGATGCAAAACTAACCACTGCTAAACTGAATACTGCTGGGATTATGTGAGTAAGTATTCGCTTTCGCAATCTTACGGATTTTGCGAGAAAATTGTGACATTGGCCCCCCCTTCTTAGATTGGTCTCCGATATGATAAACGAAAATATTGAAATTTTTATGACGGGGGAATTTTTTTCCAAGTTTTAAACTTAAAAATTTAGGGTTTGGAGGTAGCACGATGGTCCAGCAGGATGAAGTACATTCATCAGGGGAAAAAACTTATTAAAACGGCAACAAGGCAACCTTACAGTTTCGAATGAATAAGTTATTAAAACATTTGGTATAATTACTCACAAATGAAGAAAACTCTGCACGATATATTTCCCAAACGCCATGATTTATGGTCAAATCCCTAATTTTGAAGTTTGAAACTTTGCAACGTCGTAACGGGAGCAAAACAATTTTCTCTGTCATGAAAATTTTAGGAAAGCCGCACTTCAGACGGGAGAAGAACATACTAAAAATGCAGATCAATTCACCGAGAAATGGGTTTATGCCATCGTGCGACCTCCAAACCATAAATTTTTAAGATTAAAATTTGGCATCGTTGCAACGAAAGGTAAAACAATTTCCCGGTCATACAAATTTCAATATTTACATATCTGATATCGGAGAATAACATACTGAACATTCGGACCAATCGAAGGAGCGGGAGGGGGGGGGGGGGGGCAATGTCACAATTTTTTCGCAAAATCCATAATTATGAAGCTTGAGACTTTGCAACGATGCAGCGGGAGCAAAATAATTTTCTCAATCATGACAATTTCAGAAAAGTTGTAACTCATGTCGGAGATTAATATACTAAAAATTCAGATGAATCCAAAAAGAAATGGGGCAAGGGGGGATTTAAGTGCCCTACATGAGCCTTTTTACCAAAAAAAAAAAAAAAAAAAAAAGCCTAATAACCTCATAAAATCGCGATTATTTCTCCAGGAGCTCCAACAACCTGTTTCGAAAATGTGGTTTTTAGTATTAGAGAGATCTCCTCTTGACATTTTAGCTCAAATTTTTCGCTCTTGACAAACTTCGAGTTCCCCTTCAGGAGCACCGTGCCGAATTTGATAGTTTTCAACCTGAGAGATACCTACAATTATAGGCAACGCGGAATGGAGTTAGACTGATTTTACTAAGATCCGCCTAAATGGCGACTGCTTATTGTATCGGTGGTGAGGAAGAATACTGTGCCAGCTCACTTTGAAAAATTGAGAGAATAAACAAAAGGTCGATTCGTTCGCAATTAATTCTGAGAGCAGGAGTTGGAGAGATTTTACCGGGAAGAAGCGATGATCCGTGAATTCAGGAGCAGTTAATTCTGAGAGCAAGAGTTTGAGAGATTTTACCGGGAAGAAGCGATGATCCGTGAATTCAGGAGCAGTTAATTCTGAGAGCAAGAGTTTGAGAGATTTTACCGGGAAGAAGCGATGATCCGTAAATTCAGGAGCAGCTCTGATGCAAAGTGAAAATTCTCAGTCTTCCCACGCCGCCTTGACGAATGTTGGAGAGGCCACAAAATAATTACTGCAAAAGAAAGAAAAGAATGCTGAAATAGATACATTCAACATAAAATTGTCATTAATGTAATAATACCGTTCCCGAGGAGCACAGAGCAACGAAAATTTGAAAGAATGGTACAAGTTGATGGAAAGAAATTGCAATATTTTCCCATTTAAATTGCATTATTTTTACATCGTTTGATTAGTAAATTCCCATTTTAAACGATCAAATAGTTCCTCTATGTATAAGGCAGTTAGGAAATTTGCAATTAAAAAAAGTGCACCTTATCGCGATTATACTCCAATAAATTTTAAAAAGAGGAGTCCCTTCAAGCAGAGAATAGACAACATACGCATCACTCCGATCCGATAGCAGTAACTTTGCCATGTGATCGCAATTTATTGGAACATGTGCTGCTTTTAATTGAGTCAGTGAGTTCGAAAACGCAACAACTCTAAGAAAAAAATTGTTCAGGAAACACCTAAAACTGCGCAGCGGGCGAGGAAGTTAGTTTAAGAAAAACCTTTTTGGTGCCAAAGGACAAGTACTCAGAGACTTTGTAATGCATCAAGTTGAAATCGATACACCATGTTTGATGACAGAGAATTGAGCGTTTAAAAATTTCCGAGTTTGTGTTTTTCGTTCTCACCGACTTTCACATCCTGATTTTTCATAGTCTGCCCTGAAAAATTTTTCGAATCGACCATTTGTCTATTCTCTCAACAACCCAACTATTTCAATTTCTAAGTAGGTAAAACTGCGTATTCACGCAATGAATGAAGCTCGCCTCCCCCCCCCCCCCCCCCCGCTGACTCGGAGACTTTAACGCGAGGGTACAAAAATTGGACGCGATACGACTATTTCAACTTCCAAGGTGATAAAATTGCATATTGAAAAAATGAAGGATAATCTCTTCTCAGCTGACTCAAAGACCTTAACGCAGGAGTAGAAAAGTTGGATGGGTCAAGAGCCGAGACCGAGACTAGACAACGGGTTTCGGCGCAAGCTCGGTGAGACGGCGCGATGCGTGAAGTGCCCTTTTAAATATGCGTCTGGATGGATTTTACAGATTTAGGAAAAAAAACTTGGGCAAACTTGTTAGCTTTCCTTTTCCATCTCGCGGAAATGCACGGACATTTGTGAGGGATGAATGATGGACCTGTTATGAGAAAGAGCACAGCGTGTAGGAGGTAACAGGCGTTTACTGTGCGTCATTTCAATTAGTATAATTCTTACTCGGCGCGCGTCTTGAAGAACTTAATGTCATGATAACATGCTCCTCTCACAAGCTATAGTCGTGCCTTAGAAAAATTGGAAAAATGAACGTGTGAAAAATGAGGATGGAGAATGAACATAGGGCCGGGTTGTAGGACTCCGCCTTGTGCTAAAGCCAAAATTGAAGTTTAATTTCCCCTAAAAGCCTACTCTTCATGGACACTATAAGGTCTGTCTTAGAAGGGCTGACTAGTCCCGGAAGTTTTTTACGTATCGCAGAAAATAAATACAAAAGTTTCTATGTATGGTAGGTATGTAATTCTGATTCCAAAACTTTGAGCTTAGCGCGAAAAATGATCGCGGAGAGCCTGCAAAACTGTAGGTATACTTCACGCATCGCGCCGTCTCACCGTGCTTGCGGCGGAACCCGTTGTCTAGTCTCGGTCTCTGCTCTTGACCCATCCAACTTTTCAACTCCTGCGTTAAGGTCTTTGAGTCACCTGAGAAGAGATTCTCCTTCATTTTCACGATACGCAATTTTATCACCTTGGAAGTTGAAATAGTTGTATCGCGTACAACTTTTGCACTTTGTGACTTTTTGTACCCTCGCGTTAAAGTCTCCGAGTCAGCGGGGGGAGGGGGGAGGGGGGAGGCGGAGTCTCACCCATTGCGTGAATACGCAGTTTTACCTGCTTGGAAATCGAAATAGTTGCGTCACACGTTTCGCCCCTTCCAACTTTTCTACTCCGCGTTAAAACTCTGCAGTCAGCGGAAAAGAAAACAAACTTTTTAATTGTTAGCGATTTACGAGAAAGATTTTTTCTTCATAATTGTGGCCGCATTGGTGAAAAAGGGACCTCATCTTTTGGAAAAAATTTCCGAAACTTGAAACTCGCGCGAAAAACGATCACGGGAAGCACTTGCAAAATTGTCGGGATACTTCAAACACCGCGCACTCTCTACCCGATCTGTAGTCTCGCTCGCTCGACTCTTGACTTGCAAATCGCGCTAAGTTCCGAAATGCGCACGCTATTTGGAAATGCGTAGGGCAGCGCGCGCACACAACATCGAAAGGCGCACACAAAAATGGAGCGCATTTTGATCAAAACGCTTTTAGTTTTTTCTCATCCATTATTCAAGGTTGTATCTTGTATCCTACGCAATTTTTCCACTGCCTACGGAGTTCGTGGACTGCCGATCGATCGTTGCTTCGTCCAAAAGTCCCTTTCACCCCCTCTAACTTTTTACCTTATTAAGGTAAACATTTGAAACTTGGGGGATGTTTTTAAGTCAAAGGGAGCTACTTTAAGGCCCCCTAAAATTTTCAGGGGGGCTCCCTTGGGGAGGGGCAATGGACCCCGACTCTTAATTTTCAAATGGGAAGACCCCCTTTGTAATAGCTTGTTCGAAATAGCTTAAAAAAAGAAAACCTTTCGCGCAAACTCGAAGTCAATATCTCAAAACGTTTCAAAATGGCGGCCGGTTAAGGTTCAAAATGGCCGAAAATTAACACCGGTTATTTGTCGAAGGATTTGCGCGAAAATCGGTGACTAGAGGTATTATGACAAGAAAAAACGAATTTGACGTTAGATTTTCAAGAAAACCGAAAATTCCAAAATGGCCGTCGGTTAAACTTCAAAATGACCGAAAATTGCCATCTCGGTTTTTTGCCGATGGATTTGCCTAAAACTTGGAACTTGAGGGTATTTTGGCATGAGATTAACACATTTGAACTTAGATTTATGAAAAAACTAATTTTTGGTCATTTTGAACTTTAACCGACGGCCATTTTGGAATTTTCGGTTTTCTTGAAAATCTAACGTCAAATTCGTTTTTTCTTGTCATAATACCTCTAGTCACCGATTTTCGCGCAAATCCTTCGACAAATAACCGGTGTTAATTTTCGGCCATTTTGAACTTTAACCGGCCGCCATTTTGAAACGTTTTGAGATATTGACTTCGAGTTTGCGCGAAAGGTTTTCTTTTTTTAAGCTATTTCGAACAAGCTATTACAAAGGGAGTCTTCCCATTTGAAAATTAAGAGTCGGGGTCCATTGCCCCTCCCCCAGGGAGCCCCCCTGAAAATTTTGAGGGGGCCCAAAAGTAGCTCCCTTTGACTTAAAAACATCCCCCAACTTTTAAATGTTTACCTTAATAAGGTAAAAAGTTAGAGGGGTGAAAGGGACTTTTGGACGAAGCAACGATCGATCGGCAGTCCACGAACTCCGTAGGCAGTGGAAAAATTGCGTAGGATACAAGATACAACCTTGAATAATGGATGAGAAAAAACTAAAAGCGTTTTGATCAAAATGCGCTCCATTTTTGTGTGCGCCTTTCGATGTTGTGTGCGCGCGCTGCCCTACGCATTTCCAAATAGCGTGCGCATTTCGGAACTTAGCGCGATTTGCAAGTCAAGAGTCGATCGAGCGAGACTACAGATCGGGTAGAGAGTGCGCGGTGTTTGAAGTATCCCGACAATTTTGCAAGTGCTTCCCGTGATCGTTTTTCGCGCGAGTTTCAAGTTTCGGAAATTTTTTCCAAAAGATGAGGTCCCTTTTTCACCAATGCGGCCACAATTATAAAGAAAAAATCTTTCTCGTAAATCGCTAACAATTAAAAAGTTTGTTTTCTTTTCCGCTGACTGCAGAGTTTTAACGCGGAGTAGAAAAGTTGGAAGGGGCGAAACGTGTGACGCTACTATTTCGATTTCCAATCAGGTAAAACTGCGTATTCACGCAATGGACGAGACTCCGTCTCCCCCCGCTGACTCGGAGACTTTAACGCGAGGGTACAAAAGTTGGACGCGATACAATTATTTCAACTTCCTGAAGGAGAATCTCTTCTCAGCTGCCTCAAAGACCTTAACGCAGGAATAAAAAAGTTGAATGGGTCAAGAGCAGCCGATTCTCAGTGAAGTTCAAAAAGTTGGGGTCCGTTGCCCCCCCCCCCCCCAGGGGGCCCCTTGAAAAATTTAGGGGAGCCAAAAAGTAGCTCCCTTTAACCTAGGAGCATCCCCCAAGTTTCAAATCTTTACCTCGATTAGGTAAAAAGTTAGAGGCGGTGAAAGGGACTTTTGGAACACTCTGTATAATTTTTATTTCATTGTCGCAATATGCTCGAAATCTAGACCCATAGAGGATTTCATTACATAGTCTGCAGCTCAGAGTTTCAAAACATCATAAGCGCCATGAGGTCTAACTAATTTGGATCGTGGTATTTGACATCATTAAATAAACCAAATGCTTCCCCTATATGAGATACTAGGGGGCTCCGCCCCCTGGCCGCTACGCGGCCCAACCCCCTGAAGGCGCTCCGCGCCATCAATGGGCCGCTTCGCGGCCCTATTTTTACCCTCCTATCAAATTTTCATTCAGTATGTTATTTTTAGATGCTTAATTAAAAAAAAAATCGGATTATGACCGTTGAAAGTTAATAATATTTTTTTTTTTATTTTTGAAGTAGAACCAAGGTGATGTAATGAATGGTCATTACATCACCTTGGTTCTACTTCAAAAATAAAATTAAAATGGTGTTGTTCGAATCAAACTTTATTAATAATATTTGGTCAGTCCTGACTCGACGCAGCGCCTGCCTCCTCACTTTGTATCTGCTGTTACATAAATGCTGTTTATATTAATAAGAAATTCGGCAATTAAGTATTGACCAATGCCAGAATCAAAGCCGGAAGAATGAGGAAAATTGAGCAAAAACCTTAGGCCGGGCGGCTCCGGTTATTGGGATTTCCCCCTTGCCCCTTCCAGCGCTGCGCCGATCCTCAACTCTCGAATGAGGAGCCCTCCACGAGGAGAAGCATTGTTCTATTGTCTATTCGGATCACTCAGGTAGAATCTCACACCTCGACGTTTCTAGCGGAAACGACATATCTCTCACGCTCTTAACATTGGACATAAGTCCCATGTGCTTTAAAAAGCTCTAGAACATTGAAAGTTCGGGGTTTCACAATTTTTTGCACATCTACAGCTATTACAGATGACATACATGTAAGGATCATCCTTATCGGTCCGGTAGTTCGTTAGAAATAGTGCTTCCAAGATTTTGCTTGTAGCTGTATAATATAGATTTGTAGAGATTTGTAGACAATTTTCTTAGAAATGAGTCTTCTTTGAATGGCCAGAATAGACTGATTTAGTGACTGTATCATTTGATATACGTAATATCGAACTCTCGGTTTAAACCAGGAAAAATGTGACCTAATGTAACCTCACGTGCAAATTTTTAGTGAGTTAATTGTGTTAATTCATTACAATTTAGGCACTCTCAGGTCCTGAATTAATTAAGGACTCATTTCAAGCGGGAAATTTAGATCGTATGAAACACATGAGCGCATTTGACCAGCATGTCGCGAACGACGCGAATCAAAGACGAGGTTGCATGTATGTTTACAATTAAACTATGACGTAGCCACTAAATCAGTCTATTATTGACATTGACATATCCAAAGGCAATTGGATTCTAGCTGAATGAGAGAGACGGTTGCCCAGTCTTGGTAGAATTGACTATAAAAGAAAGTTGAAAAAATCGGTAAATTCAATACAGAAAACAAGAGAACCGTTCGAATATCATGGAGGGCATTTTGGCTGGCTTATTTATTCTTCTCCCCTTGTAGAAAACGGGTGCAAAATTACCTCAAGCTGGACTTTTTCCCCACTGACCAATTATTTGCGGGAGAAACTCCAATGAAAAGTTAAGGTGATTCGATGGACGCCATATTTTATGTGAGAACGGCATGCGATATATCGCATCAATCGGTACCATTTTTTCAGCTACTCGTCCTTTTTCTCCAATTTTGAAATCGCAATTCTGTTGTCAGGAGACGAGCGCACTCACTTACCAATTTTAACAAAGAAATTCAACGAAATAAAGGCGTGGTTTTTGTAGAAAGAAAACGTCGCATTCGATACTGATATCGAAACTGCACTCGAATGTGAGATTTTCTCTCTTAAAAAATCCCGCTTTTATTACGTTGAATTTCTTTGTTAAAATTGGTAAGTGAGTGCTTTAGTCTCCTGACAACAGAATTGCGATCTCAAAATAGGAGAAAAATGACGAGAAGCTGAATAAATGAAACCAATTGATGCGATATATCGCATGCCATTCTGACACAAAATATGGCGTCCATCGAATCACCTTAAAGTCCAGTATGACGACTGACAGAGACAGAGACATTCAGCGCGACGACGCGTCGATAGGCTCACACGAATGAAAGAGTGCCTTCAATTTTGAGTGATACCACAGCACACACAGAAGCTCGATAGGTCGCATGCTTCATTCCGCACCGGTTTTATGGAGGCCAATGAAGGGGCAAGGGGCAAGGGACAAACATTTTAATTGCTTTTATATCGAAACACAAATAATCGATATCGACGACGCAAACACCCAAACCGCGTGGCTCGGCTAGCGACGTTGCAGATATTCTGTCATACTTAATTTTATGGCTAAAATGCTACTTAAAATAAATGCTTGAAAATAAAAACATGCGTGAATTTACTATTTCGTGAGAGGTGGGTCCAATTCGGCGTTTCTCGGACGAAGAAACGTAACTCAATGCCAAGGTTGCCAAATTGACTAAAAAATTAATTTTTTTTTTTTTGTACCTCAGCAAATTTTAGTCAACATTTGTCTGAATTTCGCATTAAATCCGAGGAATAATCAGTGAAAGTTCCGCTTCGAAAGGTCCAAAATTGTTCTTGTTAATATGCAATTTACGAGGAGAAATTTGGCAACATTGAAATGGAGTTACGTCCTTTCGTGGGGAGGGGGGGGGGCCGCCGCCGCCGCCGCCGCCGACGAATTGACGGAGAAGAGGAAAGTCAATGGACGGTAAATACAAGGAATTAGATTATTTGCAAATGCCACTTGAAAAATAAAGCAGGGAGAGAAAATAATATGTCGAGGAATTTTAAAAAGAATGAAGAAAATTGAAAAAATGTTAGGAATCATTGTGAAAATCAAGGAAAATCGGTAATGAATTTGAATGAGCTTAAGAAAGGTACCCCTGACGACGAAAAGTGTTGTGGAAGAAAAAAGTCGAGTCTATGCATCATTGGACTATTAAAATAATTGGAAGAAGCTGAATTATCCAAACATACGTTCATGTCAAAAAATACGACTACATACCTTCAGCGACTCGAAAGTTCATAACAGACAAGTTGTGAAGCTGGAAAATCTGAAAAATAAAACAAAAAGAAAATATTCAAAATGTATCACAGGGATGAGAGCTAGGATTTAAAGTGAAAATAGGGAGTCACAATTTCGGGATGAGAGAAAATAAGTCTGTGGGTTAGATATAGGATTAGGAGCTTTTAAGTTTATAATTCAAATAATACGAGTATGAAACGATGCAGATTGCGCAGAAGGAGATTTGTGGTGGGAATTTTGTCGGTAGAAGTGATCACTATGACCCGATCTTAAAATCATCTTTAAACAACAATAAAAAACTAGGTACTAGAAAATCATAATTTGTGATTTTTGAGGCTAAGTGCATGATGTAGAAACAAGTGAAGAAATTCATTTCAATTTTACTCATAGGATACTTCTCTCATACCAACATCACTCCTCCGGGATGCGAAGAAAGAAAAAACAAGCAGTTCCAACGCCTAAGCGTTGGAGGGCGCTTCTTTGACAAAGCATATTACTACCAACTTATGCATCCGAAGACTGACGAAGATGGAATTTCAAGTGGGATTCTTTAACCGCAAAACCCTTCAAAACTTCAGATCGATGGCGAAGATTTGAAACTTTCCACGAGAACTTTGTGATGAATCTTAACTGGTGGTGAATGGAAACATAAAGGATGCACTGTAAATCAGACGACGGGAAAGAGCGGCGGAACCTCTGAAGCTGGTGCGTCAACGCGATCTAGCGGACAGCGGCGTCGCGACGCCGCGCCGCGTGGTAAGGCGCGCAGGTCGCGGGGGAGCGGGGCCCGGCCGCGTGAAGAGGAGTTCAGCAGCGGGGCGGGGAAGCGTGGGTCGCGGGGAAGAGAGGGACCGGCCGGCCGGCGGTGACATCGGCCATGGATGAAAATATAGGCAGCGCTAATGTCTCCGCTAACTGGAGTTGGGGGTCCTTATTCATTCTCTTGATCCATGACATAACCTTAAACCTTCCGCTCAATGCCGCAAACAGCTGACGTGTCGATGCTGCGCCAAGAAAATGAACCAATCACAAAGTAGCACAGTAATACGTCACTAAAATGAAGAGATCACGTGACTGTTCGTAATATTTTCAAATCGATCTGAAAGTACTGCCTCGGATATAAGTATTTAAAGCATAAGGAGGCCCTAAAATACTTTAACCAGGTAATACGTCCGTGCGAGATTGTTATGCTTAAAAGCAAAACATTTCACGAAAACTTTTACGAATACCAGATGCAGAAAAAAATCAAATTTTCCCGGGTGTACCAGAATGGCGTCATTACCCATAAGGCAAAAGGGCATGTAGTATAGTACATGTTACATCGGGGGAGTCGAACGGTTGGAAAGGGCGCATCTGGTACCCAGAAGCGCCCAAAATGATTTCCACCCACAATCAATTGTCCTTTAATATGCAGCAAATTTTGTCTTATCGCCCCCAGAACGGTTCAGTTTTTGGTTAAATACTTAGGTACATGTTTCTAGTTGAAATATCAATACACCCCTTAGGTATTGCCAGATGTGAGCATTTAAATGATCACGCCCTATGAATATTTTAATCATTGCAAAATTATGCATCGACTGAAAACTTGGAGAAAAAAATAAAGTAGTAAATATAGAATAGGTACTGAAGACCCATATTAAGCGGACAAAATAAAAAACACAAGCAAGCTGTCCGACAACCTGACTGTTTGTAGAAAAATGACTTTAGACCAACTCACTCGGCATTAGGTATAGCTGAAGCTGCTGATTTTTCACGATTAGGAGAAGGCAAGCATATGTATAGTCACTTATGAATTTCACGATCGTAAACGGAGCCTTCAGAAATGCTCCTGAAAGTTTACAAAAATGACGGACGGTCGCGTCGGCGCACGCGGTGCAATCGGGATTTTAACACATCGGTGAACTGATCATGCAGATCGAGATTTTATTACAAAGAAAATGCCTGTCTCACCACGATTACTTTTAGCGAGGACTTGCTCATGATTTCTTGAAATGTCCCCGAAAACATTTGACAAGCGATACGAAAGGAACAGCACAACCGTAAAATAAACGTTTTGACACTTAACTGAACAGATTTAAGATTTTAAGCGAGGCCACTTGCCACCGGACGGACGCTGCGCGCAAGTGGGAGGCACTTGCCACCGGACGGACGCTGCGCGCAAGTGGGAGGCTATCTCTGAACTAGACAGACAACTGGCAAAGGAAAATGCCATGGGCTGGACGTCGTTGGAAGGGGGGTGGGGGTGTCGCACGTGCACTCAGACGGTCTGAAACCACCGGGACTTTTGGTTCAGCGAAAAACGTGTGCGTGTGTGTGTATGGGGGCCTGACCCTCCTCCTACCCTTGCCGTTTCAGAGACACTTCCCCGGCCGGGAAACCGACAAGTCTCTTTGTCGCTCTCTCTTGCGTAATCGTTTCGAAGTTTCGAGAAACCAATTTTGGCCGCTCTACCTGCCTTTTCAGGCCGGTTCAATTGTTATCCTGTCTAGACTCTGTCGTCTGTCTAGATTTCTTAGGCAAAACAAGCTGTCTGGCTCTCTTTTGGACGACGCCGACGCGACGAGGAACTAGAGGACCAGCTGCTTTTTCCAACTGAGCAGCGTTGCAACATTGAAGGGGGGGGGGAGGCTGAAAGGAACCTAGGAACAACCTCTCTTACAGTGAGGGTGGCTTTAACGGAGTCTATAGAAACCCGCAACCCTAAAATCTTAAAGCGGGGAACTACCATGGAATACTTACGACGAGAACATATCGTAACACACTTAGGGGGAGGGGGGTATAAGCCAGCATTACAGTACTTTAAAATGGGGGGAGGGGCAGTGGTGTGGCGTGCTTTGCGATATATCGATTGATATGCCACTCAAACCTATGAAAAAAGATCGATTACCAGGGTGTTCGCAGAGAACACCTTAGTAATCGATTCTTTACCATAGCTTCAAATGGCGAGATATCGATAATCGATCATTCACGCCACGCCACTGGGGAGGGGGGTTAAAGCCAAGCGTTACATAAAAAATCTGAGCTGGGGGGGGGAGAGGGACTTTGAAAAAAACTGTGCAAATAATTGAAAATCCCGCCCTTCCCGAATGGATTTTTCCGGCGCGTGACCCTTTTTCACACCTCTTTGTTGACCTTTTCCATGTCGTTCAGCGAAATGGCCTCAAAAAACCCGAATTTTCTTCAAGCTGTTTCCTCAGAGTTTCCTGATATTTTGAAAATGGGGAAGGGGGGGGGGGTGAGGCCATCGTTACGTGATTCAAAAGTGGCTGCGTTACGGGTGCGTTACAAGGGAAAGATAGGGGTCAAAAATTGAATGAAGCACGTCACGGTTATGTAATACTTGATTTGAACGGCCCTTTAGAAAACATCCGGTAAACTGAGAATCGGCCATTGATTTCGTTGACATTTTTATCTCAGTGAAAAATCTTTTGTGTACCGTATTTTGGTTGAAAAAATAAAGTTGAAAGAAATTGTTGGAAATATGATGGCTGAATCATGTGGGTACAATCTTCAGCGCTGAGTTCGAAAACGACCTTCGTCTTTCTCAATATACCCACCAATTTCCAGGAAATTGATATTTTGCGTAACTTTCGGGATTAAAAAAAATCTCGAGGAAATAAATAAAAATCGCCCCTTACAGATACTTCAGTAAGATTCTGAGAGTGAAAACATATTTCGTCACTGAAAAGGAATAATGAAGCGTTAGGGGCAGAAAGTAAAGTTCTTGGTTGCGGTGTCTAGGATCTCCGCTAACACTTCAGCCACGATAATTACAGCAAATGCACGAAATTCGTTAAAATTTTATTAAATTATCTTTACAATTTTACACTGCTGAAAACTAAAAATTTTAGAAAATCCTCTGAAAAGTTTCCTCTCTAAAATATAAACTAACAGCGGCGATTCTAAAACTCCGCAACCAGAACATGCCCGTCAGTGGCGTGGCGTGAATGGACCACTAGACAAGGTACGAATTTCAGCATTCTGATACATGTTTCTTAACTAAAATTTCACGTAGAACACGATGCGCACAACAAAAATTACCGAAATTAACTCCTTGCGAAGATATTTAATGATTCTTGATGCGTGAATTCAAACCACCCGCCCATGAAAACTCAATACTCTACGTGATTCACATCGCGCGCTCAACGTGTATCATGACAGTCTCTGCGATATAAAAATCTGGCAACCTTAATTTTGACGCTTTGGCTCAGCTATAGCAAATTGCTTATAGTTTGAAAAACACATGGTGGGAAATGAACATAGCTCGATTGAGAAGATTGCTGAAGCCGTTGTAATGCGCGGTTTGACTCACGTAGAGTTTTGAGTTTCTTGTGAGCGGGCAGTTCAAATTCCTTGTAACCAATGTGAAATAAAAGCATTGATATCCTCATTAGGAGTTGGTTTCAGTCATTTTTGTCGCGCGAATAGTGTTCTGCGTAAAATTTTGGTTAGGAAACATGTATCAGAATCCTTTAATTCGTACCTTGTCTAGTGGTCCATTGCGATATATCAATTGTTATGCCATTTAAACCTATGGTAAAGAATCGATTATTAAGGTGTTCGCTGCGAACACCCTATTTATCGATCCTTTTCCATAGGTTTAAATGGCAGAACACTCGATATATCGCAATTTACGCCACGCCGCTGATGCCCGTTTCTGCACCCAACGCGGGTCAATTTTTGATGATATGAGCAACCGACTTACCAAAAACACTGAGCGATTTACGTACGAACAAATCGGCTTCGATAATGATATCCTCGAGCCAAATATCATTTAAGTATCACGGAAAAAGAGCTATACCGAAAGCTCATTCAATGACGACAAATACAAGTGACATTTACAATCAACTCTGAAAAAACTCAACGAACTATGGAATGGGACAGAATAAGTAGCGTTTCAAAATTAACAACGAGGAGCTACCCAACTTAACAGAAAAATTAGCTCCTCAAAACTGCAAGCCACTGAAGAGGTCTGAACCGTCACCCTCGATTTCACACACCAGACTGACTTTTAGACGTTTCACGTAACGTCTCCGATCAGCACCTGTGACGATGGTGGTGGCGGCGGCGGGGGGGGGGGGGGGGGGGGGGGTGCTGGTCTGATATGCCGAACATCCGCTCGACAGAATCCCTGTCTGGCCGTTTGGCGACCGGCCGGCGGCATCGGAGAAAATTCTCTTAAAGCGACTCGGATGAAAAGGAAATCGGCAGCATAGAGGAGATAAGAGTCTGGGTATTGTCAAAGTGGTGATGACAAAATACCCGTCGGGGGAAACTTGGAAAAGGAGGGGCGCGGTACAGTCACTTCTCACCAAAACACGAATCTCAACTGCCACGAAGGACAACGCTACCGTGCGCTTAGGAAACACGTCGTATAAACCCTCAGCTGTTGTCAAATGTCCTTGGATAAATCAGAAGTTTTCGGGGAAATTCGTAGATATGTAGCTTCCGATTTGAACTTTCTGATGAAGTTACTTGCAACTGGAGAACTACGTTGCACAATCTTAGCAGCACTGCAGTTTCACAAGCCCTTTTACTGAAAAATGCTTAGATTGCAACCGAATCTGAGGATAGGACGAGAGTAAAATTATTGCACGAAAAAAGGTCACTTTTATCGGAAGGAAGGGAGAGCAGAGTCAAAAAATCTACAAAATGGTTCTTGAACTATTTAAATTTCCTTTAAAAAAAGGGATATACTTAAAACAGTGAGGTGGGGGGGGCAGGGACGGACTGGCCGGGGTGGCGATGGGGCGATCGCCCCACTTTCATCGGCCAAAAGGGGCCCCTCCGGGGCCTCTTTTGGCCGATTTGAAGGGCCGTATTTCGCCGTTTCGAAGAAGCGCCCGAGGGCTTTTTCGGTTCGTCCTCGAGAAAGGGCCCCGAGACTCCTGAGAGGACAGGACACTTTATTGCCGATTCGGAGAGCGCCCTGAAGGAGCTTTTTTATGCCGTATCTAAGGGCGTTGCATTTTGAGAGCCCTTTTTTCTGATTCGAATAAGTCCAAAGGGGTCCTTTCTTGTCATTTCGGAAGAGCCCATTTATTGCCGATTCGAAGAAGACTCGATGGAGCCTTTTTTTGCCGCTTCTAAGGACCTTAAAAGAGCCCCTTTATCTGATTCGAAGGAGTCCTTTTTTGCCGTTTCCAAGGGACCATTTATTGCCGATTTGAAGAGGCCTTGATTATACCGCCTCTAAGGACCTTCAAGGCACCGGGCTCTTTATCGCCGATTCGATAAAAGGGTCCTTTTTGCCGGGGGCCCTTTGGTACTGATTCAGAGAGGCCTCGAGGGCGCATTTCTATGCAATTTTGAACTTTGGAGGCCCCTAGTAGGGAACCTTTCCTACCTTCCTCAAGGGATTTCGTAGGGGCCTTCGGCGATTTTTCCCCCTTTAGCGAAATCCATAATGGGGGCTGTCCATATAATACGTAACGCAGTTTTTCCGATTTTTTTACCCCCATCCCCCCTCCGTAACGCATCGTAACGCAAGCTCGAACCATCCCCCCCCTCAAAAAAAATAAATAAATACGTAACACAAGCCTCGCCCCTCCCCCCTATTTTGGTCAGTTTTTTAAATTAACAAGGAAAAAAAGGTCTTACGGCAAAAAAGAGTTACGTAACGTTGGGCTTGACCCCCCCCCTCCTCCCCCCTTAATACGTTACGTATTGTATGGGCAGCCCCAATGACTTTTTTCTAATTCAAAAATTCCCGCGACATAAGGCCTCTTTTGACACATTTAAGACGCGCGTGCGAGTCGATTCCTTCAAATACCATAGGGCTACTTCACTCACTCACAAGGCTCGAGGCTTGTCTGGATCGCGAATGCCGCCGGCGCCACACAGTTGTCATTAGTGTATGGCTCGATATTACAAGACCGGTAAAGTGTGAAAAACCAATGGGAATGTGAACAATCCGAGCGTCAAGACTTTTTCGTAAAACTGTGTTTCTATTTCCAGTTTAATTAACACAATAATTTTCAAAGTGTCAGATTTTTGTCAATTTTTTGTTTGTATTTTTATTTTCATTCTTATTTTTATTTCGATGGCTAAATTCTGAAAACACGTATCTCGGAATCCGCATCATTAACTCATGAATCCTGAGACTCATAAGGATACACGCAAAACATGAGCATCCTTACGAGTCTCAGGGTTCATGATGCGGATTCCGAGTTACGTGTTTTCAGAATTTAACCATCGATTTATTCATTTATTACGCGTCATTTAACTAGTAAACGGCACTGATTTTTCTATGAGCAGAGCGAAGAAAGGATCCAATAAAACGTTCAAAAAAAATTAAGACAGTTGTCAATTTTGGCGGCTAAAAAGTACATTTAAAAAAAACAAACGAACAAAAAAATCCGAACTGTGTTTTTCAGAATGTGTTCTTTTTAGACTGTCACTATTACTATTCTACTTGATTCTATGTATCTTCTGTATACTAATTTAGCTTTGGCACAATTTTTCGTTGGAAGAGGAAAATAAAAGTTGAATTCCAAGTATACAACGGATTCTCATTTTTTCATCCAGTTTAAGTAAAAATATACTAAGTTTTGCATTTCTGGTCTCTTTTTGGATAATGTTTCAAAAATAATATTAAAGAAAAGAATAGGGTCTAAAATAGCGTAAAATTCATTCTAAAAGGGCCTAATTTTCAAAATTTTCCGGAGGAGGGCCCCCGGACCCCCCTTCTACTGGGGGCCCCCCAGACCCCCCTAGGGGCCCGCCCCATACTTAATTTAGGGCCAGTCCGCCCCTGGGGGGGGGGGGGGGCGACCCGTTTTGGTTTTGGTTGCTCTCTTCAATTCTGTTTTCCTAGGGAGGAACGCGGTAAAAATATTCGGTAAAATGTTCGGCGAGGTGCACGGCAAAGAATTCTTCAAAAAAGTTCCTACTTTCTGAAAAGTTTCTTCAAATTTTTTCCCACTATCTGTAGGTAGGCAACAAACACAGCACTGCGATGCAGTATCGAGTTTTTGATTGTGGTGTTTCAGAATCTTGGCTATTAATTTACAATTTAGAGAGAAAACTATTGAGTCAGCTCACGGAAAGCAAATTTTTCGTTCACAGCATTTTAGAATCATGAAGAATATTTACGAATTACATACAGCTGCTTTGATCATAACGGAGCGGAAAATCTGAAACATCACGATCGAGAAGTGCCCTTCCTGTACCCAATGCCCAGTGCTCCAATTCGTCGCATCCACTCCATTTCAAGGTTGCCAAATTGACTCGGACAATTAATTCATTTTACAGAAATGTACCTGTGCAATTTTACTGAAAATTCTTTCCGATTTTTGCATGAAATCTGAGGATATAAAATCATTGACATTCCTAGTTAGAAATGCTAAAGATTCTCTTAATAAAAAAATGTAATTAGCGATTCTCCATGAGGGAAACTACGAATTTAACCATCTAAATGTAATTTATTGAAATCTAGGCTACTTGGGCAACCAAATCTTCTTGGTAAGAATTTTTGTGATAAAAGCTGCAAGTGACTTATCGAATCAACACCGATGGGCATATGCATAAAATTACTTCTAGAACGACTCAAAACTATATCCTCAAATCAAACATCATAAAAATACCACGAAAAAAGGCTGCAAAAATCCATACAATGACAAGTGACATGAATGAGATAATAGTAACCCAACTAAATTGTGGACAATTTAAAAATATCGAGAAAATCGGAATGAGCAATCAGGGGGTATAAATTTTTCTAGGCCTCCACAGTTTTCGGCATCGCGCTGGGTTTTCACTAAAAGGTCATCGACGCGCTGGTCAAAATTTTGTTGGAATTTTTGTTAGTTGAGGTGTTGGGCGTAAAAAAGGCATTACTTGGTTGCGCTGTGTCAGAATCTCCACTAGTAATTGTATGTTTCAGGGAGGAAACGGTTGAATTTTCTGACTTAGTTTTAAGCAATGTAAAATCATAAAGAAAATTTAGTAGAAGTTTTAACGAATTCCATGCATTTACTTTAATTAAAGTGGATAAAAAGTTAAACTAAGATCCTGAGACAACGCAACCAAGAAAGGCCCTTTCTGCATCCAGCGCCTCAATTCTAGAATAAGTGCTAGAGTTGTATTACTTCACCAGAGTTGAAAATCTGAAAAATCTGACAAATATAATTCTCAGCCTCCAAAATTTTTGCACCCTTTTAAACAATCGCCTCCCGGGGAATTTCAAGTCTCACACCACACGTAACCACAACTCCCTCGAAGAGATACAATTTTAGTGCGATATAAATGCAAGCAACTCACCAAATTAATACTACTGAAGCGCGTGCTCAGGAACAGCATGACTTCCAAAACGACATCCTCCAACCGAAAATCATGAAAGTGTCACGGGAGAAAAGCTACCGAACACTCTCACAATGACAACCGACAAGAGTGAGGAAATACTAACCCCACTGACGGTGGTACTTAGCACACTATATAATTTGACAGTACTGTATAACTGAGAAGTAGCGTTTCAAAATCACGAATTCTTATATCTGGGCGGCGAAATATCGACTTTTACAGGAAAAATCAGCTCATCAAAATCACAAGCTATTGTAGAGAGGTGAACCGCCTCCCTCGGTTTAACGTGCCCGACTGTGACACGTGCACGACGTCTTACTTGACGCGTTGGATCAGTCTCCGGAGGGGGGGAGGGGGCTATTATAGGGGTGGTGGTCACTGCGTATCCAGATAAGCTGAACATCCGCTCTGCAGGTTCTCGGTTTTGCGACCGGTCGGCGCGGTGTCGGAGAAGATTCTCGTATAGAGAATTCGAGACCCAGAAGGAAGATGAGATTGGTAGTTCAAGAGAGGTAGTGCCCAGGTGGTCCGAGTATGATAATGACAAAACACCCGCCTGGGACATTCATTCGAGCAAATTACGCCAAGAAAACTTGCGAAAGGAAGGGCCGGACAGACTGATCACACCTCCCTCAACGCATGAATATCCATCCACCCTACCTCGCTGAGAAAAGACGCCGCGCCGTATGTACAATCGAGAGTTACCAAATTTCTTTTAATAAACGGTTTTTTCTTAAGGACAGTAATGAATAATACATTTTGAAATTTTTAAATAATTTAGATCTGCAGATTGCAGATAAAATTCTCTGAATAATTATAGGGAAAATATTTACGAATTTCCTTGAGAATTCGTATTTCAACCGAGGAAATTTCGCAACGTTTGAAGGCTCATACGGCGTTCTTCTTCAGCAGCTATGCTTCCCCGGCAGCTATGTTACAAAGTATTACGTGGCGCAAGAAAAGCGTTTGCCCAAGGAGGCTGTTGCGTCCGAATCTTGAAAGGGAGTAGAGTTGTGCGGGAGGAATAGTTGAAAAGCAGGCAGGTTGTGACAGGCTCGGACTGGCCATAAGGCCAATCTGCCATTGGCAGATACGCCTTTGCGCGCCGAAAACGCGCCCCTCTAACAGATAGCAAAATAAGAAGAAAAAAAATTACGACCGAGAATATGTGAGAGAAACTTCTTAAATGAACGGAAGAAGAGAGACTTAGGAGTAAAGAAAGGTGCTTTAATGCATGATAGTGGTGAACAGAGGTCCAAGAACTACTTTTTGAAGCGTAAACAATTTTCTGTGAAATTGTCACCTTCTTCTTGACATACAGGCGCTTTAACAATCACCCTTCTTCATTCGCTATGTGTAACTCCCTTAGAAGCGATAGTCGGTTCGATTTGTAGACATGCGCAATGCGCATCCTTTATAGACCTTTTAAGAGACCTCTAAACATATTTCCTTCTTTTCAGATGACTATTGATTTGGACACACCATAACATAGCTCGGGCAAACTTAACCTTAATTATTTATCTCGAAATTCAAAAATAAGAGACATCTAAAATGTAAACGCAATACAACTATTCGCGCAAGATGGATGTCCACATTACATATGAAAAATTTAAGACGCGATGCCGTGAGTCGTGAACTCGCAATGCTCTGCTCTAGTTTGAAGCAACATTACAAATAAGACAAACGCAAACAAACACAATATGGAAATAAAGCGAGGGAAAGGATGCGTGTTAACGACGGCGCAGAGATACAACTATTCGTATTTGATAGACGTCCGTGCTGCATCTGAAAAATTGAAGGCGCGATGACGCGAAGCGTGAGCTCTCAATGCTGTGCTTCACGTTCAATTTTGCAATTTTTACTCCGTGCGATCAATAGACTTTGAACCTGAAAATAGCGAAAACTTGTGTTGATTTGCCAAAATTTTCTGAACCTCTCTCCACGTAGGGAATACCCTACCAGGAAATATCACAATACGCCCCTTTAACCAGCCAAGGGTCTACGCCCCCAGATGCGAGCTAGTCCGACCCTGGGTTGTAAGTTTTGTTGAGACGGAGGGGTAAGCAGATTTTTGAAAAAACTGCAAAACTGCCCTTAAAACTTTTTGGGGAGCACAGAAGGGGCACAGAATTTCGTTTGCTCACTCAATTTTCTCTTTTTTTCTGCTTGATGGGTCTCTCCTTTGATGTTTTATATCAATATTATTGTTCTCAAGGATAAACCCTCACAGTGATTGGTAACTATGGGGTTCGGCATTGGCAAAACTTCAATCATCAAACGTGTAAAAATAGGGAAATCTTCGGAACACTCTGCTTTTCGATATCGTATACAGCTGGTCGATGAATCTTTGATTGCAGAAGCAGCCGAATTTATGGATGAATATTTCATCGCAAATAGCAACCTTGAAAACTCTTATGGTAAGTGAGGATATTTAAGAATCTTACAGCATTAAAAGTTCCTTGGACGTAGCTATAATAAAAGAGATCGATGGAATTATAAGGTTTTAAATTTAATTGGACTGGGAAAATAAACTCCGATGACCTTTTCTATGAGTTCTATTTGAGCAGTATATTGAAGAAATTGACAACTTATATTTTTCAATTGTGCTTCATGGATGCTTTTCTCGCGCGGCGGATGTATTTAAATACACCATGCATTCACAAGTCAGGCGCAGAACTGGAATTTCATCACATCCTCAATTCAAGTTTTAAAAATTTTTACGCGCAAACTTAGCAAAATTTGACTTCGAAATTGTGTTTCTTTTTTAAGATGCAACTGAGGAAATCTGCGGATGGTTATAAAGCGTAATTTGCTTAATATTTCTGTGAGGACATAAAATAAGGTAGGACATTGGGCTATGCGGAATGCAGTTGGATTAATGCAGGTCAAATCGGTTCATTTCGTGTCGGGTGAGACGTGAGACATGCATTATTACTTTTCTTTTTACGTCAGATCTGCTTTCTGGTGCTGACGGCAGCCGAATCAAATTGCTTCCGGAATGAAAATCTCTAAAGCTCTGTATTGAACACAAAATTAAGCCTTATTGTCCTCAGTAGGAGATTGGGAATCCTGTTAAATTCGTCGTATCCCTCGCGAAAGAACGTAACTTCATTTCAATGTTGCCAAATTTTACCTCGCAAATGGCATATTAACTAGGAGAATCTTCGGCGTTCTTACCTGAAAGTTTCACTGATTTTTCTCAGAATTCACGCAAAAATCGGGAAATTTTTTGATAAAAATCACACAGGCACAACTCTATAAGATAAATTAATTGTTTGAGTCAATTTGGCAACCTTGGAATGGAGTTACGTTCCTTCGTGCCGGACACGACGAATTACCGCTTTCGGTTATCAATTCAGTTCATGGACGATCTGCTGTTAACAGCGCCTGAATACAGCTATTCGTTCTTAATGGATGCCTGTGTTGCATGCGCTAAAAATGAAGGCGTTTTATGTTTTCTGGCGCAAGCAGCAATACATTTCGCGTTACGCAGCGACAAGCGCGGGGAGTCGGGGACGCGCCACACTGCTTGTGCGTCTTTCCAAAATTGCCACTGCTTCCCGCCCCTGTATACAAACCTACAGCCTGATTTTTGAAACTATTTCGATACTATACGACAACATATAGCGCTATCTTAATCATGCAATATATCGAAATTCGTTGTCTTATCGGGCTGCTTTAAACTTTCAATAATCAGCCCGCAGATTAGAATCCGAGTTTAGAATAGAAACAGGATATATTACAGGAAGTGAGAATGAACAATTCAAATAAACGAAGAACATACCTCGTGGGAGAGGAAGGTATAAGAATCTTAATTTTGAAAATGTTTTAAGGTTTCGATACGTAGTCACACAGAAAAAAAAATTGCTGATTCAACAATTCAATTGCTAAAAACAGTGAGTGCAATGTTTCAACGCAGATTTTACAACAAAAAAATGCTACTTTAACCCCCCCCCCCCGTGGTTAAATTAGTTTACAATGTGATTAAAGTAGCATATTTTTGTTGTAAAATCTGCGTTGAAACATTGCACTCACTATTTTTAGCAATTGAATTGGTGAATCAGCAATTTTTTTTTCCGTGCACATCCAATGCTATGTAAACTCTATTTTCGATCAATGTGTAACCATTTTTAGGAACGAATATTATTCCCATTGTGATAATTCCTTATTTCTATTCCTCAAACACAACGTACAGAACTGACAAAACCGTTTATATTTAGAAAAGATACACCTCTCTCGAGATTCACATTCTTTCGTTTTATCTATTGCCCTCTTTAGAGGTGTAAATGGCCTTAGATGCTAAAGCACCGCTTTAAAATAAAATTATTTTACTACTACCACTTCATTTGAGCGTTTACAGATTCCGTTGACGACGAGGAAATGATTGACAAAAACTATTCGTTCTGGAGAGTGCCACTGTCTGAGGGCATATCACTTGCAGCGTTTTTGGAAGATGATGAGGACGATGAAAGCCGCATGATTTGTTGCAGTGTACTTGGAGTGGAGAAAAAAGAAGAAAAACCTGTTGTGTCAAAAGTAAGAATGATTCTCTTCAATAATGCAATTTATGGGTTGAAATTTTGGCCCCGTGATTGTTGAAAATTCTTTACTGGCATTTTGCATCTAGCATTCTAGCAATGAGCTAGAGCCCAGATTGTTAGAGGATAGAAGACTACTCTAATGTCGAAGTCGTAAAAAAAAATGCATGCGTATTGCGTAATGACTATAGTTTTACTTTAAATGCATAATATCTCAAATGTTTCAAATACTGCACCTATGCGCCTTGTCCTTCAAGCCCCTAAAATAATCAGTCCATCATTTTCCCATTAGTCCATGGCAACCACCCCTTTGAACCTATAAGATCGCTCTATTTCTTCTTTGTCCTCGTTGTCTATCTCTTTGTCTATCAATTTCTTTGAACAACCCGCTAAACCTCTTGTTCCCGCCACCTTGTTGGCAACCACCCCTTTGAACCAATGAGATCGCTCTATTTTCTCTTTGTCTTCTTTGTCTATTGCTCCGTCTATCGATATTTCTATAATTAACCCGCTGACCTTCTTGTTCCAGCCTGAGAAACCCTCTAAGAGGGTAGAACAAATACTCCAGACTCAAGAGGACCTTATAGGAAAAGCTGACGTATTCTCATTGTTCAATTGCGACGCGTACGTCACAGGACACGGCATGGCGACGGCGCCGAAGTTCCAACGGCGCGGGATTGGTGAAGAGATGTTGCGGGCGCGTTCCCAAATTTGCAGGCTTACCAACATCCCAGTCAGTGCCGCCGTATTTACCGGGGAAGCCTCCCAGAAGCTCGCCAAGAAATGCGGCTACGAGACACTCGCCGAGCTGGATCTCACGACTTACCGCATCGACGGCAAACTCATCTACCCGAACCCGGATTGGCCTGTCATCAAGTGGATGGCAGCTCGATATTTCTAAATAGACAGCCTTTAGAGATATAGTAGTGAATAGGACATAGATGCCTAAATAAGACTGTGGTTTCAAGAAAACTGGAATAGTTTTGTCGCCGTTACAGCGAAAACACATTTTTCGGTCATATTGTTAGTTGTTACGATAATCACTCGATTTTTTTTTTTTCATTAATCTACACAGGAGTACGTCGGTACGTGTCAAAACGTTTTTCAACGATTTATTACTCTACTTTTAAATTTTAACATATAAATGGCCGAAAATGTGCTGTCTGTTACGCTGACTTTTTACCGCGTAACAGATAGCACATTTTCGGAATTTACCCAATAGTAAGTGAAAAGTAGAGCAAAAAATCGTTAGAAAGTATCAAAGGCGTAACTCTTTGAAGATTAATGCGAAAAAATTCGAGTAGTTATCATTAGTACTAAAAATACGATAGAAAAATGTGTTGTCTGTTACGGTGAAAAAATTATTCCAGTTATCGTGAAACCACCCAAGAAAAGTATGGATACTGAGTTATTTGTAACCAATTTTTTGCCCCCTCAGGAACATTACATGGTAGCGATTCTGAGGGACAGAGGGAGGGGGGTTCCCAACCTGGTTATTATCTGCTGCACTTGTTACCAACCTTAAGATTCTGGGTTGTAGAGATCTTTTTGAATTTGATGCACAAACTTGATTTCAAAACTGAGTGCGCGTATGACTGTAAGATTTGAATAATGTAATATGAATGAAGCGAATAAAATATCATTTTCAGCCATTTTGAATCACATGCATGCGTGCATTATCCGTCATTCGTCCAAATTCCATGAGATATTCAACAGGACCAATTTTAAGATGGATTTCATCTGTTCTAATTTTTATCGAGAACCTTTGGTATATCGATGTATTACGGGATTTCCTTAGTAAAATAAGGAAAATATGTGGACAAATAAGGAAATCTTGGCACATGTCCAGCCCCAAATTTTGTTTTTTGCCTCTTTTTAAAGCCAGACTAGACGCAGTCCACATTTTAGGAGGAAAAATCCAGAAGAACATCCACTAATATATACTTACCAGACTTTATTGAGCTACAGATGCGTCATTGCACATGGAAAATCATATCTACACGTGAATTCAGGTTTGTGTTATTACAGATATTACCTATCGCATTTTATTTCTTGAAAGACGAATGGTCATCGTTTTCGTTCCAATTCCATGTGATTCATCAGGATTTTTCTTTGAAAATTTCGCCTAAACGTCAAAATCACTCAGTTTTCCCGAAATAAAAAACAATTTTCTGACAAAGGACGTCTCATTCAAGTAGGTTAAAGGAAACTCTACATTTTATATTCGGATACCTAATTTGTATGCTATTTCAAGGACCGGAAACGTGTAATTCATTTAAAGAATGCATTACTCGGAAAATTGACAATGTCACGATAAAAATCAGTAATGGTTTAATTCATCAGCACCATGGACAAAGCTGGAATTAATTTAAAGTATATAAATGAAACAATCAAAGCTTCAGTTACTGTCGCCTGCGACAGATACCAAAGGAATTTCATTACAGCTGCTGGATGCAATTATTCGGGCTCCACGGATGTCCGTGTTGCATACGCACAAAAGTGAAGGCGTTTTGACTTCAGACACTAACCGCCTCACTGGCGGCGTTCAGCGTAGCGAATGAGTGAATGTGGATTAATAGAAGCTCATAAGGATGTTATTATAGAACGTTGAGATTCCAAAAGTGGTTTCATTGAATTCCTCAAAAAATTTTCCTCAACAATCAACCCATAAAATTAATAATGTGAAGAAATGAACATCAAAATGTGCAGTTTTAGTCGTAAATTTCATGTCCAACATCTCTGAAAGGCTAGTTTCATAGAGATTTATCGCGAGAATCTAATATCACAAAGTGCCTGAAATTACAAACTGATTGCGGTAGACGCACTCATACGACAGTGTGTTGGAGTTTTTTTGCCAACGTGCGTTAAAAAATTCAGCATAAAGCTGAAAAGCTGAAATTCTTTAACGCACGTTGGCAAAAAAAAACTCCAACATACTGCATGAAATTCTTTATTTTTGCTCCGAAGACATCGCATACGCATGAATGATTGCTCTACAAATCAGACGTATCACTTCACGGGATTAAAACTTACATTAACCTGTATGTACGTACATATAGCTAGCTATATGTGCATAGGAGTTATTTTTGTATGAAAAATGAAGAATCAAACGCTATCTGCAATTTTGGACCTTGCAGTGAAGCCCGTCATTGGCGCCGCGAGCCGCGGGTAAAGCGGTGAGTGCGTGAACAGTAAAAACGCCTTCACTCTCGTGAGTATCCAATACGGACATCCATTGAGCCCGAATAGTTGCATCCGGGAGTTGGAATTACATTTGTATCGTGTTCGTTGCATTCGACACTAACCAAGCGCTTCGCTTGTTTTTCTTTCACCGTAACTTAATCCCGGTGTTGTCAATTATACCGCTGAGCTAACTATTGCTGGTTTATGTGACGTTGTTAATTTTCCGAATGATGCTTTGATTTTTTATGTCGAGGTACCGAAAGTAGTGACTATAATCACTCGTTAATTCATGCTTTTTCGTGGTCCTCTCTTGTGTCGCTTTTTAGTTTCAGGTTGTTCCAATTTAAATTAAGTTTGCACCAGGTGAAAAAACGCATGAATCCGGCCTTGAGTTTAGCATCAAAAATAAATACAAGAATCAAGATAGCGGATCCTCTGTCGCATTCTGAAAGTGTGTAAATTTATTTCGCGAGTACTCTACCATTAATACTGCATTTAAAAACGTCAGTGTATGAGCGGGCTCAAGAGAGTAATAGGAAATTTGAAATACTGCCATGACCTTGCCTTGCGAGCGTATTTTTCGCCTATCTCGACATTTAAGTCAACTTGCGAGTGCGTGTGTGTACACGCATTTTCACGCCTAATCGATGGGCCTAATTTTGAAGCACGGACTCTTATCTCTAGAACTCGCTCTCAAGTTCGCACTCAATTATATTATTTTTCCTGGTTGCCTCTCCATTACTTACGCTTTCAAAAGTTCTAGGTCGAGGAAAAATATTTTGAAAGTGCTTACAGTCGTTGAATGTTGTCCTGAACATCCAGGATTCCGGAGAAGTATAACATCAACCCTTTACTCGGTTTTTATGTGATGCGTCATTGGTGCATTTTTGTTTAACTCATTGTCAGTCCTTATGTAGGAGCAACTGGTTGGTTTAAAAATAAGAAATGCATCCTTTTTAAAATTTCCGATTTATTCAGGCACGACCTCCGAGGTATATACTGTGTAGAACATGCGATTGGGTATATGCTGCCGTGCTAAGGAAAAACGCCGTATGAACATTCGAGAGTTGCCAAATTTCCTTCGATAAAATGTTTATGTCTTAGGAAAGTTATGAATATTTTTCTTTGAAATTTTCAGAATCTTTAGGTGAAATTGCGAACAAAATTATCTGAAAAATTGGGCGGAAAATATTCGTAAATTTCCCAGGAAATTTGGCAACAACCGAAGGCTCATACGGCGTTCTTCCTTAGCACGGCAGTAAGGAAAAGGGACCAAAGGGTGAAAAAGACAAAATTGGAGACGAATGTACCATTTTTTAGAAGAATTACTTAATTTCATACCATTTGACAAAAGAAATACTCGAATATTTCAAATGTACTGTAGAGCGCTCCAGAGTTTGTGTTCCAAAGGAAAAAGTAATTAAAGATGAAGCCACACATCATCACCTCCCTGGTGAAAATTGGCAATAGAATCTGTGTTCCAAAATACCATAGATCTACAGCCGGCTGTAAGATTTCCAATAGCTCCTATAGCCGGCAACACAATTTCTAATAGCCCTTTACAGCCGATGGCGATTAAGCAACAGCCTGGCGATGAAGTGTATGCTAAACGTTACTAATTACGGATGCTAGGACTTAATGAGTTTTTGGAATATTTCTCTCTTTTTGGGCCGTAGTATCTTGATTTATTTTGCGAGGAAAGCTCCGTAATTTTGATGGATGCCTGTCATTACTAATAAATTAGAGCGCCTTCAGTTTCGTATGATACTGTGCAATACCTCTGGTGTGAAATAGTTGCTTCTAGCGCCGTGGCAGGCGGGCAGCGAACGCGAAACGCGCATTGGCGCCTACAAACCTAACAGGGATACTTTACGCGTTGCGCAATGCGTGAAGTATCCCTGTTAGGTTTGTAGGCGCCAGTGCGTCGCCGCTCCGCTTTGTGTTAGGCTCTAATATTTAATCTGGCGGAGTCAGCGTTTTTCAACCCATGATTTTGAAATGTTTGCACATTCTGTATGGATCATTCTCATTTTAATTGATGAAAAAAAAAATATGTAGTAAAGGAAAATATAATGTGCGTTTTGTAAATATTAAGGTGATTCCGTGCAAACTTAAGGCTTTACAAAGCACACGAATTTCTACAAAATTTCTTATAGCCTTTTATAGCCAATGGAAAAAAAGCAACAGCCAGGCGATAAAGTGTAAAGCCCGGCGATAGGAACTATTTTTTATCGCTTCGTGTAGCCCGGCCGTATGATTTTTTCCACTTTCTACAGCCAGCTATATGATTTTCTATCGCCTTCTTTAGTCGGCTATAAGAACTCCTATGGTATTTTGAAACGCAGCTCCTATCGCCAATTTTTACCAGGGCTGCCGGCCAAAGTATCGCAAGTGCCATGCGATGTTTCAAAATTTCCGCCGCCATTTTAATGCTTCACAGAGAAATATTGTTGGTTGATCTGTTTGAAAATTTTACTGAATTTTATCAGCTAGCACAAAGAAATTTCAATAAAATTTTCGGACAGCTACGTTGAACAATTTCTCTGTAAAAAAAAAATGGCGGCGGAAATTTTGAGACTTCACATGGCGCTTGTGCACGAAAAAAAAAGTCAGGGGTTATCTCCAAAATTGTTCTACTACCCAAATTTGTTGGATGATATAGACATTTTCAATTAATTTTGGTAGCACCGCAACTCAGATTGGGGTAGTACCGCAACATTTGGGTTAGTAACCTAATTTGTCGGGATACTACTACGATTAATTGGGGTACTACCACAATGACAATGAATCGGGGTATTACCACAGTTAATTGGGAATGTCCATATCATCCAACAGTTGGGACTTAACCCCTACCTCTTTTTTTTCAGTGTGATACTTTGGCCAGAAGGTGACGATATCGACAACTTAGCGTGTGAAGATTTTTACTAATTCACTCACTAGCATGTTCGGTGAGCTATTCTGCCGTGCTAGGGAAGAACGCCGTATGAACATTCGAGAGTTGCCAATTTCCTTCGATAAAAGTTTTACTTTTGCAGAGCGGTATGAATATATTTTTCCTTGAAATTTTCAGGAACTTCAGTTAAAATTGCGAACAAAATTTTCTGAAAAATTGGAAGGAAAATAATCATAAGTCTACCAAGAAATTCCCGTTTTATCAAAGGAAATTTGGCAACGCCTGAATGTTTATACGGCGTTTTTCCTTAGCACGGCATTATTAATTGTCTAGAAATATTACTTAATTTCATACTATTTGCAGACACCCGAAAATTCCCAGAAGTGACTACCTCGTACAGAGCGCTCCAGAGTTCGTGTTCGAAAGATCGCGATGTCGAGAAAAATGTGTTTAAAGATGAAGCTGCATAACAAGAACTTACAATTGGATCGCATTTAGCAGATAGGAACCAGCGCCATTACAATGGTTTCAAAATCGTGCAACTTCTTATTTTCTTTTAAAAATACTCAATATTTGTTCAGTATTCAAATTTATACGATTGTTTTCCTTCAAAATTAAGAATTTTTTGGTGTGAACCAAAAACTCTAGGCTACTCTGAGGGAATTCTTAGAAAAACACAAAGAAGCAATATTTTTACAACGGTGTACTAGCGCTGGTTCCTTCTTGCTGAATGCGATCCAATTAGCTTCCAAAGAGTTCTACTAATCCACACACTGGCATGGCATGTTCAGTGGGCTATAACCGTCCCAACGTTAAATTCGGCGGCAGTGAATTAAGCAGACCCACTAAATTCACCCACTCCGCATCGAGGGGGGCCGGAGCGGGGGGCCCGAAAGTGGCGGTGGCGTGTGGCGGGGGCGGCGGGGTGGGGCGCGGCGCTGCGTGGCGGTTGTAAACTGCAGCCGTGCAGTCTTCGCCGAGGTGCCCCAACGTCAGTACAGTCGGCGCGACCTCCTCGCGTCCGCCGCCGTCGTCGTCGTAACAAGCTCCACGTGCGGTCGATCGGTTGCGTAACCCGCTTTTCCTTGACTCACACGCGTCCGTGTGGAGTTCGTCCAGAACCCACTCCGCGATTTCCCGGATCCGCAAGTGCTGTGCTATACTCAAGCGATTTCCCGCGCGGGGGAAGGAAATACTCGGTGCGGTGTGCTGTGTGGTAGTGCGGCATGGCCATGGATAGCCCCGACTTTGTGCTTTTGTCCAGCGATCAGACGCTCACGTTACGGGAGACGCATATCTCGTAAGTACTACGCACACCAACACAATTTGAGGGGCTTGGAGGACAAAGCGCATAAGTGCGGTTTTTGAAAAAATTGAGATGTTAATGATTCAATTAAAACTAGTCTTAATGCGCATATTCTGTGACAAATTCGCGGGTTGATTAATTGATAGACAAAGCAATAGACAGCGAAAACAAAGAGAAAATACGGAGATCTCATCGGTTCAAAGGGGTGATTTTTACAAACTATTGGGGAAATGATGGACTGATTATTTGAGGGGTTTGGAGGACAAGGCGTGTAAGGGTAGTTTTTGAAAACTTTGAGAGATCAATGATTTCAAGGAAAACAAGTCTTAATGCATATTCTGTAACAAATTCGCTCCCGAATTCCAATTTTCAAGCATCGAAAAGTCAGTTTACAATTTCTTTTCGCCTTAAGGATCCATGTAATTCCGAAATTTCGAACACGTATTTCTCGAAATAGCCGAAACTGCATTTAGGCGCGGGCCTTGTCCTCCAAGCCCTTCAATTCTGGTATAGTCTAGTATGTTAAACAATCACCAGTTTATTTAATTTAATTTATCCATACTGTCGTGCTAAGGAAAAACGCCGTATGAACCTTCAGGTGTAGCCAAATATCCTTTGCTAAAACACGAATTTCCTGGTAAACATATGAATATTTTTATTCCGATTTTTCACATAAATTTGATCCCAATCTCACCCAAAGTTGCTGAAAAAGTCAAGGAAAAGTATCCATAACTTGCCGCAAAAATAAACATTTTATCAAGGGAAATTTGGCAACTCTTGAATGTTAATGCGGCGTTCTTTCTAAGCATTGCAGAATGGTGCTGAGTTAAAATACAGATCGGTGGCCAAAGTGCGAAACCACGTAACTCCGTTTACGACGTCGCAAACTTCCTGTTATAATTTTTTTTAAAAAAAAAAAAAAAAAAAAAAAAAAAAAAAAAAAAAAAAAAAAAAAAACTAGTCAACGTAATTTCTCGAAAACGCCCCTGATTCTACTTCTCTATCAGCAGAATATTCTGTATTTTCCAGCTATAAAGTCAGTTTGTTCCTGTTCGAGAAATTAAAATAAGAGCGGAAATTTTGAGAAATCTCAATGGGGATACGCGGTTCCGCACTTTGACCATCGATGTGTGATGCAATCTGGAAAATTAAAAATGTTATAGTTGCTTGATCTTTTGGCGTCATCACACGGCCAGCAGCGCATCGATCGCGATAAGTTGTATTTCGGTCGGTAGAATATCGCGATTTCATCACCGATAATTTAGCGCGATATTATCGAACCAAAAATTACAACGTGTCGTGATTAAATTGCTGTAAAATCACAACTTTATTGCGATGAACTACGATGTTTTCGTTGACAAGTGCTACCTAAGGGAGGGAAATTTGATGGTTGACATGAGTCAGAATTTGAAATTACTTAGACTCAAAATGGACCAAGGACGAGTTTTCAAAACCGCTCGTCGAAATTTTTGAAAAAGTTTACCGTCGAGAAATCCACCTTGAAAGTTCTGACCTTGAGAGGGACGTTAAGGGTTTAAAGTTCTCGTTCCGATGATTCTGTATTAAATCATTAGCTCCAATCAAACAAATCCGGTTTTTTGGAAATTTTGATGGGATTCCTCAATACCAAGAACAATCCGGAACTTTAGGCCAATAAATCAATTACTCTTGGCGTTCTGAACCTTCGATAGAAATTTCCAAAGATCCTGCCTTTTTCGGCCCATGTTCAGTTCATATGTTGCCCCCCCCCCCAACCCTCACAGGTCGTCTTCCCTGTTTTTTATTGTGAAAGACTAATATGGTTCTTTGCGCAGTTAATCTTCAAACCTTGTGGGAAAAACATTAAAAATAAATAAATAAAGGGCGAAAACTAAGGCGAAAAAAATAAATAAAGATTGTTATAATACCTGCCCTGATGTTGAGTTTCTACGTCCATTTATGAGAGAAATATTGCTCTCTGAAAATTTGGACGATGTCATTCATACCTAGAAAAAACATACGACCACTTTCTTTCAATTTAATTTTAAGTGAAATTAATTTCTGTAAAAATTATACCTTAAAAAATTCTGCGTGAAAAAGTATAAAATATTCAATGAATCATTTGCGCGCCTATAATGGAAATGCTTCAGGAAGTTTGCAATGAATGCTTCAGGATTGGCAAGTAAGCCAATTAATGCTTGAAGAAAAAAATCTGATAAATTTTCCCAATTTCTTAGAAAAATTATATACTAGGGAAAACCCTATACTGGGGGTTGATCTACCTATTAAGATTTGTTGACACTTTCTTAATTTACTTTAATAGGTTACCTCACAAAAGAGCGTCTTTGAAATTTATTCGTCAGCACAGTTTTTTTTAAAAAGTTGTCCTCCTAAAATTCTGAAATTCAAGTTTTGAAATAAGTTCTTTTCTAAGTCGTTCCTACTGGAGTAAAATGTTGATTATCGCTTCGATTTCATTCATTAATTGCCAATCCTAAAGATTTCACCGGCCGTTTCCAATCCCATTATAAGCGCACAAATAATCCATTGAATATTCAATACCATCATCACGTGAGAGAAGAACTAAGAGGGAATAGTTCGTTCCGGTAGGCGTTTTTTACTGTAATATAGGGGCGCCATGTGCAAGGGGATGAGGTGAAAACTGATCGTTTAACAGTCACGCGTTCCAACAAAGTGATGGGTGAAACTGCAGTTTCGCTTAATCGAAATTGCTGCAAGTGGGCCCCCTAATAATTAGTAGCAAATATTGTGAAAAGGCACTTTTCAAAATTGCTTTAAAATATTTTGAAACCTTCAGCGAAGGTGACTTATCTCGGGTTTTTTTTAGAGTTTTTACGCCCGGTAAAATGTACGTAAAAATCTTTTTAAAACACTGTTAATTTTTTCAGATAGATTCAAGAGTATTTTAACAATGTCCCTTTACAAGACTCAAAAAAAGTTTTCTTTCTTTTGAAATGTAATAGAATTTCTCAAACGTTGTCTTTTTTAAAATTTGCAAGTTTTTTTCTCATTTTTTTGTCAAACTATTGCACAATCGTTACCTCTAAAAAGGTCTTCAAATGTTGACAGTAAACTTGTATTGGCAGATAACAGCCAGTGGCGAGGCGTAAATGATGGATTGTCGATCTTTCCCGATTTGAAGCTTTAGTAAAGAATCGATTATTATGATGTTCGTTGCAAACTTTCTGTTCATCGATCCTTTTCCATAAGTTTAAATGGCAAATCAATCGATGTATCGCAATGCACGTCACGCCACTGATGACTGCAAGTATAAATAACTTTGTTTGCGTTAATGCATCGCTGACAGATAGTTGAAGATTCGAGGGTGGTCCCCACTCGCCATAAACTCAACTTCCATCACAGCCTAAGTCAAAATTGTGACTTATTTTTTAAGCTGATTATAAATATTGCGTCCGACCGCAAATCTACCAGCTTAAAGGTCCCATGCTTTGACCCGTAAATTGATGACATTGCTTTAGATGTAAAAAAAAAGGTTCTTAGCGTAGTTAGCACTCATCAAAAAGTTCCTTGACTCGTGGAGCGATAACTTTTCGAACACTGCTGTCGTGGGGTTGCATACTTAAATTTTGAAGGCGATCTTCTCGTCCGAAAGTGGAAATACTCTCCCTTTGAAGTATCGTGAAGTCTCATGAAGTCTCATGACTTGACGTACCAAGAGTAGCTTTGTTCGTCGTGCTGCTTTTTTAAACTTTCTTTGAGATTGTTTTTCTTTTTGAAATTCTATCACGAAAAATTTTAAACAAACAATTTGTGATTTTTACCAACAGAAAACGAGGAAATTATATAAGGAAGGTCAAAATGTGGTTAATCCCACAGCTATTGTAGCACGCACTGTAAATAGAAGCGCAAAAAAATAAAATAATAATAATAATAATAAAATGTATGAGTTCCAAAAACGTTAAGAGCTCGCGAGGGAAATAGATAGTAGCAGTGGTCGATTGTAGGTCGGGGACCTGTTCAGGTGGTAGTTAGTCGACAGTAATTTTTTGAGAGTAGTCTTTCTCGTTCCTTTTTGGTCTTGCATTCCTCTTGTCGTTGTTTTTTTTTTTTTTTTTTTTTTTTTTTTTTTTTTTTATTGGTATCTAGCGTAATACCTACTTAACTTTTAAACTAAAATAAAATTTATACCGAACGTTTATAAATATTCTATTAAATATAATATATATATGTTTATACTTGTCTTTTCCGATGCCTAAATGTCTTGAATATTTCTGATGTTTTGGCACAATTCTCATCCACTTTAAGAGGAAGTTGAAAACATATTGATCTTTATTAGCTAAATACCAATACTTTGAACAACGCAACAAAGATTTTACGTCGTTTCTATGAAACATGGCTCAATTAATTAATTCTGACACTCGGATTGTAAAGATAGTTAGTATCAATTGATTGAATGTGTCATCAAAGACATGAAGCCAACTTTTACTACATATATCACGAAGGAGATCGTGAACGTAGATATCCATCGTTTACCATTATTCGTCGTTTTTGAAGCGATTACAGGCCCCGCGGAGCCAGTATATATGCGTGGGTGTTGCGAGCTGGCTCGCGCACTGATAGCAAGTATGATCGCCAAGAATGCGACAAGATTCATAAAAAAGAAAGCAATTTGACCTTGAATTGATCGCAATTCTTCAACGTAGCTGTCACTTTCTTCTATACTTGTAATCCACACCGTTCTGAGAAGAGGTCCCAGAGTTTTAATTAGAGAATAATGAAGTTTTTGGTCAACTTATAATTTCTCAAAATTTTGATATCTAAATTTTAGAGACGATTCAGTAAGAATCTATTGCAAACTTACTGATGTGATTGGAAGAGTCTTCTCTTGCGGAAAATGGCTCAACGATGAAACTCAGCATATACGGGGTGAAACAAAAGTTCCGCAACATCAGCATTAGGCATCACTCCTGTAAGTTATGATCATTTTAAGGTACAGACTTGAAATTTTTTGAGTGCTCTTAGATTAGAGGAAATTAATTTTAGCAATTAATAAGGGAATCATCCTGAAAATAGCGAAACAACCCCGGGGTTTATACAAGTAGAAATGATACGGGACTCTTGGATCACCGTATGAAAAATCTCAAACTCGTAACCTCACGATTTGCTTAAAAAAACTGCATCTTTTTAAGGTTTCTCGTTTTCAAAAACGACACCAAGGCAAACACACTTTGATACAGGCAAAGTCAAAGTCACTTCGGTACCAATTAACGTGATAACGTCACGCGCAACTCAGAACGGCCGCCGCACTATGGTCCACAGACCCTATTTAACGGAACTTTAGTCAAATTTTGAGGGTGGAAAAAATTAAAGTTTGGCACTACAGTTTTATCATACATACTCTCATGGATCGTCACCTAAGTTTTCATCGACTAATAATGATTTATAAGATTGTGACGGACCCTAACAACAGAGCGCGCGGTAGGTCTTCATTAGCTGATTGTGAGCCGCATTCGGTGGTGCGTTACAGGGTGTTTATTTTACCGAGTTACGCCTCATCTATGTAAATTTTTGGGCAACATGGATCCACCTGATGGCAAGTGACTTCCTTTTCACCCCGTTTCATTAATTTTGAACCGAAATTTGTATGCTTTTGAACGCTCCAAACATACGCCAAAAAATGCTAGAAATCAGTGAAATTCATAATTTTTAGGAAGCTCTAACTTTTTTTTAATTCTAGTTAATGCTTTGCGGATTGAAAAATCTTGTTCAACATATCCTTGACTTTAAAATGATGCCAATTTAAATTGCGCCTTTTTGCACCTAACGGTCGAAATCAATTTTTTCGGAGTGCACCTCCGTGCATCAAAATGTGGAATATTCCATGCATTTTTGGCATTTTTGCGACTGTTAAATTTTTTCTAGGTACAAAATAAAAGTATTCTGATGTACTTTGATCTACTGAGTCCGAAAATGACCCTTGTTTTTTCTTATCACCTCTCTCTTTTCCGAAAAAGCAACTTTTTCCCGGGAAAATGAGCAATTTTGACGTATTTTTGTCATAATTGCAATTCATGTTGATAAATTATACCGGACCCGTGGTAAAGCGATTCTGTCATGTATATTAAGCTGCTAAATCCGAATGTGACATAGGTTTTGATTAATCACCCTCCAGTTCTCCGATAATGCCGATTTTTCCGCGCTTTTTGGATAAAACCTTTCCCGGACTCTAAGTGTGTTAAAAATACGGTTTAAAATTGATTTCGATGTTTGATATATCGATTCTTATGTATTTTGACTCGCTAAGCCCGAATATGACCTTAGATTTTTCCTATCACCCCTCATTATCCCGGAAAACTCAATTTTCCTCGGAGAACGAGCTTTTTTGGTATTTTTGCGACGATTTGCCGTATTCTGAGGAAAACGGGGGGTTGTAAGAGGCAATTTGAGGTCGAACTCCAGTTGAATGTTTCTTAAGACGTCAGAGAAGACCTAAAGAGGAACTTGGAAAATCGCTACAACTCCATAGAATAGGAAAATTGGCGCCAAAATACCGAAAAAGCTCGTTCTCCGAGGAAAATTGAATTTTCCGGGAAAATGAGGGGTGATAGGAAAAATCTAAGGTCATATTTGGGTTTAGCAAGTCAAAATACATAAGAATCGATATATCAAACATCGAAATCAATTTTAAACCGTATTTTTAACACAAGAGTCCGGGAAAGGTTTTACTCAAAAGGCACGGAAAAATCGGCATTATCGGAGAACTGGAGGGTGATAAACCAAAACCTATGTCATATTCGGATTTAGCAGCTTAATATACATGACAGAATCGCTTTACCACGGGTCCGGTATAATTTATCAACATGAATTGCAATTATGACAAAAATACGTCAAAATTGCTCATTTTCCCGGGAAAAAGTCGCTTTTTCGGAAAAAAGAGAGGTGATAAGAAAAGACAAAGGTCATTTTCAGACCCAGTAGATCAAAATACATCGAACTAGTACTATTTAGTACCTGGAAAAAATTTTACCTACATGTTGCAGAGGTCAACAGTCGCAAAAACACCAAAAATGTCCATTTTTCCGGGTAAAATCGGCTTTTCCGGAAAATTTAAGGGTGATGGACCAAAACGGAGGTCATATTCAGATTTACCGCCTAAAAATAAATGAGAATAGTCTGATCTCGACAGAGAGACACTTTTGTTATTATTTTTATACATGTCAAAATAGGGTGGAAAAAATCTTCAGTCTTGAAAGCGCCAGAAATCACATTTGAGGTTATGTTTCTCGGTCAGGATGTTAATATTTTGTTAAACTAAGATGTAAAATGAAATCAGCGACCCAAAAAACATATGATCCAACACCTTTTATAACGGTGCAGTGCATTTTCGAATAAAGTTCCGTTAAATCCAGTCTGTGGACCATAGTGCGCCGCGCCATCATACATCGCAGTTTTCTAACTTAAAAGGTTTAACCCGTAATTATTTCATCTTTCGGCGTTACCTACAAATGTACAATTAAATCATAGGTTTATACAAAGGAAACTAAAAATCTATAAATCCATTATGAATTTATTTCAGAGTTTGTCTCTCTGAATAACATGGGTTCCTCCCTTTTAAGTATGATTCGATCTATGATGTGCCTATTAATTCGTGTCTTATTGACGCATGATAGAGAAAACACTCATCGCTTAGTATTATGCTTAACTATCTTCTCTGTTTCTACTTAACTCTACTTTCTTTTTGCGTGGCTTTTCTCAAAGCTTCTATTGTTTTCCTACGAGTATGAGAATTGTTCCACCACCCCCCTCCCCTCACTAAAGAGCACAGAACGTGGCACGACTGACTGCGGATAAACTAGACTATGCTCTCCGATTCTTTTCCTCAATTCCCTCTCCCAATTTCCTATTTTTTTAATTTTTTCTTCTTTTCCTCAATGTGTTTGTTTACTTTTATCATTAGTCACGATACTCGCGCGTTGAAGAGGGTCGAAAAGCGGTAAAAATACACTTCGACTCTGACATCCAACGAAGTCTGTTGAACCAAGTTAAGAATAAAAAAAAAAATACCCGCTTTTCAAAAGGCGAAAAAGCCTCATTGATCTTGTAGGCATTTCAAATTCAACCACTTTGGTTGTTGCGTATAAAAAATATATAATAGCGCACAGTGGAAGGAGTCCGTAGGTAAAGTCAGACAAAATTTGGAAACTTTAAAAACGTACAACAAGTACTTGAGGTTCTAAAAATGGTTCCATTGGTTTCCTCGTGAAATTTGTTCGCCAGAAGCACCCCTTTAAATTTAAAATGTATCGAAATAGTTGTCAAAATTTGCAGATTTGGTCAAAAATTTCATGTCCGACCTCTCCGATCGACTCTATCTACCGTGCGGTTTCTCCTTTCGAAATATTGAGTAAAACATTCGTATAAGACGCATACACGCATTTTTTAGTTGTCAGTAGCTTTTTTCACGCACGCAATGACGTTAGCATGTTCGGCGTTTCCTCGATAATGTAGCGAATGGACACAGTTTTTTCCTCCTTTTTTTCAATGCAAAAAAAACCCGTAGCATAAAGAACGACTATTTTGAACACTTTTTCACATTCGGCTTTTATTTCACCTGCAATGAGGCCTCAGTAAAAACACAATTTGAAGCACAAGATGTACCCGCCATTTTATTAGACATCTCGCAACCCCACTATGATATTGGATCTCAATAAATGTAGCCATTATTATTTTGTAGCCCAAACAGCTTTACTGAATTTATTACACCAATAAAATACATTTACTACACATCTCTTCAATTCGAATCATTCATATATCTGCAAATTCTCTAAAGTGGTACACATTTGTCGCATTAGCCCATGATTTGCCAAAATTCCTAAAATGTAACTGACTTTAAAGTTGAATTTTTTTTAAATTTTCACTCATTACAGCAAAGTTCTATTTTCGGATACTGGAACTATACTCACGCGCAAACGAACAAATGTTCGTTCGACTTTGAACGCAACAAGATTATTCTGGGTCGAACTAATTCCAAACCCTCGTAAACTTGACGGTACCTACGAGGATTTCTAAATTCCTCCTGCAATTCACGTATCCAACTACTTGCAGGACTGCCGGTAAATATTACCAATCGAGAAATCAGCCATCTCTTCGACGAAACTATGAGCGAGTGCGCCTCGACAAGGGGAGGTGACTTATTTTTTTACGCCAGTTATTGCCTGATCAAGACGAAACTGAGCAGTCTGAGGTCAACCAGTTTTCGGATCATCGCTCAAGAAAGTCTAGACAGTCTCAACCATCAAAGATACAATTATTTGTTTGTCTCGTTTGATTCACGCTCATCAAACTCTAGGAAGTCTGCATTCATTATGAGTCTGTCCCCAAGATTTCTGTTGCTTTTGTGTTTATTTTGTGCATGGCTTTGAATGTTTTGATTCCATGAATAATATTTTATTTACGGAACGAAGTTCTTGATAGGGTCTTAATGTCTCAGGTGCGGTGGCATCGATATTTCTTTGCAAAAAATTGCTGTTTTTCCCCTTTTTAGCGTCGGCGGCATTTTTATATGAGTTACGCATGCCGAACCTAAGGCCTGGAGCAGACTGAATTGGAACTTTATGGGATGATTCAATAATTCTGGAAGTATTCCCAATGATTGGCGAATGCCTCGTCGCGTACGCTGTACGACGCACAGTGGATCGAGTCAATGGGAGAGGCCGGATAAAATTTGGAAACTTTAAACGCTTGAAACTCTGTTTATACAAAACTTTGAGGCTCTAAAAGTGGTTCCATTGGTTTCCTCGTGAAATTTTCTTCTTTAAGCACCCATCGAAATTTAAAATATGACGAATTAAACATCAAAATTCGCGATTTTAGTCAAAAATTTCATGTCCGACCTCTCTAATTGACTCGATCCATTGTGCGACGTGCGTACATAGGAAAAAAAAGTATCCCCACACACATCATATTTGCCCGTTTATTAACAGTTTGTTTATTGTTCAACAATGATCGACAAGCGACGCGCCAAATAAGCCATTATTAGGCAAACAAGGCTTAGTTTACTAAACTTTTTTTTTTTTTTTTTTTTTAATACATCAAATTTCCAACCCAATATCAGTTCCAGCCCCAAATGAGTTCAACTTCAATATTAGTCACCCAGTCGTACAATGAGCATTCAAATGGTTCCAAATTTCTTGGAATATAATATTTGTTTTGAGAGAAATCATGCTTCTTTTTCCTTGAAAATTTCACATATTTTGGATTACATTGCGAACAAATTTGTCTGAACAAATGGGAGAAAATTATTCAAAATTTTCCCGGTAAATACATTTTTATCAAAGGAAATATGGCAACGCCTGAAGGCTCATACGGCGTTCTTCCTGAGCACAGATGCATTAGCGCCGCGCGCCGGCCGTAACGCCACATTATGGGTGCTTGCATACATACACCGTGGCTTCATTGTACGAATCATCGGGATGAAGGTCACGGGTTTCTTGCAGAACATTAAAAATCATCTGTGATTCATCAGGCGTGAATCATTTCACTCATTTTGCTCCCGTATAAATTAATAATCCTCACGTATCGGCATAAAAACCTTGACCAGGTTTTTGTTATAAAAAAAAGCGATCGCATGCTTGCATGCATGAAATTGAGAGGAGAAGTGCAAATGACTAATTTCTAAAGCACCTTCAGTTTAATGGAAGGATCGCCAGGGGCCAAATGACGAAAAGGGGCTAAGCTTTGCCAGGATAAATCAGGAAGTTAAAAATAGAATTTAATGAAAAAAATATGTTAAATATTAGTCTAGAACGTTAAAAAAGGAACCAAGAGCGAACATCAAGGACATCATCAAGAAAAGATGGAAAATTAAACTTCAAAAGTTTTTCAATAATTTTCAACGGTTTTCTCCTATTGCTAACTGAACTTGGTTTCTTCCACGATTCAATTGCAAAAATGTCCCTGAAATAAGAAAATAAATAAATAAAAAAAAATCTCAGCGGTGAATGGACACGCCAAAACGATTTAAAACGTATCAACTCCTATTTTTAGTGTATATTGTCTTTTGATTTTTTTTTACAGCTTTTCAAGAATTTACTATCATAGAATATCATTCATTCTTTGACGACGCAGAGCTTCTGAAAAAGCTAAGTGCGTAAATTATACATTCTGAGCGAGCTAATGCCAAAAAAAGCTTAAAACTTATTTATTTAAACTATGGTTGATGAAATGAGCACTTCTTCCTTAAAAAAATTTATAGGAATCAAAATTACTCTTTATATACCGAATAATTTATTGTAATACTGTCATATACGCGGTGTGAAGTTTACTTAATTTGTGTGTATCATTTATCGTAAAATTGCACAGGATGAAAATTTTACGTTCTCTGATTTTAAGATTCAGATGCTTTAAACTACAAATCATCATCACACTCCGCCATCAAACTAGGCATTGTATGCACGAAAACTTTTCCCAAATAATGGTGTCATTTGCGGGGCCGTGGACTATGCTTCCTCCGTTTGTGAGGGAAAAAACTTTTCAAGAGACAGTTTCAACCAAATTAAATCCATATTAAGAGACTTTTTGCATCTTCTAGAAAACATTCAAACCCCACCTAATAACTCGGCGCCTCTGATATCAGCGCGGCCAATCTACGCGTGGAATGGGCGCACAGTAGATCGCGAGTCAATAGGAGAGGTCGGACAAAATTTGGAAACTTTAAGCACTTTTAACTCCGTTCATACAAAATTTTGAGGTTCTCAAAGTGGTTCCATTGGTTTTTTAGTGAAATTTTACCCAAAACCACCCCTTGAAATTTCAAATGTGATGAAATAAAGAATAAACAAAAAAAATTGCAGTTTTAGTAAAACATGTCATGTCCGGCCTCTCTAATTGACTCGATCCACTGTGCGCCGACGGATGAAAAGCTATACATTTGCACTGGTAACCGGCTTGGGTGTCAAGTGAGTTCGGGCTCTTATCAGTGCTCGTAACATCGATTGAACTTGACCTTATCATTCAATCGCCGCGCCGCTAATAGCCACCGGTTTGCGCTGCTGGTGTTCTCTCGAAGAGCCACTATAAAAATCGCCCGCGCTAATCTTAATCGAGATTAATTGTCATTGATCCTTTCAGCGTGACGTCCAAACATTTTCGAGATTGATACCTAGATACGTACCTAATTTGCGAACGATTTAATTAAATTTGCAGACGACAAGAGGAATCGATCTATCCTCTATCCGCTGCCATTCTGAAGGTTACCCTGCGCACGTGACGGTGATCATCAAATAGATGAGTTGTTAAACTCAACAACTGCCCAATGGAATCACTCGGTGTATGGTCATTTCTGCCACGATAGCGAAGAGAGCAGTAAGTGAAAAAATGATGGTTTGAGAAAAGGGGCTCAGAAGTATCTGACAAGGTGGAGAAATGGTGCTGGGTCCACATCATTTCGCCGGGAAACAAAGCCAAGAAAATACCAAAAATTAAAATTAGAATAAGTTATTAATAAACTAAAAAATAAAGAATTAAAATTAGAATTAACTGTACTAGACTAGAGTCTGACTAGAGTCCCTTTATACCCAGAGTTACGACATCTCACTTTTGGTTGGGCTGAGAGTGGCCTAAAAAAATCCAATGCTAATTGGTTCTCGCTCATGGAGTCACAAATGAGTGCACCAGTGCACCAAGATGGGCGATACCTCGAATATGAACAAAAATAATGAAAATATAATTAAATTGTGGTTTATCAAGAGTGAATTGTTATTTTCATCGCACCAAAATGAAAATAGATTAAGAAATTATCCACTATAATCAATCTAATATTATTTTTTTGCAATTGCTATGGTTAGGTTTTGATCACTTTTGTTGATGTTGTTTTTGGATGACAGGCATCGCAGGATTTCTTATCTTTATCCCTCAATATCGTTCGTTTTGGTCGTGCACACTTTTGTGACACCGTGACCAGCCCACAGGGCCAGCTGATAATCGAGATATGTCTTAACTCTGGGTATGAAGAGACTCTATATCTGACTGGAAAATTTAATTGAAAGAAGCCTCCATTCTTTCTCAAATTATCACTAATCGTCTGAAAAACTCCTAGAAATCGTTTGGATGATTGAAAATCGGCTAATTTTATTTCGATTGCATAAAAATGGTATATTGCATTTTTGTACTAGGTTATTGTTAGGCAAGACAGCCGCAAGTGCTATCCACTGCATGCTTTCATGGTTGCGTTTTGGACACACAACAAACACATTCTCAGGTTCGAAATTGGTAGAAGAGGGCGGCACTTTACTTGAAAGCACTGTTTTCATCGGCTCGCTGGAGGAATATTGTCACTTACTGCTGTCTTGCCTGAAACTAAGTCATTTTTGCGCACTTACGGCTTTCTCATTTGTCTCGTCTTCATGTAAATAAGATGAATTTTGCTGTTTTAGCGATTTCAGTGATTTCATCTGAAAGAGATTTGACGAATTTTGAAGGAAACTCGATTTCGCTGACCCTTAATGCTCTCTTCGCTATCACGGCAGATTATGTGACATACTCACCACAGGAGTGTACTTAAGCTCTGGTGGATTAACCGCGCTTTCAAGATGGCTGGCCTAAGAATTTCCGAACAACTCATCAAGATTTGGAGATGTTGACTGGGAGCTGGGCTTTGTTCTTGTTGGGGTTTGCATTTGCTGCTAATGATGGCGTATCGATCAGAATGGGGATCAAAGGTTCCCGGGAGAGTTAAGAGCCGGGAATCGGAACGTGGAAGTTCCCGGGAACTCCCGATAACGTGCATGTATTCCTCCGGCAAAATATTCTGGGAAGGAGATGTTACCAGGGAATCACCGGATACTTGCTTAGGTTAGACTAATTGGACTACATGTTGCAATTTGGAGCTTTGTATTCTGTCTCAGTTCAGAAATGGACTGCATTTTGCAATTTGGAACTATAAATTTTAGCTCCTCTGGAAAAACACTTTTGTGCAAACTAATGGCACATACGTTGTTTTTAAACCGGGCTAGAATTTATAGTTCCATATTGCAAAATGTAGTCCAAATAATGTATGTACCATTTGCTGGCGGAAAGTTTAGAGTTTTGGTCACTCAAGTGGTTTAAATGTGAATTCTGTCTCTTTTATCCCCGTACTAATTGTAAGATCACAATTATCAAGATAAAAAAAAAAAAAAAAAAAAAAACACGAGAAATGACCTTTGAAAATACTGTAAGCTCTGAAAAGAGAACCCTTAGTTTTCATCGTATAACTACACGGAAAAAAAAGTCCTGTCATTTTAATCGTCACGACTGCTGAAGGAACAGCCCTTGGCTGTTAAAAAACGGCACAGCATCCTGGTTGTTAAAATAACATTACCTTTGTCTGTTATTACAACAGGCGCTTTGCTGTCACATTGACAGTAAATGAATGTGACAACGACAGCAAAATCTGCTCAACCTTCATCGAATAGTCTGTTACACTGGCAGCGCAGCTGCTGGCGTAAACGCCGGTTCCCCATCAGATTGACGTTCACGCTGCCTTCGATTTAACAGCGGCCGCTGCTGTCGAAATAGCAGCGTCGCTGTTCTCATGACAGCCAGTTCGTTTTTGAATTTAAATCCACGCTGCTGTCGATGTAGCAGCGCTGCTGCTCATGTAAAAGCTAAATCGCTCTTGAATTTTCATTCACACTGCTGTTAATGTAGCAGATACAATGCCAAGCAACTGTAAAAAATTATGGTCATACTTACATGCTTATGTAAATAGCTGATAACTGCTTAACTGGTTTCAAGTAAATGATACAAAAACCGTAGATAATATTCCGGTCAAAGTAACATTTACAGACTAAATCAGTTTCACAATGAGTTAATTTCACAAAAATTTTAACAGTTTAAATGCACAGAAACACTACACAAAGTAAACATCTTTGCAGTTCTCGGTGGGGCAGAATTGATCATGGCCTTGGGGGCAACAAATTATGTGAGGCACATTTTAAACCCTTCCTCTCCATCCGTTATTTTCTTTTTTCAAATAACCGAACTTTTCACTCGCAGCCTGGTCAGATACCGCACAGACACTGTATTACACATTGAAACACTTTACGCCATTAAGACAATGTCACGTTGGCATCATCAATAAAAAACAACGTAAGAACTAAACAGCAGATCGTGCTTATGAGTTAAAAACACCGAAAATGTATTATAAAAGGTTTCAAAAAATTCTACCAAGATTAAGATTTGCTAAATTATCACTTCATTTCATTTCAATTAAGTAGCCTAAATTTCTTTGAACGAAAGAAAAGGAAAAAATTACACAATGGAATTGGGTCGGAAAGTATAGAGGACAGGGCTAATGGTATAATCTACAGGAAACGAAATCAAAAGAGTGCCTGCATATAAATATGTAAGGCACGCTAAAAATAATAATTTGATGCACTGGACGCAAACCTAATTGAGTTGAGAGTGCGTGTAATGTCGATGGTGAAGTTGAAACCAAAAAGCACAAATATACGGCAGCAGAAATTTCGAATTGAACGGATTCATGATGATGCCTCAAAAAATGGCGTCTGCCCGCAACTGATTACAGTGTGCCCAAATTTGCTTATATCGTAAGAGTTACTTTCCTATGGAGCTACTAATTTTGCAGATCGCGCACTGAGTATCAAAACTAATCACTTTCTTCGCCAAAATTCACTCGTAAACACAATTTGAGCACGATTTCGAAACGCAAGCGCAAGACTTCTCTGACTCAAAACCACTGACTGTTGAGCAAACGAAATCCCTTTAAACAATGACATGGCGGCCTCTCAGCGAACAGACTGGAATGCGGGAACAACGCCGAAGGAAGAAACAACCGAACGCCAGGCCCGGGCGGTTGGAGTTCTGAGAATTTCCCTAACCGGGCCCTTTGTCAGGACGGCGCGCAACCCTCGAGAAGGAGGGTGGGCAGTGTGGCGGGTAGGGTAGGAGAGGTTTTCTGCGTCACCGCTCGCAGCGGGGCGATCGACAACTGTATACAACTGCGCATGCGCGCTGCGCCGATCGCGCGGGACTGGCCGGGATGGAATGCTCCGTGCAACGGACAGCATTTTACCGTCAACTCGCTGTTAAATGAGAGGCTGCTATTTCGACACCCTCGCTGTTGCTTTAGCAGATTATTTCTGCAAATTTAACGACCTTCAAAACATTAGACCAACACCTGCACGAGTGTAAATTTAAAATCCAAACGAATGTCAAAATAACGTGTGGACTGTAAAATCAAAAGTCAATGACAGTCATTCCAAAAGCTTCAGGAACTGTTGATTTAATGACTACGCCTGACGTTAACTCAGCAGTCGTGTGATGATGGAATAACACACAGAATGTTATTTCAAAAGCATCAATAAGATGTTGAGCTAACAGAGTTGCACACTTTTGTTTCAACATACTTAAAATGTTAAACTATCAGTCGCGACAACTAAAAGAACAGAGAAACGTCAAACAAATTTAACATTCAATGCGACTGTTAAAATGACAGGTCTTTTTTTTCCGTGTATGTCTTCATAGCTCAAAAATGTTAATATTCCCTGCAGAAGCCAGGTTTTAGTTCCTTTTTGATCTTGAAGGATCCCAATGCAGACCCAAACACTTCGAAATGTTTTTAATAATACCTGCACGCCCTCTTTTCCCTCCCCGCGATATCAATTGAAGCAGTGTTAAAAAATCTCAAAAAACTACAGTGAAAAAAAAATACGCATTTCCGGAGCGTCGTCATGAGTATTTTTTCGCGCGCAAAAAAAGCGCACCCAAGTTTTCGCGGCTGTTTTTTGAAATTCCGTGCGACTTTTTGAATAGTGGAACATTCAGATTTGCAATGAGCAAAATCATAAAAATTTAATCACTGTTTACATTATGATCGTCATAGATTATAACTCTGTTTTAGATATTTGTGAGCTTAAATCTTCAATTACTTGTTTATAACACTAATTTATTAATTATTCTTTGAAGAGTTATATCATTTCTAACACTATATGCAGCTAAAATCCAAATGAAAAGTCCGATCTTTCCTTTGAAGTGTGTGAAGACGTTGTCAGCCTTGTTCGTAATCCCGCCTGATTTTTAAGAGGTTATGTTTATGTTTTGTTCCGATACTCTCATATCACACAACGAAGTTGCATGAATCATTCTTGTAATCTTGCGCGAACTTGGAAGTTAGTGCCATATCAGAGCTTTTGAAAGCTCTCTGTATGTGAAAGCAACGTCTAGTAATACGCATGATTAAGTACCAGGATCGTATTTCAATTTCATTGTGTGTTCGTTGCACCTCATCTGACAATCAAAATGAACGGTTTTCTATCTCAGTTCTCTTCTCGCATTTTTCTTCTATTCTCCAAAATTCAACTTATAATCGTTCGACGGTTTTGTACATAATTGGACAGACATGATCATCAAGTCATCATCAAAGGTATGCTTTGTAATATCCTCACTGGTTCTGTTGCCTATCAAAACATTGCATGAACAACTCTTCTTTCCCTTGACCCTTTTTACGATAATAGAGGGAAGCAAACGTTCCCAGATTGCTTGAGTTCCCTAATTATCTTCCAAGAGCTAATTATTCAAGATGATTCTGTACTATCTGATTCATAATACGCGACTCTATCCAGTGAGAGACGCAGTCTTTTGGGGAGTACATGAGGATTTTACCAACAGGCGCCATTATGCCAACTAACTTTTTGCAACACTAATAGGGTCTCTTTAGGATTCGCCATGGCATTGTAAAGGGACCAACAGCATCTGAATTTTTAATTTGATCTTTCTGTTCAAACAACAGACATTATTTTTAGACTTCCTGTGGAAGTAGGTTACCCTCACTCTAGGCCAGCACGTCAGAGCCAAAAGGCATATCACTTGATTTCACTGCAAGGTACCTACCCGAAGAAAACCAAATGCTAATTCTGTTGCAATGATTTCAATGTGAATTTCAAGTTTTCAACTCAGAATGTATACTTACCCTAACTGACCCTAGAGAAAGCCACCATAACTCTTCTCTGGAACCAGGGATAAAAATTGGCCAAGGCCTCCTCATTTTTGAAAGAGGCCTCTGTAATTTTCTGTAGCGTATCGGGTTTTCCCTGCAACTTCAACTCAACGCACTTCACTAAATGTAAGTTTTACGCTTTTTTGGACGCGCTGTGTTTCCACAATAATATGTGTCAGCCTGTATAATCACGATTCAGGAGTAGTTAACTGCCGAAATTCCATGGTTTCACAAGCGACAGAATTATCCATTAGCAAAATAAAAATTAAAATGAAAACGTTTCCACAATTTTTAGGGTGGGTATGTCCACAATTTGGGATAGAGAACAATTTTTAGCCTTGCGCGGAACTGTAATTTGAAGTCTCCAAAATGTCAATCACTAATTTGTCCTGACACCCACCACTTGAGCTGTGCTCTCGGTGGGGGATGGAGCTTAAATTGAATTATTGTTAATGTGTCACTGAACTAAAATAAATGAATTGAAAAAAAAAAATTGAAACATTTTTCCGAAAATGGAATACTTTTTCATTTTTTCGACTCTGGAATCCAGATATCATCTCGTGGCTCTTTGCATACATCCGCCGATAAATCGTCGATTTTCTGACCAAAGAGCGTAACTGAGTTCTTACGTGAGCCCTGGAATGCACGAATTTGAATGATCAACACGTCTCATCTCGGAACACGGTTACGCCAATTCAGAAGACCGACAAAATGTGACGTTCTTTTGCAATATCATAAATAATCGGTCCAATTAAAATACCGACCTAAGCCAAACCATTCGCAGACCGTTGAGACTAATAAAGGAAGAGGGGGGTAGGGGGCTGAATTCTCCGCCGAGTCGTCGCGAAAAACCTGCCCCTTTTATTTTCGGCCAGAACGGGGACCAATTATGATACTACACACCATTCCCTTTTTCTAAGAATCCGCGATGAGCTTAGGTCAGTGACTGAATGGACCTGGGCCAACTTCCCTTTCCCCCTCACCCCCCCCCCCCTTGATCGTATCTGATCGTGAGAATGAGCCGCCGAAATAACATAAATTCAGGGGGAACGCTCGCCCAAGTCTCCCACCTTTCTCCGTCTCCCCTTGCATGAGTAATAAACAAGGGCGTGGGTGCCGAGTCGTGCAATAAAATGTGGGTATTTTACATTGATTTTAATGGGGGGAAATGTTGGATTTTCAGCACGATCTGGCGGCAGTGTCCGGGTCGCGGACCAATCCCGGATGCGCAAGAACCAGTTTCCTCTCGCGTTGAGGAGGAGGGAAGGACTGACCTAAGCTCCTACGACCATGGTTGAAACACCCGTCGCGGGTCGTTCACTTGGGTTACGTAAAAATTGATTGAGGTGCGGGTCCCTCGTAAATTTTGGCGTCGGATTCGGTATCTGGCTTGTTGCCTGTCATCTTTTCAAACGGCCATGCTGACCCGTTTCAGAGAAAATCACCTATATTCAAACGGTAATCGGATGTAGAACTGCTTTTTTTTTGCTAGCACACGGCCTTACGGGTGTGTCAGCGCTCTCGAAAATCCTCTTCTCTGCCAAAGCATTACAACGAGGAATCGTCGCTTGGTATCGGAATGGCGTCACGCCGGATGTCGAAGGGATTAAGTCTAATTTATTGCACTCTACAGATGTGAAAAAGCGTAACCAAATTTTCCGAAGATTCTTATCTGCTTCATGCTCTTGAAATTAAATCATCATCAACGTTCGATCTTCCTTGTTCCTTGTCTTACTTTTTGTCGATTCGTAAATCTTTCTTTATTTCCATTTTCGGAAACGAAGTGAAAAGTAATTTACCGGACAAGCGGGATAATTTATGCATTGAGATCTCGATGGTTATCGGTTGATTGACAGCAGATCTGTGCCAACTAGCACAGTATCAACAAAAACAAACATTGGACGTTCGGTTAGGCTACCCACGAAAACCAAAAAATGCCGAATGCGACGAACACCAAAGGAATTTCATTTCGACTCCTGGATGCAACTATTCGGGCTCCGTAGTTGTCCGTGTTGCATACTCACGAGAGTGAAGGCGTTTTGATTGCCCAGGCACTCACAGCTTTACCCACGGCTAGGCGCTAACGGCGGGCTTTACTGGCGCGCCAAGGAAGAACGCCGCATGAACATTCGAGTGTTGCCAAATTTCCTTCGATAACATGTTTATTATCGACGAAAGCTATGAATATTTTTCCTTGAAATTTTCGGGGAATTTGAGGTGAAATCGAGAACAATATTATCCAAAAAAATTGGAAGACAGGTATTTATAATTTTACTAATAAATTCAAGTTTTATCAAAGGACATTTGGCAGCTCCTGAAGGTTCATACGGCGTTTTTCCTTAGCACGGAAGTTTACAGTGGGGATCCAAAATGGCAGAGCGCTTTCAACTTTTCGACTCTTCTACAAAGATATTTCCGAGCATAAATACTCAAATTCAGTCTTAGGATGTGGGTATCTCTAAGCAATAGGAGAGGTGGCTTCATTTTCTTCTTCTAGCGCTCCGTCTTTTTGTCGTTGGGCTCAGCGCTAGTTTGTTTTTTCCGAGAACGACGTCATCAACACGGCCTTAAATCTTTTTCCACTGGTTCCCAGAGGCGATGAAGATTAATCGAATTGTTTGATCTGTTTCAGGGGAGCGTGCAAGCTGCACTTCGGGCAGAAACCGGTCAAAATCGTCCGGTCCGAAGCTCAGTTCCTCTACGATGACACCGGTCAGAAGTATCTGGACTGCACCTCTCGCACCACTAACGGTGAGTTTCATGCGTGTTTTTTTTCGTCCGCTCTCGTGTTTATGACGTGCGTTCGACCTTGATGCCCGCCGGTCCACGTCCACTCGGCTCGTAAAAATAAACCATTCATGTAAATAAAAACCCAACACCGCTTTTTTTATGAGCCCTCTTACGCGAGCATTCTTATGCGCGTCAAGTCCCACCAGAAAACGGACTTGTCAGGTGCTAACAACGACGGTAGGCGCTCGCCTGTGTCTATGTGCAAGAGTATTTTTTCGGAGCACAAGTGTAAAAAAAAATGATCGACGCCATTAAAAGGGAACGGTGGATAGACACGTGTGTCTCAAACGCTTCCCCTCCCCCTCCCAGCCCCTCCTCACGCACACACCCACACGACTCGCGATTGGCATTTACACATATTAAGATGTATTTATCATCCACGAGTTTGGTTTATTTTATATCTGAAACGTAGCAAAACAGGAAGTTTGCATCCCTATGTTGCCTGATTTGGCAAGCTCTTGTCTTTCTCTTTCTCTTTTCTCTATACTATAAGCTCCAAGACCTCCTAATTTTGCGAAACTGGTAACGCTTAGTTCCAGCGTTCTACCGGGCCGATTTTCATGATTTTTGCGGCTATCGACGGGCAATTGTCTCTAGATAAGCCAACTCTTTTCAGATTTTCAAAATATGGCCCAGGTTTTTTTATATTACGTGGTAAAGTTGCGAATTTTCCCATTTAAACAATGTAAATTTATACTTTTTGTCATAGTTCGTTTGAGCGTTCTACCGGGCCGATTTCCATGATTTTTGCGTGAATCGACAGGTAATAGGCCCTAAATGAGCCCGCTAAAATCAGATTTTAGAAAAAGGACCCAGGTTTTTTTTAAAATCACGTTATAAAAGTGAGTGAGTTTACAGAATGCTCCGGTATTGCTACCGCTATGCGCGGGAGGATGCGCAATGGTCGAGGAGGTTGCGCAGTAGCTGGGTAGCCTGCGCATCAGCTCTACACTTATCTACACAAGATTCGCACTGACGATTTACGTCGAGCGGTGGCCGAGTCGTCTAAAGACGTCAGATGCGTCCGCTTTGATCACAGTGTGGGTTCGATCCCCGACTTATGGAATCTTAATTATTACCTGACTATCATTGTTCATTGTTTTACTGCAATATTTCATGAAGCAGTCATTCCAAAACGCGTCCTTTTAATTTTAAAGTAATTTTAAGTAAAGACTAAAATTAAAGTATATCTCATATCGTATTTTTTTAGGGGAAAAATAAAACTAACACTGATAGGAGGGTAAAAATAGGGCCGCGAAGCGGCCTATTGATGGCGCGGGGCGCCTTCAGGGGGTTGGGCCGCGTAGCGGCCAGGGTGCGTAGCCCCCTAGTACTCGAATATCGCGCCGACGTTTCTCATGATTCAGTATCATACGTGCAATGAGCCGCTCTGTCTTACCCTTATGTACCGCTGATAAGATTGTGCAACTTTGTGCGCGCTTCTCTCACAATCAACAATTGAATTTTAAGTTCGCACGTGAAAAAACATTCCCCAAAAACCACTGAAACCTCAAGGAATTTGTAAATAAAAATAAATTGAACCACATTTTGCAATGAGGAGGCAATATGAGTAGCTCATTTTAGTATTAATACGAAGGGGTACAGGTATACCCCCTGACCGCTCCGCAGTTCAAATGGGGAAAAAATCGATAATCGATCATTCATCTCACCACAAGATCGCTCCATGGTCTCTATGTCTTCTTTGTCCATTGCTTTGTCTTTCAATTTCAATAATCAGCCCGCTGAGTGATACGAGCACGGGAATGAATCCACCCCTCCTCCAGGAAGTGGATTTCACTCCGCATCCCCATCACTCGGTTCTTGCGGCAGCCAAATACTATTTCGAACAATATTGGATGCAGTGTTCGAAACTCATCTTGAAGTTTCAGGAGCCATGTGGCCCATCAAGCTCGATTTTTAGGGGTCATTGAAGATCTTTTAGGGGCCAAATTGAAGTTTTGCGTATGTATCACGGCGCATTTAGTGACAATTTAGACGTAAGATGTTTTAGTTACAGAACTAGTAGCTGTTACTCGGGGTAAATTTTGAAAAATCACCAAACAGGAAACCTAGGATTTTTTTTTTTTTTTTGGGGGGGGGGGGGGAGAAGCAATTTTTAGGGGCCACGATGGCGCAAAGCCTTCATTTTTAGACGCCATGTCCGATTTCTTAGGCGCATTTGGCACGTTGGCGCCTGTGAATTTCGAACACTGCGGATGGATTCCATTTATTTCACGTCACTCCATCAGACGCTACGGCGAAACCGCGATTCCATGAAACGAGCAGCGAAACCAGAGACAAGAGACCCTCCACTAGTATCTTGGCCATTGTGGAAGCTTTTACTTTCGGGACTTCAGCATTCTACTGTTGACTTACCTACATGGTTGATGTTTAACAACGTGTCGGCAGTTTCGTTTCGCAAACAAGTCGAAAATGGTCGAAGTTTGCGAAACTTGTTTGGCTCATGACGTCACCCGAAGCTCATCATTGACCATGTAGGTAGGTCAACAGCCGAAATTGAGGTGATGACTGTTGCTCCCTAATAATTGTCCATAAGGAACTGTTGAATCCCCGAAAGTAAAATCTTCCACCTGTCGCTAGGAGGCCAGTGGAGGGTCTCTTGTCTCTGAGCGAAACCATCCCGATCTCCGAGTTCCGCGCCCAAAATCGCCGTTGATGAAACGACCAAGACCAACAATGCGGCCGTCGCGGACGGTGCGGTGGAGCGTGGACGAAGGAGGTGGCGGAATGGAGTGTCGCCCGGTGGCCGTCGCGACGCTGCCGCCGTCCAAGTCGATTAGGTTTCGTAATCCGAACTTGTTTGTTCCCAAAGTTGCGAGCCCTGCGTTGCCAGTAACAATGCGTGGGTCGGCGCCTTCTGAAACCTGTCGTGGTGGTCGGATCCTCTTCGCGACGCGGCAACACCTTGGTTAAGCTCAATTATTACCTGCTTTCGAATTTTTGGGTCTCGTCGCGGCAGTGCGTCACCGCGCCGGCCGGCCGGCCGGCCGGTCGGCGCGCGGTGCAACAAGCGCCGCCGCGCCGCGCGCCGCTTGGCGCTGCTGATGGTGTTAATAGATTAATTGGATTGCATTTTGCAACAAGGAACCACTAGCATTGCAATGATACTAAGATTGTGCAACTTCATCCTTTGCAATGAAATTGCGGAAATTGTGAAAAACTATGAAATTTAGATGGTAATTTTTGTCTTAAATTTTCAGTTTTTAGCGAGTAAAATAGAAACTATCAAGGGATAATCGGGTTTTTCCTCCGAGACAAAAGAAGTTGCACGATCTTAGCAACATTGCAATGCTGGTGGTTCCTTTTTGCAAAATGCAATCCAATTGTTCTCTTACCAGTCATCTGATTTCAACATTAGAATTAATTATGGGCTGTTTAGAAGACATGCCGTCTGTTCCGAGCTCGGAGGCTGAAAGTTCTGGGTGCTGGAGACGTAGCTTCGACTGCTCTGAGTCCTACACCCGGAACTTTCGGCCTCTGAGCCCGGAATGCGGACGGTGTGTCTATATGTATAGCCCGTAAGTACGGATTCTACGGCCGGAGTTTTTTTTTTTTTTCAGCGAATGACTTCAATGGGTCTGTTGCATACTTCAGCCAGAGCAAATAGAAAAGTTAATTCTTTTTAAAAAAATGTCTCAAAAATTACGATGAGCGCGTCGGCAAAGTCTGAAGTACACACCCAACTTCACAATCTGCGTAAAAAAGTGCGTTTTTCTAAGCTTCCCGCTTCAAAAACGATACTTTGGCACAGGTGAACATCTCGTTAGAGGAGCTTCGCGCAACCCTCGCGCCTTGCGTACTAGGATGCTACGGAATATTCAACATGGCTGACGCCAACCCGCCGAAATACACGTGACGATATGTAATTTTATCAACCGGCGTGTTTATTTTTACATTTTCATTGCGTTGACAAAGATCACGATGCTTCCTCACGATTTGCGCGTGGAAGTTTCAGCCATGTTGAATATTGTGTAGCGTCTTAGTGTACAAGGGTTGTATAGAACGTTCCCTTCCACCAAATTTTCACCTGTGTCGCAGTATCCATCGTTTTACTAGCAGGAAGCTTTGGAAAAAATCGCTAATGGAGATGTTGCATGTGTGAGGAATTTGCGGTTTGACTATTGTTTCTCATGTAAAAGTTCGCGAGAAGCACGATGGTGCCACTGGTTTTCTCTGAAATCAACTCTCAAGTTCAAAAATAGCTCTCTAGTTGAGGCCAAAATGGAGGGGATATCCCACGCTATCCTGAGAGTCCACGTCTACGTCAAGACAAACTCTCCATGCGAAGATAGGGAGCAGCCGTGTCTTCAGTTTTAAAGTCCCCAAATAAAGTGGCAGCCCTGTCAATGTATTTGCTCCCTATCTTTGCACGAAGAGTTTGTCTTGATGTAGAGGTGGACTCTGAGGAAAGCGTGGGATATCCCCTACATTTTGGCCTCTACTTGAGAGCTTTTTTTGAGCTTGGGATTTGATTTCAGAGAAAACCATTGGCACAGTCGTGTTTCTCGCGAACTTTTCCATAAGAATCAATAGTCAAATCGCAAATTCCTCCCGCATGCAACATCTCCATTAGCGATCCTCGGCAAGTTGCAAGTGGCTTTCGCGTTGTATTTCCAAATCGCAGTAATTAGCATCCGCATAGTGAAGACAGTATCGATGAGGAATAGTAAGATCTCGACATGAATGAAGCGCCTTCATTTTCGCCTGATACAAATACTTCACGCGTTGCCATGCTGTTGGTTTAGTTGCCTTTCCGGACCAAATCCTGTACAGGTCACTTTTTTCACCAAGCGCTCACACACCTCACCAAATGGATTGCATTTTGCAACAAGGGACCAGGAGCATTGCAGTGTAGCAAAGATTGTGCAAATTCTTTTGCCTTGGGAGAAAAACCCGATTATCCATTCACAGCTCCTTCCTCACTCGCTAAAAATTGTAAATATAAGACAAAAACTACCATGTAAATCTCATATTTTTTCATGATTTCAGTAATTTTATTGGAAAGGATGAAAATGCACAATCTTAGCATCATTGCACTGCTTCTGGTTCCCTTTTGCAAAATGCAATCCAAATGTCACAATTTTCTCATATTGAGTACTCTCTATTTACGTATTGATATTAGAATCTTATGTTTTTCTACTCATTACCATTGGCCTCATTACTAATTGGCGATCTTTAACTTCCTGCAACACATCATACTCGCACACACACAGGACAAAATGTAGGAATGAAGTATTTGAGTACTTGGGGGGATAACGTACTTTTTGCCGGAGCACAGTGGTATTGAGACCAGGGGTGCAAAACCTTCCAGGCTTCCACATTTTATTCATCCGTTTTCCACAAAATTTCTCACCAATCTCTAGAATGTTGACCTTTTCCATCTGTTTTCCTTTGATTTTGACTTTTGACCCTTCAAAATGTTCCCTCCTTACACATTTTCGTGAACTTTTCCACATTTTCGCGCGCCTGGGCGGGCACGTGATCGAAAATTTTCTGCACCCCTGATTGAGACACCCCCCCCCCCCCCCCCCCAATCGAGCGTCGTCCTTTGCCGTTCGTGGACCGTGCAATCCTGCGTGCGTCGGTAGTTACAGTAAGCCGAGCAATTACAAGGACCTCAGTCATTCAGCTCAGAGAAAACCTAGTTATCCGGAAAAATCGGTGAAATTCTCCTCTCGTTTCAACTCTCTATCCCCATGATTTCACGATCATTTGAAGATTTGCAGTTTAAGTTTGGCAAGGCTGCAGTGCATGGAGGGGGAGGGGGGCGAGGGGGGTCGTTGCGTAACCATGGGGACGAATGGGCTCAACGGAATTGAAGTTTCCGCACTTCGGCAGGTGTAGTTTACGTAACCCCCGGCGAGAAAAATGATACTTTTTCTCGCTTTTCGTAGAATTACAGGCACACGGAGGTCGTGCTGATAATTCTGACGGTGACTCCAAGAATAGTCCGAAAGATTGTGATTCCGATTTCAACTATGCACGGTTTTTGATCTCTGATTTTATATATTTATAGGAAACCCTCATGGGGATAGTACGGAGGTTCTGGGATCTATTTCTAATTAGATCTGGGTCAGTTGGTCCCCGTGTTCGAAACTAACCTTTGAGTTTTAGGAGCCATGTGGCGCACCAAGCCCGATTTTTAGGCGCCATTAAAGATTTTTAGGGGCCAAATTGACCTTTTTCCTACATATGACGGCGCATTCAGTGAAAATATAGACGCAAGATGTTTTCGTAACAAAACTAGTAAGTAGTTGTAACTTGGGGAAGACAAAAGCACAAATGATGAAATCGTGGAGAATAGAAAAAGCTTTCACTTGTGGTGCTGAAAATTTCGAATAATCACCTAATATGAAAATTCAGATTTTTAGGGGGCAATATGGGCCACGTTGGCGCAGAGCCTTCATATTTTAGGCGCCATGTCCAATTTTTAGGCGCATTTGGCGCGTTGGCGCCTGTGAGTTTCGAACACTGGTTGGTCCTTCCTCCGTACATAACATTTTTTGGGACCTTTTCTGTCGTCGCTCCTCCTTGTTCAGGAATTGGCGATTTTGTACTATTTGAGAAATTAACTATATCGTACTATTTGAAGAATTGGCAATTTTGTACTATTTGATCTTAAGTATACTTAGGACGAGACTTGACTGCACTTTTGTAAGTCCGAAGTAGCGCCTCTGATTAACCAGCGGTACTATTCGGACTCGAAAAATTTGGTCTTATTTGCTTGTACCGTGGTGCATTTTACTGAACTATCATAATGAAGCGTCCAAACTTCGTTTAAAATCTGATTTTGAACGTTGCATAAAAAATTCTCGTTTTTATCAGATATGTTTTGCAGTAATGTTAGAATCAAGTGCTGCAGTGTGTAGATAATAACCGTCAAAAGTTGACCTAACAACTACCCTCTCCTTCTAGGGCAACCGCCATTTTTTAGCCCCAATCAATCAACCTCTACGGGGTTCATTCTCCACTCTCTCTCCATCAAGATACTGTCTTTACATGTACCATCCAAAAAGATTGACCTGCTCAGCAAAAACGGGCGCAAGTGTTGGGTGTTGGGCAAACGGGGAAAAGTCCGAGAATTTTAAGAAGACCGAAAAAATACAGAAAATATTTATCACGGTCAGGGAATTAATGTTTTGATCAGAAGTCACGCAGCGCGGCTATCTGATCAAATTGTTGTCCCATAAATTGTAACATGGATTTCATCTGTACTAATTTGTATTAAGGAATTATGGTACATCGACGGAGTATGGGATTTTCCTCATTAGTAGCAGGAAAATATGTGAAAAAATAAGGAAATTTTGGAATATGTGTAGCGACTGATTTTGTTTTTTGCCTTTTTCTTAAAGCCAGACTAGACGCAGCCCACATTTCAGGAGGAAAAATCCAGAAGAAAATCCACTAATATACTTACCAGACTTAATCGAGTCACAGATTCGTCATAGCACGTGGAAAATCATATCTGCGCGTGTATTTAGGCTTGTGTTGTTGCAGATAGTACCCATCGCATTTTATTTTTTTGAAAGACAAATGGTCATTGTTTTCGCGCCAAGTCTGTGCGATTCGTCAGGATTGTTTCGTGAAAATTTCGCTCTTAAACGTCAAAATGAATTTTCCCAAAGGCAGAAGGGAAAAAAAACTAAACAAAGGATGACTCATTAGAGTGGGTTAGAGGCAACTCTACATGCCCTGCTCAGATACCTAATTTTTTTGCGATTTCGAGGACCGGCAACGTTGTAGTAAATGTAAATGATGCATTACTTGGAAAATTGACAATGTCGCGATGAAAATCGATAATAGTTTGCCTCGTCGGCTCAATTGGCAAAATCAGCAGTGCTAGAATTAAGTTAAGGTGAAGGAGAAATAAAGCTCCAGTTACAGTGTTGCATGCGACGGACACCAAACGAATTTCATTATAACGCTTGGATGCAACTATTCGAGCCCCATGGATGTGCGTGTTGTATCCGCATGAAATTGAAGGCGTTTTGACTTTTCAGACACTAACCGTCTCACCAGCGACCGTTAGAGGAGTCGGACAAAGTGTGGAAACATGAAAAGCTCATATCGATTATAATACAGAACGTAGAGGTTTCAGAGGCGGTCTCATTGATTTTTTCGTAAAATTGTCTTCAAGGAGTACCCCTATGCGATTTGAAATGCGGAGAAATTTACGTCGAAATTTGCAGTTTTGTTCAAAAATGTCATATTCAACCTCGTTGAAAGGCTCGCTTCATTAATTGGCAGGCTTTACTGCGAGGATCTAAAATGACAAGAGTGTTTTAATACCTCATTTTGGCTCCGAAGACATCCATAGGCATGAATAGTTGCTGTAAAAATTATGCTCAGCACATCGCGATATCAAAACTGAAGCACAATGGAGATGTTGCATGTGTGAGGAATTTGCGATTTGACTGTTGATTCTCATGTAAAAGTTCGCGAGAAACACGATGGTGCCACTGGTTTTCTCTGAAATCAACTCCCAAGCTCAAAAAAAGCTCTCAAGTTGAGGCCAAAATGGAGGGGATATCCCACGCTATCCTGAGAGTCCACCTCTACATCAAAACAAACTCTCCATGCAAAGATAGGGAGCAAATACATTAGCAGGGTTGCCGAGTTTTCAGTTTGGGAGTCCCAAACTGAAAATGGCAGCCTTGTCAATGTATTTGCTCCCTATCTTTGCATGGAGAGTTTGTCTTGATGTAGAGGTGGACTCTCAGGATAGCGTGGGATATCCCCTACATTTTGGCCCCGACTTGAGAGCTTTTTTTGAGCTTGGGAGTTGATTCCAGAGAAAACCAGTGGTACCATCGTGTTTCTCGCGAACTTTTGCACAAGAATCAACAGTCAAATTGCAAATTGCTCACACATGCAACATCTCCATTGTCCGCTGTAACTATTTGTGCACAGGAGATATTTTTTTAGAGTAAACGAAGAGTTGAAAGCGCTCTGCAATTTTGGATCCCCGCAGTAAAGCTTGTCGTTGGCGCCTCGCCGCGGATGAAGCGGTGAATGTCTGGACAGTCAGAGCGCCTTCAAGTCTGTGTTTATGCAACACGGACATCCACGGTGCTCGAATAGTTGCATCTAGAGTTCTAATGAAAGTTCGTCGCGTTCGACAATAAGTAGTAAGGTCGCTCTCCTTGTTATTCTTAGAGTGTCACTCAATTCCAGCGTCTCCCATTGTGCCGATGGAGTTACTATTACTATTGCCTGTTCGAAAACGAAACCCTTCTTATAATTTTGGAAAATCTAGGACTTTTAAAGGCTCGAATATGATCGCATTTGGCGAACATTGAGACGCATCGCTTCATTTGGGGAAGAATAAATAGACCGAGTTTAACAGAAAGGAACCAAGCTACATCAGCTATTGCCAAGTTTAACTGGGCAATTAAATTTTTTACGAGAGAACGTTTGTTCGGATTTCTTTGAAAATTTTAAGGAATTTGCTTCGCACCATGGAGAATTTTCACTGAAATTCGCACGAAAATCCGCACAGCCGTTTTCACGTTAGAAAATTAAACTGCCCAATTAAATTTGGCAATAACTGATGTGGCTTGGTTCTTTTCTGTTTAACGCGGTCCAAATGTTAGAATCGGCCTACTAAGTATCCAGATCTCACTGGTGCAAGAAATTGCTTATTTTTTGAAATATATATTTATACTACCAAAGCAGCTGAGACGGGATTTTTAGCCAAGATTAAAACCTTCTCAGGCATTATATTTTTTGAGGAGTGCACTACTATGAGAATATTTTCAAGTATAATTTCTTCTAGTAAAAACGTGTAAAAATAGTTTAAGCTTATGTGGATCGTGTGTGGTGTTGATAGCGGGAATTTTGAAATATCCCAACTAAGATTCAGTTTGAAGTCGGATTTTGACTTTTGAAATATTACAACATTGATAAAGTTTTCGACGAGCAAGCAATTTCTAAACTTAGTTTTATCATTGAATTGCAGGAACTTTGAAATACCGCAGCCATTCAAATGCATCTGTAATTAATTAGTGATAGCGGCAATTTTACAGCTCTCCAAACGAGGCGTAGTTTTAAGTAGGGAGATCAGAAAGTGTGAAAGAACGTAACTTTTTTCGTGTCCACTTTAAATTAGAGCGTCTAATTTCAAGTGGACACGAAAATTCTCACTTAAAATTACTAACAACCGTATCTCACTTCTAAATAAGCTCTTTTCCAACATCGTTTTGCCATCGTATCGTTCGTAAGGCCTAAAGAAAACTTTGAAAACGACTGCTGAGCTTTTTTGTGAATTTCTAAGTTTTTGAGGTTCTCGAATACCTCTGCTGTTTTTTTAGCGATTAAGTTACAGAAATCTAGGATTAAGTCTGATTCGATAACTCATGTAATGAGAAAGACACATCTTCAGAATAGTCTTCAAAATAAAGCAGTAGCTGGCACATAGAAAATTCAACATCTTTCAAGAAGATACTATTCAGGCTAAATTTGAGGGTCTGCATTAACGAAACTAATTATTTAGCCGGGTCATCGAATCCCGCTAGTAAGACAAATTGCAATGAAGATAGGTCTGAAAGCCAAAGATGACCATTTTTCATAGTTTTTTTCGAATTGAATATTTTCTCTGGTCACAGAGAAAGCTCTCCTTAATTTGGATATACTTTTAGTAATACAAAACAAGTCAACGTAAAACTCAATTGTATATTTTCTTACATGCTCTGGTCGAAAAGCGACTTTCAACTTTAAAAAGACTATGTAAAAAAATAATGTTGCATTTTCATCAGACAACATTTAAGCCTCGAACGAGCACATTTCAGGGCTCTAACCAGTTTAAATCTCTAAACAATGCACGAAGTCTATATTCTCCGAGGTGTCATTCCTCTAATAATTTATTGTTCTATTTCTGAGCCCGCCAGGCTACTCGAACCGTTTGCGCCCAAGTATCAACGCATTCAACCCAGCGGTTATGTAACTCTATTGGCCCCCTGACTCAAATGTGACACCTTGGGAAGTTACATCCTTTTATCTAACTTATGGACTCAAGTGTCGCTTCAGCACCTGCCTGTTTCCTAGGCCCGGTGTCAGTGGCTGCTTTTAGACACAAACTAATGAGAGTCAATGCGGAAAAATTGAATGCGGAGGGGACTTGAAGAGCTCGTGGAAAAATGTGACCAAGTTACTCATATTTATTGAAATTCCGAGTAGACTCTGCCCAGGGATGTTGAAAGTTCTTACCCTCTCCGTTTGTTTCAACTGACCTTTTCTGGAAGCTTTTCTTCATTTTAGGGTTTTTTACCTTGCTACAAAAGATTACACGTTAAATTGTATCATTCGTATTCAATTTTTTAAGTTGAGTTGGTCTGGGTAACGCGCAATTTTCACGTTGACTTGAACAGGCTCTCCTATTTGCAAAGCTCCCAATCGTGAACATATTTGCCTGTACGGTAGAAAATGTATTAAAAAATTGAATGATGACCACCTTTCTCATGGAAGATAAATTTTAGCGGGGAGCAAGAGAGGGGGGGCAACTAAACTAAAAAACAAAATAAATATATTCATGTTTAATTAATTTACGTACCGATCTAATCTAGACTTAGGATCAACGCTTACAATTAACCAAAGTTAAGGAGACTTATTTGCTCTCTCACCTTCCCGTTATTTCTCTCTCTCACCCTCTTTTCTCCTCTTATCTTCCTCTTTTTCTGGCATGAGGGGGTGGGGAAGGAGGAGGCTTCAAGTTCCCTCTCTTCCCCCATTTTCGTCTCTGCCTGCCGTCGTAATCATAAAATTACTTATGTAAGCCCCTCTGAGAGGCTGTTCAGAAAATTCGTCAGAGATGGAAATTTTTTCAAGGTATGCCGCCATTGGCGGACCAAGACGGGCACGTCCATTTTGGGAGGAGCCAAAAGCGGTTCAGCAAGTGTCAGGATCTGGTCAGTGCGAGAACAAATGTATATGTATATACATTGCTGCAATGTGGTACTATATATGGGAAGGAAGCCAGCCAATGGGAAGTTAGCTCCTTGCACGCAAAACGAAGTGGATCCCATGGTCCATCGGGCAAAAAATAAAACCAAAAATTTGAATATAATTTTTTTTTCCTTTTCTTGGTCAGCTGACGATACCCAATTTGGGGTCAAGTATGCCTTAGACTTTGTCTTACTGAGTTCTTATGACAACGGGTTATCTGTAAATGTACAAGAATTTAAATCCATCAGCATCGTTTTTCAAGTAAAAATAAAATTTGTATTCTTCTGACTGTATGACCTTTATTTGGACCGCGTGTATCAGAAAGGAACCAAGCCACATTAGCTATTGCCAAATTTAATTGGGCAATTTGATTTTATACATGAAAACGGGTTTGCAGATTTTTGTGCGAATTTCAGTCAAGTTTCTCCATAGTACGAAGCAAATTCCTTCAAAATTTCACAGGAAGCCGTACAAACATTCTCTCGTAAAAAAATTAAATTGCTCAGTTAAATGGCAATAGCTGATGTGGCTTGGTTCCTTTCTGTCAAACGCGGTCCATTTGTCGTTAAATATTTTCCAAATAAAAGTTAGATTGTACCCGAGAGTCTTGACAGCCGGGACCGTAATGGAGATGTTGCATAAGTGAAGGATTTGCGATTTGACCATTGATTCTTATGTAAAATTTCGCGAGAAACACGATGGTGCCACTGGTTTTCTCTGAAATCATCTCCCAAACTCAAAAAAAGCTCTCGAAGTGAGGCCAAAATGGAGGGGATATCCCGCCCTACCCTGAGAGTCCACCTCTACATCAAAACAAACTCTCCATGCAAAGATAGGGAGCAAATATATTAGCAGTGATGCCGTGTTTTCAGTTTTGGAGTCCCCAAAGAAAATGGCAACCCTGCCAATGTATTTGCTCCCTATCTTTGCATGGAGAGTTTGTCTTGATGTAGAGGTGGACTCTCAGGGTAGGGTGGGATATCCCCTCCATTTTGGCCTCAACTTGAGAGCTTTTTTTGAGCATGGGAGTTGATTTCAGAGAAAACCAGTGGCACTATCGTGTTTCTCGCGAACTTTTATATTAGAATCAATGGTCAAATCGCAAATCCCTCACACATTCAACATCTCCATTCTCGATGCCAGTTGCTAAAATTCGGGAAAACGGCCGAAACATAGGTCCTCTGTTCCAAGAATGCGGCCGGCAGGACTCATAATCTTGACTCCATTAGCTTTAAAGCTTTTCAAATTTTTCTTAAACAAATTTTTAACGTGTTTTTGGAACTTGCCGACCGAATCGGGAATGACATTTCCGTATTCATTGGAGGAGAGCGGCGGCTCCTCGTCTAACGTTAAACCATTTTAGCCCTATTCAAGATGGGTTGACTTGTAAACCTAATAAGAATATCAGCTGCCAATTTTAGTCAACATTTTGCGTGGAAAATTCTCGTAATGTCGCCCTTTCTCTCATGTTGCGTTGTGTTAGAGACCGTAACAACACAATTTCCACCATAATTGCGATCATTATTAACTCGACTTTCACAGGCATTCCAGCCGTCAAGATTTTTTCACGGGCAGCAACATGCATCATCTCATCTCCTCTGTCCCTTTGTTGACCGTTGAGCTAAATATGAGGGGCTTGGAGGACAAGGCGCTTAAGTGTAGTTTTTGAAAAATTCAGATATCAATGATTTCAAGCCAAACTAAATTTAATGCATATTCTGTGAAAAATTCGCTCCCAAATTCCAATTTTTAAGCATCAAAAAGTCAGTTTGAACTTTCTTTCCGCTATAAGGAACCGTGTAATTTTAAAACTTCAAACACGTATTTCTCAAAATAGCAAAAACTGCACTTATGCGTTTTGTACTCCAAACCCCGCATATGTTGTAGTGAATCTAACTCCCCAAAGCACGGTTTGTTTACCAAACAAATCGCTCAGCTATTTTAGGGTGGATATTCAGCTTTTGGTCTATGCATTCTGGGTATAATTGATGTACTCAAATTTTAACCATTTGGTAGATTATTCAAGGAAAATTAAACTTTCAGTCCGTTTATATCAATCATTTTAAATTGTTCGCGCCGAAAATTATCTGCAAAAATCTTCTAACGAATTCAAGAGTATTGTTTCCATTTTGCAACCGATTTCAACGTATCGATATCGATGATTAATTGGAAACAGTACTTTAGACTTCGTGTACAGACTTAGGAAGATGATTTTTGGCACTAACGCTCTTAATGATTGACTGAAATTTCGATTTACCCCAAACAATCCATTTAAAAGTTAAAAATTTTAAATATGCCGATTTTACTCAGAAGCATCGCTCAAAAGCTAAAGCTCCACCTTAAAGGTTTGGTGGAGGAGTCTCGGAAGGCTGTCGAAGACATGTAATCCCTGTTACGACCCCAACATTGAGAGCTTTTGTCGAGTTTCAGGGTGAATATCGGACACTATCTCGCGACACTATTGTAGCCCCTCGAGATTTAATGTAAGCCTGGATGAAAAGCGTATCGTTATACCCAGGCCCGTCCAGAAAGTCTATTTTTTGCGGTACCCACACTGAGTGCACCTGGCAGGATGTGAAAAAATTGAATCGGTAGGTACCAAAATCTATTACGCCTATTTTACGCCGAGCCCTGGCACGCAAGCATTTTTACGGACTGAAGGGGTCACGAAAAAATTCTCTTGATAGGTTTTAACGTAGAGCCGTTCAAAAATTAGCGACGCGTCCTCTGGTTCAGCACAGTGGCGTGGCATGAATTGCGATGGATCGATTGTTATGCCATATAAACCTATGGAAAAGGATCGATAAAAAGGGTGTTCGCAGCGAACACCTTAATAATCGATTCTTTGCCATAGGTTTAAATGGCAGAACAATCGATATATCGCAATTCACGCCACGCCACTGGTTCAGCACGAACGTTATGTAACGTAAACCGATTGCCGGTATACATGTGAGTCACGATTTCGACTCCTTTGAACTAGCGTATCTGCCTGAAAGATCCTTCGGTACTTACGCGTTTCTTTAATCTAACCGTTCGGTTAATGGTAATCGTCGGGCAAGGATACGACTGTTCGCAACCCCCCCCCCCCCCCCCCCCCCCCTGCCGTACCGAAGACGCGGGATTCTTGACCCGCCTAAATCCAGACCCCCGACGACACCCCTCCCCCCCTCCAAACAAAGTAACGCCGGTAATTATTACGTAACCCCCGACTTCAACCCAGATGGCGATTCCTACAATTTGCATTACCGTTTTCCCTCGATTGAAATCCATCATAAATATCGATTTCAGAATCGATTGTTATGCATGAACCTCGGCTCGGATTTTTGGATCGAGTTTTCAACCATCGAGCTCCATAATCCGATCTCGATCGCTCGTTTCTGGAAATTTCTGGGGACCAGTCGGGAGGTAGTCGAACCTAAGGTCTACGTGCACATTTGCACGTAGCCACCTGCGGGTTGATTATTATAATTTTATAGCCTCTCCGTCAGATGGGCTCCTTCGACTAAGGGCTGCCTTGAAATGATAGGTAATTGTTGATAGGTTGACAAGTTCTTGAAAAGTCAGAGGAATCGCCTTTCCGTCGAATGGCTTCAATCTCAATCGATGGAAGATTGCCCCGTAGTGTTAGGTAGCTGTCGATAGGGTGACAAGTTCTTGAAAATTCAGAGTCAACCCGGAAAATGTAGGTTTTACCTACTCGACCGTGTGAAAGACTGGAAATTCCGCTATCAACCAAAGAAGTTTCATGTCCCTTCTATTCAAAGTATTTAAATACAGGGGTAAGATTCATAGAAGGGCTTCACTGAAGAAAAAATTTCTTGATGTATTATTTTCACTTAAAGCGTCGTTTCTTGTCGATAGGATTTGGTTTTTTGAGTTAAAGAAACATTGTTTTGCCATCGTTAAGTTTCAGTTAAAAAAGCGATTACAAATCAACGTATCTACAACTCAAAAAAACTGACTTTAAGTTAAATCCGCACGGATTTAACTTAAAAAAAAAAACCAAATTTTGTCGAGAAGATACGACGCTTTAAGTCAAAATACTATCTTGAAGGAATTTTTTTTCAGTTTTGATTCTATCAAAACTTGGGAAGTTCCTCTTGACAACTTATTTTTTTCATTCATAAACGGATGCATGTTTTATAAAGAAGTATTTCAGGGAATTTTCGTCAAGTCACAAGAAAGAAAGATAGAAACCTCTCAATGAAAAAGATAATAAATAAAAAAAAATTGAAAACGATTTAAAGAAATTGCGAACTGTTTTAAGTGACTCGACAATTGCTAATCACAATAGAAGTCTCTTCCACATCAAAAAGCTGCCCGCCATCGCTGTCATCAGAGCAAGATTTTGGAAGTAGAACAAAGCTCTCGAATACGATTATCATTCTAGACATTTTAGAAAATTCAGGAGATTTTGAGTCTGAAATCTAAACTTGTCAAGGAAAAGTCAGATTGTGAAATTCCACAAAACATGTTATCGCGGTCGATCATCTTACATTACGGTTGCATCATGAACTTTCGGCTTCAATCTCACGTTAGAGCATGGAGGGGGAGGGGCGGCTCGGTAAAAACATGTTACGCAACACAGATCTGCACATTATCAGTCAAACCATATTGCATGCACTTAGTTATTGTATTGATTCCTCCGTCATTTTAGCAGTGAAGTCAGGAAAAATGCATCAACAATTCTATCACGTCTGAATTTTGAGTTTGCGAAAAATCCTAACGTAAATGCAATTTGACGGGCGTGCGTTTTCCCCAAATTGTTACGTCGGGTATACTCCATAGAAATGTAGGGACTTAGAACAAAATGATGATCAAAAATTTGCAGGATGATAGAATGTATGTCCGCTGTGGTGCCTTTCTCCTTACCGCAGAGTCGAAGCTCCTTCAATTGGCCCAGTATGCAATTTTAGCTTCACGTAAGGACGATTAGTTGTATGCATGCCAACAATAGCAGTTTCGTCCGTTTTTGTCTGTTGAGTGAGATTGTCGGTTCTCTTTGGATCTGATATTATATAATAAGACCGTTATATAATCTTTTATTGGAATCTTGGCTCGAAAATCTGAAATATGATCATTGTAATTCAAATTAGATGCTTGATTCAAATTGAGCTATCCTCAAAACTCGACCAGTGTCAACATACACACTGTCTCGTCGCCGACAAGGCAGCCAGCGCCAGCCTAATTAGCACATTACCTTTAGATAAAGCGGCACTGGTACTTACGTACTGCTTGTGCAAAATGGCCCTCTCTCAGACGACTTATGACCATCAGATTTGTTTGCTATCGTTCGGATGATACGTAACAACACAAGCAAGCAAAAGTTGCCATATTTTGCAGCCTTGCATAAGATTAAGTAAATAAAATTTATGTTTCCATCTCTATTGGTAAACATCGACGATTCTCATCTTCTCGATGATTTCCAAGAGTTTCGCTGATGATCAATAATAATTTATGAAAAACGGAGGATTTGTCCGATGTCATTCTCGAAGTACCTAAACGTCTATTTTCTCATTATAATTTTTCTACATCAACGGCTGATGTCGAAAAAAAAACGTAGCTCCATTGCAACGTTTAAAAATCTCCAATTGTGTTACCTTTTAAAGGGGAAAAATTGCATGGGATCTTTACGGAGCCAAAGTTCCTTCAATCAGTAAAGTATGCAATTTCACCTGCACGTAAGTACGTTTAGTTGCGCGAACTCCGTTTATCTCTGTTTCGTCCGTTTTTGTCCCTTGAGTGAGATATTGATTCTCGGTTCCCATTCGGCCTAGAATTGAATATTAAATTATCGATTCACTCTGAAGTGTAAAAATAAATGTCACAAATCTTAACACGATGATTTTAAAAAATAAATAAGAGAAAAAAAATTCACCGAAAAAACCTGAACGGTGATGTAGGTACATTTAATCGCAATTATGTTAACCGGCGCAGATGCACTTTTTTCGACTTGAGCCATCGATATACTGCTCTCTTTGGTACTTAGTATAAGACAGAACTGCCACCGTATCAAATTGGTACCTACATGTGTTAATCCTAATACGTCTCACTTTAGCCGTTGAAAGAAAATAGTCAACGTTAATTTTAAACTTTACACACATCCTTATCTTGTTTGTGCTTATTTTTCCAGTGGGACACTGTCATCCAGAAACTGTTCGAGCAGCCTGCAACCAGTTCATGAAATTAACCGTCTGCAACGAACACCCATCAAATAAAATTGAGAACCGCCTAGACTATGAATACTGCCAAGAACTCCTAAGTACCTTGCCTGACAATTTTCAAGTCTGTCTTTTCACAAACTCTGGGTAAGCGCAAGTAGATATTAGATACATTTTACTGTTTCTCGACAATTCTTGATCTATGATTCCTCGGTATCTCGAAAATTGCAGGAAGTGTCGCTAAAATTTTTTGCCCAAAAATCGGGACTAGCAAGCATCTGTTCCATATTGGATCAAAATCAAATCGATGGACCAACTGCGAAACCTTGTATCTTCGTTTGCGACGTTGCAAACTTCTTCAATGCTTTATTTTCTTAATTTGGGAAGTTTTTCTTTATCGGGCGTTTTTTAATCGTAGTTTGGAACTGACCACTGTTGAGTAGAAACTTAATCAAAAAATTTCAAGGAGATTGGGATACAAAGGTATACTATACTACTCTATTTTTTCTTTGAAAAACTGTTCAACGAAATTTCTTGAAAATGTCCTTGATGTTTCTTCTCTGAATGCAGGATGTTTTATATACATTTCAATCTATAAAGTTGGCTCATTTCTCTTTAAAGAAAATATAATAAAACGAAAATTTTGAAACATTGCAGTAGAGATACGTGGTTTCGCACTTTTGCCATCAAATTTACCTAACACTTTAAGGGCTGATGAAGCATATCTTTTTTGAGCCTCCAGTGTATCCAAAATCTAATAGAACATAATCAGCAAATTAAGTGTTAAGTGACCACATCATTTCCAATAAAACTTCTCTGGCGTACCCCAGATGAAGATATTGAAAATTAGAGCTTATTTTCTTGCCTCACTATTCCAGGGTAGGTAAAATTTATTCGTGTAACAAATTTTCGTGTAATTTTTCAACTTCAAATGCTTCTTGCTCAAAAGCATATGTAGACATGAATGTATTTTCTTCGGGAAATACACTAAAATGTCACTTTACTCCTCCATTCATCATAGCCCTCAATCATCCAACCACTTCACCAGATGAAATCAGATGTGAAGCTCCATTGCTCTTGTTCCCTCTTTGAAATTTCAGATTTTCCCAATAATTGCGAATTTTGAATCTCAATCCATCAATGAGAAATCTAATTTCTCCGTATTAACCTTTAAAAATCAGAAAATCCTGAATCGTAACCCCTTTATAAAAAAAAAGAAAGGAGAGGATGCTTTCATAATTTATAGGAGGACTCGGAAAATATAACATCAGTTGTACTTTTATGTTTTTCTCGGCTAAAGAGTGTGACTAATATCTGTTCTGATCAGTTAAATCTAGTCAAAATTTTAGAAAATCACATTTGTCTTGATACCAAGTGTGTTTCGCAGGGCCGGATTTACTTACTTGCCGCCATGGGCCACCTGTATTTTGCCGCCCCCCTCTCATTCATTTTGAAACATCAATAAAAACCATCAAGTGAACGTGCCGGAGGGGGAGGGGTGCATTAGACGCGTTTACTCGTGTTGAACACATTTTTTGCGAAAGCCCTGTCAACACTACTGGCAAAAGTTCACGGAACTTGGCGCGAAAGTTAAGTTCCGTAAACCTATCTCTGTGCGGACAAGGCCTTCCATTTGTATGAAATGAACGGAAAAATTATGAAAGAACAAACATAAATGTATAGTTTACTAATAATTTTAACTTCCGCCGCCGCGCCGCGCTCACTGCGCTGTGTTTGGCGCAATGCGTGAAGTATTCTTACAGTCTTGTATGCGCTATGCGTTTCACGCCGACGACCGCTGCTGCACGGCGTGCACGCACTGTGTAAGACGCAATGCGTGAAGTATGCATGTAGTCTTGTAGGCGCTATGAGTTTCACGCCGCGTCGACCACTGCTGACCACGCTGTCTTTGACGCAATGCGTGAAGTATTCATGCAGTCTTGTTGGCGCTAATATGTATTACATGCCGACCGCCGCGCCGCGCCGAGGGTTTCTCCTTTTCATCTCAAGTTCTCGTCATCATTGCTCTCTGCGCCGCGCCGCACTATGGTCCGAATAGCCGGTTTAAGCGGCATTAAATCAGATACGTATGTTTAAACCTCGCAATATGAGTTTTCAGGGGTTTTTAGGGTCGCTGAGTGCAAAAATGCTAATATTCTTCAGGAAAAATCCATTTTTAACATTTTTATACTTTATATAACTGTGGTAATAATTTGTTCACAAACCTTAAATTGAGGTTGCAAGTTCGAGTTGAAGCGGTGGAGCTGTTGGCATCGCGTCTCACCCATCTTCTTGATGTCCCGGGTTCGATTCCCGGTAGAATTTTTTTTTTTTTTTTTATAAGTTTAAAAATTAATTTTACATTGGATGGACTATAAAGAAGCTAAAAGTAGAGCCTCGTCAAACACTACTATCAAGGGAACTTGAAAAAGACAGCTCAGGATAATACTTCTACGTTTCATGGCTCCAGAGGCCTACTTTCAAGTCCCACCGATCAGCCGTTTGAACTTGTTTTCGTCAGCCAAGCGAAACTTACGCTTAAATATATCCATTTTGATAGATTATTTGTTTGAAACATGGGTAAACGTAAAAAAAAAACGTTTACGGGACCTCAAAGTGGCTTCCTAAGACAATTTCATTGCTCGGGAGCCTTACTTTCAAGTCCCACCGATCAACCGTTTAGACTTGTTTTCGTCTGCCAGGCTAAACTTATGCTAACATATATCTACACTAATAGATTATATGTTTGAAACACTTAAAACGTCAAAAAAAAAACTTTTACGGGGCCTCAAAGTAGCCTCTCGAGGCGATTCTTTGCTGTTCTTGAGCACAAAGTTTCAATTGGTCCCGATCAACCCCATCAACTCGTATTATTCTGCCTGGGCAGATTTAGGCTCTAATGCATTCGATTTGCTAGAATATGACAATGGAACATGATAAAAGTCATCGTCAATGGCATATGATAGCTAATTGTAGTAAGTGATAAGAAACGCGAAAACGTCATTTTTCATGAGAAATAACTTGAGGCTATGGTGGACTATGGTTCAGCCATTAGACTTGAAGGTAGTCTAGAGTCATGACAATAACTTCCGAGTAAAATTACGAGGTGCTCAGAGGTGCTAAGTATATTTTTTGGGTCCTACTTCTGCGATTTTATTGATAAAACTGACTATGTCTAAGGGTTAATCTAGAGCATTAGATATGATAAAAAAAAAAGTTTCAGCATAAAACATTTTAAACTTATCTTATATTTTGTGAATCAAGTGCCCAAACACTTTCAGGTACGGTGAAACGACGAAAACAAGCCCTTAAACACAGCACTGCCGCTCGGTAACTGGAATCGCACTCATAAAGTGCTCTGCGCGCCGCACTTCCCAGGCTTGTCACATCTTTATTAGTGCTTTAATCGAAGTGAAATTTTACAGGAGTCTTCTCTACAGTATGTACTATCGATCTACCTCTTAAAATCTAACTTTTTCCAAACTTCACTTTTTCGATTTATTGCCGCTTAAACCGGCTATTCGGACCATAGTGCGCCGTTCTAGGCCAAATTCCGTGTTCGGTTTCTCTCTTAGTCTTAACTCGACAAATTAAAGGTGCTGTCTTATCACAGAAAGACGACAAAATTAGAGATATACTCTCAGGAAATGAGAGATTTGGTCACCTTTTCTCGTTTGTAATTTTTTTTCTGAATCCGATTTTTCTTTATAGCTACATTTTTAAAATTGCAAAATTTGCCGCCACAGGCCGCGGCCCATGTGGCCACCCTAAATCCGGCCCTGGTGTTTCGACAGCAATCAAGTGATACTCTTTAGCAAGGTATGACTTTTTTAATATACTCGTCTTTTTACTTTTTACCCACATTCTCATATAAGAATACTAATAATAAAGCAATTGTGTGTGAATGTCACCCTCTCTCACAAAACTTTAATCTGTAATTTCTCTGTCATTTTTCAGAGCAGAGGCCAATGATTTAGCTTTAAAACTAGCACGCAATTATACGGGTAAAAATGATGTTGTAGTTGTCGATGGGTCCTTTCATGGAGCCGTCAACTTATTGTGGGATATCAGCCCTAAAACTTTTAAACAATTTCACCCAGGTGAGTTATTTTTGTTGAAATAGTATAGCAAGTCTGTCTTCTAATTCTGTTCCCTCTCTCAGATGCCTTCCTCTTACTTTTTGCTTATTTTACAGTTTCTTAATTCTTCTCTATTTTCTGTCACTTCATCAGTTTAAATCAATCAGCTCTAGTCACTTAACACCACCCTCGTTTTTTTGATTCAGTAATGAATGAGGGGGAAGGGGAATAACGAATGTCATGTAGAGATGCTTGAGGCAGCCCTGGAAAAATTAGCTGAAATGAGACTTTCACTAGCCAATCGGAATTTCCCTAAGAATTATTCCCACTTCAAAACAAATAGCAGGCAAATATAGGCGAATCCTCTCAAGAACTTGAATTCCCTGAGACAAAAACTGAACTGAACCAGAGCTCCCCGAGAACTTTTCTTAAGCAAAAAAGCATTCAGTTTGGAATATAATGAGTATAGCATATTGCTTATTTTGAAATAGTAGCCATTCAGTTCAATGGTTTTTATTATCAGATTTTTTTCAATTTTATCATTAAATATATAGATTTTGAGAACCGAGTTTCAGTTTAACTTGTCCATTATTTGTTTCCATGCTTCAGCACGTCAGTGACTAGAAATTATTAGGGTGAAAAAAATACACAGTCTAGATTCATGCCCACATATTTATCAAGTGCATTGGAAAATTAAATAAGTCAGATTAGTGCATTATTAAAACAAATCGCTTCCCTGTCAAATACCTTAGATGTCAGTTGTAAATATTTTGCTATGATTTTACTAACAACTGTAATTATCTCCCAAGGTTGTAGTTGCTTATAATAACACTGGGTAGGTATAAAATACCTTTATCCGTGTCAGTCTAGTTTGATGAAGAGAATATTTTATTTTGAATGTTTCAACCTACATCCAAGTTTTGTTTGAATTGGTTGATTTTGTAGAGATGGCTAATTGAATGTCTTGATCGGCCATATGTGGGATTGTTTGATTTGCCTCTGCTTCTAGAAATTGAAATATCCGTTCTCGATTTCACTGAAGATTGTATTGTTTTTGAGAGGTAGTGATATATTCTGAAATGCCATGTTGAAAAGTATCTTTAAACATTTTGAAAAAAAAAAAAAACAGTATCCAGTAAGAAATATTCCTGATTATTTGTATCAATAAACCTTACATTAATAAATTTGAAAGGAGAAAAGGGGAATAAATATTTGTATACAAATCAAGTCGAGTGAGAGATAATATTTCTTTATGATTTTCAGGTACCTGTAGCTCTGAATTTTTTTGAGAAAATGTTTCAGAGCAAAAATGTTTTTATTTTCAATGAATAAAGTCAATAACCTGAAGTCGTCAAGAACCACAATGTGGAAATATCTGAAGGAAAGTAAACCACTTGGTAAAGTATCAGACTATAGCTGCTCTGTTATAAATTCCATTGGTAATATTACGAATCTCTAAGACTCTCGTGAAATAACACTGAAAGCATTCGCAGCAATACTCAACAGAAAAAAGTACACATTGTAAGGTTTTTCCTGAGAAACCATTGTTCCTATCATTGTATGTCACTGTATAGTCGATGGGACGTGGACAAGAGCTCTGCATATTTTATTTGAAAACAAAATAAAAAATGATGAAGTTGCCTCATCGTAAGCTTTAAACTGTAAATAAGTTCCAAAACCTAAAAAGGAACTACATATAACCCACTGTCATTGATTCAAAACATTTCCCTCTCTAGATGTCGCTGAAACCAACAAAATTTTGGACGCTGCAAGAGGTCTAGGTGAAAAGGGTTTTTCTAGTCTTCTGAGCGAAGCCTTAATAAAGGAGCAGCCAGTATCCATCCCCTCCTCATACTCAAAAAATTACACTTGTAAGTTTCCTGTGCCTTTTATACTGGTGGATTGATTTTTCAAAGGGACTGCTAGCTTGCCTTTACTTACCTCCGGAGTTTCAGGATCGAAGTGTGTCGGAGAAATCAACTCGGGAAACGTATAAATAAACATTCCTCCCCCTTCCCTCTCTTTCATTTAAACCTGCAGGTGCTTAGCCTCAGGTCTTTTATTTAACTTGCATGTCAACAGAATAAATTACATATTATCTGGAGGCAGCAAAATTGTCCTAGCGTATAATATTAGTCAATGCTTTTTTCTGTTTTCTTACCCTACTCCATGCTGCACTTGTTACGCTAAACCCTCCTACTACTTCCCTTCTTATCGATGAAATGCGGAGTACTTAAGTGCACAACCCCCCTCCCCCGCCCCCTTCTCAATAATATTGATTTATTGACAAAATATAGCCCCAAAGTTTTTACCTACCGAATCTTAAGAATCGGTAAGAAAATTTTGTGATGTCAGGCTTTAATCCCTTCTGCCCCCACCCCCGCCTTACTGCAGTGTAACAATTGTAACATGGACATGGAATTAGATGCTCCTCCCCCAGTTTGCTCCAGCTCATTCTTAGAAACTCCTTAATATCCTTTTTCTCTTATTGTATCTTATGGGCCGATTGCAAGCAGCAGTGAGGGAACAAGAAATGATCCTTATGGAAAATTTCCCTAAAATCACAATGAGTGCATGGCCAAAATTTAAAATTCTCACCTCACCTCTGGCTAATTGAGCCATTTTCACTTTTAAGCTTCCTGCTTTGCAAAGTATATTTTGGCAAAAGTGTTATTTGTCACAGATGAATCATCCTATAATTCAATAATTCTGCGCAAAGCTCAAAATTCCCACTGTCATGTGACAGGCTCAACATAATCGAAAATCAATGGCCCAAAATTTTTGTAATCAAATATACACAAGCTGATTGCGATAGACGCACTCGTACGATATGTAAAAAAACTCCAACAAATCAAATATACTTGAAAAATGAAAAAATTCAAGTTTATATTTGATTTGAAAAAGTATCTTTTTTGTTATTTTTATCTGAGTTACTAATTTAATCACATAACATTGGTCATTTTGGATTCGATCCAGAGCTATTCAACAGAGAAAGCTCATATGAATAAAATTTTGCAGTGTATACTCTTCGAAGAGGGGGGGGGGGGGGGGCATCAAAATGTAATTTTTCTCATGTTGTCTTGTTGTGAGGTAAAGAGTTAAGTTTTTATCTCACCAACTCAATAATTGTGATTTTTGAGTGCTTTGATACTATTACAAATTTTTCTTGTTTCTTTTACCTGCTGTTTTTAACAAGCCTTCTCTCTACAGAATTCATGGACACACATTCTTTTTATTAATTTATCTGCAGTAGAAATCCTCTGAGACCCAAGTGCTTTAAACCTTCTCACACTATACCCTCTCTAAAGCTCATGTATAATTTTTTTCTGCAATGGTTGACTGTAGTGATCCTTAAACGACTTTTTTTTATTATTTTTCAGTCTAGTTTGCTCCATCTAGTTCTCTATTTTCTATCAATAAATTACCGTTCCTCACGTTTTTGGAGTGTCCAAACCAAAGCTGTACTTAACTGACATTTTGCTAGTAGATATCGCCCTTTCAGTCTCCAATATTTTGAAATCTTCTATGTTCTATCCTTTTTCAGGTAAACCTCCTTGGGTCCATGTAGTTCCTTGTCCCGATATGTATCGTGGTCCGTATGCCGGGCACCCAGATGCAGCTGAAAAATATTTTCAGCAGGCAAAAGCTGCCATTGATCTGGCCGTCCAACGCAACGCTTCTGTAAGTTTTTTGCTCTTGAATTCTGTGTAAATATTGGAGTTTTTTTTTTATCATTATTATTTCTAGCAACAGGTTTTGTCAATTTTTTTTTCATTTGTCCTAATTTTTTTTAAAACAAAATCAACACTCAAAAGTCATTGCAAGCTGCTGTTACTTAAAGAAAGGTGATCTCCAAGCCACAATTGCAGTGCAAGGAGAGGAAATCAGCCTGTCCAAAAAAATATTTTCGGTGAAAATGGTCAGAAGACAAGTTAAGATCCAGTCTTCCTCTCATTATCATATGTATTTAATGAGCATCGTTTTTCAGCCGCTCGATTATGGAAATTTAAACATCTTTTTGACTATCATAATTTTAGTGATTGAGACTTTAGCATTGTATTTAGGGTCTATGGACAAATGACAGATCTAGAATATTGAGGGAAAGGTAAAAACCAAAGCAAAGAAAATGGTACTCTTTCAGAAATCTCTTGGTGTATTACTTATTATGACTTATTTTAATTTGTGGGTAAAATTTTGCTTTGATGAAAGCCCTGTTCTCATAAGGTTTTGATAAGGACCGTTCCCTTAATGTAAAAGCTACTTTGGTGAACTATCTCTTTCTACCAGTGTAGTCTACTTACATGTTAATAGATTATCCAGATCATTTTTAAAAGCTTATAAAACCGCCATTACAGTATAATATGATGCTCTAAGACAATTGAGTAAAAATAATTATTTTTACACAATTATGTTTGTTTACAATTTAACAGAAGAAAAGCTAAATGGCGAGAATGTTTGAACCTCTATCAATCAAGAGTGTCAACTTTTGACCAAATCATTTTACCAAATAATACAATTAATTATTTTTCATGTAATAATTTTTTTGGTGTTTCAGATTGGATGTTTTTTAAGTGAACCTGTTTTCATCGTCCATGGTGTTTTAATTCCTCCCCCTGGATGGCTGAAGAGAGTATATAGGTAATTTTTAGTAATTCAATCCTACCAAATTATCTATCATGTGTAATCGACCACTTTTTTTAGTTTATAATTTACAGACATTCTCAAAACTTGCGTTTTGCCTCGGTCCCCATCCTTTGACAAGAGAGGGGGTTCACTGTTTTATTTAGGGATGTGTGAGGAAAGTATTTCCCATTTCATAAATTTGTATTCATATTTTTGTCTTCCATTCTTTTCCTCAAAAAATTAAAATTTGTTTTACTAGTTTTTTTTTCATATCAGCCGCTGATTATAGACTGTAGGCTCCCGCAATAATTTAAATTAATGGAGGATATTTATGATTTTTCAGTTCTATCTTATACTTATTTTTACAATAAACTTTCGTAAAATCTAGATCACAGAAAATAATTTAAAGCTTATATCATTGTTTCTCTAAAAGATTTTTTAAAAATTGGCACTGTGGAAGTTGTTGGCGCGTATACGTAGTATACCGCCTTTGCGATCGTTTCGACCCCCCCCTCGATACAATAACCGAGTCCCCTAGTTCCTTACCGAAAAGTGACTACCACGAACTTCTGAGATTTTCCAAAGCGTGTAAAAAGTTTACTAATCCGTCAATAATAATGATTAAAATTTGTTTCTCATTCTGGGGCTCGCTAGTTTATGTGTAATGAATACCAAGAGTCTACGTTTCTTGGTTTTTTTTAAAAAAACCTTAGAATGGGGCGCGCTGATTTAAAATATGCATATATAAGCGGAAGCAAGCGAACTGATTCGAGGATGGCTGACCAGTTCGGCACTCCTTGAATGAGAATTTCACTCACTCCGTTTTGTTCACAACGTTGCTTTGACATATCTCCACAACACTGTTATCCTTTTCAAAAGTTGGTACTCCTTGCTCTGATAGCCGGGGCCACCAGGATAGTGGTAAGTGCAATCTGTGATGAGCCTCGAGACTCATTAGACCATTTGCTAAACGTGGCTCATACAGGAGTCCACTAAGCCCTCTCGTCCCCACGCTCCTGATCACTGCGTCGGCGTCACGAAGAACAATGGGCCTTGGGTCCCAACGCGGCCGATACCCGTACCCCAATTACTCACGCTTCATTAACCATTTCACCGTCACGCTAGGATTCATCCAATTTTCAAAAAAAATTGTTTCGCATGTATTTAGCAATTTTTTCCTTACTCTCCGTTAAAACACAAATAAAAAGAGACCTCATTCATAAAAATCGGCCGAATAGAAGAGAAGTTACAGTAATCGAAATCCGAAGAAATCAACAAAACCTCGACTCCTCGATACGAAAAATAAAATGAAGGGGAAAAAAAGAAAGTATAAATTACAATTAAATATAATTGACCTCAAAATTTGACAAACAATTCATTTATATACCTAACGCTGAAAAAACTGGGAGAAATTACAAAAAATTTGCCTCTTGCAAGGGGCTTCTTTGTAAGAATTTTGACCTGAAGACAACGGTCGAATAACAGCAGTACTCCATACAATACACGGTGTGCCTGAACGAGTTAAACATTTTTCATACGTCCAAATCGAAAAATCTTTATATTTTTAACTACAATGTTTCTTGAATCGTTTAAGCAAAAAAAAAAAAAAAAAAAAAAATTCCGTCGAGATTCTGGAACGCAAAGGCGCTTTAAAAGTATTCTGGGGCTATAATAGCTAAATCACCGGTAGTAAATTCGTTATATTATTAAAAAGAAATTGACTCCATAGTTTAATTCCTTAGTTTCTTGAATACGATTATTTTAAGCACTTAAACATTTATACCACCAATTTTAGCCATGGGGTGATTTCCTGAGAGCCGATAATATCACGAATTTCTCATAGAACCCCTCAACAGTGGCTTGCTTTTTTGGCAGCCGATTCGGCCATCGAACCGGAGTTTAAATGGAAGCTGATAATAACCCAAAGCTCTGAGAAAAATTTTGAGATGAGTATAAGAACGGTTTGTTGTAAGTAGCGAGGAGAGGCGGGCAAAGCGGCTAAAATCCTATCTAATTTTTACAGTTTTTCTGTTGAATTAATGTTGCCGCGGGCTTCTGACTGTCCACACATAGTTCTGTTCAGCATATCGATACATAAGTATTTACATTTTACATACGTAGAATCTAATTTTCACGTCGGGGAGCTAGTTGACATATTTTGATTTTTTCGATTTTATACGGAAAATTGATGGTTTTTCGGGATTGAAATTATTATTGTTTCATGAAAAATAAATGCACCCAAAATGACTATAGCATATTGATTCTTACACATTTGCACTCACAAAATTGGTTGGTAAATTCAACGAGTGGGTGCATCGACCTGGTATATCAAGTTTCTGCAATTTTTTACGGCAAATCAGTAGATTTTCGGGATGTAGATTGCTTACTTTCAATTCATGAATGAATAAAGCAACGACATGGTTGAACTTCTTTGCATGGAAAGACGTTTAAAATAACAAAATCAAGACGTATTTAATGCAATTGCATTTATATCGAGTCAATTTCTTTTCAATAATATAACGGGATTTTTACTACCGGTGATTTGGGTATTTTAGCCCCAAAATACCTTTAAATCGACTTTATCTTCTAGGAGTTCGACAGAATTTTTCCTTTCTTCGCTTAAATTATTCCGTAGCACTTTTCTTCAAGAATCTGATAAGATTTTGCTTGAGGCAGATCAAAAAACTTAAATTCGATCGAATAGCTTTCTACTTTCACAATACACGGTCTCGTCAAGGTGCGTCTTTGACCTCGCAGTGTTGGATCGTGAATTCTCTTTTTATGCTGTTTGCCTATTTTGAAATCTCTGTAAATGAAAACTAAAGGGGTTGATATGTGCGAGTTAATGACGCGCCTTATCAACACATTGTGTTGGAGTTCACTGCTTGTTTTATTTTGCAGTTATATCCGAGAACTAGGAGGTGTAGTGATAGCAGATGAAATTCAATGTGGGCTAGGACGCAGTGGAAGTCATTTTTGGGCATTTCAGACGCAGGATGCAATACCAGACATTCTCACCCTTGGAAAGCCCTTAGGTAACGGACACCCTGTAGGCTGTGTTGTCACTTCCAAAAAAATCGCTGCCTCACTGTGGCCAGAGGATAAGAGTACTGTAAGTTAAGTTCTTTTTAATTTTTTGTTCCTTGGTCTTTTTATCAACTTTAAATTTCATAGGAGAATTGGTGAGTTGTTAAACTCTAAGCTGAGGGATTTTTTATGAAAAGTGGAAATCTGAGTCATAATAGAAATAAAGATGAAAAGAGAGAATGAGTCAGTTGCGCTGATCACAGAATCATTTTTTAATCCTTGATTCTTGTAGATTAGCTAAAAATAATTAGATCTATCTAAACCGCAACATTCTACGTTCAATATTGATCGAGATATCGCCCTTTGAAAAGTCGGAGTTTTGACATTATCCATCGCGGTAGTGACACCCTTGGTTTCTTCCACCTAGCTTTCATTTGAGTTTCACGTTGAGTAACCAGTGCTAATGTGTGTCTCCCCTCTGACTGATAAAACCGAGGTGGAAGAAACCAAGGTTGTCACTACCGCGGTGGATGACATCATAAACCGAATTTCCCAGAGGGCGATATCTCGGTTAATATTGAACATAGAAAGTTGCGGTTTGGACAGATCTCAATATTTTTAGCAAATCCACAAACATCAAGAATCAAAGCACGATTCTGTGACCAGCGCAACTGACCCATTCTCTTATCAGCAGGGATAGTTTTCACTAAAATTTCATTACTAACTTTACTTTTTAATTTAAATTGCCCTTGAGCCTCTTGTGGAAAAAAGTAGCTATACAAGCAAAAGCTCATCTGTCTGATCATATCGAAACTTCTCTGAAGTAGCGGCGTATCTCAATCTCCACATGAGTTGCAGATAGTGTGAATTTATATATAAAACAGGGCTCATGTGGAAATTGAAGTAGCCTCTTACAAGAGAGAGATGAGGATATGTAGAAAAAGAATCAACACATATTTTTGAAATGATTATTCTCAGGATACTCTGTGTATCTTCATCGTCTAATTTTTGTAGTTTTGGTCCTTTATTAAAAGTTATTTGAATACTCTCCTCTCTAAGGTACTGAATTTTCTCACCACTAAGTAACAAATCGCTTTGATTTCAGTATGAGTGCAACCCTGTGGCAGCAGAAGTTGGTCTAGCTGTTCTACGACTAATGCAAAGAGAGAATTTCATGGAAAATTCTTTTTTACTAGGTTTAGAATTGACTCATGGATTTAAGAGTATACAGCCTGAACATACCATAATAGGTTTGTCATCTTCAATTTCTAAAATTTATTTTATTTCTATGTATTAATAAGGGGAGGTCAGGTACAGTGTCCCACCTAGATTTTGATCGGATTGTGGTCTAATTGAGATACGTTGCTTGGGAGTTTCCCACAGATATAGATCCCTTATAAGGTTACTAAGTAAGTCAAGATTGCAAATAACTCGATTTTTCCGTACTTGTCAGCTAAATTTCCTTGACTTCTAAGTACAGATATAAGTAATGCATGTAATTAATCCTAGTGATTTAAAAAAAAAAAAAAAAAAAAAAAATGAAAAAAATGAAAAAAAATTGAAAAAGAAAAAAAAACTATTCTGAACATCTGTTAAATAATTTTTGTTGCCATCTTTCAAATGTATCAGTATTCTGCTGAATATTGTGCACATTCACTCTCCAGTGTAGTGTTGATGCATTATAGTGTGTTAGAATTTAAGATGAATATTTTTGTCGAGTTAACATTCTTTAAAAAACTAGAGAAAAGTCTGGATAGTCCTTTTATTTTCAGCAAGTTCTTGAAAAATTTGACAGAATATAATCTTTCAGAAGTCCTTGAATTTCTTTTTGTTTTCAATGCATGAACCATGGATTGTCGAATGATCATAATTCCAATAATTTTAATTTAATTAATTTTTTCTTTTGATATTTTTACTTGTCCAGGTGATGTTCGAGGCTTAGGTTTAATGGTAGCGGTAGATATTGTCTGGACTCAGGAAAGTAAAAAACCTGCTCCTGAATTAGCTGAAGTGATCTCTTACAGGTAACTTTAATTGGTTTTAGACTTATGTCATTCAAAATTAGTATTCCGGAATCTTTGTAAGTCTTAGATTCTCAACAAGTTAAATTTCCGCTCCGGTTCCATCCATTCTCCCAAACAAATAATGTGATTAGTTGCAGGATAAGTTAGAATCTTTCACTTTTTTACGCCAGAAATCCTCTAATCTTGGACATATTTATCTTAGTACATATACAAGAGAGCACAATATACTAACTCAATGCCATATTTTTAGATTCACAACTTCCAGTTTTTTTGCTCTTACAAGATTTGTTATCAACAATTTTCCAGGTAAAAACTTCACTTTTTCCACCAGGTCCAGGAGTGATCTCAGTCGGTTCTTCACTATCTTATAACTCTTATAACTTTGGGAATTATATTTTTAAAAAGTTGGTCCCCCCCCCTCCCCCTTAAAAAAGTCGAAGAAGTATGGAACTGGAGCTATTTAAAAATAAAAAAAAAATAAAAAAAATCAACAGCTCCAGTAGCCATTCAAAATGCATTGAACAGCTTACTTTTGTTGCAAGTGTTTCTAATAGATACTCAGCAAACAAAGTGAATGATGTGGGTTTGTTTTAACATTCATTTTGATAACTTTAATAAAAATTAGTAGGCAAGTAATTGACAAAATCAATTTCTTCGCAGAAGAATCCATTTCTCGTTAAACTAATCAACCTGCTTCTGTTTGCAGAATGAAAGACGAATATATTCTGGTCGCCAACGAGGGTGAATATGGAAACGTACTGTTTTTTATAACACCTCTCTGTGTCACCAGCAAAGATATTCAAGTAGTCATTCAAGTTTTCCACAAAATTGTGACTGATGTTGAGACCTCCAATCTAAGTTTATCAATGGGCTTTCCTGGAAGTTCGAGTGGTGTAAGGTTAGTGCTTCAAATACCTTACGATCTAGAATTTAAAAACTAATAATTTTGCTTTGAAACTTTAAATTTAAACCAGTACAGTAGATAATTGCAAGAAAATCAAAAGGAAAGGGAAGTTTGGATTTTATTACTCTTCATGATTTTTCCTTTACAAGTCTGTGTTTGGGGAAAAAGGAAAACACCTCAAGTGCATGTACCTATTTAATTTTTGTTTTTGAGAACTGCTGGTTTACCAAAAGAATTTTTGAGGGCCTTCGGTACTAGATTTAGGTGTATTCTTTGTATTTACAATGCAAAAGGCTCATGTTGCTTTTCCTTTTGTATTACAAATTCTAAAAACCTAAGTGCCTTTTTCTCCCTTTCTCAAATCTTGAAGATTAATTGCAGGGGTGAGGGATGACTTCTTTCCAGATAATGTTCTACATGTTCAGCGGTCTCTGACATTTTTCACTCGTTTACTGGTTTTTGACATTTTTTACTTGTTCAGCAGTCTTTGTTATTTTTTACTTGTTTAGCGGTTTTTGACATTTTTCACCTGTTTAGCGGTTTTTAACATTTTTTATATGTTCGGCAATCTTGGGACATTTTTTAGATGCTCAGCAGTCTTGGACGACAATAATTAAATCAATTTATTTGTACTAATTGACATTGATTCCAAGGTCATCTTTGTTTTCAGCTCCAGTTCCAGTAGTCTTTATCCAATGGTTCAATCATGGCCAGAGTCAGATGATAGTGACAGTGCTCTCGATTCCTACAACTACCACTCCATGGACTGATTTTTACTCAATTGCTCTGATTGATTAGGTATCACAAAAATAAATTGATGCAGTGAAAACTGAGCGGAGGGATCCCCACCTCACATGGCTGCCATCAATGAGTTTTTGTCAACTGCAGTGGAACTGCTTCATATTTAGGGTCCACACCAAAAAAGTTTATACACCTTAAGAGCGCGACAGCAGATCAGCTGTCTTCGATGTAGCATCGGAATTGAATGCAAAAATCAAGATGGCGGATCCTTTGTCACACTCTAAAGGTGCATAAATTTCTTTTGCGCGGGCTGTATTAATTTGGAAAGTCTAGTTCAAGAAAGAACTGACTATTGTTCATGATTAAAAATTTTCAGTTGTCAGACTTCTGATAATATTTTTAATGGCATTTTCTGCAGATTTTTACCGTTTGGTTTATTGAAGAAAAAACTAATGGCGCCAGGAGTCACCTGCAGGCCGATTATTGAAATTTATAGACAAAGCTGTAGACAAAAAAGACATGGGGAGTATGGAGCGTTCCCATTGGTTGAAACTAGTGGTCTTTACAGACTAAGAGGAAAAATGATAGACTAACTGTCGGGTCTCTTGTCGGTTGCCGTTAGTTAGTCTATCACCTACCTCCTTTGTCCATTGCAACCACCCGCTTCCACCAATAGCATCCCTCCATATCCTTTTTGTCTTCTTAGTCTATTGCTTTGTCTATCAATTTCAATAATTGGCCCGCTGCAAGTGATGCAACAGCTTGTCTCCCAAAAAATACCACCACTGAAACGCATTCCTAAAATATCACCACGGAGTCTTTTTTTCACCAATCTGTAAGAGGAACAGATTGACGGGAAATCTTCTCTCAAGTACTGTCTAGTAGAATTTTTTACAGGAAACAAATTTTTATAACCGGTATTCACCATAAAGAACATCATCGTCTTAGACCAATATTTTCACAAAATGTTGCGGAGGTGGTATTTTTTCTCAGGTGATAAATTGTTGTACAGCTCTTGCAGCCTTTGAAAGTCCATGATCTCTTTTTCAAGTGGATAAGTTTGCATCTGTCCTGATTTTCCAAGAGAAAAGTCAACCTATTTGAAATACCGTTGAATTTAACTGAAATGTCTCTATTTGTCTCTATAATTTGTTTTTTTTATCTGTGTAGTAGTTAACTCAGGAAAAAAGCCTTTTTTTTCTACAGTTGACTACTACTGATCTTTGAAGTTCAATGTAAAGATCAGGTACAGTGAAAGTCAACAGTCATGGAATAAATAGACTACATTATCAAGAGCATAAATTCTTGAGAGCCAACATGAAACTTTTTGACGTTACATATTGATTATCCTTGTGATGACAGTAAGTTGACTCATCTAACTTGCTCAATTCTATTTCATTAGTGAAACCTCTCAAATATTTTGTATTTAATTTATTTAATTAGTCTTTGGTCTATTTATTCTATGGCCAGTTAACTTCGGAACAGATTCTCCATCTGTAATTAACCATTGATTCAAAATCCAAAACTGATATGTTTTCAAATTTTTGAGAGACATTGGGTATGCTCTCAATCTTACGATACGGGTATCCTCCAATCTAGTTATTCAAAAGAATCATATGAAATTTCGAAATTGTGTGATGCATAGTAAAAAAAAATTGTTTGTATTAATGTAATTTAAATAATTATTAACGATTTTGTTTCAAAGAGAGAGTAAACCCCTCTCTGTTTGAGCTCTGGTTCTCAACTATTTTTGAGTGAGTCAATAAGATTTTGCTCAATTTTCATGCTATTTTCATTTTTTTGATGAAAAATTTCTGTCTTTTCTCTTTTGCCTATATTTTTTATAATTTTGAATGTTGTTGAATTTTATGTGATCAAACTCATTAAAACATTTTTTCTAAAAGATCTGCTTCATTCCTTGCCTCTCCTCTCCCCCATACTAGTACTTGGCTCCTCAGACAAGCCAATTTAAAGTGGCACAAAATGCCAAATACTGCTAAAATCTATCTCAGTCATATGATTTGTGAAGATAACAGGGGAAGAACCCAGTCAGTCACATCAGACACTTTCCTAGTTTACCAAATAAATCTTCAATGGTCAGCAATCTTTTACAAGCTTTTAAAAAATATTTGCAGACTCTAATTTTTGAAAGAAGTTCAAATACCCATGCCAGGTATAGGGAAAACTTGCTTCTCTTTTGATACTCTTATCTAGAGGGAGTCAATAATGTGTGAATATTCATTTTCCTCCGAATAAAAGGTGAAATTATGATATGATACACATTTATGTAATCTAAACTAGGCAACTAAATTTACACGTTTGTATCTACAGCTGAAATTTTTTGTTCTGCCAACTATGAGCTCTTTCATTTTAGGGTTTAATTGGTAAAATCCTACAATGAGGACAAGTCCTGAAGGGACCCCAAACAAATGAATAAAGTAATCTTTGAAAGATAAGTTTATTAAAATAAAAATTCAAATTGAACTGCTTCATATCCATTTGAATATTACATTGTAACTCCTTGAATTTCTTGAGCTGGAGTAAAAGAATCACAGAATTTCGAATTGTAGGCTTGAATTTTTTACAGAACTTAAACGGCTTGAGCGCAGAGGTTGAAAGAGCATGAATGGACAACTGACTCAATTTAAGTTTATAACTACTAGCATTATTAAAGAATGGGCGATGGTTGCTACCATCGATAGAAAAAAAATATAGAGTATTACTATGTTAATTGATCTAGTTACCAGTATTTCTAGAATGACTTCTTTCGAATGCAAGTGTTCCGTAATTAAATTGGCACTAGAGTAAGATGAAAGATACCGTAATAAAAAAAGGTGGGTAGAACTACTGTATAAACAACTCCCTTTTTTCTCAAGCTAAATCAGTTTCTCCTTTGGCAAATTAATGCATTCCTGGAACATTAGCATTTGAAGTGGGGAGTACTAAATATATACAAATATTTAGGTTCATCACTAAAGTGTTTAATATTCTACGATGAGCGACTTGACAAGGTATGAACTACAAGAAAACATCACATGTTTCCTCTTCAAAAATTTACATGGAAAACAATACGCACGATAAAGAGTTCGGTAACCAACTCCTGAACAAGAACATCTTAAGTATTATAGCACAGATCAAATGGAAGATAGCTCATGCAAAACGATGTAATTTGTACTTCTGCCACTTAACCAACATTAATTGTGAACACCTATATTTTGTTTAGAAGTTGATTTCCTCATGAAATTTTGAAGAGGAAAATAATGAAGTGCTCTGACTCGTACCTTGTTCAGTGGCCCTTTGTCTTCAGCTCATCTGGCAGTAAGATGCCTATCGCAGATCCCCATGCATATTGCCCTGAAAGCCAGTAAAAAATCTCTATCTGGAATGGTAGCAATAGTGTCTTGAAAAATTTTACAGCTACTATAACTCATTGAGTTGAATTTAAAGGATAGGGATTTTCAGCTGTCACTAGGCAAAAAGATGATGAATGGATTTACTGTGAAGCTAGGAAGAAAATTAAAATACTGATAAGAAAAATGTTACATTTATTCCTCAACAAAAAAGCACATTCTTAAAAATAGTGCACTATTTTGGTTTTCAATCTAATTCATTGAGCTTCGTTTACCTAAAATAATATAATGACAAAATGCTTGCACACTCAAAACTGGGTGTACTTAGATGCACATCCTTAGGAGCACTGAGAGACCAAAAAATGATTAACAAAGGTAAAGAGAGTGGAGTGGTTTTGGTGCCAGGATTTTTCTGCTTATTGTCAGAGCTGACAAAACGCAAGAAAAAAATTAAAAATCACAAAAAAATTTTAGCTGCATGATTAAAAGAACAATCCTCTCATCCTGCGACCTATTCCTTGTCGATCGTACATTATATTAAACTTATTGACAAATTGGTTAATGTCATTGCAACTCTTTGTGATGGTTCCAAGGTAAGTCATGAGTCCTACATCTGCTACCTGATTGTAAAATTCGGTTTTGAACTTTGAATTTTGAATCACTGGTAGCCGATTACTCAGAGCTGATGCTTCTCTCAGAATTTCTCTGTTCATCGGGAGTTGTCCACTTTGCAGTGCTTTGAGGTATTCTAGTATGAGTTTAGCGCGGCTGTGTAGCATTTTTATTGCACTGTGCTGCGCTGTTAAGTGTTCAGCCATCAAAGAGCTCTCTCCTGAATCGTTGCTGGACATGCGTGCTACATGATCAACACCGATTCTTTCGGCCTCCTCCGTTGCTAGGGTGTACGTGAGTTTTACAAAAAGCACTGTGGCCTCACCCTCGATAAGATCAACCACTGACTCATACATGGTGACAGGCAAGTCGCTCCTTCGGACAAGCGGGTTCATTTTTAGAAATACTGGACTCTCGTTGATCTCGCAGATCTGCTTGTGAACTTTGATATCAGACTCGTCAGGCTCATCACCTGTTGTGTACCAACCAAGGAAATCCATTTCACTGAAGACCTGGAGGGGAAAAAAAAACCGATGTAAATAAAATTGACAGTCTATTCACATTTCTGTGGAGTATTAAGTTTGGAAAACTGTAAGAAGCTAATTGAAAGACCTTTGTGACAACCTAAGACCTTTTTAAAGAGCAACAAAGAGTCACTTTAAAAAAATTACAAAAGTGAGAAAAAAATCCCGGATTGCATAGAGTGCATGACATTTTTGGCTGAATGGCACATTTTGCATCCCTGAAGATAGGTTGGAAAAAACTGCTTTCATTTTTACTGACTGCTTTCGACAAAACTAGTTTTAAACGGTTGACGGACGTTGTAATGCTGTAATGCTTTTCAAGTTTGGACTCTAGCAGATACATCTATCAAATAAGTTGATTTATCAATCCAACAATTTGATTATAAGAAATTCAAATTTTTATTCCATTTTTTGAGTAATAAATGGTGGATCTTTTTAATAAATTAAGTATCACCTCATTTCTTTGAAAATGAATAATTCGCTTTTCATTCCTTCAAGTGCTCAAAAGGAGGTGACTCCGTGCTGACAGAGCCCTATCTTTCTTCAGTCTTTAATTAACAACCAGCCCCATGCAACTATCATTTAAGACCATCTTTGAGTCAAATGACCGGACATCAAACCCGGGATCTACTGATCATAGTTAGCACTACAACCCTCACATAACAGAAGGATACACCACCCAACGAATGGTGTGAGATGAATTGATGTGTTCAAACTTCTTGTTTCTTAAAAATCTCCCAACTTCATAGTTAAATAGTATAAAGATGATTCGTCAAGCTCAAGTGACGTGGTCAAACTGGCATGCAATATATCGCATCGATTAGGTCAAAAATCTCGGCAGATTTGGAATTTTTAGCAAAACAAAGGTTGATAGCCCCTGCGCATAAGCCTAAAGAATTATCCTAAACCCAAAAATTGACAAAATTCAGAGAAATGAAAGCAGAATAAAGTTAGGAAAAAAACCTCGCATTCGATTTCGCTATTGATTTCTGTATCGAATGCGAGGCCTTCTTCCTAACACTATTCTGCTTTCATTTCATTTTTCTGAATTTTGCCAATTTTTGAGTTTAGTATGATTCTTACAGCTTATGCGCAAGCGCTTTCGTCCTTTTTCTTTCCAGAAATTCAAAATCTGCCGAGAGTCTGGTCAATGTGAAATATCGCTTGCCAGTTCGACCACATCACTTGAGCTTAACAAATCACCTTTAAGGTTCTGAAAACTATGAAACCTTCGTGTCTAAAGGAGCATAGGCATGCAATGTTTATTACCTGCTTAAACTGCTCTTCCTTAGTCTTGTAGTAGAATTTGTCGATCATTATATCTTCACCTATAACGTTGAAAACTAACTCAAACGAGTTCATTATTTCGACTTTGCGTCCAGTCTGTTTGCCGATCAAAGCGCCAATGACTTGCTGCGCTTGACCCTCTTGAGCGCGTATCCTCGTCCAGTGTTCTGAAATATTCATAATGACCAATGGATGTAGGGAGACGGATACACTGCCAACTATTCCAGATGAGGCCATAACATTTTTGGAACTTTCATCCACCTCCATGCTACTCGCGGCCGGCGTGCCCATGGCTAACAATGCAAACTTACTTCAACTGCGGTGTGACTAAAGACCGTAACAAAAAATTGGAACGACAAAATTTATGTGAGTTGGAAGTAGACCTGAATGTCTCTATTGAGTGCTGAAGCTGGAACTGTTGAATTCGAAATTATTCACAGAGAATATCGTAACCACTCGAAAGTTGTGACACAATGAACGAGAAAATGCAGAATTCTAAATTTCTAACCTCTTTGAGGAAAATAAACATTGGACAAAGTTTCCGACGTTGCCAGATTAACTAAAAATGTAAACAATAACAACAACAGCATCAACAACAATAGAAACCTAACCTTAGTAAAAGTTTTTATCAGTGGCAGTGCATAATAGTCAGAATTTTAGTTAAAACTTAATTATTACTGTTGAAATGCACGGTATTTTGTGCTAACTATTGTCACTCTACCAATGTGATGAAACTGTTGCGTGAAAATCTGTGATTTTGAATAATTTGTGCAAATCATCGTCTCTCCACTAATTTGAAAAAAGTGTCAAATGAAAAATCAGTGAACTTCCCCTTTTTCTCTAAGCAATATCATATGTTTGTATCCAACTATAAAAACTGAACAGACACTGATTTCTCTAATCTACAAATTTCACAAATCCACATGCCGATACCGCGAGGCAGTACCCAACCACGCAGATCTACCATGAAAGATGTTGATGATCCCATGACTTACACCGCTAATGTATCTGTTTCATCTGGCTTTTCTGATCGGCAGAAAAATCTTTTCAGCGTATTACAATCAGCTGAAAAGGAAAGGAATGAAAAGTATGGCTCTAAACCTCCTGATCCCAAGTCAGTTGATCACTGTCGCAACTTGAACAGTGAGGCCATCAGGAGTAAACTTCATGTTAGACAGTTTGTTGGTCAAGAAAGTATTTTCAAAAAGCCTTCTTTCCGCCCACCTAAAAATCACCTAAGACGATCTGTCCCAGATTATCAGCTGAATCCACAGAAATGGACCAAGTACAGCCTCGCAGATGTCCCTCAAAGTCAGATGACGGATCAATGTAATACAGCAACTGCATTTTCGTTTTTGAAAGAACTGGAGGATCGGAAAAAGAAGGAAAGCATGCGAGAGACAATCGACCTGGAGAATACCAAAATACTGTTCAAGAAGACTTCAAATGATGAGGGCTGCTCATCTTCAACCTGTTCGAAACTTCCTGTCTCCTTCAATAAAAGTAAAGTTGTAATGCCAGAATATGTGGTCGGCCAAAAAAAGAGCACTAAAACCAAGAGGAAGATTGTTGGAGAAACCTCCAAAAGAGAGTCCACTCAAAAGGCAATAAAACTAGATCATCTCTTGGAAGAAGAGGATGAATAAAATTTGAATTTTTGTAATTTATGTGTAAATTTTGTATAAATCCCTGTATTTCACCTAACTGTAATTAAAGTATAATTATTGACTGTTCAAGAAAATTTGTTGTAATGCCAAGTGCAATACATACTAATATTTAAATCACAATTCTTTAGATAGTGTTCAATTTCATGGATGGATTTTGCCCTTTGAAACTGTCCACGAGCTGCGATAAAGTCAGGCAAAAGTGCCCTCTAAATGAAAAAAAAAAATTGAAATATTTATATCACATCTCAGAGGAGTTAAGACAAATTTTCAGCTTCAACGCGATGCATTCTAGGTACAATCTATTTCAAAAAATTGTAACCTCATGATGGGTTTATTTTGGATGAATCAAAATTTCAGTTTCTTGATAAGATCAGCCATTGAGTAATGTTCGGGATGAAAATCATTTTCTCAAATCCAAAAGTAAAGTAGAAAGAACTGTTTCCTTTCAATTAACCATAAATATCGACATAATGACATCGGTTTTCAACAGGAAGTAGTACTTTTGATTTCATTTTAAGATGTTGGAAGATGTTTATACTTGGGCACAAACATTTCTTATGATTGATCTAGACTGACATTTTGATTTTTCCCAAATAATCTACCGAATGGCCAAGCTGGAAATGTACAGATGAAGCGCAAAATGCATCAAGCCAAGCAGAGGATCCAACTTAACTCTGTATCATCAGGAGCCAATCCAAAAGAGGCAATTTAAAGTTTGTGGGGAGATCGAGACAAATCCTTCTAAAATTTGTTGGCTCTGTTGTCAGCCTTATTGACAATTCACTTTAAATCCTTGTAACAGCACTAAAAAAACATTATCATCAATGATGCAAATTCATGGCTTGAAATATTTTCTAATCCTCTTCAGAATAGCAGAAAGCATTCAATTACTGGGATAACTGGAAATTCATATTTTTTAGGCCAAATCAATGCTTTTGTCTTACCTACTTATTTCACGATTTCAATTTCCGCATTAAGGGTCCTTTTGCACTACTCCACCACAATTAGGTAGCCCTAGCTCTAGTTTTTTGACTCGCCAACCTTTTTCTTTTTTGTCCTCTGGAATGATTTGCCTGACTTTACCCTCCTTCCTCATGCCATGACGAAGATTTCTCTTTTTTTCAAGTTTTTTCTAAAAAGCTCTCTAGATGAGGAAAAGAAAATCGAAATGGATTTCTAATTTGGAAAAAGTATGGCATATTTGTCAGGAGAGAAACATAAATTAGATACATTTTGGGCACTCACTTCTTCGGTTTTTTTCTGAATAGTTGCATAAATTCATGTCATAGTGACTTTTCAGATGTCGAACTGTTAAACTCCTTACTTCCACACCTTGCTGCATTGCACTACAGCAACAAAGGCACAATCGGGAGTGCAGAATTGTCCCGACCAGAGAAGAATTTATGAAAGCCTGCTAAATTTTCTCGAATATTTGTTTCTACAGCGTTTTAGCAAGGTGAGAGAAAAAATATGTCCTACTAATTCTTTTTTTTCCAAGTATGGAGGGGAAACTAAAAATGAATTTTGGTTGAAAATGGAATGGGGAACTTTCTGTACCCTTGTTTCCTACTTCCTCAAGTTAGTGAGAAGACTTGTATCGATTGGAGATATTAGAGCCAAAACCAGGTAGTCAGCGCAAATTATTCAACTACATCAAAACATTATGCACAAATCCTCGGATCATAGGTTGTAGATTGAGTTGAATGTGATTATGAAGAATGGTCAAATTCTTCCTTCAGAGTTGTGGCAGATAAATGAAAAAAACGGAAATAGAAAAAAATAATTTTTACTATTCTTTTCCAAGGAAAGGAACAAGGCAAAACAATGAAATCAAGAGATTGTCGGAAATAAATAAACCTTTTAAAAAACAATCGTAATAAAAGAAAAAAATTAAGATAGTAGGTAAATGAATAAATAATATCGAAAACAGTGTTCAACTGATTTAAGCAACACACTCAGTTTCCACAGATGACTTGTAATGAAAGATTATCGAGAACTTAGAACTGATTGAGGCATGTCAGGACTGCTCAATAGAAAGTAGTGAGGGATGAAAGAGAAGAGAAATGGGCGGAATATCAGAGTAGCCGTCACTTCTCCTTCCAAAACAATGCTCAAGGGATGTTGCAAATACACTTTGGTATTTTATTAGTGTGGCAATTTCAACATTTCAGGAATTTAATTACTTGAGACGAACATTAAAATAAAATAAAAAATCACAATTGAGCAATAGCACAATAAAAAGGTTGATTTTTAGTTATCTTAAGTGGCCATTTGTTAAATTTTGAAGGGATATACTTCTTCTGAAGATAATTACAGATTTAGTTACTAAAAATTCTTATGGAGTCTTTATGAAGAGACAACAACAGCAAATAAATAAAAGACTATACATTTTCGTTTTCCATGTCATCATTTTAACTGCTTAAAAATTTGCCAGAGAAACTCGAATCATTCACAGTTTGTGCCAAATGAATTGGCTGACTTTCATAGTGCAAAAGAGAGGAATCCTTTTCAATTTTGCATTGAAACTAAATGCAAGAGACAACTTGTGGTCCTTTCATCTCACTCACAAAGTCAGCCGAATTAAGTAGCACAAACTCTGATATTGTAAGTTGAAGGTTAGCAACAACCTTCTACCGTCAGTTTCACGGAACTTCGTTTCTAAACGTAGCGAGATGAAAGCATGTGAGAGGAGAAATGGTATACATACAGGGTAATCCAAAAGTCTCGCACTATTCCTATAACTCCAAGGATTCTTGCCCCCTTTCAGAGTGATCCTTTTAAAATTTTGTGGGTTCCCAAAATCGTTTCCTTTGACCTAAAAGCACTCGCTAAATTCCTAGTTTCTATCTTAATTTAATCTTAAGGTACAGCGGTAATGTTTATTGCTGGTGGTGCGGGACTCTAGGATCACCCTGTGTAACAAACATACATGAAAATGAAACATAGGTCTCAAGAGGAACAAATAAAAATCTATTGGCAAAGAATGCATGATGATCGTGGACTGCAACATCCGAGACTTGAAAAGCCATTTTATAGGTCTTGTCCACACAGACGCGGTTTGGATGAACTATTTCCACGAACAAGTTATAGCTGAGCTGTAACAAGTTCGCCCAAAATTCCTCGAACTGCGATCGTGTGGACAGGGCCTTAAGCAGCAATGAAATGAAATGGGGAACAAAAATAACAATCAGGAATCATTCATTTGGCTGACAACTTTTACGTTCAGGGTCAGCAACATATTTTTGAACACCTACAGTTGCATAGTGATTTGGAAGGGGGACTTAAAAATTATATAAAAGCGTATTAGTGTGCAATTAAAAAGTATCAAAAAAGCATCGAAAACCGGGGAATAGCACCGATATATACCCATCATTTTCACCCATCAGGAGTTACTTTTATGCAACGTAAAATTTAGTTTTGATACTGATAGATAAGTCACTGTCACCCTTTCATTTTTGAAATAGATTGATGTCTCTACTTTTATCTTTTACATGCATTAATATTTTTGGTAGATTAAAATTGATAGGACCCTTTTTCTCTTTGAACTTAACATTAAAGTCTACTTGTACTCTCTCTAAAGAGGAATAAAATTCTGAACATACAAAAATAGCTCAGAAGTTTCATAGGACGATTATTTCATCACATTATCTGTCAAATCATACGTTTAATACACACTGCAAAAGCAATAAAATATATGAAGCTCATTATAAAAGGGCGTTACTCCCATATATGTAGTGACAATTTGGTGATTTTATTTTCTCTTGCGAGAAAAATTAATAGATTTTCACCAGAAACAAGCAGAGTTCCTAATCTTCTTGAATAATTTCCGACGCAAAATTCAAACTTCAATGTACTAAGCAACTAACAAGTGAAATTACAGCCATCTTCTTAAATATAAAACAAATTTTATCTGTACAAAGTTGGGGCAATACAGCAATAGGAGACCAACTTCCCGTTGCCTTACGCATATAACATGACAGTGGTTATTTTACGAAATTGCCATTCCGTTCTAGAACTATCAAAAAATTAAACGAGCTTAATCGAAATTTTAGCTATTGAAAGTCCCTTAACAATAAAGTTCTAATTTGTGCGGATATGTCAAGTTTACTTAACAATTTCCTAGAACATCAGCTTCATAGGAAAACTTTAACAGGTAAACTCAAAAGAGTGATCCTAGTTCCAGAGTTTACATTAACCTTTGGCCCAAAGTCAGGCTCTCATGCAATCACTTCTAGGGAAGACCTTCCGTTAATGCTAGGAACTCATTCTTCCATGTCCCCAGTCAAGTGATTAGAATTGACTGGCGATGAGCCGAGATGAATTTTCAGACCTTTCTCTTTTCGGACCGGATTGCGACACTTAATTTTCTGCGAATTACTAAGATTCTCTAACATGTACTTCATATCCCTTTGGAGAGGATCGCTTTCATACTGTGAAGTTCGCATACATCTCAGAGGAACTTTTGATGAATGTAAAGAACTACCTTCATCTCGCTTATCTCTGGAAAAAAAACAGAGTTCAAATAGATGAAATTAAATGAATGGTTGAATAGAAAAAGACAATGATTGTAGTAGCTGAATTCTCATGCATCGTTTGTGAGTAGCTCGCCTCGTGGAGGAAAAACAGATATTGAAAAAACAGGTAAATATCTTAGTTCATGAAATTGCAAATTGTATTGACAACTTACTGCGCTGGAGCAAATCAACTTTTTAGGATTTGGCAAATTTTACATGATTTTTCTTAAACTATTCATAAATAATTTCAAAAATTTCGTTAAGAAGGAAGAGAAAACTTTTTGAAACAATGAAATCTAGTAGCTTGATTGTTGAAAGTTTGTGTTTGTCAGGTAGACAAGACAAGATTAAGGTGAAATGGATCTACATAATTGGTCATCTATGTTGTTCGGGCAACTGAAGTAGCCACTTATCAGGCTGAGTAATCGACTGGTTATCGGCCTTTGGCAGGTCAATAATTCAGTCCAATCAGCTGTATTCATCCAAACAACGCAGCTGATCAATCAGATTCGTTACGTACGGTAAGTTTTTTAGTGTGTAATTCACAGATTTACATTAATACTGGACATCAAATTTAGCATTTGGATTGATTTCATTACTTTCAGAAAATCTTTAAATTCATCCATGGAGATATGATTTTGGGTACCTTTCATCTTATGTAATTAATCACAATCTGAGAATTACAAAATCTTCTGCGTTTTAGAATCTTACTGATTTCTAATATGAAAATTGAAACTCCAAGGATGATACGATACTTACATGTATAGGAGGACTGCACCATCTCCGCCTATCCTTAATGATGATTCTTTGAGGTCCTCTTCAGTATCATTCCAGCGGAGCTCGCCCAAAGCACTGCTGTCATTAGCTTTGCTATCTCCAGTTTGGTACGTAAAATGAGAATCGGGGAAAAGGAAGTGGGATTTAGCAACATCGATATGTTCTGCTGGAATGCCGCTCACTTTGGATATCTGTAACAGTGATACCAAACAGGTTTGAGAGGTATACTCAATGCAAGACGAGAGACAGATAATCGATAAATGATCATCCACATGGAGGGATGAAGAGTCAACTTTTGATCGGGTAGTTTAGCATCCGGTTTATGTAGGAAAATGATCTGACAAACACTTCAAGGCGAGAATTTTACAATCATTACCCAATACATTTTGAAGGTTTAAAAAATATTAAAATAGAGAAAGTTGAAAGCTAACTGATACTTTGAGCAAAAGGATCTGAACGCCTTTCTTTTCACCGATTTGAAATAACAGACAAAACCCCTGCATGTGACAACCTCACTATCCGAAATGGAATTGGCACTTTTAGAAACTTTGTGACTTGCTTTGAGTGTTAAATAAGGCTACCAATTTCTTAACATTAATAATACCACAATTAAGAGTTTCAAGAATGAAGAAACCTCCAATTTTAAAAAATCACGTAAGCATTCTTTAGCTTTGTGCTACGAACACATCCATGATTTTTGTTTTGAAAACTTCTTTATTAGAGGAGATACTGAAACATGAATTTTAACTGGTTTTTGAGTTAAAAGCTTCAATCAACACTCCATGAATAAGGTGTATGAATAAATAGTATAACCAACATTTTCTTGAAAGAATGGATAAAAGTTAATGGACCATTAAGCAAGGTACGAATTGAAGGTATGCAGACAGTACGTCTACAGAAAAAAGGGCTACAAAAAAAAGGGCTACCTTTTTTAGTCTACAGTCAAAACGTCTACATTAAAATGCCTACTTAAATTATGTCTACAGTCAAATATGTCTACGCTATTAAAATGTCTGCGGTTTGTTTGCCCACGTAGAAAATGTCAAAATATTTATGTTGGCCTCTAAAAATATATAAAATATATTTATAAAATTAAAAATTAAATAAAATATTTATAAAATATACATGTTGATATTTATATGGTGAATTATTCGTGAAGTGTGACTCACAATTTTTACGCATCAGCTTCTGCAGCATCCACAGTCTCGTCCTGTCTCTGGGGATACACTTTCAAATGAGATTCTTATCAGACGACATAAATACGTACTTTAGCGTTTTTGGAGTAGGCAATCAAACCGAAGACATGTTAATACCGCAGACTTATTTTACTATAGACACTTTTTTAATAGGCATTTTCATGTAGACATTTTGACTGTAGACCAAAGAAGGTAGCCCTTTTTTTTGTAGCCCTTTTTCTTCTAGACCTACTGAAATTTCGCAAAAAAATCGAAAGGTATGATGAAAATTACTGAAAATAACGCTCAACCAAGATATTGAAATTTTATTTAGCATTGGTTGCGACAACCACACTGTATTGTTCTAAGGGTCAATAACATGCAACAGCTAGGCAGAATCGCCCATATTTTCAGACCGCTAACACTGTCACGGCTATGTTTAGTGCGTTCAATTGAAGTCAAGTAGGTTATGGTTTTTTTGTGAGGAGGAAGTTTGAATTTATGCATGGAAAAACTTTGATATCTTTGCCAGGAGTTACCTACACAAACACAGTATATTACAAAGGTTAGCTGCACCTTGTCTAGTGGTTCATTCATTAGCATACTGTTGACAAAAATATACCTGATCAATGAGTGTAGTTCTGGTAGCATCTTCTTCAAGTACGATCTCAATGATTTCACCTTGGGTTTGATTCAATGGATCCCACCTACGAATGTAAACAGCCATCTGATCAGGATTTGTTTTGATTTCCGGCTCTTTCAGTTCCTGTAGGATGAGCTGCTCGTTCTTCTTCAAAAGTGGGATGTCTTCATCCCACAACTCTATGTCCAAGCAAATTCTTCCTAGTTCTGCTGATTTCTTCCGCAGACGGTACATTGAATATCTATGGAATCAAATACACATATGAATCTTATTGAAATTGAATAAGCACTCTTCTAAAGATTGATGAGAATTCAAACCCTTGAAAAACTATTTAGTTTTAAAACTTTTTACCTCAGTTAACTTACACCTTGTAAAACTGTTGGTTCAAAAGACACATAGCTTTTCGCGCTATGATGGTGAAATGTGTCTAGGTGTTTCTTGCAATCAAAATTTTTGGTATTTAGTGAATCATTCATTGATTTATGACTCTTTAATGACAAAATTGTGATGAATTATCAAAGTTTGCTCACACAGAATTTGGGAATGTGGTTGTATTCTATCATTTGGTTTGAACCACCGCAAATTTATAATGCAACACATATATAACAATTATCCCAAATCGATAAGTCGAATATTAAAAGAATGACACAGCCACTAAATCAGTCTATTAAAGTGGTATCAGGACTATTCTAAATATTTTTATTATTATATTATAATTATTAATCTTATATTTTTTTACATCAATATGACGCTATTCAATCTTTATACGATCTTCTGACACAGGCACTATTCTGTCATAATGAAATTTCTTTTCCCAGAAGGTTTAATTTTCATTTTGGACACATATTGAAACAATTGTAAATTAAGCTTCAATATTTCATGAAATGTTCTACTCTGATACACCTTTGTAAACAAATATTAATAGACAAGGACTTGGTTCATTACTTACTTTTCTGGTGGGATGTCAAAGCCCTTTATCCTGACTAATTCCTTCAACATTGCATGCTTGGCTTCTGCAACTGGTTCACCTTTCTTCAAGATCCAATCAAACACTAGCGGAATCTGAAAAAAGGACAAAAATGGAATGATATGAAGAGAATGAGGATTAGAAAAAGTAAGTAAAGATTACTACTTACTTTTTAAGTTATATTCTATTTTTCAATAATTTATGTCCAGGACATTCTTATGACTGGCTTTCTTTATTAATCGCTTGGCATCGCACATTTACAATGCTTGGACTCACTGACTGTACGTGATTTGCTGACAAGCTCAAAAATGAACAAAACCGGTGCAGGTCTCTCAGTAAGATCCAAGCAAAATATTTTAGGTATTACACCTGCCTGAGCTGACCTCTTTTTTTTCTAAGCTTTGCACAGAAATTTATTTGAGTTCTTTGTGCAGCTCCGATTCTTTTTTTGTTATTCCTGACTTTCATTCTCTTTCAGAATAGTGTCAGAGTCGCAGCGGATAAACTGGTAGCAATTGGGCAATTTTCAAGGCGGGCAAAATTTTATTTATTGAAAAACGGTAACACACATGTCTGCTTATTTTCTTAGTACTTCTAGAAAATAAATTTAAAAAACTAAGTGCGGCAGCCTCATTATCATAAAAAAAGCATAATAAAGAGTGGCCGTCTAATACATAATGGTAGAAAAAAAAAAAACTACATGCATTTTTTTACACTAGAAATATGATACAAAAATAATGTAGGTTTCTCACCTCAGTGGTTGGCAAAATTACCGCAGGAAGGAAAAATACTTTGACTTTCGTTTCTCCATGTTTAAGATGTGGTTCTAATTTGATCACAAAAGAATTTTCTGTCTGATAATACCGAACAAAATCAAACTCATCTCTAATTTCATAGCTTTTTTTAGATGAATATATTTTAAAATACTGAGAACTAACACCAACAAAAGGTTCAAGATTTTCTAGGAGAGTTGGGAAAGGCATCCGTTTGTCTACTGACATCTCTGCAAAATAGAAAGAAAAAAGAAGTACATGAGATCAAGTTTTCGTGAAAGTTTAAGACCTTAAAAAGAGACTCCAGGATTTCTATAGACTTTGGAAAAAAAGTTCTTGGACTTTCCCAGGTTTTCTAAGATATGTGAAAAGTCCTTGAAGGATTTTTCACATTCCAAGCCCAATAAATCCAAGTTTAGAGAAAAACGGGGAATACTGTGCCATTTAATTTATACTCAACCTTTTGAGCCCTGAAAAGGTATGAGTCTGATAAATAACCATTGATACGGGGCTCAAAAGATTGAATGCATGCCGCTTGGTAAACTCTTTCAGTCTTTCCCCTTTTCTCGAGACTTGGGTTTCGGCGCTTGGGGCCTAAGCAACTTGGGCCCCTAAGAAAAATATTAGTTCAATTTGCCCAGGTAAAACTGGAGTCAGGGAGGTATAAATCTTTTGATTAGGTCTTGATTGCGCCCTGTTTAATTGTTCTGCTTAAGTTTTCTTCAAGACTAAAATTTTACAGACTTTCAAGGCATTGAATCATTTGTGCTATAATTAAACTTACGTTTCAATCCATTTTGACTTTTGCCACTTAGGCACTTGCATCTGTATGACGTGACAGGAAAGTCACTTGAGGAGATAATGTATGAGCTTTCATCGCTGAAATCTTCTTTGGGTTCAGTTTGCTGGGTGTTGACCGGAGAAATATCAATAATATTTGACAAGGAAGTCTGATAATGTTTGATGAGATCTTGGCTCATTTGAAAACTTGTGTCAGGAGAATTACTCGCGCTTGACATTGGACAATCATCCGGACTATCTCCTATAATGGTACTGTGGACAAAAATTATAACAAAAAGATGTAAAAAGCTATGCAAACAAACTTTTCTGCTTTTGGACTGAATAATTTACGGAAAAAAGGGTTGGGAAGGATTTTTAATTTAACTAGTTTTAATTTTATTCTAATTAAAAAAGTCCAGAAAAAACGTTTTAAACGTGAGAATAGTCATCAAATGGTGTCCTTAACACCGAGTCTTACGGAGGAATAACTTCTAATCTCTTCTCTGCTGAACCTTAATGCGATTTGATGCAATTCTGGTTAACTTAATTTTGATGATAACGATGGTATCTTTTTGGAATTTCCGAATGACAAGAAGATTTTAATGTTTCATTTTATCAATTTAACCTAGTAGCCTTTAAAAACAAATTCAAGGCTTCTTTTTTGTTTAAACATTACTATTTGCTCTGCATCAAAAAGTCTGGATTCTAAATAGATGGCACAGAACTACACTTCATCATTACATATGGGGTAAATTCTGCCTCTAAATTTTGTCGTTTCCTGCACGAAGGAACGTAACTCCATTCCAAAGTTGCAAAACTGACTTAAACGAATCAACTTTTAAAGAGATAAAACCTGTAGTTTTTGTCGAAAATTTGTTCAAGAGGGAAAATTGGTGAAAGTTCCCCCCAGAAGTTCTTAAAATTCTCCAGGTAAAAATACAATTTCCGCGGAAAAATCTGGCAAAATTGAAATTTAGTTACGATCTTTTGTGAGAGAAACAACAATTTGTTCAAAGTTGTCAAAGTTTTCTTTTCTTACCGTTCGCTATCAGTGAGACTACTTTCTTCACTTGCACTCTGATCACTAAAGTGGATTTGCTCTTCTTCGATATTCTCAAGATTGGGGACCGAACAAATCGGTTTGGCATTGGGAGCATCACCAGAACAGGCCGTCACTGCATGTCCTCCAGGATCAACCACTCCTCCTCCAGAATCACCACCAATTGTGAGAGAACAACTATCACCTAGGCAAAGAGAAAAGTATACAATAAAATTTTACTGAGTACAAAGAAAAAGGTTTGATCACTATCATAATTAAAAATTCACTTTTACCATCATGGTTTCGACGTTTCAGCAGGTTTATCAGGAAAATTCTCTATTGGGTTGTAGAGCTAAATTGTAGAGCTAGTTTAAATTTGGAAGTTCGCAAGAAAAGAGACCTTAGTCCTTGAGGGAAGATTTCAAAAGAGGGGCAATTTTTTTTTCAAAAAGTTGAGAACAATCGGACAAGTTTTACAGAAAGTCAGACAGTTGTCAGTTTAAGGATGGAGGAGGGAATCTGACCGGAAAAATCGCTATTGAAAATAGGGAGGAAAATTTGCTAGGCAAGTGATACAAGTTACCATGGGTATTTTTGGCCGCTAAATCCAAACTCGACCTTGAGTGGTCCCCATTGAGCACAGGTTTTCTAGAAAATTGAATAAACGCCCAAAAAGCTCGATTTCAGGGAAAAATTTCGACCTGTCCGGTCAGAACCAGACTGATCCAGAGAGACGGAGACTAATTTTAGAATCTGCGCTAACAATCTACCTTGAATCCCTTACCAAATTTTGGGTAGATCTAAAAAAAAAAGTTTACTTGTTAACCAGTGAAATTAGTAGATAGAAAAAAGGTAGAAGTTTAATCTTGTTTCTTTACTGACCTTTTGGTGGTACAAAACTGGTATCTGTCAGTATTCTCAATCTGTGAGGATCTGTGTTTTTGGTAAATTCTTTTGTAGGTGGAGTTTCTTCTACTGTTTTGTTTTCTTTTTGATTTACTGTGCTTTTCTTCTCCTTTTCTAAGCATGGTATTGATAGTCTTTCTAAAATAACTGGAAAAAAGAAAATTAAAAACCAATTATAAGTATTGAAAGTCTGATATTAAACATTCATAAGCTGACATGGCTATTAAAAAAGAAAAAAGAAAGCCCAAAAATAACATTCAATCTAATTTGATCACACATTTTCTTTCATAAGAAGTTTGTGGTGGTCACGCATTTTATTCCATGACATTTTTCTAATTTCTCTGATACATTTGCATGCAGATTTATTCTGCTAATCTTCCTTGATTCTCATGTCTGGAGGAATTTTTCTTGAGGGAAATAAATTTTTTAGGCAGAGCCCTTCAAAAATACACTGCATGTAATAGTATCATCCCTTAAGAACTGCAAGACTTAACATTTAATGAACACATGAGAATTATTTGAAGTTAACATGACTCACTTGGATCGGCATCAGGAAGCTTGAAATTGACGGTGACTGAGTTCTTATCACAGTCGATGGCTTTCAGCATTCTCTCCATCACAGAGCGTGTTGACATTCCATTGAAAATGAAAGAAACGTACACCTTTAAAAAGAAAATGTGAAAAATAACTAATCAGTGAGAGGTACCAGAAATAGTGATTTCATAATAGATGATTTCAGTGGAAACAGATTTAGACATTTTTTTACAGACATGAACAATTTTTTGGATTAACTTTTTTGAAAGATCAAATCTTTTTCATGCAATATGAAGTGGTACATTTATTCTTGACGATTAAATCTTGAAACAGAGACAGACAAATTTCATTAATAGATGAAAAACTCGGACTTACCGGCATGGCGGAGGAGACTTGCTCCTGTTTCAAAGTTGCCTTGTCGTTGACAAGGAATTTCAAACGGGTCATTTCTAGGTGAAGACTAGAACTCCTCCTGTCTAAATCTGTGGATTTGAGTTTTGGGATTTCCACTGCAACCATGAATTTGATGCCTTCGGGTACATCAAAATCTGATCGTAGACAGTTTTTGAACTGTTCAACACTTAGCGTTGGTGCACAATAAACAAACCTCCCTTTGCTCACTTCTAGTTCATCGATATCTACCTTATGTACTGTGATTTTATCATCTGAAAAAGGAAACAGAAATTACAAAAATGCCTCCTAAATTATGTTTTTTTCTCTAAATTTTGGCTGGAAGATGTATCAACAGATTAATTACTTAAAATCATAAGAGTTAAGAAAGAAAAAGGTAAAATAATTGAATTAATCCAATAACCGGAGGAAAAAAAAGAATAGAGGAATAAAAGAATAGAGTCCAACCACCCCAGCTGTTGGCCAAAGCTTGTTATGCTCATATTTCAAAATGAATGGTTGGACTATTGCTGAAACGCACCCGGGACAAAATCTAGGATAAGGGAAATTGGATGGGAGCAGAGGACCGCTAATGCTGTTTCCTTCTGCATAGGAGATTCAATAGGGAATGTTTATTAATCCAGATCTGTTGTAAGAAAGGAATAGAAGCTGTGTCGCTTTTGCATTAACCATTCTCATGTCTTGTCCTTGTTACCTGAACAACTGACGGGACAGCTTTAGTTTCTTTATCTCAGATAAACCCACCTCAGGCCCAATTTTACACCTGGCTCCACCCATGCACCCCATGCTATCTACAATTGGTAACATGCTTGATGCATTCTTTTGGATACTATGCATTCTTGTCTCATTGTCTTAACATAATTAAACATTCTTGGTATACTACTGTCTCAAGTACATTATATAAACGCTCGGCTATCTCACATTCTTGATCAGATGCTCACAAATGATCAGTCTTAGACAAGTCGCGCCTCCCTCAGGTTCTCTTTCTGGGAGAGCTATCTCCATTTTATGTTGTAATGCTCTGAAAAGGCAACTTCCATCTCCCGACATTTTTTCGACTTGCACCCTTCCAACGGTCTATGATACTACTTCTTTCATTATTGCTGACACTTTTTCGCTAAACACACACACTTTCTTTTCAGTTCTTGTTTAATAGAAAGAATCCTCCTTTAACTTGTACTACACTCCGGAAGCTTCTTAGCTTTCCCACACTACCACTGTACAAACAACCTACCTACTGACAGAAGAAAGCGCATCTATTAGTCACTACACGCTTGGCAAAGGAGAGAAAAAGAGCAAAAAAGAAAAAAAACGCTACAGGGGGTGGCGGCCTGGACCGCGAGCTTTGCACCAACCCAAATAAGAAACTTACATGAAGCAAAACCAGTAACCAGCGATACAGAAAAAAACAAAATAAATAAATAATAATTTAGTAGCAAACTTAGACGGTGCAAGAGCGTGCATTTGTTACGATAGGAGTTTAATGGTAGCAGGGAGTCAGGGTTGTGCTTGATATGTTTAGACAGCAAGTTAGACGGAGCAAAGCATTCATTAATGCAACAGAGGTTTGATGGTAGCGGGGAGTTAGGGTTGTGCTTTGATATTTTTATAAATTGCTCGCGGTCCGGCTTGATAGGGTGCGAACCGCTGAGATCTGGTTTCATAAGCTCTAATTCCTAAATAAGGCAAGAGAGGCTTATTACTTTTAGGTGGGGCCGGGTCTTGAATCATGCAACACCAAAACAACTACTACCAAATCAAGCGGTCGTTCTAGCACTACACAACCCATCTGGAGACCACACGAAAAGGCACTCAGAATGAAAGCTTTCAGCGGCGAAGCTTTCAAATCCCACCCCAATAATTAGAGGAAAAAGAAATTAAAAATAAAACAGTTGTTACTTTAAAAAAAATGACAATTAATGATCAAGTTTAAAATTGTTATCAATATTTGAAAAAATGGGCAACAAATACATACTTCCGGGAAGACAAAGAACCGAATTGAGTTTTGAGTTGTGCGTTCTTGCAGTGACGTGATACAGTGACCTGACACTGTGACCATGCTTAGCAAGTAAGGATGCAATGGTATCATCGTCTTTGCCTTCCAACAGACAATCAATCTTTGTCCCTCTCTTGCAGTAAATCAGTAACTGGTTTTTCTCCAAAGAAGGAACTTCAGGTTTTAAAATCTGGAAAAAAACAAAAGAAGAATGAAACATTTCATTGTAAAAAATGTGACTCAAATGTTTAATTGCCTATTCAAAATCAGAATGGCTCCACCAATTTGGATTTCATTGCCTTATTGTATTGAACGACAAACTGTAGGATTTAGATTATGCGAGGAAAAAATTCTGAGCTATACAAGGCTTCGGTAAGCTAGTCTTCAGTGAACGTTATATGATGAGTTATTGAACACATTTTGCTAAAACACCAGTTTTACTTTAATGTCTAAGGACATACTTAAATTGTTCATATTCCAAAAATTTCTTATGACAATCCTGAATTAAAGCTATGACTATCTAGACTATACAAATTGCACATTGACATGAGGTGTCACCTGTCACAGACAGTTTAATGTTTCTCAAAAACATATTTTAGACTTCATTTGGTAAATCTGAAAATTTGACTTGAATAACAGAGAGTAAATACCTGGTATACATCATCAACTAATTTACTATAGCACGCAGAAATTTCATAGGTCCAATCAGCTCGCCATGAGTCAGGAGAGTAAGGATTACGACTACTAAACTCAGCATTGCTTTTTGGATAGAAAAATACAATGTTAAATGGTTCGTTTTTCGTCATCCGCTCCGCCCATTGTTCTTTTTGAATCCTATCTTCCCACTGTTCTGAATCCTAGAGGCAAAAAAAACATTATCAAAATACAACCTGACATCAGATGACCTTTTCTTCCTGGTGTAAATGATTTTCCTTGCAACTTCATTGAAAAAAAAGTCAGTGTAGCCTCAAAATTTTTCAATTTATTTTCATTCTTCTTTATAAATTTTTTTGAAATGGAACTTAATCCATTTGAAAGAAAAAAAATACAGATTATATGAACTGTACAAGTTGGAGAAATGTTTGAAACTATTTCTATTACAAGGCAATAAAAAGAGAGAAAAAAAAGAAAAAAAGTGAGCGAAAGTCAATCTATAAAAGAGAGTCATTTGAAAGGGTAAATGAGACATCAAAAATTTACACAACACTTACTGACTCTCTGCTTGCATCCTCCGAGGTTGAGTCTTTACGCCTACTTTTAAACCGCTGAAAAAGAAAAAACGAATATGTGAGTTAAAGAAAAGAAAAAAAGGGCAAAATTTGATGAAATCACCCTTCTATTGGATGGAAAAAGCAGACTACTTTTCGCAGTATTTGTTCCCTCAGAATGATATTTGAATCAGTGAGTTCGAAAACACACCAACTAGGGTTTTTTTCGATTTTCACTTTTTTTCGGTTTAGTAACACTTATAGATGGAAGCATCTGCACGCAAAAGAAAATTTCGTAATTGCAATCGGAAGTGCTCGAAACAGCGACGGGAAAAGGGAAAAATCGAATTATTTCATTGGAAATACAAATTTTTGGCCATTTCAAGGGAAACGGGTGACCATCCGAATTTGCGGTTTTCTTTTATCTGTTCAGTGTACCTTGTACCAACAAGTTATATAAATATTCAAGCGTTATTCAGATCAAAAAATATAAATTTTTCAGGGCAGACTATGAAAAATCAGTATTTGAAAGTCAGTGAGAACGAAAATACACCAACTCGGAAATTTTTAAATGCTTTATTCTCTGTCATCGAACATGGTGTATCGATTTCAACTTGGTGCTTTACCTTGGTGCTTGGTGCTTAATATTTTTGAAAATTTACCACATTGAAAACTGTGGTACAGAATTATCTAATGCCAGTTTAGATAATACTTCCAATCAATTGAAATTTTTATAACGAATATTTCATGTTATGATTAAATTTCAAAATATATTAACTTACCACTCTTTTTTCCAATACTTTTGGAGAGGTTTGAGAAGGCTCCTAAAACAAAACGAACGCGATTATTACTACAGAGCTTAATGGAGAGCGCAGTAATGTTTGTTCCGGAGAAATTTAATGACTTGGAAACGTGTTATGTAATATTATCTCAATGAATAACCCACTTACTGCATTACAAAATAAGAGTGAAAAAATGTTTTTGTTACTTACCAAGGTTAGGTTCTCTTTCCGCTCCTTCCGCTGTGCGTCATAAGAAAACTTTTCCGGCCTACTGCCATCCTCCATTACTTTGCAACGCATTGAAAATTTGTAGTCCATTTCCTTAGAGAAATAAAAACAAAAAAAAGTTAATGGGGAACACCAATTCACTGTTTAATCGGTTCAGCAGATAGCGCTGAGAGCATCAGTTGTACTGATCCATTGTTTGAATTGGTCGAACAAAATTTCATAATTTCAAATCAACTCAGGTTGCAATAATTTAATGAAAAAAATAAAAAAACAAATAAAGTAAGAAAATAAGAACATTATTAGTATAAGGATTTCAATGTGACCAACAAAACTATTTGATACACTGAAGCTTGGTAAATTAAAGGTTGTTATATCATGGGTCATTTTATAAAGGGCCATTATACCAAGGGTCTCTACATCAAAGGTTTTCATATACAGCAATTAGAGCAGTGCAATTGAAAATTTTTTATGCAAGGAATTAATGTATGTATAAAGCCGCTTTTATAGCGCTCTCTGACGCTCTGCGACACCTAGCCGCCAGAGTCCCCTATACTCCCAAAGCCCTTCAGGGAGTTGGCAAACCCTCATTTCTTCTGAAACTCCTGTTGCCACCCTTTCACTGGAGGTCCCCTTTGTCTCCTCCCAGGAGGAACCCAAGCAAGCATCTTCTTCGGCAGCCTTTCGTCCGTCATTCTATCGACATGACCATACCAGACAAGCTGTCTGGTCATGACGTTGAATATGATGTCATTTTCGACTCCTTTGATCTGAAGCACTCTTTCATTGCGGATCCAAGGGAGGAATCAATAACCTCACAAAATTTGCACTAAGATACCCTGTCCATAAGGACGTTAGCCTGCCAACAAATTTCATTTTTTATTTGAGGTAAACGGCCAATCTTTACTATACAAAGTATCAGAAAAAATTTCATCATCGATATTAAAATGCAACAAACGCACAGTAGGAATAATTTAACACAGTTGTCAACACGTTTAGTGCAATTTTTCACCTCTAGAGGCTAGCGACGTGCTACTGTGCAATTTACATGAATTCGAACGAACGCAGCAGGAAACTCATAAGAAAAGTCAGATCAATTTCAATGTCAGATTATTTTCAATTTTTGAATTGTTCAATTCAATTACAATTACAACTGAAAAAAGTAATCCCAATTGCAATTTTTGTGCAATTAATTTCATGGCTCTCATTAAATTTTCTAAGAAGGCACTCCTTCAGCAATTAATTTTAAACAAAAGTCCTCTTTTATACTTGTAAGGTTGCTGAGAAAGTGTTCACAGAGGCAAATTACATACTTACAGCATAAGGATCAGCTTTTTCTTTTTCTTCCAGCCTTTCGTACAGTTTCTGCAAAAATTGAGACAAAGAGAAAACATTTTAATTCCACTTTGAAGAGATAAGTGTACCTATAGTCAGCTAACTTAACACAGTGAATCAAATAGTGGTATTGATCAATTAAACGGTTTCAGCTAAATTTGCACCTTTATTTTTCTATTTGAAGACCTTGACTTCAGTGAAAAATCTCTAATATACTAGGCATCTACTCTTCAGGGATTTAATTTTTTCAAAAAATCAAAGTAAAAGTTAAGAATTGTCAGATCTGGCAGATTCCAGTGGCGTAGCTTGAATGATCGATTTATCGATATCTGGCCATTTGAAGCTATGGTAAAGAATCGATTACTACGGTGTTCACTGCGAACACTCTAATAATCGATCTTTTTTATAGGTTTGAGTGGCGTATCAATCAATATATCGCAAAGCACGCCACGCCACTGGCAGATTCATGTGCGCCATGAATAAAGTCCTTAGATTCACCCTATAAATGTGGTCGCCAAAGTTCCCATCATTTGATGAGTAGAGTCTCTGAGAGTTGTTATTGGTAAGCTGATACAAAGATGAGTGACATCAAATCACTTTCAGCGGGTACGTACCTTTATGTGCTGGGGGAATTCATCAGCTGTCATTGCAAAAGCATTTTTCTCTTTGTCAATCTGTCGGTACATTAACATATATGCATTTGTACTCGAACTGTAGGCACCGGAGTAATATGCGTGCCGAGAACCTCCACCGAAGGTTTTTTCAATGTCCTCGGGCATCAGCTAAAAAATTAGAGAAAAAGTTGAAAAATCAATATTGGCACCTTTACACGAGTTGATTTTATTTTAGTGGGGGGAAGGGGGCAAAAGGAACCGATTGGCAATTCAGGCTGTCGGTTGACTTCTGGGAAATCAATTTTAGCTATTTTAAAATACTTCTCAAAAAACGACAGTGAGTCCCTGACTACTTCCGTCAGAACTACCAAAATGCAACAACGGAAAGAGTAATTTTGACGCATTTTTCAATGAAAAACTAACCTTAAATTTCTCTTTTAAAATATTTTTCCAATTTTTCACCTTAGCTAAAAAGAAGAAGTCAAAAAATTAAAAATGTGGAGTAAACTCAAATAAGGGGGGGGGGATGCAGTTTTTATTTAACGAATTCTTGAACTTTCTGTGTTCTTTATTCTTTATTTTCTAGCCCTTTAGATACTCTCTTGATATGGTAATGGCACCTCCCAGAATAAGAGAGGATAGAGGAGTAAAGAACAAAGTTTTTAACTAAAATTCATTATCGTTCCATCCAATTTTCATGTCGTTATTTGCAAACAAAAATTAATCAGAGAAAAAAATAATCTTAAATATCAAGGAAAAAGTCACAATTTAAAGGAGAATATTTCCCAGAATAAAACAATTGAAAAATATGTTGTGATTAATTTTTTATTGCAACTTACTGGGCTAACTGATTGGTCATTAAAACAAAACCACTTCTGCGATGAAAAATCCTTGATGTAAGCATAGTAATGACCACCGGATGCGCTCCCAGAGTGAATCATGATGGAGAACAGCTCATAAACGTATTTTCCCGTAACGTCTTTTGAAAGACCATTGGATGTACAGCCTACTTCGATGCCTTCATCACTATCCTGAATTCAGAGCCAATGAATTAGAATTTAAACTGTTTGGAAAGAGAATTGTGTTTGTCAAAGCATTTAACTTCTTGGTTACTTAACTTTAAAGATTATTTATCTGAGGCTTTCACAGAAGTCAAGGCTACTGCAAGAAGGGCTGTGCAAGTCTGATTTTGTTCGTTGGAGTCGAGTTTGAGTTTTTTCCACTTTTTTTAGTCATGATTGAGCTATTTTGAGCTCCTGAGAGAACTCTCAAGTCAAGTCAAATTTGAGTTCAAATATGTAAAATTATTTTCAACACTATAAAGTTGCTCCCTCATTTAACTTGGGAATTTTTTTTATTCACCAACTTTTTCTGTATCAATGAAACTTGAAAACGGCAATCGAGTCAAGAGTTGAGTGCTCGCCTAGTTTCACATCACCTTTGAATCAAGTCGAGATTGAAGGGCTCCGCTTGACTTAACTCAAAATTTGAATACTGGCACAGCATCAGTCTTAGGTTCATCCTTCTCTTTCACACGCTTACATTTCAATTTTCAAAAATGATTGACATGATAATGTTCCTCCTAACGCATATAGTAAGAAATAAAAAAAAACAATCAACAGTAAAAAACCTATTTCTCACTTATACAGTGTGCTTTTTTTTGACAGGGTGACATTAGGATGTTTTGGAAAGAGTCGGAGCTGATTCGAAGAAAAAAAGGATTAAACTGAAAAGGCTAATTCAACCTGGTCCATTTCCTGAGACGGAGTAGCTAACGTTGATTCGACAGAAGGCAGGCAGGAGTCCTCATCCAAAGCAGAACCACTATCGGCTGTGCTGTTGTCATCGTTCTTCTCACCGCTGGCTAAAGTTTCTTTTTCACCAATTGAATTATCCTCAAAAAAATGATCTAAATTCAGAATTTCCGGGAATGTCACACTGTAATAAAAGTAAGCCAAAAGAACATCCTTTTAAACGATTTTCAGAGAGACATGTGGTTGAGGAACATGAGACTGATTAAGTTTACTTAGCTGATTAAATATGATTGACTTTGAGAGAGAGAAGGCAAGAAAAGAAAACTGACAAGGTACATAGAGTGATTTGGTTGTGACCAATGAATTCTGAAAAACTGTTAAAAGGTGTGCAGAATAAACGTAAAAGGATTGCTAAAAATCACACATGGTTAATATTCAAAGAAAGAGGAAAACTCATCAACTTTTTTTTTTCGCTTTATAAGCAGAAAAAACCTTTGCTTAAGATTTTATTGTTTACTTCAAATACTCCAAGGGGGCAGTCCTGCTCTTTAAGGTATGGTTCCATTCTCCCTCAGTAACTATTTAATAACCAGCCCCAGGTAGCCATTGTTTGAGACCACCCGACTCTAAGAAGCTCAACTTTTCTTAAAAAAGAACCACTTTCAAATCAAATGATACTCTAAAAAAAGACTTTCTTCTAAGTTATATGATGTATACAATCATACAAATGAAAAAAAATTAAACACTAGGAAGTGGCCCGAACTGTACATAACAAGGTGGAGAAATGGTGCTGGGTCCACACCATTTCGCGAGGAAGATTAAGTTGGAGTCACGCCGAGAGATCTATACCGGTTTGGGCCTTATTAGACCTCATCAGCAGATCACACTCGGCAGTGAACCCAACTTAACATGCCGCAAAATCCAAGACAGCATTAAAACGCCGTCATGGATATGACCCGAGGCATGACACAAAAGTGTGATCCTCGCGCCATCTACCGTCGCTGCTGAACAACTCTCATAACATAACAAGGAAAACCCAAAAAAATGATTATCGGACAATACAATACAATTACAATACAATTATACATACCGGTCATTTAACTTGATTCGATGCATTGTCTTGTAGTCGAAATCAAATCGCATCAGATGAAATGTTAGCAAATAAGGGAAGTGGGTGAATTTCAGTCCTTTGTGGGCGTCACACTTTTTGGCACAGCTTTCACAAAAATACTGGTTGTTGCCATCTAAAGTTTCAGGTTTGACAAATCCTCTCAAAGCCTCTTCCTGCAAGAAAGCAATACAAAATACCTTGATAAATTTTCATTTTTAACAATCGTTTGAAACATAACTACTGCAATATTTGAAAGATTCATTTAAAAATCTTAAAAAGAACATTTTGAAGCGATTTACAAGTACCTAGTACTTAATTAACAACGAAAATCAGAGTCCTTCCAGCTGTTCAAATTCGTAGCCGACAAACTTCAGACTGTTACAAATGCTTCACAATCAATGTTTCTTTTAAAAATTAAGACTAATAAATTATTTAATAGGCATAATATACATTTGAATGCATTTACACTTGGATAATGAATAGAATTTCTAATAATTTTTGGTAAAAATTTGATCTTGCCAAAATAAAGGATCTTTGGTAAAGGATTCAAGATCAGATACGTAAAAATTGCAAATTGTACTTATAAATATTACAGGTTTACCTTTTGACCAAACCAAAGAAAAATATTTGTAAGAAGCAAAGCAGAATTTAACCCCCCCCCCCCCTTCTGATAAATCGTCCTTGATTTGATAAAACATCGCTGATTGGGAAGGAGGTATTTGAAGGAGGCATTTCATATATGTATTTCTTCAAAAACGTGACCATCTACAGGAAAAGTCACTTCAATGCTGAAACACTTAAAATTGATTTATTCGTGCCATTGAGAATAGGAGTACTATGTAGACATTTTGATACTGAAACTTTTCGGTAGCAGAGCAGAAAATTTTCTAATTTAAATGCCAATTTACACCCTCTTTAGGTGCAAACATAAAAAAAGCCACTTTCAATTGACTCTAAAAGGCATTTCCGGTGAATAATTCAAGCATGGATTTTTACAAAAATTTTGATCCTGAAAAACTTAGTGCAAAGGTCCCTCCCCTGTGGACAGCCACAAATATAAAACGTACAATACTACTGTAGGCAGAGGTAGCACCAAATGGTCGGATGGGGAGAGGTATATCCAAAAATGTATCTTCACGTTGCTTTTCCCGTTTGCACTCTAAACACTTGACATAGTCGATCATTTTACCTGCGAACAAATGAACATTTGATATGATGCCAGAGTGATATAAAAGGAAGGAAAATACGTAGGAGACAACACATGAAGTGAAATAAGTAAAAAGTTACATAGATGATTGTTTAAATTACTAGGAGAAAGCTGTAGAAGACCTATGGAGTAGCTGGCACCCTGTCCGATGGATTTTTTAATTTTGCTGCACTTGAAAGGTAACTCGTCGATTACATTAATACACACATTCTGACATGTAATTTTTTTTTGTTTTTTTTTTTTTTTGTTTTTGTTTAGAGTGGGAGAATTGTTGCATGAATTTGAGTGGAATTTTCACAAATTTTCTTACACTTGGGAACACTAAAATTTTCAGAAAAATAAACTTACTGTGGAAATACAGAAACAAAGCAGACAAGATACATTTCTTCATGCAAGAGACAACACATTTTGTTGGGGTCTTCTACATAAGCCAAGAGAAATGAACTGACAGTTTCAAGGCATTATATTGTTTGGTCCTCTGAAAAGCGATTAAACTTGAGAGGATATTAAATGACATGAAATGCAATAAGGCTACTTTTGGTAGAGTATTGAACAAGATTACTTGAAATTTGAATAAATTATTTTAGTTTTGAAGAGTATCAATTTCAACGAAAGAAAATGGCTGTGATATGCAGAACTGACCCATACTTCGGTCTTCCTTTGTTGTTCTCCTTGTATTTTGGGTAAAATGTTTTCCATAATCTTTCCTTAGGTGGAAGATTTGCAAAAAGACTAGTCTTAAGATAACAAGTGTGTAATAACAAGCGGGACAAAATATTAAAGGTTCATCAAATTTGGTGGAACCATGATGGGGGTTTGCTGTCGCTATTCTTAAAAATGCCAGTAAGTACTATCAGACAACTATCAGGTACCTTGATACAACTTGTTGATGAGATTGGCTTGTTCAGTTCCTTTGAATTTCTGCTCCAATGCATCGAACATAACACGACACAGCTCTTGAATATCGTGCTGCTGCCATGCTTCACTTGAATCCCAACCAAAACTCTGAGTGAGCTCAGTTGTTTCGACAGCACTTTTGGACGAAGTCTGAAAAATACAATGAGATTAATGAGTTTCATTATATGAAATGCAATGTTAAATATAACATTTATCCACCTATTAGTCTTCGGATCTGCTTCAATACTCAACACAAAAAGGATTTTTTTTGACACTGAAAGCGCAACAATCAGCAATTTAATGAAAGACTCCAGTAGAATTTATACAGGTAATGTTGGATAGACGATTTATTTTGATTTAGACTTCATTGGGGTTACCTTGACACTTTGAATACAAAGAAGTGGAAATTTTTCATGAATATGTGGGCGCAAAATTGTGAAATCATAGCCCCTGAGATCAGTAGCAGTATTAAATTAAGGATAATTTGAGTGGTTGAAATCATCAACTGAGTGGCAAAGATTTTCCTTGCTGTAATTTTTTCCTCAATGTGGGATACTTTGACTATAAAATTTGATAATATTATTTTGGGATAAATATGCATATACTTAAAAAAAAATCTAATTTTAATTTTTTTCCCCCAAATTTTGAAGTTCAGCCCAACAATTTAGTGAGGCTTAGTCACATGCTACTATACTGCCTGTTGTGATTACTATTTATCTTCAGTTGCAAAGAAAATAAATTATGGAGAGAAAAAAAATGATAGGATGAAGAAAAAGCAATGAACACCTGTAAATTAAGGAAGAGCTTCTGCAACTGGTAAGGTATGGATTTTGTTTCTGGTTGTTTGGATGCGCTCCCGTCGAATTCCCAACTGTACAGAGCATTGCGGAACTCAGGGGTCATATACAGTGCTTGGAGCAGACTGTTGAGGTAACATGTCATAGCTTGATTGACCAGCCCAACATACCCTGGTGCAATAAAAAAAAAAAAAAAAATGTGAATGAAAGATTTGATTTCAGAGAAGTCATAAAGTCATAGTTCATGAAAAACATAATACAAAAATAAGAACTGCAAAAATTGATTGAATACATAGTTTAGACTTGCTCTTACTTTTTCAAGATGAAAAAACTTGTTTATATCAATTAAATAGAGTCTTTCCTCTTTTTATCATCAACTACTGTTTCTTTGACGATGACTTCTGTGACTAATGCTCTTACTAATTTTTAGATACCTGATAGACAATGCTGTTCAGGACTTTCTTCCTAGCCCAGCGAGCCTAGTGTGCTCTGACATTTTTTCGATAATACTCGATGCTTTGGAGATCTTCTTTTAGCAATATTCCGGCTGATGATAGAAATCAAGTACCTACTCTCTAAAAATAAAAATTGAAGAACCATCACCAACAATTGTGGGCAATTCCTTTACAGATTTTTGATAAAAAGTTTTAAAAAAAGTTCCAAAATTTCTGCGCATTTCACAAAATTTTGGTATTTTTCAAGAAATTTAGGGTCAAAATTTGGGAAATTTACAATTTCCAGATTTTCAAACTTTGGGATAATCCTAAGCAGGAAGAAAACTCTGGATAATGATAACCAAACCGAACCTGTGCGCCGTGAGGTAGAGGTGGATGGAACATTGTCAACCTGCCAGCTCCTTTGAGTCGTTGATAAACCATCTTTGATATCTCTTTTACCATCGCCGGATGAAAAGTACGGGGTGGGAGGTGACGGAGGTTGTGGAGGTGGCGTTGGTATTGATGATGTGCTTGTGGGGCTAGCAGAAGCTCCAAGACCCAGTTCATCCTCAGCAGGGATATCTAGAGGGTCCGACTCTAACTGCCGCTCTACTTCTTCCATTTTTTCTGTCACACGTAAAAATAATAAGTGTTTATTAAGAGATTTTGAATTTCTACAGATTTTTTTTTTTTTAGAAAGACATGATGTAATTTTGACTAAACATCGAAGACAAAAAGAAGCAAAAAACTGATTGAAACCTGAATTTACGTTTTAAAAAAGATTAGCTTGTGATTAGCACTTGATATGGCAAGGATTAAAACATTGCGATCAATCTTTTCTAATGAAACAAACGCTACCATTACAGCTTGAACTGTGAGAGTTTTTTCTGAACTTGAGAAAACATTTTAGAGAGCACTAGAAGAACACATCAGCAACAAATACCTGGTTGGTTGAGATTGAGAGACAGCCCTCGAGGCGGTGGCAGGTAGGGGGCGGCCAGATTGGTTGGACTGGCAGACGCCCCCAAGGCCAGCTCATCGTCCCCTGTATTAAATTCTGGCAATGGTTCGGAGTCATCCTCACTCAGACCTGAGGGTGGATGCGCAGGTACTGGACTCACAAGAAAGTGGTTCGAGGAGCGGTTTGTGATCCCAAGGCTTTGAAGGCTGACTGATGCATCACTGCATAAGACTTTATTCTGAAAGAAAAAAAAAATCGGAGTTTTGATTTCAAGAGTCAATGCTTTAATTACAATAGATTCTAAATGTTGAATTATAGGGACATAATTCTAAACGTTCATGTTCATTTGCCTGTTCCAATTTCTTTCCCTGAGCGGAAGTTTATTGTACCATGTTTAACCAAAATCATTAAGAAGGTTTTCTGCAGCTTTCAGGAAAGCTTCCAACAAAAGCGAAATAAGCTCTCCAAATTAGGAAAATTGTTTGGAGATTTGTATTCTTAACTGATCATTTGCCTAGCATTAAGCTGATGGATCAGAACTAGCTCAGAGCCGTAGCATAAAGTCATTGTGTTCGAGCCATCCAATTAATATTCGAAAAGAGATTAGACTTACGAACCTCGGGTTCACAAATCCACGTAATCTGGTACAATCCTGGTTCCTGTCGAACCTGGTGAAGAACTTGCTTAACAAAATCACATACAGGCTTTTCTTGAGGCACCCACAACTGTATCTCTTCAGAATTGAACTTAATAGAACATTGTACTCTATCACAAAGCTCCCCTTGACTTGACATTCCCTGAAAAAAGAAGCAAAGAACAAAAATTGAGAGTAAAATTACGAGATGGATGGAATTATTAAAAAAAAGATACAAATGAAATGTCATCGCTTAGTGAATGTTAAGTGTTTTCAATACCCTTTCCGATTATCAGATCAGTCTTTTCCTATTCGATCTTGCATGTAAAACAAGCTTTAGACCTTTCAAGTAATGTTTTGATGGACAAAAAGTCGATATTGAAAGTCTCGGAGGAAAAAGACCCATTTCTTCTAAGAGGAAGTTTTAGATTAACATGTGGAAGCCTGTTCATTAAGTCCCAATCTGTAATTAGAGCCACAAAATTTTTGTCAGCTCGGCATGAAAGAAATAGAGAGAAAATAAAAATAATTTATTATTAAAAAAGGTGCAATGAAAGTTTCTTTCAGATGATGATTTATAACCACTTAACAGGAGTGAACATTTTTGTGCAGAGTCACAACAACAAAGGCACAAATTGTATACACAAACATCCTGCAAATGAGTGGCTATGCGTACATTCAGGGGACATAGAATTGAAGATAGTTGGAATGAATTATTCAAAAACTCAAATCAAAACCTCAGCAAGCTGAAAATGTACAGGGAGGAAAAATAATGAAACACCCTTAAAATTCACCATTTTTTTTCTTTCATGCCATGAAGTATTTCCTACAAATTTTTAGTGAAGTTGATTGGTTCTGCTTTAAAAGTGTTAAAATTGAACAAAATTAGAGAGAGACATCATCATTCGGATGCCTCCTGATTTTTGTTACATAGGCTGTCGGTGTATTTAAAGCCATGCTTCCTAAAGTTTTTCCGTCAACTTTAAAAATGCAGTGAAAACGGATGATTTTGAAATTAAATCATAATAATTTCGACCAAAAAATCACTATAGTTGTTCTTTCATCGAAAAATGAAGATTTACTATTTCCTTGGTCCAATGAAGCAAGGCAGTGCTTAAAAAGTGAGCCTTCTTAAATTACATTTGTTATCAATAAAGGTTTAACAGCGATTAAATTCTGAGGCATCAAAACCAGCCACAGTTAAAGACTTCAAGAATGGCTCTGATACTGTAACCATGTCATACAAACCATGTTAATCAAATAGGTAACATGTCTAAATACCTGACTGTAAGAAGACACGATAATTTTGGATGAGTTAAAAATAGAAAAGACGGTGTGGTGTATCTTTCAAGCTGAACTTACCATGAGTGGACTTAAAAACACATTCAACAGAAAATAGAGGCTGAGAGGACTAAACACTCACTTCAGTCACCACCCAAGGGGAAAATAAGGGGAAAATGGATAATAGGAAATTCCAAAATTTTGAAAAATCACCAAATAATCAATATTCAAAAATACATTGTGATAAGTATTGGGAGAGGCTGCAGCCAAGAGATGGCACAGAGCCAAGAAATAAAATTTGAGGGAACCAAGATTGGAACATGACCAGCTGAGAGAGAAGGAGGACTGTACTAAGACTAAATATAGCTGCTTCACTGTACACAAGAGGTTTACTAACATTTCTCGTGTCAACAAGGTGGCAACAGCTAAGGAAAATTTCAGAAACAAATAAAAAACAATCTAAGTGCGCAATGAGCCTGTCAACTTCATTTGACAGCAGTCATTTGACACTGACTAATCCGATGTTGTAATGACAGTGAAATTTGTGGAAATTGAATTTAGAGTCATGCACACTGAAGATTCTCCCCTTTCCACAGAATTTGAAACATTAATGTGAAACGGAGAAGAGAAGCCAAACTTCATTACCATTCCTATATTGAGATTGAAATGGAGAATTGTAAACAAGGATTTGAAGCATGGACATTTTTTTAATTTGATAAAGAGTGCTGAAAAGGCCAATTTCACAGTGCTCTTCACAATTTTTCTCAAAAACAGAAAACTGGGGGAAAACTGATTTGAGAGTGAGAACATGTGCCTTACATCAATGTCATGGTCTCTCCAGTTTAAACTTTTTCCTTACAGAGAACTTGATCATTCTTTGATATTTTTGCTAATTTGGCTTGATTCAAAAATGGAGGATATAAGCTCATCCAACTTAATAATGTTTACTAATTGTTTAGACATTTACATGTTTTCCATCAAGTTGGCCATGGAATTAAAGTTGAAGAAGTCCCCCTACCCTTTCTTAATCCCTACTGAGTCACCTACTTCCCTGAGGCCCTTGATTAAAATCACTAAATTTAGTTCAATTGTCCAGGAATCTAGTTTGTGGCATTTTCATCATAGGGTAAAAGCAACAACGGTGACTTCATATCAGGTCATGATTATGACAAAAGTAGTGAGCAACCTACTTAGAAAAGTTTTGGAAAAGTTGACTCACAAATTAATGACAGGATAAAGTCCGAGACATTTTTTGTACCAATTTTTAGTACAAACTTTATAGGCTCCATAAAATTAGTGAACAGGGACCCTAAAACTTAGAATGCTATTTTAAAACACCAATATAACCAAGACAAAAATAAGTGCCAGCATGCCTGCATTTAGACAATGGCTCCTTCTGAAACCTAAACATTTACACATAGGCAACACTGCAATTTCTGGAATGAACCGCTTTTGGTCGACTTTTTGTGGTTTGTTTACATCTCACTGCAGCTTTTATTTAATGAAATTTCAAAAAAATAAATTCACACAAAGTGAAGCCGTGGCAAAAAGTACACGCTTAAGATTCCTGCTGATTCAGACAATCCATGATACTGTTTGTTGCCTGTTAGCTTTAGTTAACCACAGCTGCGGTATGTGTTGGATGCAAATTTTATGTTTTTATTCATATGTTTCCTTGTAATTTGTTTGTCTTTTTAGAACAAGGGAAGAAAATTCCAAGGAAACCTCAAAACAAACCGTTGACTACCTAGTCTTCCTTCATAAAATAATATAAGAGCAAAGACTCACATCACAATCTGAGCTACCCATTTTTTGACTAGTTCATTAGTGTTCGTCTATGTATTTGTCCTGCAGAGCGAATTTAATTGTCCTATTGAAAGAGCAGTGCTCAATGTCAGGACCAAATGAGGGGCTCAGAGGACAAGCCGCACAAATGTAGTTTTTGAAAAAAATGAGATATTAATGATTTAAGGTAAAACTAGTCTTAATGCATATCCTAAGAAAAATGTGCTTCCAAATTCCAATTTATAAGCATCAAAAAGTCAGTTTGAACTTTCTTTTTGTATATTTCTCGAGATAGCAAAAACTGCACTTATGCACCTTGTCCACCTAGCCCCTCAAACGTTCTTTTATAGTTGCATTTTTCATAATGCATATTTTTTCTTGCATGAAAGAAAAAATAGATGAAGAAAAAATTATAAGAAATGATAATTATGCATCTTCTTCTAAATATATGAAAGAAAAAATTACACTAGGTGCGAGAGGGGTACTTCTTAGTTGCAGCATTTTGGAATCTCTGTCCTTATTGTAAGTCTTGGAGCAGAATAAAATAGGTGATTTTCTACAGGTTATTCATGGAACATTGAAGAATCATGAAGAATATCTGGTTAAAATTTCAATGAGATGCATGCATTCCCTTCCCTTACAAGAAATAAAAGATTAGCGGAGATTCTTTAACACTGCAACCGAGAAAGGTGTCCTTCTCACACCCGTGACAAGATATGCAATAAAAAAACACTTTAAAAAGGGGGTAACAAGGCTAAAATTTCACATACACAAAACCAAAACGTTTCGGCTGACAACAACAACAACGGTAATAACAACATGTAACGTTTCGGTAATAACAACATTCCCGATTGAAAGGTACTTATCAGGTGCTATTTTAGATTTTTAACCATTTTTATTTTGATTTATCTAACTGAGGATGGCTGAATTTTCAGCCGAGACGTTTTGGTTTTGTGTATGTGAAATTTTAGCCTTGTTACCCGCTTTTTACAGTGTTTTTTTAAAGTGCTTCTCACACCCAGCACCTCAAGTGCGGCCAAATCTGACATGACGGACAGGCACAGATTACAGAGATATGTACTCATTTTCTGGGAAAAAGCAGGGAAAGCACAAAATGGTAAAACTCTTGAAAAACAGGTAAGTATGCTGTGTGCTAGGGCTTAAAATTTTTTATACGCATTATTTTTTCAGTAGAGTTGCCCAAGTTGATTTTCACTATCTACGATGTTAAAAGTCATTGAGTGTTACAATTTGAAGTAAGATCCTTACCTTAGACTATAAGACTGCTGCAAAAAATAACATGTTTATCCACTTTAAGGACAACTGATGGTTCGGCTAGGTACTATGTTGACTGGAACTGTCAAAAATTGCATCAGCAAACAGCCTGCAAGAAAATAGACATACTTAAATAAAAAAGAACTGAACAAACACCTGTACCCTAATAGGGAAACGAATAAAATTGAGGACACAATAGAAATTGGTGTTTAAGAATCAGTGAGTTTTCCTTTTCACTCTTTGTAAAAACAGAGAAGCAACAGTGTAGAAGCATACCTCAGCATTCTGTTGGTGAGAAATCTCTTCCAAAAACTCTAAATTAAAGTCAAATGAGACTCAATGCAAAAATTCCAATTTGATTTGACTAATTAAAAGCGATACTTCGCTTTAGTTTCATTTGGCTTTAATTTAGGGTTTTCAGAAGAAAATTATCACCAATAGACTGCTGAATTATGCTTCTGCACTGCTGCTTTTCTGTTTTTACAAAGAGTGAAAATCAAAACTCGTATTTGAGGAAAATTTGTTCGGTACATCGATGTTTGTTTACTTCTTGGGCGGAATCACCCTGAGTGACGTATGACAAATCAGTCTCTTTCAGCAATTCATTTAGGCAAAAAAAAAAGTCATTTGGAAATGCATAGGGATCCAATTAGAGAGACAACTAACTTGGAGCATTAATAATTTAGGTCTAGGGCTAGCGTCTATGCTAGACAAGTTCTAGCACACTCAGAATTAAGATAGAAGATCCACCGTCTAAATTCTTTCATTTTCTGTCAATATTAAACAGAGGATAGCTGACCTATTATCTGATTATAGGTACGTGAACTTCTTTGGCATTTTCTTCTTGTGTACCTGAAAGTACAGGTACATAAATAGAGCCCAGTTCAGATTACTTTTCCTCTTGTATTGTATGCGCAGGATAGGGAATACCGCAAAAGAGGAGAAGTAATTTGAAAAGGGTTCTAATGATATATCATACACAATAACCAGTGTATAAATTTATAGATTGACAAGAATTTGGCATTATCATCAATGAAAATGTATCCATCATTGCATTGGCAATGAACCGACTAACTACAGAGAACTTAAGTAGTGACACTCGTCTGCCGAGAGCGGAGTACAGCAAAGACTGCCGACTCCTATTGGAATTTGGGGCTAGCCTAAAACATTTTCATTGACCTGGCCCAAGAAAAAACAAGTTCGGAAGATATTAGCAGCGTTAATCTTTTGCTGCTGAGAGAAAAGGGATGGGATTATCTGATAATAGTGGACAACTTTCCAACACACCAGACTTCAGCCCTGGAGTTGATTCAGTTGCCAGCTCAATTGACCAACTTTAATCGTGAATGTTAAATAGTCCGAGAGCTTACCTGAGGATATATTTTTAAAGGTATCAGGAACATATTCGATTAACTGATAGCAAGGTCGCCAGAACCGCTAATCGACCCCACATACCACAGAAATTGTTCACAACATAACCTAAAATTTTGATTGATTTTCAGTTTCCCAGTGTTGCCGGTTAGAAAAAACCGCGCACCGGCCGTCTTTTTCCATTTCCGCACCCATCCGTCCGTCCAGATTTCATTTCCGGTTTTCCAACTTGGGGAGGCGGGGGGGGGGGGAGGGGAAGAAGGTGAGAGGATATAGGAGGACTAATTACTTATGAAGTTGCAATAAAGCAGTTGAGCTCTAGAACCATGTTTTACCAGAATGAACAGCGGTAATCATCAGCAGGTGGTATGTGGATCTTAACCTTCCTCCCTCCCCCCTTTCCCTGCGAGCTCAATTAAGAAAACCGGGAGAAATGGTGGTGAGGGGAGAATAGTCAAAAATTTTTCGTCCGTCAAAAACTAGGACACTGATCCAACACCAACTTAGTACTATTCATTCAACTGTACCTGCTTTCCTACTCCTAGAGCTTACTTAGATTCCTCCCAATAACTCATAGCTACTTCATAGTTTGCAGCGGACATCGAATAAGTACTAAATAATTGGGAATGCACAGAAAATATTGCAAAATTACAAAAGCTGTGAAAGCTTGTGGAAAAAAGTAAGGGAAGCACTGCATGATTGAGTTGCCACCGTTTGAAGGGATCTTATTGCTCACAAGTTTCCAAACTTTTATTGCTTTTACTTACCTAATTTGTATGAACAGAAACTGTAATAAGCTCTTCTGTGTGAAATTTATAGATTATGATATTTCTCAGTGGGAAGCTGAAGATAAAAAATGCAAAATCCCATAGATGAGGGATAGCTGAATTTTCTCAATTGAGATTAAATGCAGAGTTTCCATATTTTTTCCATTTTCTGATTCTCGAACTTTTTTTGATTTTCCTGACTTCAAAAATTCTAAATTCCCTGACTTTCCCAGACCTATGAACAAAATTTCTTCCGAGACTTTTTCCTCTCAATTACGCTGACTTATGCTACGCTGCTGCCAAAATTACCTGACTTTTCTAGGTTGCTGTAAATTCTCTGACTTTCCAGACCACCAGAAAACCACTTTGTAAATGTGAAAGTAAATTTTCAGTGTTTCAGCAAGAAAGAAATTTTTTATCATAGTTTCATTACCATTTTATCCTTGCTCAAGCGAGGAAATCATGAAAGTTTTAAATTTTTTAGTAAAGCTCAAGGCTCGTTTCCTGACCGTTTAAAAATCTGCTTGACATGATTATTCATGCTGTTAAAACTCTAATTTGAATCGCTCCAAATCACTTACAGAATTTTACGAGTACGTTATGTGACAAGAACAAATTGTCGTTCTCTGAAAATTTCAGATACAGTTGGTGGTCATCTTTTGAAAAAGTAATATAGAAATGTAAACACTCTGTAAAATCCAAACAAGTTACATTATCATGTGAACTTGTAATGACGGTATCAGCTTTGGATCAAATGAAGAGTAGAAATTAAAAACCTAGTAAGTGCAATATTGTGTTGCTAAGACAGTGGAACGGTTTTTTCTCTTCAGCTAGAATCCTTTGGGCTGAGAGGAACAATTCTCATCATAAAAATAAGAAAAAAATTTGGAGAAAATTTCCTGATACAAATTTCAAGAGGAGAATGTACTAAGGTTTTTTACAGTTTTTTTTTGCATAATCTTGGCTACTCCTGAAGGCGCTTTCCAAGTTTTGAATTTCCACCCTTCAACTACTGGTTTCGTTAGCAAACTTACCAAAATGGAGAAGATGAGGAGCAATTTCATTTCTGAATTAAAACTAACTGCATGAACCAAGATGAATGAATGTTAGCTTGTTTCAACAGGTCCGTAAAACTCTTGGCGAGAATTTGAGCTTGACTAGATAAAGGGTTAGTAAATGAACAATCATCAGACATCAGATTTTAATAACAAAAATTTTAATGATTATTCTAGTCTGGGAAAATGATAGAGATATTGCTACTTACAAATTTAACATCCAAAGAAGTTCTGATAAGCGGAGGGCCATGAAACCTCTTACTTCAACAATAAATTAATGAATATACAATCAGAGTTGTACAGATTATAAAGTAACTCTACCAAATGCAAAATACATACATTTGCATACTTCATTGATGTATGCATGAAACAATTCATAAGATAATCCAGTGAAGCCAGTCAAAGAGGGAATAAATTATGAAAAACGCTCTACAACTTCTCATTAAAAGTTAGAACAGTGAAAATACACACAAGTAGAGGGATAAAATTGACAATTAGGATGACTAAAGGGGATAAAGTTCTACACTCTATCTCTGAATAGGGTAAAACAGAATTATTTTACAAGTGGTATACATGGGATATGATATAATATATATTATTATACATTATACATATATCTTTATGTCTATAGAGTTACAAAACATGCATATAAGACCAAACGTCAACCATCCAGAGGGAATATGTTTAAACTGAAATAAAATGAGAGGGCTGTTGGGTGGTTAAATGCTGATTCAAACAGGTAACCTGATACTAAATTTGCATGAAATATTTTCTTGTTTTGTAAAAAAAGTGTGAGTGGAATCAGAGCTTTTCAGGGTTGCCATTTTAAACTGTCGATGAGAAATAATATTCACTGACTTTCTTGAAAAATATGACAACTTCTTAATTTTTTTTTCGGTAGTATCTTTTCAATACGGCAGAATTTTTAAAAATTAAAAGCAAACAAACACACTATTAAGTAATTTTTCTCCAACTCTAAGCTATTTCTTTATAAAATTCCTTCATTGAGGCAACCCTGTTTCTTATGATATTACAATGATGAGGCACAAGAGGAGATCAAGTAATAAAAAGTGGAAAATAAGAAAAGAGAGGAAGGGAAAACAATCATAAATTGACACTATAATTTAGGCATAGGCATTTCGGTAAACATCTAGGAGTGTCCTTCATCTGTGTACCATGAATATTGGTTCAGGAAAAAAATTGAGGATAATCTGGAGCTCAGCTCATTCAATTTTGATTTAAAGATAAAATGAATAAAATTTGAATATTTACATCCGAACCAAAAACCATACGAATTTGAGAGAAATAATATTGATGATAAAATATCACCTTCACTAGCATTCCCAATTTGACGCATCTTTCTCGTTTGGGTTGATATGCAAGTAATAGATCAGAGTTGACCTCAGAATCAGCAACTTTCTAATTGAGAGAAAGATACTAAGAATGCTTGGAGACAGAAGATTAAATCAAAAGAACGGTGGAAAAAAATTAACGCTTTCACGTTCTTCAATGGAGAAATAACATGACTACAAACTCTTAAGTGCGTTCAAGAGCTTATGTAAGTTTCGCATTGAACAGAAAATTTTTGAACAAACATTAGCACCCTTAACAAACCAAAATTTCAGATCAATTGACTAATTCATACAAACATACCTTCTTATACACTAGCTTTTATACAAAAGTGGTTATTATCAGCAGGCAATAATACACTGCAGCGAAATTCTGATTAATGACACATTCAATCCAATTTAAAATCAGGGTACCCAAAGATTTTAAACAATTTCCCCAACTTTTCTAGGTATTGCAGAAATAATATAAAATGAATTCCCCAACTTTATGGATTTATAGTACACCAACACGAAAAAAAGAGGAGCCATTTTTAACATTGATTTTAGAACTGACCATAAATCATTTGAATGATAGTTAACGTATCTAAAATCTTTTTTAAGCGTCATGAAAACTCAAAATGTTTAGAAACAAAAATCACAAGGAAAACAGTAAAGTCTTTTACATGCATTTCTTAATAATTTTAAGTAGTTTTCCCCCTGATTTTTCATGGTTTCTCACTTCTGCACTGTAGACACCCTGTAAATAGCTGGGAAGATAGTGTAAAATGGCTAATATTTACTTTGAGTCTAGTGATGTCCTTCAATTTATGATATTTTACAAATGGAGCTCTGCATGCAACAAGAATTTTCGATTTCAGTGCTTTCCTCAGATGAAATTTCTTCAGAGACACAATGGTGCTATTAGTTTGGTTTGGTTTGTGTCAAACAAACGCTTAAGCTCTTGGAGTTGAGGCCTTAATGAAGGCGATCTCCTTCGCTACACTGTAAGTCCACCTTTATACCTAGTCAGACGATCTATGATACACAGCTAGGGAGCAAATACATTTGCAGGGTTGCTGTGGTTCCAGCATGAGAGTTCTCAAACAAAGTGGCAACCTAATGTATTACTCGATATCTATGCATGGAGAGATTGAAAGAGAGTCGGCAATTCTTTCAATTACAGCCTCAACTTTAAGAGTTTTTTTGAGCTTTCGAGTTCATTTCAAATGAAACCAGGGACACCATCGTTTTTCCCCCAAAATTTCACATGAGAAAAAATAGTTAAATCGCAAATCCCTGATGCATGCAAGAGTTCAAATTAAGCCATGAGAAATCATTGAAATTTGTTTTCAAAGGCTAATTTAGTCAGATTTCTTGAATGTATTGTGATATTGACTACTGCAATATGGAATGTTTCACTTATAACCTTACTTTAGAACATAAATTAGACTCACTTAATTGTCATTTCTGTACATAAAGGATAACAACTAAAAGTACAAGGATAATAAACCAAAAAAGCATTTCATGAAAACTATTCCGCTCAAAAATATTAGTTTTGCTTTCTTCGATAAACACTTTTGTAGAAGAAATTCATTCAGCCCACAAAAAGAAAGAAAGAACGACACGTTTGAAGCTGCTGAGGTTATTCCTGTCTTCCATGAGGAATGTTGAGAAGTTTCAAGGAGAATCGTAATTACTTAGATATTTTTTCCCCTTCTCTTTTTTACTTACAAAAATACAGCTTAATAACAAACATTTTTGATACCACACTTGCAAGAAAAAGATTTTATGTCGATATCTTAGCATTTCCAGAAGATTTGAATTTGTAGAATAAATTAAATGCTTATGTATATTATTGCATGAGCCTTTGTCTGCCCTTGGACTGAAAAATGCCTCAAACAGAGCCGGTTTTAAAAAACAACATGCTATACTGCTTAAAAAAGTTTGAATTAAAATAATCAACGTTGATTGTAAGTTTATGAGAGCATCGATTCAAGAAGTGAGGTATGAAATATTGTTGGAATGTTTAGAATGTCATTTGTTCACTTGTCAATGAGATAAAAAAGTAAATAAATAGAAACTATAACTATAACACAAATACTATCTACTTGAATCTATGATAATGTATCATAGCTTCACATGACTGGCAGCCAATAAACATGCAATGCTAAAAATATCCAATGGCACCAACTCCTCCAAAACTTTAGTTAATTTCCCTCTTTTATCTTATTCTCATAACTGCAGGCACAATTTTCGTTGTGATATACATCTACCCGCAAGAATTAATGATACATCCCTCATACACTAAATATATGCAATATAAAATGAAAGCAAAGGTTTTGAAAAATGGAACCTGAAAAAATGACAAGACAGAACGATTGAGAGAATAGAGGACATTTCTCTCATGTAAGTACTTGATCGTTAAAAGTGGGGATGGCAATTTAAAATAGATTGTTTCATGAAATCAACTTGGTGTTTGGAAGGATCGTGAGAATTCCGATTTTTCAGCCTCTTTCAAGCAAATTCAAAAACATCACTTTCCTTGTAAAAAAATAAAACCTAATAAATACTGATACAATTTTGTTTTTAATAATAAAAAAAAAATTAATTGCCATCCCCAATTGAAAACTCTTGACAAATGATTAATCTAGGGCATTAAATTTTTAACTTATTACAGGAACAAAACATAAATTAAAGCTAAAGAAAAAATGAGAAGATTACGATACAAAAGCATGAAAGTCTTTTTTTAAACGTATAGCTAAAATTTTGTGAATATACTTTTGTGTTTTTAAAAAAATTGAGATAAAATAGAAAGGGAAACATTGAAAGATGGCTGAATATTTACTATTTCTTCAATCATGCTTGGAATGGTAGCCCGTATTTAAACTGGAAGAGTTCTTTGACAACTGCAGTCTTAAAAGGAATAAAATAGTAGCCCTCTAATGTAAATTGCACTTAGGTTCAATTTAGAAACTTAATTGAGAAGAAAATAAAAAAAATTACTATCAATAAATTAGTTCAATAGGCTAACAAGTCTCAAAAATTATTATTCGTTTATTTTTTATTGTTCCGAGGAAAACTGAAATCTTTATCATTAAGAAAAAAGTACGAGTACAGCTTTTAGCTGCGGTTGGAGAAAACTTAAAAACAAGAATTCAGAATAATTGAAAACATAAGCTATTACACCTTTATAATTTGTAAATTTTACTTCAAAAATACATTTTAAGGAATAAAATGAAAATAGTACACATGTATGATGATAAAAAGTGTTCAGAATAATAATAGTACGTATTAATATTGATGCAAATGAGCCATTAGGGAAATGTTCCTCAGGTGTTGAAGAACCAAGTTAAGTGGACAGTGGTTTTACCACTCAAAAAGTACGGACGGAAGATATTGCACTAAAATACTGAAGAATAGTAATAGAAAATAGTACCAAAATTTCAGGAGGCACGGACTGGTGCTTTAACCTAAAACAATATACCCCAAAAAAACTTCAAAAGAAAGGCAAATAGAACAAGGCACAAACCGACAAAGCTCTACTTTTGACAAATTTGATAGGAAGTATGTAGAAACAGTTAACATGGACCGGGGGGGGGGGGGCTTGTATGTTGACATTCATTTTAATAATTTCGTTTCCAGTTTATGGAGGGGTAGAAAGCTTGATAAATTTCACTAGGGGCATAAATACGCGGTATGCTATCAACTTTCGATTCTAAGGCTCATTGGAAACCGAATCATTTTGTTGTTTTTGAGGAAACAATGATGAAAATATGATTTTACTATATAATAACACTACAGTTGAAAACCAATAGACTTTTGGAATGATATAAATAAGATCTTCAAATTTTGAGTGTTCAAACCCTCGCAATATGCTCAAGGAAAGTAATTCATGAAGAAGAATTGGATCCAAATCAAAATATTTTTGAGAGAAAAATATTGCATTCACCTCAGTTCATGAAGAACCCTTACAGCTAGATTGTGTAGAGGTATGTTTAAAAATGTTGTCAAGTTAGTTAAAATTTGACATGGACAATAACATTTCCTGCAAAGTACGACCATAAATATTGCTGAGGTATTGGAAACACGCGAAGAGAATCTTAATTTGACCAATTTTACATACCTGACTTTTGGTGAGGTAAAAAGTAAATGCTTCAAAATTATTGTCAGAATTTTAAATTTTTAGTGCTGATTGAAAGAACTGGAGATTGGTATGTGTATTACCTTCGAGAGTAATCAACACTTAAATAGAATATTTATTGCACTATGGCTCTTGAGTTACCAAGAGCAGATTAAGATTTCAGTTAAAGTTCTCGTAAAGATCGGTCTTTTCTGAGGTTTCCTGATTTTGGGTGTAGGAAAAAGAGATTTTGTTAATTATTTTCAATATCCCAGATAGAAATAGAGTTAATCTGAGATGAATGGAACACTGCAAATGGCGAAGGATGAAATCTTTTGCTGAATGTAGCATGAAAACACAGCAATGCTAAGGAACTCTGCACAAGAAGTTACACATTCTTTCGCAAGGAGGAAAAAAAAAAAACAAAAAAACAGCACCCACAGAATTACAAGCAAATCTGAAGAATGCAGTTGATGTCAAATAGTACACGTTTTTTTCTAATTCGATTGACAGATATCTTAGTTTCAAATTTCGGATTTCCAAGATTTCAAGGCACTGAGGTTCTACATGTCTAAAAAATGAGAGTACGATTGTTCCGGTTTCCTAACTTTTTCTGCGTAATCAGTGGATCAGAATGACTCGGGGGCTTGCAAGAACCAAAATTTAATTTCTACTGACTGTTACCTGTTGACTGGTAAACTTAGTCGATGTCCGTGATGAGAGTCGTGGGGGCTGGGGTCGGCGTGGGAGTAGGCGTCGGAGTGGAAGTAGCGGTAGATTCAGGGGTCAGAGTAGGGGTAAGCGTTCGCTCCTCACTCAGCTTTTCACTGACTTCTACGATTTTTGTTTCGCCCGTTGTCGTCTCATCTGTTTCGGTGGTTTTGACTTTCTTCACGAGTGGACTATTATTTTCTCTGCAAAAAAAAAGAATGAAAGATTTCAGTTTAGCGACTAAAATTTTGACTTGATTGGGAAAGCAGTAAAAACGAAAAACTAAATCATAAGCAAAAGTAATGCAGTTTGCATTTTTAAACTTTTTGATTTGTTCCTGTTTTTTGTTCTATTGTAACCAGGCTGAAACCACATTCAAATAAGTTCAACATGTTGCGGCAGACTGTCAAACATTAGGACATAAATTTATGAGGAAATATATAGCAATAGGATACCTGCAAAAGTGAAGGACTTGTAACTTAACTAACTATCCCTGCGTAAAATTACGTAAAAACATTGAAAGTGAACCGCAAAAGTTGATACCAATGGATGGTGCACAACCAAGAATGTTCAAGGGGTGAACTTGGGTGATGGTTGGTAGGCCACCTAATGGTGAAATAGGGGATGCCGCATTTATACATGATGTTTAACTTCAAGGAAGAGTACAAAGGTTGGCAAATAACAAGGTGTTAGAATTATGCTAGGTCCACACTACCTCGCAGGGAAAACATGGCCAAGAAGTTCAAAAAATTTCCGTTACACTCAAAATGTCAGTTCTAAAAAGTACCAGTGCAAGACTGAATCAAATGGAATGTTTGGAACTTTTCGGCCTTGTGATCCCTGCTGAATTGTGTGGATTTAGTACTATTCTACCACCTTGTTACTGACAGTTCCAGCCACAGTTTTAGTGTTTTTTATGTTGGTAGGTAAATATGTTGAGCGATAATGCAAAGTCCGAAAATTTCCTAACTTTTGTCAAAATAGAAGTTTTTGAGTACTCCTGGATCAGTTTTGAAAATTTTGGACTGTTTCTAGACTTTCCATGCGTAGTGGATTAGTAGGCGCCATGTTTTGAGCAAGTAATGGAACAGTTGGGTTATGGATTATGCAGTGGCAGCACATTAAAGTGTTTTGCACCAAAAACAGAACAACTTCCTGAAAATTCTGATAATTTCAGCTGAAATTCTGCTCGTAGACCAATCAAAAAAACCCTGATAAATTGTGATATTCAGTAAATAAGAATCAGGTATACAGCGAGGAACTGAACCTTATCCTCAGGGGAAAAAAGCAAGGAACTAAAAGAATATCCAGCATATCTACTTTTTAGAGCATCAACTTTCACTTACTTTTGTTTCTCACGGAGAACATGGGATGGTCTCCGTGCATACCTCTGACTTGGTTTTCGTTCAAACTGCACTGTCCGTCTTGCAGCCGTCCGTTGTGTGGTCTGAAACTCTGTCTTCCCCCTGAAAATGAAATTGAATGTGTCAAATTTCTGCAGGCCAAAAACCATTAGGTAGTGAGTTCTTTATATTAATGGTTCTCTCTGCACACAATGGCTTTACCTCATGGTATTACAATGCAATGGACCACTGAACAAGGTTTGAATTTAGACTTTACTATACATATACTATACAAACAAGCAGGCTGAGTAGATAATTATGATCTCTATTAAAATTAGTGTCTACGATAAATGAATTATTTGTAAAACTGTCCGCCGTTGAATACACAACATTTTATAGCGCCTGTCTTTATGAAAAACTATTAAAATCGACCAAAGAACTTGAGACCATTGGGCTTCTCTTTACATTGCCAAAATTCTATCTACACAATATAAGAATTTTAAAAAGTTATTTTATTATTACGAATAATTGTAAACCCTTCAGCTTCTGCCATAATAATAGTTATTGTCTCATGTACCAATTAACACTGAATAAATAAAAAAAAATACTTACCTATATCGAAACCTGGAGCCCATTCGGAGGAAATTTTGTCTAACGGAAGGATCTTTGACAGGTGCATTGAGTCTGAAAAATGCATGATGTTCCACAGCGCATTTCCATAGATGCTTGCATGCCTTTTCATTAGTAAGCCTGGATGAGATCAGCGCAACATTAGACAGTTTCAACAAGAGTTAAGGTAAAACTGATATTTACCGATCGGAGGAGTCTTCTGTTATTTTATGGAGGTTTAACTTTAAATATCTTCTTTTACCGAGTGGCAAAAATTTTTTTTTACCAAACGAAAATTTTTAATGAAAAGTGGAGATTTGATTTCTCTCTTGATTATGGAGAAAAAAGAGAAAGCATTCTAGCAGAAGTAATTTGTTTGAGATTCACAATACGTCATGAAAATATCTACAGGGTTGCCACAGAATTTAAAAAGCGGAATTCCCTGACACATTTTTGTAGAGTTTTCTGACAATTGAAGATATGCCAGATGGTTAAAAAGACTTAATTGGAAATATTTTTCAGGCAAACGTTGTTAGTCAAATTCGTTTGAGAGAGCAAATAAAGGTGACTTCAAAATTTTTACCTGACATTTTTGTCATTTTTGTCAAGTTTCTTGACATTTTCTGGTATTCTCTGACTATGGCAACCCAGAGTGAATTATGGAATTGACTGGGAAAGAATATATAATTAGTTTTGTCAGACCGCAGCTTGAGGGAATTATTTGACAACTAGGAGGAATAGGAGAAATATAAACTCATTCCGATTTCACCCAACATGGGCACCATAAAGAGGAAGTCAACTAATCTCCCGTTCCTCCTTGGTCTTGTCTTTGCCGGTCGATAAACATAAAATTTTAACAATCAGGCTGATGTTGACCATAGAATACCGAGAGAGAATAATGCTTACCTAAAGACGAATGTATGTTCTTGCTCGTGCCCTTGATCATCATCCTCCACAACAACTAGCGTTAGTTTCTTCTTTTTAAAATTTAATTTACTAATTTTTGGCCTGCAATCCATAAAAGGAGAAAATTTATTTATAAAATAAATATAAATCAAGGAGCAAAAACTTAAGAAAAATGTCCTGCGTACACAGAGCAACAATCTTTTTTCTGAATTCCTCCTCTGAAAAGTGAAAGACGTAATTCTGCTACTTTCCTAGCCTGAAAAAGTATTTCACAAAAACTCCTCTGAAACTAAATGTTCTGGTAATAAATGTAATGATTCAGTAATCACCAAATGATTTTCAGACAGCAAAATATTACTTCTTTAGTAATTTAACTATCCTACGACTTTTGAAGATGAAAATAGAAAAAAACTATGCTATAGCTTGTAAAAATTTGACAAATAATGGTTCTATGATCTCAAGAGAGATGGATGCTGGAAAAGTATTCATTATAATAATCAGATTACTTAGGGCAGAGGGTTAAAAAAGTGTCTTAATATTCCAAGCGCGTGGACTAGACATCTCAATCCAACCATAAAACTATAACTCAAAATAGAAGGCAACGTTACTTACCAAAAGAAAAGTCCTATTTTTTGGTTTCCCTCAAACACTAAAATTCCGGTGGGAGTCAGCCCCAAAGCATATTCACAGCCATCTTTGCCCTAGAGAAAGAAAATAAAATATAATGAATACAGTACATATTTTGAATGATAGTCTCATGCAGTGCCAAAAATAAAGCCAAAAAAAGGCGTAAGTTCAGGAATAGTAAACTAAACTTGTTACACAGAATGGTTTCATTCAACTTGAAGGGGGGAAAAGTCTTTCAGAGCTGTCATGTTTTGATTACATAATACTAAACAGATAATTGAGAGATTTATTATAAATTTTCTGCAAACCAAAATTCAATTCTTCATAGGATCCTGTTAAAGCCCAAAATCATAGAGAGAAGTTTACTTTCTCCCGTCAGAAGGACATAGAAATACAATTCTTCACTTACAGAGTAAATAAACAAATCTTCATACATACATGTGCTTATAACTCTACTTTTGCATTCTTATTTTTGCACATACGAATGTACTAAAGCTAAATTCCGACGAATTTCATGGCTTTGGTTTGCTGCAGTCTGATTATTGTTGGCTTATACACATTCATTTCAAATACAGTTAAGCTCATAACTCATTGTCGCTACGTGCACTCATTTTACCATTACACCGACAAATACATAGAAAAAATTTTAAGACATGCTGCGAACTGGGAGACTAAACATTGCTTCAATTGCAAGTCATCAATTAGAAATGATTTTCAGGAGTGTAAAAGCCGCGGGTATATTATTCAAACTATTAATACTATAATTGAGGCTGGTAGGAAATAAAATGTATAAGAACTTCATATCTGAAATTTGTACCGAAGCACATTATACTTGAATAAGAAACCATGCCAATCTGGAGTCACACTAGGCTCTCTATTGCTGAAAAATCATCTATTTCAATACTTATTGCCCATACACTACACAAACAACCAGTTGGTAGTTTATTTTTCATAGAATTTAGTAGCTGGGATTTGATTTAAATACTTACCAAAACAGTATGGTTGTTGACACCATACATTTCAAGCCACTTGACTTTATTCAAATAATTCGTTTCAGCCATGGCAGTGGTCAAACCCCTGAAAGCCAAAAAATCGGAATTTAAGTGAATAAAAAAAACGATGAGAGATTCAAAATGTAAATACAGAAAAGAAATAGTTATCATCTGAGACAGAGAGGGAAGAGAATTATGAAAAAATGGGAGGGCTGAGAACTTTCTCAATTGCACTGGCAATGTAGGTTCTTTTTTTCTCAGAAAACTGTGTATCTTCTCTTGAGAATGACCTGAAGGTGATTCATCAAGCTCAAGTGACGTGGTCAAAGTGGCATGCAATATGTCGCATCGATTAGGTAAAAAGTCTCGGCAGATTTTGAATTTTCAGAAAAAAAAGGATGATAGCCCCTGCACATTAGCCCAAAGAATCATTCTAAACCCAAAAATCGACAAAATTCAGAGAAATGACAGCAGAATAAAGTTAGGGAAAAAACCTCGCATTCGATTCAGTTATTGATTTCTGTATCGAATGCAAGGTTTTTTTTTACACTATTCTGCTTTCATTTCTCTGAATTTTGCCGATTTTGGGGTTTAGAATGATTCTTTAGGCTAATGCGTAGGGGCTAGCGTCCTTTTTTTTTGCTAAAAATTCAAAATCTGCCGAGATTTTTACCTAATTGATGCGATACATCGCATACCACTTCGGCAATGTCACATGAGCTCGAGGAATCACCTGACGAGTTGGAGCATAACGCATTAAAATATTATGAAATGAAACCATTAACATGAGAACCGCATAAGATTAGCATCATATGTTGAGGGAAGGCTGATTGGGCATTGCAACTATGGTAATTTTTTTTGAAAAGTTAGATGCTAGTAAAACTGGATGAAATGAGCCTAAAATCGTCACTAGAGTCATACCACAGATGCTTTCATTAATGAGGTCATGCTAAATTACAGGTAGACCATAAATCCTTCCAGATATAAAAGTAAATATTTCTGATATCAGGTCACCTGATACGATTGTTCAGTAAATCCATTTTATCAAAATCTTGAAAATTGAGTAGATCCTGCTTTCAATTCGCATTTAAGAGGTATATTTACTTGGTCGAAGTCTGATCACTTACCGACATTTTTTGAATTCTTCTACTATTTTTAATTCTAATTCTTCAGTCTGGTTCGGAACAAATCTAAACTCGGAAATAAATGCTGGCGTATGGAGTTCTTCGTCGTAATCTCCTAGTTCTGACTGCAACGCTAGAGCAGCTAACTCAATGGCCGTTTGCTCCGGACACTCCAGACGTCCTTCTAAAATATCTAACTTCAGTTGCAAGAAGAACTGATATCGTGTCACTTCCTCTCGTAAACTGTTTGGTTCTGACGAGTAAAATTTCACGCGTAGACGCAATGTATACGGAGGACCGACTGTAAAAACAAATAGAATCAATTGATAAAGCTTTTGAAGAGAATTTGTAGCGTTAATCATAATATTGATGCTGTTGGGATTATTTCAATATCGGAGGTTGCTCTTAGGCCTTGTCTCCACGGGAAAATTCATGGGATTTGTCCCAGGGAAAAATTGCCCTTGTGAAGTTGGGAAAAATATTGAGTTAGTCAATACTAATCACGGTACCAACTGAGAGTCCTTCTGAAGTCCCAGGAACGACTTAAAAAAAGAGGAAGAAATTTTATTGTGTTGTTTAACAGGTAAAGAGCTCAGAAGTTTCATTCCTGCTATTCGAACTTGGGAAAAATCCCGTGAAACGTCACGTGGAGACAAAGCGTTCTGCTGAGGGTATAAACTAGATTATTGTTCTAATTACAAAATAGGTATCAGGAGCTGTTTCGAAACTTTTATACTTTGATAATAGTACAATTAATTTGGTGTATGGAAACAGTACAATAGAAATCCGAGATTTATCAACTTTGAAAGTGCCTTGTTTGGCCAGCGTCGATTTAGTTTATGATGGATTTAAGGTATTGAAGCCCATAGAATTTGGAGCATCAAATTTTCTTCAGAAAGGAGACTTTCTTGATTTTTTGGGATTGTTTGTTTGATGGGAAAAGTAGTTTCCTGATCTCCAGTTCCACCTACAATGATTACTAAAAGTCCTACTAATTAAGAAAACTTGATATATTCTAATGTTGTTGACTACTAATAAGGAAACCTAAAAATACTTACTTTTGACTTGTTTCTTAATTGGTTTTATTGGATCCAGCCAGTGCTAAAAAAAAGGAAGAAAAAAATGATGAAAAAAGAAGAGCCAATTCGATGAGACAAATCAATGGATAAAATCAAGAAGTACATAACTCCGATTGCCACTTTGCAAACCTCTATTTTATACAAGGAAACTGATCAAGGGTATTTTTTACTCTGTACTTAAATCTTTACATTCGTTCAATTACAATCAAAAAAAATTAAAGAAGATATTAGGGTTCCTTTGATTTCTAGAAAATAAAATATATTCTGATATTAAATACTATAGCACAGATATACATTTCTCCACTTCAGTCATCAAAAGACAATAAATCATGAGATAATGGGATAATTGATTTTAAGTTGGCATTAGCCTCACAAATTCTACTTTTGGAAAGTTAGTAATGTTGTTCTTTTGTGAAAATTTGGTACTTAAAATTGGGAAGAGTTGTTTGGAGTCAAGAAAATGAGGGATTTAAGCATTAAAAAGTAAATTAGATTTAAATAAAATGGATTAGGAAGTTACGTGCTGTTGAGCTACACCTACTTGTTGGGTTAGAATTCTCAGCACCTTAATAATATCCAGTCCAGGTACTAAAATTTATTGGGAGGAGTATAATGTGAGCATTGTTCTACATCTCAGTGTAAACACGTCATCTCTGCTACACTAGACAAAGCGGAAAGTGAGAAGCCAAGTCATCGTAATCGATCAATCTATACGTTGCCTTCCACAATTTTTTTATTCTGATTTTACCTGCTCAGCTTTGGTGATTATGTAGAAATTGTTTTAGGGGCAAGATTGATTCCTTACCTGTACAGAATTTGTATCTGTAAACTGAAGTCCGAAATACTCTTTCTCGAGCAAGTCGAGTGCATAGAGAACATGTTTGTAAAGGTCTTCACCCAACGCTTTTTTCTGGAAACAAAGAGAACAAAAATCAATGACTGAATCTGCATATTACAACTCTGAAGACTTCATCTGTGTCTTTGGGATCACCAATGCTTTCCACAGATCTGCGATGAAATTTTAATTCAACAGCATGATTGTTAATAAATTTATCTTGCAACCGTGGCAGATGGATTTCTGATATGGCTTTACTGACCAGTACATACTACTAAAAGTTAAGATTTCAATAGTCTTGGTATCAAAAAGAGTGACTAACTTGAAGAATTGAGTATGGAAGTTGAGAATGGGTGCAGCATTTTCTTGCCTTTCGACTGAAGTTCGACACTTGGAGAGGTCAATAAGTGCCTATCTTAGGAAGTGCGCAGAGATGTTGGGAATGTGAAATGAGAACACTTATCGAGGGCGGGACGGCTAGATAATAAATAAAAGTTATACTTCATAAATTGTCGAGTTTCCACTGTAAGAGTGGTGGTGCATTCTGCGATAGCCCTGCGAACAGGGCGAATCACAGAGCTGAGATTGGCAAGCCCTCAACACTTAATCCAAAAATCTGCAGCGGCCAAACATTGCAGAAGCGTGATGAAGATTTGTTCTAGATTGATGAACTCACCGAAAGTTCTACGGGAAGCACTCCTCCATCCAGTAATATAACATTGCATAAAAGCATAGAGTGTTTGTTTGGAGGAACAATCCTCTGAGATCCATTTTGATTGTAGAAAGCAGTCCTTTCGTTGGTTGATCCTCGCTTCTTACTAAGAAACCTTAGCATTATGACGCGGATAAAGAATATGTAATTAAATACATAACAAAGATAAAAGTTAAATTAAAGGTGAGTAATTATTAGTCACTTTTTGCACCGACACTTCATCCATAACACCATGGACGACGAAAACCACCACGAAAACTTGAAGTCTTGGTTACACCATCCATCCGGCGCATGTAATCATTGACGTCATAAGTCAGCAGAGAGAAGGGGGTTTTTGCATTGGATCAGTCAACGGTCCAGTCAACGATGAGTCAACGTGTTGAAGTCGCCGTCATAATGATCACGAAGTGTTCACATGATGTCTCCGCTTGCTCTGCAAGTGTAAAAAGGGCCTTTATTTTCTGTGAATTTGGTTTATTTTTGTTTAGCAGTCGTGTAAAAATGTTTTGGAATTTTTATGATTTTTATACTGATACGTTTGTCCATCATTATGTTTGATTCATTAGAATCGTAGTTTATGGCACCTGTTATCATTTCCCTCAGGGGTATGTCATCGTCAACCGCCTCATATGAATGAATAAGAGCTCCAGTCCAGTCTGACAGGTAATGAAGTGGTTTGCCTCTCAAGATATTTCTTACTCTTCAAGGAGGTCCCTGATAAAACTATGCACACTTTGTCCAGTCCTCTGATATCAGTACATTTACACTGTTCATATAAATCTCTCAGAGTACTTACAGCCCTCTGTGTAGTTCTCATGAAATTCACTCCGCGTACGTTGATGTCTTTGACTTGTGTATTTTTTGACAGACATTGGGGCTTGTAATCCCTTCTACTTTTTAAGCTTTCAAACCTTAAATCCACCAGCAAACCATGATCAATTTGTTTCCTATTTTGATTTTATCCAAGCTAATCTGCCGTTTATAATCCCTACATGGAGTATCTCCATTTGAGTTTGAAAACCTGTCAGTAGGTCAATTGCTGAGATTGATATGCAAGGTACAATTTACAAGTGTATGTCAAGATTCTTAATCGAGAAGGTATTACGCACTATAAGAATATTTTCAGTAAATTATTCACCATATCCAAGGTATCAGTGTTAAAGATTCGGATGAAAACTGTTCAGCGCTACCTCTGTTACAGCTGTTCCAGTTTACATACTTAGGTATGACATCCCATGTTATAATGGCAATGTAAGAAAAGAAGAGAAAACTTAACTACTACATCTCCTACATCTCTGGCATAGTGTATAAATATGATGAAGTGAGCTGGGGTCATGCTCTCATTGACAATTTCCGAGGCCCGGTTGAGTGGTCCTCCTGAATGGATGATTTTATAATTCTGCTGCGCGTCAAGAAAATTTACGAAATTATTAAGAATTGCCAGCTTCCACCTTAAAGGGAGAGAAAGGGTCTCTGAACTTTGTCGGTGGCAATTGTAAGATATCATTGATGAGGTAGTTAAGTGAAGTTTTTTTTTAAACAATTCACAGATCTTGTACCTGTTAGGTATCTCAAGTAAAACTTATTCAAAGCAATACTTTATGAAAAAATTAAAAATTGAAGCCAATTTTTTGTTCTCTCATTTGATTAATGGATCATCAGTGTCCTAAGTTTTGTGTAAGCAATTTGTTTAATGAATACAAAATTGTTCTTTTAGAAATCTCAAAAATATCACTTAATTCCTTTCCACGTGATAACTTTCAATTTAGACCAATAAAATTCAATGTTTTCTGAAATTTTCTTACAGTCTGACGTTCTGTGCAACTTGAGTGCTTGATATGTTTCCCTGTGTTTATATTTTCAGGGTCTTAAGAGCTAATCATGCGGTATAATAAGCAGGAATTATTGACCCTGGCTACTCAACCTTCTCAAAAGTTTGACAAGGAGGGAGTTCTTCTTGTTCGTGAAAGGCAGGATGGCTTTTTCAGGAAAACAGAAAGTAAGTTGATTTCCAGGTTGCCAATTTTTTTTTTTTTTTTTGGCAGGACGTTGTTTTGCTACCTAAAATTTGAAATACCCACTTAGATAATAATTATACCCCCAGTTACAGATGAAAGCTTGTAAATTATTGTCTACAGTTTCGCCTGTATGAAGCAATATGAAAAAAAGATTGCAACTTGTAAGACAGTCTGCATAACAGCCGATACTTGCAGTGACAGGAAAGGGGTTGCTTCTGATCAGTGGACAGGTTGTGGCTGTCAGGTGGGGTCTAAAAAATCCCTCACAGGAAAAACATTGATTATTTAATCTGCTATGTAGAATCTTTGGAAAATAAGAGAAAATGCGTCTGTTCATAATTTCATGATTATTTTGAAGAATTTATAAGATGCAATTTGACGAAGGAGATGCCCAATGAAAGAGTGGCAACACAGAGATGAACGAGAAATGAGGAAATGGCATCGCACAGAGGGGCTTTGAGAAAATAGGGGTTGTGGTGGTTAGGTGTCGCTGGGTGCCAGAGAATGCTGTGAAAGCGGCTCTTGCGTATGTAAAAAATGCAACTTACCAAACGGTCTGATGACATACGCAGGAGTAGCAACTAGGTGTCTTACAGTCCCAAAGTGCACTGAAAGAACAACGTATCTATATTACTAAATAAAAATGTAAAAAAAAGTAAAACAAAAAAATATGTTTCTACAATGAAAAAATTTTGTCCAAAGTTGATTGCTGGAACTGGCAGATAAGTACCACTAGCCAATCAAGAGCAACCTTTCTGCCATTATTTGTAAGGATTGCCTGGCAGCAACTTGTCCTTCAAATTGATGTCCTTTTTTCCCAGGAGAATCTGTTCATATAACCCTACATCCTCGTTGATATCTAGGCTGGGATGTCTCTCCCTTACCTCCTAGCTTTTTCTTTAACTTTTTCATCGTTTTCCCTCCCCTATTTTGAGTTTGAACTTCATGCATTTTGCTCCCTGTAGGTACATCATACCTAAGTAATATTACTCTGTGGAATGCCCTCTAGTGTTTTTTTTATCACTTTAGATGAAAAGTTAAGTTTGTTTAATTCTACAAAATTATTATACCTTTTAAAAACTTTGTACAAGGTTCCCGTTCCAGACTGTTTACTTTTTGTGTATGATTGTCGCTTGACGAATGTCCTCTGTTAGGCAATGAAGTTGTGAAATTTAATCTAGTGTTGCAGAATGCAAACTTCTTTCTGTCAGTGTTGCATGCTGTGCATCTTGAAAAGGTAACAATGTTTTTTTCTTTTTTTTTTAAAGAAAGGAAGTTTCATATTGGCCCTGAACTTCAAAAATCTAGAAGTAAAATTTCCAAAGTAATTTTGGAAGTAAAACTAAGGAGATAAAACATGGAGTTGAGTCAATATCTTTGAAGTAGAGACTACTTGATTGAAACTAAACTGCCTAGTTATGTAATTCACTAACTACTCTAACTGAAATGCCATGTAACATAATTTAGTCAGAATCAAACCTATTAGAATGAGTGCAAACCAGGAAGTTTAAAGGTGATTTTTCGCGGGCTCTTGGCGTTGTCAAACTGGTGTGCATTACACCGCAGTTATTAGGTTAGTCAAAAATCTCGGCAGATTTTTACTCTTTATCCAAAAAGAAGGACGCTGGCTCCTGAGCATGAGCCTGAAGAATCATTTTCAGCCAAAGAAATTGCAAAATTTAGAGAAATAAAGGCAGGATTCTTCTTGGAAAAATAACATAGCATTGGATACAGAAATTTTTTTCACTGCATCGAATGCAGCTTTTTTCCAATTAGTATTCTGCTTTCATTTCTCTGAATTTGGTAAACCTTTTGGTTGAGAATAATTCTGTAGGCCTACGTGTAGGGGCTACCATCCTTTTTATGCCTAAAAAGTTAAAATCTGCTTAGATTTTTACTCAACCGATGTGATTTATCGCATGCCAGCTGGGCATTACCAAATATCTGGGATGAATCACCCTAATCTGTGTACTTTTAGGTATTTGATGTAACTGAATTCTGATTTTTAATTGGTTGAAAGCCTTATATAGACAAAAGACTCAAAGGGAAGGAATGATTTCATGGTTCTGAGTGGTTTGAAGTCACTTAAGTAATTAAGTTCAAGACATTTTCACTTATTTCGAGATAGTATAGAAAAAAATAGAATCCCCGTAAAAGCAAAAAATCAGCCACTAAGTCTATCGTGGCTGTATAAAATTTTGCAAGAAAATGGGTGCCACTAGGGTGATTACAAAGTTATTGCAATTTTTTGGAATTTCATGTGGTTCGTTGTGTTGCATGGCATAAATTGAATGATTCATTATCTCATCACAATCCAAACAAAAACTCTTCATCAGTTGTATTCATGTCATTGTGTGTATCATAACAATCTTGTACATAATCTTATCCAACCTTAATATCCGTATCGAAGTGGGTAAACTTTCATACCCCCAGAACTTGCATTCAGGACTTGTAGGAGGCGTCAATTTAATAATTGAAAAATTGTATTCTGTCGTTTACAAAAGCGCTGAAATCCTTCTACAAATAAAATTTTTATCCACTAATACCCAAGATTTTCTTTGCTCTTGTAAACTGAAACAAAGACAAACAGATGAACAGATAAAACAGAATCACCTATGCCAAAGGTGCCAACTTTTATTCAGTCAGAAAGAACTTTTCTGATCCTGGAACATGTTCTTCGACGCCATCTTTAGATTTGATCAAATAGATCACTTATCAGTAAACTGCATTCGAGTGAACCATTTTCAGAACAAGTAAAATTGTTAGGAGTTCCCATTGTTCAATGCCGTTCTATTATAATGAAGTGAAAGTTATAAGGAAGTTTCTGAAACTTAGAGAGGTATGTGTTCAGGCCAGTGACACCATTTTCTCATCTTTCTCCTGAAGCCGACAATGTCTCAAGGAGTAAAATATATTTTACTACTAAACGAATCGATCAATGAGTCAAGCCTCCTCTTTTTTCATGATTCAGCAGAATAAGAGGGTCTATTGGAAAAGGCATCAATTGTAAGATCGTAAAATATTACAGTGTGTTTTTTTTTTTACTTTTCTCGATAGTTGAAAGAACGGTGAAATTTCAAAGAACCTATCAACGACTGAATGAATAATTGCATGCATATGTTTTACGCTTTTTAAATTGTTTTTATTTTCGGATAAGGCCGAGCAACTAATATTTGTATAAACCAGATCTATAGCGTATTAACGTTACAGGAAAGGACTCGTTCAAAAAAGGGAAAAGATCTAAAAGTCTCCATGAACTAAACTGCTATGGTGGATCAAACAAAGGTATTCTTAACTTGGATCATTTTGGAATCTACTAACACTAATTGTTCTCAATTTTTTCCTCATCCAGTCAAAATTGCCGCTGAGAACTCAGATTCTTTTAGCTCTAGGTAGTTATGAGCTCAATAAAATATACAAATGAATTTATAATACAACAAGTCACAATCAGTAAACATTTTATAAACTCATTCCTCTTTTAAATTTATGATTTGCTCCACACGTTTCAGGGGCGTCTCACCTCTAATTTCAGCAGCGTATTCTATGTACATCTTGAGTTTGCTACTGAAGATGGAGAAGTGAAGCCTCTGAAATGCACAAAGCGAATTTTAAATTTTAAGAAGGCATGAATTTCTTCAATTGTTTAACAAAAGTTTTAAATGTACTCATTCCCCTACCCAAACCTCTTTTGCATTTAAGTCTGAAGAATAAGCCAAGCCCTTTTTTATATATTTGCTAATCTTAACGGGGGGGGGAAAAAACAATAGAAAACAGAGAAAACTCTCTTGAAAACATGTCAAAAAATGACAAAAAGTCAGTTTGATAGTTCGCGGAGTTTTTGCCAATCATCTCAAATGCAGTTCATCACTCATTCTACTGAGTCCCTGAGAGGCACTGTTTTTCTGGTTCTGTGTTGATGAAACTCATACAAGATAATTTAAAAAAATTCAGGAATAGAAGACATCAAAATTCAAAACATTCAACTACATTAATTAATATGCTGATCCTACCTTTACAAAAGCAAAAAACAGGAGCAGGTCTGAAAGCATATCTTTTTCGTCCACTTTTAATAAATATTGCCTTGGAAACTTTAAATTCTTATACAATTATCAAAGTGCAAAGTACTAACCTGTCAAATGGAATGAAGAACTCTACATTTGTAGAAGTTCAGCTTTACCTTTGAGTTTTTGAAAGAGATTTTTCATAAATGGACTGTTCAAATGTTTCACTAGGTGTAATCATTCTATTTTTTCCCCCCTTTTTTCTTTTTTTTTCTTTAGCAAAACTTTTGTTTTACCTAAATTTTACTTTCTACATATCTTGATGCATATTCTAAATGTAGAATATAAAAAATGAGCTAAATTTGAAATGATAAATTTCAAACTCTAATATTTCTATCAGTCTCCGATCATCACCCTGCTATCTCTTTTATTTGTCCAAAATTTTATTTCAAGTACTCCCTTCCTTAGTGCTCAATCTGAAAGCTGCTGTCTACCTCAACGTTTTCCCCCAACATTAGATGAATTAAATTTTATTTTTCCTCAATCCATATCAGTTTTGACTGGATGATTTTGAAAAATGATCCACTAACTGCATGAAGAAATTGCTGTACATTCACCGTGAAGCGCAATCTATTAACACTGGTTACTCACTTTCACTCTAGGGTAATTAATCTGCTCTACCTCAGTTTTTTACTTTTTCATGTCGCACTTTCACTTACCCTCTTTATTTTTTATTATGTATCTTTGCACAGCTCCTGTTCTTAGCACACTCAAAATACTGCGTCATTAAAAGGGTGTCATGTATGAAACCAATGGAGGGCTTAATATGTGACTCAGAATTGTAATTTTCAGTCCTAATAATTTTTATTTCATTTTTTTTTACAAGGTATGCGTGACCTAGAACAAGTTACAGGTTTGAAATTTTATAACTCTCCGATTATTATCTTACATGATCAAATTGTAGGCATTTTAGTGAAAGAAGTACATCTGAAGTGAAAATCTTACGCATATATGAAGCTCTCCTCTGCAAAATCGTCCAATTTACAATCTGGTATTCTATGTGTAAGCGTAGCAAAGTTTACTTACATTGAACAAGTAACTTTTTTCCTCCTAGAGATTTTTCACCGCCAAAAATTATGAGAAAAATGTCAAATAAGCTCCATCTAGAATTCTTCCACACCATCAGCAGCAATTTAAAACGAAGTTCACTTCTTTAAAAATGTGAATACTCAATGAAGAATGTATTATTTAAATTCTTTCCAACCCTTTTACTACATTATTCAACATTTCTTTCCACCTGTGACTTGAAGTGCAAAGTTTGATGATTTTGTAGCTCTCTATTTGCAGCTTAAGGTGGTTCTTCAGCACTACAGAGAACAAATTGTTTTGATTTTGGATTTGCAACTTAGATCATACTTTTTGGGTTATTTCAAAGTGTTTCTTGGTCAGGTTTGTGCCATAAGTAATACCTGACGTACTACAGTGTGATGTGATGCTTAGAAATTCTCAAGAAATCTTCTAAAATCCAGAAATTCCAAATCGATCGACTATTGAATTGCTCTCCAAAGTGCTAACGAACCACCTTAAGTAAATTAAACTAACGCTGTTTCTCTGTAATTGACTGTTTGCATGTTAAGCAAATTATGCATGCTTTGTAGTCTTGTTGTGTAATTATCCTAAGTGTACTTTGCTGTGTAATGTTCTTTCCACATAATGATTCAACCTTCCTTTGAAGCGACTGGACACAATACTGTCAGACCAAAATACCCAAAGAAGACTAAATTCAACATTGGAATTCAGAACAATCTATTTAATGTTTATTTTTTCTCTTGAATTTCTTCTGAATTAGTAAAAGTGTGTTCTTGAGAAAGATCCTCCAATGGAGGTCAGTTAGTAAGCAATGCAATCTTTGTAAGTTCCGGAATCATTAGTTAATCATCAAACTTTTGCCATCACTGATGGGAATCGATAAGACCAAGCCAACAGAAGAACATCAATGGTTGGTTAAATCATGGCATTTACCCATTCAATCGTTTCTCCGATGCAATCGATACCTTCATGGGAGGTGCATAACTTGTTGAGAATCTCCACCAACCATTAATAATTTTTGGTTGTAAGTTGGTCTTATTGTTTTGTATCACTGCAGAGGAAATTTTAATATTTGGCTCGTACAGTAAGCAGAAAATTTTAGAAATCTTCTTACAAAACTATTTCCTTTATTGGCTGTCTTTAGATTCTAGTTCCAGGCTTACATTCTAATGGTCAGAAACTGGGTAAGACAGAGTTTGCACTGGACTTGGATGGTGCTTTGCAATAATAAACTGAGTGCATTCTCATAAGAGTTTCATATTTCTTACATGTATAACAAGAATTCGTGAGAGAATGTAGTTGTTTATTTATTGCGAAACCCTATTGTCTCCCAATCCTGTGTGCACTTATTGAACTATTAACATTTCGGAGAACTTTCCTTTTTGAAACTGTGTAAAACATTCTCTGTACGTTACTGTGAAAAATTCTCCAATGAAAATCTACTTTCTGCTCTGTTGGGACAACCTGCAAAAGATGCTGATTTCTAATCATATCAAATTTTTACTATTGCGTTGAATATCCTGAAAATATTTCATCTTTTTACTATTTAGTTGTGAAATACTCTCCTCTGAATGTATTCATGGAGTATAATGCCAAGAGTGAAGCGAGAAGAAGAGGGAAAAACTCGAATCAACGAAAAAATGTTTTCCCACTTTTTCCATTATATCATAATAAAATACATCCAATATGAATTTTCAAGATTACTCTATATGTGTACTTTTGTCCAAATAATGCAAGAATTAATCTAACACCGTTTTTGTTACGTGTAGTGAGCTTTGAGCGATGGTGTCGTCTACGAGGTAACTTGTTGTTTTATTTCAAAACACGTGATCAGTGGTCAGAGCCGGTAGGAGTTATCGTCCTCGAACACTGTACAATTAAAGTCAACCAAGCACCTCCAATTGATGGTCCTTTCGGATTTCACATAGGTAAGTTATCGGTAAAGTTCCCTTTAACACTAGGACTTTCTTCATTTCTTCCCTATTATGTACTGTGTACGTTCAAAGATTAATTTCTTTCTGGTTCTAAATTTCCATTCACTCAAAAACCATGCCTTTTGAGCTTCTCTCTCAGGTGTGGGTCAACATAAAATTAATTACAAAACTTGCAACATGAAAAGCTTTGTGGAAGGTTCCATCTATCAGGTATTGGCATCCCACCTTACTATGACTGATATCACAGTCGCCATATCAATGGTGAAACTGCAGCACTGCAGACTTCCTCTCATACTTCATTTTCTACATGAAAAACCACTCAGTTTCATTTCTTGAAGACTTCAGTAATTTCTCCTTTTTATGAGATGAACATTCTGTAAAAACAAGCCATGATCATAGTTCGGTCTCCTCCTTCAAAATAAAAAAGACGCAGAGATTCTGAAACATCAAAACCAAATTTCGCATTTTTAAAGTTTCACTGTCAATATGTACTGTTGGAGGTCATTACACTTACTAGGTCCTGCCAACATTTATTGAACCAAAGCACCACACTCCTCTAGTCTGTAGTGGCTTTTAGTCCTAGTGGTTTTTCAGTGTAGCATCTTTTTCTGAGTCCTCTCATCTAGAGCTTGTTTCAGATAACTTGCCTTTTTTTGCTTCATGAAGAGATTATGTAATTATGGTTATCAAGGAAATATAAAAGAAAAATTCATTAAAATTGGAAAATTTTCAGTGTTTGAAGGCGGTCAGAGCCACTACCTGGCAGCATACTCAGAGCAAGAACGAGCTCTCTGGCTGGAAGCCATTCAGCTGGCTGGCTACGAAACTACCCGTTCTCACCTAATAGCTCTGCAGCAGCAACTGGAGCTCAAGAAAGGTCATGACCCCAACTTAAGCGTCAATATGGTTCGGCTTAGGAAAGGTCAATCTCTTGATCCATCAGAGGTACCATTGTGTGAAATTGCACTTGCCTGTGACAATCTTCTTTGTGACGGCCATGGGAGGTCTCCTAATCCAGTGCTTGTAGCAAGAGTCTTCATTCCTGCTGAAGCTGTTTGGCTCAAATATGCAAACACAGAAGTTGTTCAGGTACTGTTATGATCATATTATTCATTAATTTTGTTTAACATACTTTTAAGGGCCATGAATGTGCAGCAACTTGGAACTCAGAATTTTGGAGAACATTTTTTTTGTTAGAAGAGCCCTTGTATGCCGGTAAAAAACTTGCTGAAAAAGCCGGAGAAGTCCCTTCGAGTTCATTTGAAAGCCCAAGTAAACTTACCAAAAGTTCTTGAAGTTTGTTTCAACTGTGAAGCGTGTGAAAATCACATGCAACTTTAATTTGTTGTGCATTATTTCTGATTTCCATTGAAAAAATTTTCCGTCAGTTTCTTCTTAGAGCAAATTCTATTAGAATATTCTTCATACACTTGATAGCGTAAATTTCACCACAAATAAACTTTTCAAACAATTATCATTGTATTGTTGGTTTTTTCACAAGGCTTTAAATTAATTCTCAAGTTGGTGTTTCATTTTATTTTCAAAGCTGAAGTTTAATTTCTAGTAGTCATCTTTCTGATCTAAGTTTTCTTATGTATTGCAGCAAAGCAGCAATCCAAGTTTTCTCAGCACAATCACATTTCGATCCAGTGATGGGTTAAATGAAGAAACTCAGGTTCGGATTACAGCTTATGATGTGCGAGAGTTTGCATCGTTGACCTCAGTTCCAATCGGGAGTGCTTGTTTTCGGCTAGCAGATATCTTGGAAATGTCTGAGCATCGATTGAGGATACCTCTCCAAAATTCAACCTCCTCTACCGTGGGGTTCCTTACCTTGCTAATCTACCGACTGGATAGAAATATCTCCAAGAATCCTAGCACAGAATCAACACCATGTAAATCATTACCTCAAAAAAATTCTGGCAGTCTTGTAAGTATTATTTTTGGCTTTAATTATATTGACAGCTCCTTCAAAAATTTATAATAAAATCTAAGTGATTTTATTTTAATAGCCGTAAAAGATGAAAAATATATTTCAAGTAACCCGTCCTATGGTATTGAACGATCAGTCAATTTGATAGGAAATAAAACAATTTCAAGTGAAATTCTGTAATAAAAGTACCATCTACAAGCTAGTGATATCCACAATAGTTGTTTTATACATGAAGACTCATCATTTGTTTGCAGATATATTGCCACAGACGATCTCAATCTCTGCCACCTCGGTTGGGTAGCAAACTGAAACTCCCAAAACAAGGACGCCTGAAAGAAGTCTTCGCCAATGTGACGATGAGTACGTACCGTTTTCATTCAGGCTTAGGTGGAGATATAAGTGTTCAAGAAGTAATGGCTGAAAGTCGTTTCTGCTTTACTTTCCCTCAGCAGCTATTAGGTAGGACTTTATGCATGCAAGACTTTAATTTATTTGATATAAACAAAATCTATACAATCGCAAGTCCAGTTCAGCTGTTTTCTCTCTGTATAAAATGAAGTATTGATAAGCAACTGCACTCTTGAACTAAAAATTGCTGAAATTGAAAACTCTCTTGGAGGCTTTGTCCCCATCATTAATGAACCTGCACCTGATGATGGAGTCAGAGTCTCTGAAAAATTTTGGAGTTCACATAATGACAAGCTTCATAGGTATTTCATTTGCAACCTTGTTCGATACTGTGTCAAAATTCATCATGTTTCTTTTTTGGGTTCTGAACATTTTTACTTTCAGACCAGAATTTTTTCCTGTCGCTTGATTTTTCTTCGTCTTGTGAGTTTTCTCAACCAATAGTACGAAGGTTTTAGAAAATTCTTAATGTACAAATGATAATTTGGAGATCAATGTTTAACATTGATAGCAGAAACTACTCTATTTAATGCCTTTTGGTTGATCATTGATGAAAAAAGTCTAAGACATTTTTACCCTTTTGATCAGAAAGAGCCAGCAAAATCTGGGGAGTTTCTTTCTGCTGACGCCGTGGAAAGTATTTTCTGCAAAATTTAAGCGTTCAAACGTTGTCATTCCTCGTTTGTTATTGTGAATCAGGTGTGTGGATGGCAGAGGAGAAAGAACTCTTGCAAGAAGTTGCTGGAATGGGTGAACTAGTAGAACCATGGCACTCTCGTCAAGTGGAGCTTCTTGATCGGCATTTACAGCTCCTTCACTTGTATTCGCAGGCCAAAGAAAATCTCCAGGCTCACAAGGGTAGTTTCTTCAAGCCGAGCTCAAGAAAATTTGATCGATCATTAGAGTTTGCTCCCATCAACCTTCATCTCCAAAGGTTTGTCCCTGTATCTTCCCTTTTCTAGTTTTCTCATTTTCTTTTGTCTCTCATCCTAAGGGAAGATTGATTTTAGTTGTGATTATGGTTAAGAGTATGGTATGATTTTTTTTTACTTTTGTCATCATCAATAAGATAATGGCTGGGTATCAGTGCTAGCAAAAAGTTTTTCAAGAAAGGTGATTTTTTTCATAGATGAATTGAAGTATATCTATTTTAGCTTTAACAGGCAACCTTTTCCAGTATCCTTAAGAACAAGTTGTGAGTGATTAGTGTGATTTAGTTAATTTTTTGCCAAGATATTGCGTAATTCAACTTTTCCTCAATCATGTTTTTCTGCCCCATGATCTTTTCCATAATTTCAAAGTTTTTTTTTCTCTCTCTCTCTCTCAGAAATGATGTCTTTTGAACAGTAAATCTCAATCATAATTCTGGCTCAGCTTGATTTACTTCAGAATTGTTTTTGCTAAAGTATCCTCATCACACTTATCTGTGCAACAGTAATAATAATAATTTTTTTTTATTTGTAAGTGCACATTTTTTAACAGCTAGAACAAATATGTTAGTGAGAATAGAAGAAAAAAAAAAGAAAGGAAAAGAGAATTACAGATTTTTTAAAAGAGGACTTATGCTAAATATTCCGCTTCACTATGAAAACATTTGGCAATAAAGAAATGTTTTAAAACATTAAGAAAATTCAAGTCCCTGTATTTGCTTTTTAGAGCTGATGGGAGATTTTCAAACAGGTTTTGGCCACGCCTCAAAGAGTGGCTGTTCTTGCTGGCAACAGTACGAATTACCAATGTTTGAATTTTTTGACACTGAGGTGCCCTTACCTATACATTTTTCCTATGATCGTAGTAAAGAAATAAATCTACAACACCCAACAATCGTCTCATGCGTGTATGGGCAGCAAAATTCATTTTCAATGATGTACTGTAGCATTTAGTAATATGAAGGTTGTGTAGAAGTTCATCAAACTTTGTTTTTAAAATAGACTTCCTCCAGTAATGGAAAATTACAGCTTTATCTAATTCAAGGATCTACAAAACTCTCGCAATGTTGAAGATTATTGAATCGTTCCCTCCCCTCAAGCTCCTATCAGTGCAATTGAATCAAGATGTCAGAGCCGAAGAGCTGAAACCACCAACAGTGAGGATCTTGTAAATTAGTTAAACATAATTGAAAAATTAAGGAGTCTATTCCACTTATTGCTATTTTCTGAAACTAAAACCTCTAATAATCATTTTCTATGTTAGGTTATGCGCCCAAAATGAGACTTTGAAAAAGTCGAATATGTATGATATAATCTCAGTTGGAGCTTTTACCGCTCATGCTCACAAGTCAAAGAACGGCGGGTTGGTGAAACTTATTCAACAATTGAAGGACCTGTCTGTGAGGAGCTCATCTTCCTGCACCAACAAAATTTCAATGGCAAACGACGCCATTCAAGCAATCAAGCAACTGCGACGGGAAGTTGTGGATGCTATGCGCTTGTTGATGAAATTGGCCAAAGAGAAAAAAACCACAGGTGAGTTACTTTACAAACTAAGTTGAAAATTTAACAATCCAGAGCTGACTGGAAAGCTAACTGGGAGTATTTCTAGTAAACAGAACTAAGTGCCATTGGAGGAAGAAGGAAGGGGGATTGGATTGGCAGGTGCTGCGAACCGTGGAGCTCGTTCCATCCTATGCTCCCAATGCTTTCCTATGGCGCTTACGTCCGTTTAACTGAACAGCTGCGGGATTCTAAAATCCTCACAAGGAACTGAAATTGGCGCTTAGCTCTGCTCAGCAGAGATACGTCAAACTCTTAGAATGAGGAATGAGTCATTGAAATATTAAGTGGATGTATTTTAAATCACATGTATCAAATGTATTTATTATTACGCCCATAACTTAGCCTTCTAGTTGAGTAACTGTGATGTATTTGATCATGGCTTTACAAATATTCGAAACTGATGAGATGCCTGAAAATGGGGCTTTAAATTTATTTTAAGTACACTGGAGAAATTTCTCTGGCATTAGCTATTCTTAAGGTAGCACTAAAACATTATGTATGTATTGTATATTTATGTTTTCAACAAGGTGGAGAAATGGTGCTGGGTCCACACCACTTTGCGGGGAAATCAAAGCAGAGAAATTACAAAAATTTGGCTTTGATTTCCCCGCGAAATAGTGTGAGCCCAGCACCATTTCTCCACCTTGTTAGATACAGTTTCGGGCCATTTTTAGTGTTTTTCTTATTTACGTATTCATTTTTCTATTAAAGTGGCGCTTTTAACAAACTTTTTTCTGCATGCCTTTGGATAATTCCTTCTAGAAATTTATGACATCCCTATTAATCCCATAATATAATACCATACATTAGGATTTGTTTTCTAGCCACACTGTGGAAAAATATGTAGATATTAGTTCCGAATAGTATTTCAGGAAGAAAAAAATATTAAATTCTACCCAATCTCTGTTTTCAAACGGTCTCTATTTGTTTTGAGTTGACAGTAAATTTGAAAAATGCGTCAAGTCTTACTAATTTGTTTTATTTGTCCTCTCTCCAGGAATGTTACCGATTTGTGAAGACATGGTTTCAAAAACCCGAATACTTTTAAGCCTGTGGGACCCGTATCTAGTCGAAGAAGCGCTCTCGTTTATTGAAGAGTACAAAGTCACAACAATCGAAGAGCGCCTCGAGGGTGAAGACAGTCTGAGCTCCATGTCCCCATTTCACAGAATAACGCATCAGCTCAACCTGAACCTGAGATCAGGAGAAATCGACGACCTTGCCACCCCGGATACTCCAGCCATGCTGAAAGACGTCTGGAATCTGGCCTCCATCCATAGCCTCAGTAAGAACGGGAATAATGAAAGTGCTAACAACTCTGGGTCTGCCGATGGAGAGCAGCAGTTTGTAATTTTTCCGGATGCTGAAGAAGAGACGCAAATTCCCGATGAAAACTCAAACTTGTCAACCAGTAGTAATAACAATAATAGTTACAACAATGGTGTCTCCGAAGAGAAGAAACCAAACGGGATGGATAACGAAGTGTGTCGTAAATTCCTTGATACTCATGCAATGTGTAACTCTCCGTCAGCGAATTACTACAAGCCAACAGACGAACCAGAACCGTTCGATTTAACCCAGTTGAATATTGAAGCAAGCGTAATGTGCCTTGTTAGCAAAGTTAAGTTCCTTTGTGGCCGGTGCAGTAGTCCAGCTGTAAGACTCAGAACTCCAAAGAATATTGGCAAAACTCAAAGTTTTAGGAATAAATTGTCTGAGCAGGAGGTAATTTCATTTTTATTAAATTTGCTTGGAAATATTTAATGGAGTCAAGGTATTGACAGCTGTTTATCCAATTGATATGGAAACATGAATAAACTTTAAGGATTGGTGAATTAGGGTTACACAGCTGAAAAATTGGGGAAAATCAGAGAACAAAATTTTACTTAAAATTATCTAAAAATCTCTTAAAGAATATCAAAATTGTTTCTTTCTGTTAGACTTTCCTCTATATTCTGAGCTCTTATAGCTTTGAATGAAGATGTTGTATAGTCATAATCTTACAAAGGAAGCTGAGACCTTTAGGATAAGTAAAAACTAGAGTTGGGCCGAAATGGAATTTTCGCGTCACCGGAACCGGATCCGGATATCGGTTTTTTGTATCCGGCCGGATCCGGATACCGGATAATTCAAAAAAGTATCCGGCCGGATCCGGATAGTACCGGATCCGGATAGTGCTTTTTCGCGCGAAAAATGTCGCGATTTTTGAGGTTAAGTTTACTCGACTCACGATCGGTCGTAGCTAACAAAATTCGGGCCTTGAATTTCCACCTGCATCTATGAAAGTGTTACTATGGAACGCCGTTAGTGTCAAAACCCTTTTCTTGCGCGCACGGAATTTTTTTTCGGCGCGCGGAAAGAAAAAACCCGTTTTCGATGAAAATCTCTGAATTTCCGGATTCCGCGCCGGTTTTCGATATATTTGCGCCGTTTGTGTCAAAACTATTTTTGTCGGCGCGCCGCTTTAAATCTGTTCCGCGCGCGGAATTTTCGATATATCGATTCCTGCTCGCCGTTTGTGTCAAAACTATTTTTTCCGGCGCGGCGCTCCAAATCTGTTCCGCGCGCAGAATTTTCGATATATCGATTCCTGCTCGCCGATCGTGTCAAAACTGTTTTTTCCGGCGCTGCACCAGAAAATAATTCCGCGCGCCACTTTTTCGATATATCGATTTTTCTGCGCGCGGAGAATACAGGATGATCCAAAAGTCCCTTCCACCCCCTCTAACTTTTTACCTAATTGAGGTAAAGATTTGAAACTTGGGGGATATTCCTAGGTCAAGGGGAGCTACTTTTTGGCCCCCCTAAAATTTTCAGGGGGGCCCCCAACTTTTAATTTTCCAATGGGAAGACCCCCTTTGTGATAGCTCGTTTGAAAGAACATAAAAAAAGAAAACTTTTCGCGCAAACCCGAAGTCAATATCTCAAACCGTTTCAAAATGGCGGCCGGTTAAAGTTCAAAATGGCCGAAAATTCACATCGGTTATTTGTCGATGGATTTGCGCGAAAATCGGTATGAATGGGTATTTTGACACGAGAAAAACGAATTTGACGTTAGATTTAAAAAAAAAAACCAAAATTTCCAAAATGGCCGCCGGTTAAAGTTCAAAATGACCAAAAATTGATTTTTTTAGAAATCTAAGTTCAAATTTGTTTATCTTATGCCAAAATACTCTCAAATTCCAAGTTTTAGGCAAATCCATCAGGAAAAACCGAGGTGACAATTTTCGGCCATTTTAAACTTTAAACAGCGGCCATTTTGGAAATTTTGGTTTTTTTTGAAAATCTAACATCCAATTCGTTTTTCTCGTGTCAAAATACCCATTCATACCGATTTTCGCGCAAATCCATCGACAAATAACCGATGTGAATTTTCGGCCATTTTGAACTTTAACCGGCCGCCATTTTGAAACGGTTTGAGATATTGACTTCGGGTTTGCGTGAAAAGTTTTCTTTTCTTATGTTCTTTCAAACGAGCTATCACAAAGGGGGTCTTCTCATTTGAAAATTAAAAGTTGGGGGCCGTTGCCCCACTAAGGGGGGCCCCCTGAAAATTTTAGGGGGGCCAAAAAGTAGCTCCCCTTGACCTAGGAATATCCCCCAAGTTTCAAATCTTTACCTCAATTAGGTAGGTAAAAAGTTAGAGGGGGTGGAAGGGACTTTTGGATCACCCTGTATTCTCCGCGCGCAGAAAAATCGATATATCGAAAAAGTGGCGCGCGGAATTATTTTCTGGTGCAGCGCCGGAAAAAACAGTTTTGACACGATCGGCGAGCAGGAATCGATATATCGAAAATTCTGCGCGCGGAACAGATTTGGAGCGCCGCGCCGGAAAAAATAGTTTTGACACAAACGGCGAGCAGGAATCGATATATCGAAAATTCCGCGCGCGGAACAGATTTAAAGCGGCGCGCCGACAAAAATAGTTTTGACACAAACGGCGCAAATATATCGAAAACCGGCGCGGAATCCGGAAATTCAGAGATTTTCATCGAAAACGGGTTTTTTCTTTCCGCGCGCCGAAAAAAAATTCCGTGCGCGCAAGAAAAGGGTTTTGACACTAACGGCGTTCCATAGTGAAACACGCGGGTCGCGGACTAAAGGAATTTACGTTGCGATCGCGTCAATTAGCAGAACATGTGCGTTATTCCGGTAGTAATGGTCGAACAATTACCATGACTGAAAAAAAGTCAAAAGTTTCAGGAAAAAATACAGAAAATTGTATTGATAGGGAAGAAAAAAGAAAGAATATCACCAAAAATTTATCGAAATTTTCAGGGCCAAAAAAGCACTATTCGGCGGGTCCAAAAACCGGATAGCGCGATTATCCGGCCGGATCCGGATACTCGCGAAAATCGTATCCGGCCGGAGCCGGATATCCGGTATCCGGCCGGATAATCCGGCAATCCGGATAATCGCCGGATAGCCGGCCCAACTCTAGTAAAAACTGAATCATATGATTGCCTTTGATACATTTTAATAGATCGTTGATTGAATTAGGCAGCAATCTTTCGTCATTTTAATTGAGAACCACCTAGAAGTTTTTGAAAGCTCATGTTTTCAACTCTCAAATTAGTCAATTTAAAAGCTCTCCCCATGTTGAAAATAACTTCTAAAATAATGGGAATCGCCCAGTCTACTAAGAAAATCTTTTGAATTCATACTCAGCATAAATACTGCTTGCAAAAATACTTGAACATGCGTTTAAAGTTAAGCCACAAAACGAGTAGAATTAATTTTTTTCTATCAAAAATTAAATTTGTATCTTTAAAAGAAAAAAGAAATAATGCCTGCGAGACAAGGTTATCTCTAAAACACTGATACAGGCGTGAAGGCACAAACTATTCCAGTTTTTCATTTATAATTGAACGCTAACTGCCCTTTTGATCTATTCATATCGTAGTCTCTAGCATAAAAGAACTTATTTATTCTGCTCTGTTTAAGTAATTCTTAGTAACATTTTATTTTTTCATGGGAAATCCTTCACACGAATTTGTCTGAAAATTTTAGTGACTTTCCTCGCGAGTATCAAGAAAAATTACTTGAAATTTCAAGCAAATTCATGGAATGTTTCTCCAACAAAAAAAATATAACATTCATAAGAAATACTGAAACAACGCATTCAAGATATGTTCCTTCTTGCAGGAGACAATCAATGTAATGATTGGATTTACAATTTTTTATGTCCTTATCAGAATAAATTTTAATCTATTCTGAAAATAATTATATTGTACTATTCATAAAGATTCGTTTCACCAAAGTAAATTTCTAGTTTTCTCACCAATAATAGCTGTTTCAAATTTATTTTCTCATTGTTTTATGTATTCAGCTAAGTCCTGCAAAGAATGAAAGAGAAAACGAGATTTCCTGTGATGCGCTCATTGAGAAGGACAATGACCCAAAAGAGATCAAAGATGCAAGCAATAAACGCAACAAATTTACTGAAGGCTTGGACTTTGCGTCTATCACAGACTGGGCCACGGAATTAAGACCCAGCATGCGCAAATTACGGCAAGCGATGGATGGACTTCTGAAAACTGCACGGCTGACTCACAGTGTCTTCCGAGTTCAAGAAGATAAGCGGATTGCTCAAAGAACATGCAATGTTCGTTACAGGAGACATGTGTGTTTTTCGCAAGCTGTAAGTTTCTTTGATATGTAAATCGAATGTTTATGTAAGTGTTTTGTGGATAAGAAATATCTTTAAATGTAAACAAAGTGACTTATTTAGGGGTCTGGTCATGGTCAAACTGATGTTTAAATTTTTGCATTGAATAGAGGAAAAATCTGAGAAAACTACTAGTTTTATGCTCAAAATAAATTATAAGCGCCTGCTCATCAACTGAGAAAATAATGTGCACCCCAAAAATTAAAGAATTCCAAAAATGGATTTATCCATGAAAAAATAATTCAGCCGAACGTAATTTGTAATTCTTGTTTATAATGTGAAAATTTTTTCGAGAAAAATCCTGATATCATGCCACCAAATGTTTCAATTTTGGTGGCTTTGACTGTCTAGTCTTATTTTTAGAGAGGCCAGTCTTTTTTTTTGGGGGGGGGGGGGGGGGGCATATGACTCAAAGTTTATCCAAATTTTTGACTCAATAGATTTGAAATCGACTAGAAGATATCCATGTGAGATCTACAACTGGACCCTGAGGAGAAACACATCTACCATTAATGGCCTCATGTTATGTTTCAACATGTCAAAAAATTCCCTTTGGAAACTGAGGTGGAAAGTATCTGAGAGCTTAAAGGCGATTGTTTAGTTTTACATGAAGAGGAACAATTAAGTTGGCAATTTTGTGAAATTTTCAGAATTTATCGCCCATGTTGATAGATCCATGTGAAAGAACCTTTGATGAACATTTGAAACTTGCCGTAAACCTTGAAATTTTGTGTAAGTTTTTATTGCTTTGAAATGCATTTCCCTTTAACATCAAATTCATATTTTCTTTCAGTTGACAAGTGTTGTGGTGGCACTTGTAGCCAAGCTTTGGTGTGAGAAAGCAGACGCTACGTTTTTGCACATTCTCCTTAGTGTCGGGCCTTTACTATTATTTGAAGGTTTATTAAGCGTCTACGCTGACGAGTTGGACATGTGGGGTGATATGATAGTTGCCATCGAAGACCTGCGCTCCGTTAGATTTACTTTGGTCCATCACGTCAAGTAAGTATCCTTCAGTTTGTTTATTTGGACTATGTTTTGCAACAAGGAACTACTATTTCTGGCTTGCTCTTAAAAGCACCCATTTGGATTTAGAAACTTTTGGCATGTATATTGTTTCTAACATGAAAGAAAAATTGTAGTTCCGTATTGCAAAATCTAGCCCATTTTATGTTGGAGCAGTAGACAGGGTATTAAAAAGCATCACACTAATCGTTTTTGCATAAAAAATGCGACAAGAGGAGAGAAAGTAGTTTTCAAAAAATTGGGGAAATTTTTGTGAACTAGTGGATTCATTACTTTTTGAAAATGAAAGAAATAAAAATTACCAAAGGAGCTCATTATCGGTTCTTTTTCTGAAAAGTTTTTTTTGGAATCTTAAATTTAGCGTTGGGAATAATTTTGTGCTTCTGTTGGAATATAATCACTGTTCTGATGGTAGATTCCAAATAAGAATGAATAGTACTCAGGATGGAACCTTTCCTCTCCCGGCTGGTAAGAAAAGTCCATCAAAACAGGGGTTTTGAGATAAAAGAAGAACACGAGTAGATACTGATGAAGGCGAACAGGACAAGGAATAAAGCTGACAAGCGGTGTCGGAACAAACTCAACAAACGAATAAAAACACAAAATACAGGGCAGACTAAATTTGATTTACATTTTTTAAAAAGGAAAGGGAATCTGCCGTAAAAACGAAAAGACCGAACAGCAGCACGCACACCGAGGTTGAAGAACGTAATCCAAGCGAAGAGTGGGGAGCCGAATAGTGCTGGTAGCCGCCACGTGACCAGTAGCACTACTTGGCGGGCTAAAATTTTGAAAAGTGAAGGGGAAGGGGGGACACCCGTTACAAGGAGGTCTTTCAAAATCCATTTTCTAGAAATATGTTCCAGTTTTACCATATCCTAACACACCTCCACATCTCCTAGGCTGACTCTTGTCAATGGAGGATTTTCCCATTTTTTCATAAAAATTGATATTTGCCATTACTAAAACAATGATCTTTCATTTTCAGAGGCGAGCCAATCCTCCCAAGAGTTGTGGGTTCCCGAGCATCATTAGGTGTCCATATACCTGTACCAGACTCAGTTTATTCCTTGTTATTCTGCGTTTTCTCATATCGGCCCTCATTCTATGTTGTTCCGATCTACTTCAATGTGGGCATCAATGAAGTGGCCACGATAGCTGAAACATTTGGCCCGAGTCGTCCACAACAACGAAATAATTTAGATAATTTTGAGCGGCTGAACGATTATGTCCGCCAGTTTCGCAAGTTGAATTTATTCGAAGCGGCTGCTGGAGGTTCAAAACGAGGTAAAGTCACCCTCAATTTTATCAAACTTGACATTAGTTTATACGTATTTTTTTAATGTTTTAAGGTATTGTAACTTTTGCTCTCTTTACAAAATCTTTTGGATTATCTCATCTGCTCATTACATGCATATTAAGTAATTCTATCCTACTCTGCTCTGTAAGTTTGTCTGATTTTTTCCGTCCATCTATCTTCGTTTCAAATCCTTTCTTTTTTGATTGTGCAATCAATCATGCAACTATGGAAACTCATCATTCTGAAAACCATTCCATGAGTCTTATATATGTTTTTAAATGTGAGTCAATTAGAAAATAACTTTTTCTCTCAGTCTTCTATCCATTTTTTCTCCAAAGTCATTGACTTATCAAGGCAGTCGATCAGAAAGAAGTAGATCGTAATGTATATTTTCATGATACTATTTTTTCCAATTTAAAATGAATCAATGTTTTCTGTAATATTGTCGAAGTATAGAGAAAGCTAAAAAAATTACAGATAGTAAATTAATTTTGGGCTGGTGTATAGATTCTATTCTCAATTTTCAGGATTCTTCAACCTTCAACAATCACCATCAAAAATGGATCTTTTGAAACAATTAAAAGCTGCCATAGAATCAAACAAAAGCAAGAATGTTGCCATTTTAGACTTGGCAGCACAGATCACCCGAGGATTGAAAGGTAACTCCTCATAATATTATCTGTGAAAGTGAATGAAAGTCTGAGGAGAGTCAATATGTTCACTTATCAAATTTGTTACAAGCCCTTCCTGCTGAGCAGGTGGATATAGAACGGCTCAGGCTGGTCGTAAGTCTGCCATGTAGGGCATATCTAGTTGCGCCTGGAACAATATATAGATTTTACCGCTCAGTGGGACCAGTCCATAACATATGTATTCACCGTTTAAAATTTTTTCCATTTGGTTCCCCTTCAATGTCTGCAACTGTTTTTTATGTATGTATAGTTCCTGATTCTCAACTTTTTTGAACAATGTCTCACATTATATTTTGCCTTATCTCAAACTTAAATTTTTAAGCTTTGCGTTTTTCAATGAATATTTTTTGAAAAAAAACATTGTAAATGCAAATGCTTTTTTAAAGTTCTATTTCATGATTTTTACAGGACTGAAGTTCACAAGCTGTAAAAGCGGCAAAGATCGGACTGGGATGTCGGTAACTCTGGAGCAGTGCAATATTTTACGTCGCGAATATGATTTAGCAGACAGTGAATTTCAGCGAGCTCTGGACTGTATGCGCAGGTATGTTTTTATTCTGTAGGTCATTCCTCTATGCGATATGATCTTTTTGTAAAAGGAAAATTGTCTAGTGATTAGCAAAGTTGTACTGAAGAAAGCCAGGGCTATGTTTAAATGAAGCATAGCTCATTCATGGCGTGCATCGGAGAAAGAGAAACAACTTGACCTCTAATGTCCTCAAAACCGCAATACTTACGAACACGTAGAAGCAAAGCCAGAAGAAGAGGGGGGTCCAGACAGTTTCTTTTTACTTTTAAATTGAGGTCAATTAGCCTATAAGTTGTCTTTTCCTTGATTGAAATTAGCTCTTCCACTGTTCATTATTATTAAATCACTGAAATAAAGTATAAAACAGATTTCAGAGCTGTAGCTAACACCTGCCTACCTAGAGAAGATTTGTCAGTTCTTCAAGTTTTGTAATTTTCTATTCCTTTTTTTCAGTGAGGGCTGTCGCCGTGAGAATGCATACAAGAATACGGGTGTTCGAAAATTTGCGTTCAACAGTCTGCAGAGGATGGCATTGCCCCCTTTATACAAACCTCCAGTTGGAACTTTTGGATCAGTGCAATCTTAAATTTTAGTCCTGTAGCTTTCTCCCTGTGTATTTATTTGTTAGTCACCGGTGTTATACCAGTAAGAATAGCGTTGATAGCAAACTCATAGCAAAAGGCATAAAATATTGCTGACTGAAAAAAAAATGAAGAAATAAAATTATTAAATTAACTGATGTTTGTCAGGAAGCAGGTAATGAATATTGATAATACTTTTACTGTACGATAAAATGAAATTTTGATGTAAATGAAAACATTTGAGGAAAAATACTAAAAACCTGGGGAAATAATATAAGTAACAGAATTGTAAAGTAGTGCTGGCTTCACTTTATTCTGAAGGGATATCAAAGCCAAAGGTACCAAAAATTGAAAGTAGTTCAGCAAAATTGAATTCTAATGATTTTCATGGAAAGACTGGGGGACAATGGTCAACTCAGGGAGGTACGGTGGAAATGCATTGACCACGTACCTACTTTATTGTCGCAGGGCTCTTCATATCAAATATTTGTCAAATTTTCATCAAACTTTTATTTCATTTTTGCATAATATTCATCATCTTCGAAGCTGTGAAAGGTCAAATAGCATGTTGCATATTGACCATTCAGAAATCCTCAGAGTGACGTAACCTTCCAACGAAGGACTTCCTATTAAGATGTACTCTCTATTATAAGTAAAGAGGAAAAGGAAGTTCACATGTTTTGGAACCATTTGATTTGTAAGTCATGATTCATATTTCTTATATCTCAAAATGGGCTTGTTGCAAACTTTTGCTAGAGCGAAAATAAGAGTTGTTACTCATAAAAAATGGTTCAAAAATCTCGATGAGCGCATTGGCAAAGTCTGAAATGCACTCCTTGCTTCACAATTTGCATGAGAAATTTGCGTTTTTTTCGAGCTTCCCGCTTTAAACATTTCGTTACAGGAGTCATTCCATTCAACCCCTGCTCACAAGAATACCACGCAATATTCAACAAAACCGACGCAAATCCGCCAAAACACATGTGACGGGAGGATTATTCTAACTTCTAACGACCTGATGGCAATCGGCGTGTTTACGTTCACATTTTTTTCAGGTTGATAGATATCCGCCGTGACTGACCTCATGCTCTCCTCAACTTGCGCTCGAAAGCATCGGCCATGTTGAGCAGATATTGAATGGAACGATCTCTCTAACAAAATGTTCACCTGTGCCGTAGTATGAAGCGGGAAGCTTAAAAAATGCAAATTACTTACGCAGATTGTGAAGTTAGGAGTGCATTTCAGAGTTTGCCAATGCGCTCATCGTGTTTTTTGAGACATCATTGATAAGGAATAACTCTTTTTTTTGCTCTAGCAAAAGTTTGCAACTGAGTTACGACAATACAAATAACTCATCAATGATAAAGTTTAGATTTGCCTTGTTTGAGTGTAGAAAATAGGTTAATTTCACAAAATAGCCTTCCTTAGCACTTTATCTTAGGCCAAAGCAATGAAAGGTTTTAAACGATTGTTTTAAATAAGATGCTTTCTAAAAATAAAATTTTCATTCTCATCTCAGATTTAAAATCTGGTAGAGAACGCAAGTGGAAAATTTGTAAGATAAACTCAGAAAGCTTTTAGCAGCTTTGAAAGTTCAATTATAGCTTAGAAGGTAACACTTTTGTTTTAAGATCAGAAACGAACTATATATTCTTCCATTTTGTTTTAATGCCCCCTCCCTTTTCATAATCTTCAAATTATAATAATTTAATACCTTATTTTTTAACACATCTGAGACTGACAAAGAATCGTCAGTAACAGAGTGAAGGTAATTTAAAGACTTGATATTTTTAGAAAATGTATGAAATGCATATAAAATTTTAAAAATAAAAATATGCATCAATTCTTTGTGCCAAAATTGCCGATTCCATGTTTCAAAGTCTTCTTAGCTCTGATTTAATGAATATTGGGTTTTTGTATTTCTTTTTATTTTGTAACTCGTCTTCTTATCAAATTATTTACTTAATTTTCAGTTTTAGTCGCAAGTTTAGTTGCCTTTGTTGCACAAATGTTCTTGTCAGTTTTAGTGTATTAACTCTGAACTTAATTGATCTAAATCGGGTATGCCTATTGAGATTTTAGGTCATTTAGCCACACCTAAATATTTGCCACCTAAAGTTTCCCAATTGTTCCATGCTTTTTCAATCATCGTTGAAACTAATCGCCGTTTTTTAAATTTCAAAAGAAAATTTTTCACACAATGGAGGAAATGCACAAAATTTGTGAAGACTTTTATATTTTAGCAGCTTAAATTTTTTTTGAATTATGTTCAGAATGGATCAGATATGTATGTCACAGAATCATATTTTGATGTATGAATCTTCGAATGAGTTTTGTCAAAATTTCAAGTGCATCTGTTGCATATTATGTGCGAAGATGTTAGAGAATACTCTTTGAAGAACATGATGGAATATGGTGTTGTCATCAAAAATATTAGACGTACAGATTTGGCGTTTTGACAGATGATGAGATTTTTCACAGAACATTAATACTCAATCGTGGATTCTGTGTCATGGTGATCCATGTTTTTGATGTACTTATTTATTCATTTACTCGTGTACTTTTCTTTCATTTTCTACCGGTGAAGTGCTTAAGAAAAACATTACTTATACAAAAATACAAATCCACCAGATGAACATACAAATTTTGAATTTGAACAGAAAATCAGGACGATTTTTCTCTCACTAGAAAATTTTAATCCAACCCTAGTTTTAAAAACTTGTGTCAGACTAATACAAATTTTAAATTTGTATTAGTCTGACACACACAGTATAGCTAGAGCACAGGCTATGATGGCATTGGTAGCTCACTGACAAAACATAGTTGGCTAGTTTCTAAACAGAAGAAACATGACCAATTTGTAATTTTATATCTGTGATTTTTTTTTTTTTTTTTTTTTTTTTTTTTTTTTTCCATTTTAATTTTAATGAAAGAATCTAAAACTAAAACCAAAAAATTGTGTATTTCCTTAAAAAATACACGAAAAATAGGGGGTAACACAATATTGATTTTATTTAATACTGGTTAATCTTTGCACTAAGCCTAGTTACTTTGATTTGTAAAGAATATTTTGGCTCTTCTAATTCAAATTCACTCATGTATTACAAATATCTGTTTTTTAAGGATCCTAGTTTTAATAAGTAACCAAGGAAAACTCAGAAATTAGATATTGCGCATTGAATCAAACATGAATATTTGCGAGAGAAAGAACCTTAGCCTTCAGAGGCAAATTTTTTAGGAGAGTGGTGAAGCTAGGAAAGATCAATCATTCGATTTTTCAAAAGAAAACGCTCTTTGGTACCTTATGAAACAAGCTGTGGGTAGTTAAGCTCATATTTTTTCTCATACCCAGAGTGTAAAATTTCTTTTTAGTCCAATGATTTTCAGCTTGAAATGTGGCAAAGTAAATCACTAAAGCCCCTTCCTTCAACTTTTCATTTTCTTAATTGCAAAATTTTTAAAATCCTAACACTGGTTTGGTTTAACATTATAGGGGATTGTGTTTGAGCATTTTTTAGTAAAATACTCCTCTGTGCAGTGGCAGCAATATCTCAACTATAAGGTTTTTTGCATTTAGCCTCCTATTCTTGTGAATGTCCATGTTTATCTAAGTGATCAGAACTAGTGCTCGGATTAAACTCAAATTCTTTTTCATAGATAATAAACTTAATTCAAAGAGAAATCAGTGATTTGTTTTAAAGTTAAGTTTGAATCATGGAAACTGTAAAATCCAGATTTGCCTGGTATTGAGACTATTCATTTTGTGGAGTAACTCTCGACTTTTCTTCTTTGGAAGTTTTGTCACTTGCTAATTTTACTCATCTGTTCATAATTTAATTTTGTTAATGTGTCTGATGGACTCTAAACTTGTTGTGTGAATACCTGCATCTTATTTCCATTCTCTTTACTATTGTCTACAATTTATCGTCTGATTTTTAATACCTTGCATCTTTCAAATCCTCATCTGAAGTTTTTCCCTAGACGAATTCTGCTTATTTTAGACAACGACTGAGTCAGGCACATCAAACTGTTACTAAATTTTACAGTGAAATGTTTTTTAAAATTTTTTCTTTAAAATTTTATGACGGTAATTATCGCTAGCTTGACAATTGTAACACCTCTTCTAGAGGTGTCACTATTTTCAAGCTGTGGTGGAATTACCTATTGTTCGTACGTTTTTCGACACAAATTATTGACTTGTTCAAAGTAACTCTAAGAATTGAATCAAGCTCAATTAGGTAAATGTATTCATTTTGTTAAATATTTGTTGTTAAATTCCTCTTGTAAGTAGGTGAGACTTCGTTTTTAAAATTAAGACTTAGTACTTCAGTTATTTTTTCTTTAAGTAATTTATTTGTTTTATTTCATAATTTATTTATTTATTGCTATCAGTATTAATAAATTATTTACAACTTTATCTGTTATCATTTTTCTGTTTTTCCCTTCAAATAGAAGAATTTCATACCTACATAAATTTATTTTTATTCAATGAAATCACTGTAAAGTCAGGAGGAGACATCAAGAATGCAGGAACCTCTCATTTGCATGGCAGGCAAAACAGTGAGGAAGCTGCAGAAAGGGATTTTGAACTCATGATGATCCTAAACAGGGGCTGTGAAAATGAGAATGCCAGTTTGCATCAGTGAAAAGAAAGCATGCTAGAATGACATTAGCTATAGAATGGCAGATATTAGTAAGAGTAAGTAAAAAGAAAGAAAAAGTTATCATCATCAAAAGCTTTGGAGGAGAAGAGACCTGCAAAAATGGAAAGTTTAGGATAATTAGGTACATAATAAGGCTAAAGAACTATCTGCACCCTTACCAGTTATCAATTTTGAGGATTCTTCTTTTAAATTTTCTGAAAATTATAATCGTTCTTCAATTAACTGTGATTGAATTTTTTTTTTTTTTTTTTTTTTTTTTTTTTTTTTAAATAAGAAAATCCTGCAATTGAGGTCTAGGTAGGCTCTCTAAGAGTATAAAAGTTCAAATTTTTCATCTTCTGTTGCTTTCAAAAATAGTTTCATTAAACATGTTAACATTTTTTAACAGTTGTCTTCTTAAAATTTTAGAGTTTTGTCAAAGTTTTCTTTTGACAATTGTTGCTACAAGTAAAGTGATGTAGATAATTTATTTTTCATTCACCCTACTTTTACAGTACCTAGAACATAAGTTTATTGTTTAATTTGGAATTTCTAATATTAATAATATTTGAAAAGAGGCACTCTTTTAATAAGCAAGTGCACATATTATTCTATCCAAGAGGGCCCTTATCCTAACTCCTGTTGGTGCCTAGGCATATTTATCTCTTCCTAACACTTTTCCTCGAATTTTATTTTTGGAAGCTTTTTCATGATGTGTTTCGTTCATTATGACAGAGAAGAGAATCACCTACGTTAAGTGCCTTCAAAAAAGAGAACATTTGCACTGTGCAGTAACATACCTGTGTCAATTATTGCAGCTCAACACATTGAAGGCGAATTGAAAATACTTTGAAAATTCAAGTTTTAAGTGAAAACTCCTCGTTCAAATGCTCAACGACAGTCACCTAACTGAAAAAAGGCAATTTTATTCTGAGTTTATTATATAGTACCATGAATTTTTCCGCCAATATTAAATTTGTTACTTATTTACATACTCGTCACTCATTTATATTCTTAGCGCGGTTGCGCTAATTCTTATTCACAGACTAATTACACACATTTGGCGCATTTTTTTTTTTTTATCCATGAGGAACCAATTAATTAACACTGTTGATTCTTTGTCTTCTCCAGAACGCCTTTGTGTTTTTAAAACAACTGGAGGAGCGACTTCTTGAGTCATTCATGATTCATACTCGTGGAGTGCAGTTGCAGTTTACGTGATTTGGTTGATTTCGAAAGGTTTTATGAAACTACTTTGGCAACAAGGCTGTCCAATTGCATACTTGCACTCGTCAGCTGTGATTGAGCGTTTTTGCAGGCAAAGACCCCTACGATGTGCAGGCGATCACAGAGCGGGAGTAGCTGGTGGAGCGTGCGTGCAGCTCGCTCGGACTCCATGATTACACTCTGTTGCTCTCTCCTCTCCTCTCCTCTACTCTTTGCACATCACATAATGGCGCCAAGCACAAATTTCACTCTCGGAGAAAAATTAAACTGCTCAGCTCAGGGAATTGACCTTTTTGATCGGGATTAAATTTCTAAAAGAGTTCAAACCAAGTACTAACCAGGGCAATTCTCAAAATTCTTTGGCAAGACATTTTTCTGATATAATTTAAGAATTACCTAAGGAGGGAAAATCTTTAGCATATCTGGAGAAATCACAAGCTTGTGTGGGGGCCCCGCAGCGTTCTGAGGCATTGAAATCAAATTCTAAACGTACCTACTTACATTTTGAATTTTGATGGAAAATAAGGGGGGGAGGGGCTTCATTTATATCTGAGCCATGGGGATGCCAGATGATGAGGGATGAGTTTGAGGATTTTTGCGCTCAGCAGAGATGTTTTCAGGAGCATTGGGGGAACTAGTTAGGAGGAGGGGGGAGAAATATTACCCTCTCCTGACTTCAAGAAATATGAGGGCTTTTGCTAAGTTAGCTGTGTTGCTAGACTTTCATTGTGGAATTTGTAATTCTACCAAAAATATTTCCATGTGAAGATGAACCATCAAGCTAAAAATTTAACTCAGCATTCGCACAAATTTATAAATTTTTTTTGTGGCACAATGGTACAACTTCTGGGAAACATCCTGTTAAAGGTAACGAGGCACTTAGCATATTTCTTGAAAAATTTGCTAAAAAAATATCTTTGCACATTTCTGCTTTTGATAACTTATACCTACAAAAGTACATAACGATCCAAAAAGTGGTGAATTTTACCAGTCAGGCATCAAGGGGTGAAATATGGGAGCATAAATATAGCATTAGGTACCTAAGATGACATTTGAATCAGTGAGTTCGAAAATACACCAACTCGGAAAAAAAATTTTCAGGAAACACCTAAAACTTCGCAGCGGGCGAAGAAGTTAGTTTAATAAAAACTTTTTTGGTGCCAAAGGACGCAATAAGTACTCTAGAGACTTTAACGCACCAAGTTTCAGATACTGATTTTTCATAGTCTGCCCTGAAAAATTTATATTTTTTGACCTGAATAACGCTTGAATATTTATATAACTTGTTGGCACAAGGTATACTGAACCGAAAAAATAAAACCGCATCGGATAGTCGCCCGTTTCCCTTGATCGGCCAAAAATTGGTATTTCCATGAATGAAATTCTTCGATTCTTCCCTTTTCCCGTCGCCGTTTCGAGCACTTCCGATTGCAATTTCGAATATCCTTTTGCGTGCAGATGCTTCTACTTATCCATAAGTGTTACTAAACCGTAAAAAAGTGAAAATCGAAAAAAACCCGTGTTGGAGTGTTTCCGAACTCACTGATTCATTTTACATTATTGGAAACATGATTATGTGGATGGATAAGGTGGGGAGACGGCAGACGATAGGATGGGTTAGAGTAGGTATTGGTTAGAGAGTGCTCGAACTGCCCTGAGTTCCCGTCGCGCGACGCAGCCATCTTGCCTGCACATCGTAGGGGGTCTTTGCCTGCAAAAAGTAAACATCGTCAGCTGTTGGCCTTGTTTTGAATTTGATTACAAGTGACATCACAGTCTCCGTTCTTGGCTTCTACATTTTTCGACTGGTAGTTTGTTTTTCGTTTCTGATCAAGAGATTGCGAAATAAAAGAAGATTTTGTGTTGCCCTCGTCCCGCCCCCTGGCTCTTAAATTTCTCTATTATCTACGTGAGACTATTGCGCAACCCCTTTAGTCGAAGATCCGTTTGCCTATTTCATTCTCCCTCAGTCGTGTGACTCAAACCAACTTCGTAAGTCACTTCCGTGTCAACAAAGTGTTTTCAAGTTCACGTCGTCACCAAACGAATTTTTCAGTGTTTTTCGTCGTTTCAAATTTCCAAAATGTTGCGAATCGGCAGAGTCCTCAAAGATAAATCAAATGTTGTTGAAGCTCTTATCAATGGGGACAAGACATTCAGGTTAGTTTAATTTTTTTTCTAGAAGGTTTTATCAATTTCTGACGTCCTATGCTAACGATCAGAATACAGGCTGTTCATTTTAATTTTTCAATATTCCTCTAGCTTCCAAACACTTGCAATTATATTTAATTGTGAGATGTAAACCTCCTGCAGAAGCACTTAGTTCTTACTCACAAACGGAGAATTGTTCAAGCGATTTTTAAAATTTTCCCAACAATAAGACAAAGAAAGCCATCAGATCAGTGAAAACTGCCACTCGATTTAACCAAATGACACCACTAATCTTATCACTCCATTCAGATTGCACTGAATATCCTCTCAATCAGTCTGTTGCGGTTAAAATGTTATTGCTTGGGACTGGCCGCTGGCAAACATAGGTATCCCATCCTTCAAAATTTTTACCAATGCTGTTTACCAGCAATGAGAGCCAAGCAAATATTACCTACCTCCAGTTCATCCACCGAACAGCATGTGCAAAACATTTGATTAATCGCTTGATGGAGAATTTCTGCTATCGATGGTTCGCCACATGCACCATTGTTTAATCTGTGCAACGCTTAGCAAGCGTGCTTGATCTACATATCTCTTCAAATTCATTGTCCAACTTGCAGGTCAAAAGTTTCTTAGAATTACCATGAAGGTAAACTTTAGCTTAAGGTTGTTCAAGTTTTTTAAAAAGAGGATTGAAAATTCAGACAGCTCTTCAGACTTGAGGTGTTTTTGTAAGTACTCATCTCACACTTGAGATTAAGTAAGTTGAACTTGGCCAAATTTCGGCTCTTTCTTCTCAAGTGCTAGTTCTTATCAAGATGTTGATGCTTTTCTCTTGCTGAAGACTTTGAGAATAGAAAAATTTTAAATATTTTGGTGAAATAAGCACAATTCTGCTTCATTTAGCAGCACTTACCCAGTATGAAAGATTTATGGTTATCCACATTTATATTCTTAGAGCTCCCACATCGTATGTTGAGACAAACGTTGAAGTATTGTATATGTCACCATTCACCAGTGGTGCCACTTGACTACATGTATGAACCTGTTGAGTGGTGCAAATTCAGAGCTAATCGAAGATTGACGTTCGTCTCAACATACGATGCGGGAGCTCTAACATTCAGTCCATCAATTTTGAGCAACAGACATTTCCTACAGATTATTTACAGCTTTGCACTGTTTTAAAATCAAGTAAATAAAAACTCTAGTTAGAACTTCAGCTAAAGTTTGGTGGGCTAGAAACTTTTCTAGTTGTCATTTCTCCCTTTAGTTCTTAGCGAAAGCATGAGGGTAAGATCTGATTTCACACATTCTTTTTTTGTATTAAATTCCAAAGCAAGTAGGTAATAAAACAGAACCAACAATAAAACTTTTTAGATCCTGACAACTTTATTTCTTTTTTATTTTGAGGAGAGTAAGTTTTGAAAATGGAGATCAAAACCTCTATTGTAAACAAAGTCGTAAAAAATGCAAATTCAATGGCATCTCCAAGATAAATGTAAAAACATGACTGGGATAACTACTAAGGCTAATTTACAAGTACTATAGACCATTGATAGTGATTAATGACAGCACGTAGGTCATTGATGGGATTGTGAGGCAGTCAAGTAGAATCGAAAGCCGGGAGAGCAACAGTTTCAGTTCAGGATAGTCTCAAATCATTTAAAAACCTTAAATGAGTTTTGAGCATTTTTAATTTAATTTTAATGCTCTCTCCAGCAGTACTTAATAATATAAAAAGAAAGGGGAGGGGCATTCATTATAAAAATTTTGAATGAAGATCTATCTTGCAACTTTACTAAGTATTTTAACCTTGAGTTTTGCTAACTGTTGGTGAATTACTAAAATCTGTATTCTTTCGTGTTTTTGGAGAAATATATATTTAAAGCAATTTGGCAACTGATCATCGCTTAACACACAGTTATCTAACTGCCTGATCTTTGACTGTTTTGTGAAATTCCTACCTAATCTTGAGTCAAGCCACCTATGAGTACTAAGTCCAATTTTGCAATAAACATTGCTTCAATTCTGCAGTATCAGTTATTGGTTTATCATTTCCTTGGTTTTAAATAACTGTTGCAAAATCAGAGAGGTAATCATAGTCGTAAGCACTAAAAGTGCGCACTGATGTTACTCAATTTCTTCTGAAATTTTATTTTTTGCAGATCAGTTTTTTTTTTCACTGACTCATTCCCTGTGTATCAGATAGAGAATCGCTGTAAATTAATGGGATTCTCCTGTAAAAATGTTTAAATAAAAAAAAAAAAAGTGTTTGTTTGTAAAATATGTTGAAGGTACCTACTCACAGCTATTCTTTGGTTTTTAAAGAAAAAGAGTGCTTAAAAATGAGCCAATATGGCAATTCTTTTCATGACTCTGAACTCTTCAATAATTATGATTACTGTTAAAAAAAACGCCCCCACCTACTCACCTGTTCGTCACAAATACCAATTAAATTTTCACTTTTTTAAATTAATTTTTGTCTGATTTTTAAATTTTTTGTTTTGAGGGGGGGGGGGGGGGAGAGAGTTAGTCTTGGAACCTACTGAGTACATTCACTTAAATAGAATCATAAACCAGTGGCCAAAGTGCTTAAAACATTAAAAATTAATCCCTGTTTTTTATTGTTTAAACAAAAAATATGTCATAAGATACTTAAACCTCTTCCCTGATAGGACCTAGACCCTAGAATCTCATGATACTATCTTGTAGTTACTATTCATAAAGTTCTGAAGTGAGGAAGAACAGAAGTGTGATCGGTTTTTTTTTTTTTTTTTTTTTTTTTTTTTGTTCACTTTTTCTGTTCCGATTCCACGTAAAAAATCATTAAATCTACCCTAAACTCTCACTGGACCTAAATAGACATGTTCCTTCTCTGTGCATCAAGACAAGCGCCCGAATTTACCAGCAACTTTGCGTGAGAAAAGTGTTGCACAGTAATTAGCTCAGTGCCTCAAAGCACTCTCACCAAGGCACTGGGTCTAAAGAAACTGGATTGAAAGTGTAACAAGGTTACCTATCTTTCCTCGATTTTATAATGGAAGTGGAACCAGTTTTTCTTCCATGGTTGGAGGAAGGAAATTGACACTGACTTGCATACTAAGTAAGTTGATGGAGAGTGCAATTTAAAATGATGCATGATGTCTATCTCTCACTAAAAATACCCAGAAGTTGCCTGTTAAAGAATCATCAAGATTTCTTCAGGCTTACTTGACTGGAACTATAATTCACTCATCATTATATTGACCATTTAAAAAATGAAACTAAGTATGTGCAAAGATCAATTTTCTCTTAACTATTATCTGGTTCTGCTGCAGCATTTCAAGGCAGCATGTAAACTGCCTATTCAAGTTCTTTGCAAGTTTCAACTACATACATACCATTGCGGTGCTTCAGAGTTTGCATCGCTGTTTTTAAAATAATCATTTTATTTTTTTTTTTGTAAGAAGTGAGGGAAAATTCAGGGAATTTCAACTCCAGTGGTCAGGAAAAGGACTACGTGCAAAACGGGCCATTTGGGGCTCGGGGCGGATACCTTTGAGACTTGCCCTATTCATTCACCTAACAATGCCCCATCTTTTCCCAAAGTTTCAAGCCCCCCAAAAATTTTGGGGAGACGCGGCGGGGGGTCAAAGTTAAAAACCGGCAAAATTTTCGCGAATTTATTACTCGAAAACCAAGAACTTTTGGAAAACGCGGTTTAAACGAGCGTATTCAGCGTGACGAGAGCTTTCAGAAAATGTATAACATCATAGGGTTTTGTCAACATCAGCTCGAGTTATCGCCTCCGAAGCGCCGGAACGCTCAAAAAAGACCCCTTATTTTTTCACGTTTGGGCCGATTTAAAAAAAAGCCATTTTTTTATTTTGATGAAAAACTAATATGTTGTTCCTGACTCTCTGTAGACCCTCTAGCTCTTTACCGCATGCTGGGGAAATGTTTTGGTCGCGAGTTATAAGAGCGGAAAGGAGCGAAGGTCGGGAAAATCGGCTATTTTAAACTGCGCGCGCGGCGTTGATCGGAGGGAAAACGTCCCCTCCCACTCAGTTCGGCGAATCACACTCCTCTGCCGACCTCGCATTGTTGCCACATGTCTCCTGATCCGTCGCCGCGCGCAGTTTAAAATAGCCGATTTTCCCGACCTTCGCTCCTTTCGGCTCTTATAACTCGCGACCAAAACATTTCCCCAGCATGCGGTAAAGAGCTAGAGGGTCTACAGAGAGTCAGGAACAACATATTAGTTTTTCATCAAAATAAAAAAATGGCTTTTTTTTAAATCGGCCCAAACGTGAAAAATTAAGGGGTCTTTTTTGAGCGTTCCGGCGCTTCGGAGGCGATAACTCGAGCTGATGTTGACAAAACCCTATGATGTTATACATTTTCTGTAAAGCTCTCGTCTTGCTGAATACGCTCGTTTTAAACCGCGTTTTTCCAAAAGTTCTTGGTTTTCGAGTAATAAATTCGCGAAAATTTTGCCGGTTTTTAACTTTGACCCCCGCCGCGTCTCCCCAAAATTTTTGTGGGCTTGAAACTTTGGGAAAAGATGGGGCATTGTTAGGTGAATGAATAGGGCAAGTCTCAAATGTATCCGCCCCGAGCCCCAAATGGCCCGTTTTGCACGTAGTCCTTTGATTGAACTTGCAACCCTGCTGCAAGTGAAAATAGTAAAAGCTGGGGTACAGTGCTTTAGCAATTTTATAGAATGCTCATACAAAACTGACAATGCAGGGAATCTTGGAAAGCTCCTGAAAAACGCTCTCAACACAAATGGAATTGAAATGATTTCGATTTTTGGTGTTGGTGTGAATATTTCTGATACTGGTTGAACTTGATTAGTAAAAATATAAAAATATTTTGGCAAAATATTAACAAAAATAGGTAATTACATAAACATGGATACTGAAAATGCATTATTCTGGAGAAGAATTTTTAAGGAGAGGTGTGCAGTAAGCCTCCTTCTCAATTTGAAAAAAAAAAATACTAATACACATTCTCTCAATTCCGCTCATTTTCAAAATGTAAATGCAATAGGTAAGAATAGTCCTCTCACAATGTGTTCTCAGTTTACTAACTAATATTTTCATCTTGTTTCAGGTTACTCTCAACCACAGTGGCTTCTCATGGTGCAGCGGCTCCTGCTATCAAGGAAAAGCATGAAGATGTCTCAAAACCAAAGCCATCGAAAGATTCCAAATCTTTCACCATGAATCTATTTCGTGGTGGGCTCGAAACCAGCCAAGTTTTCCCATACCCAAAAGTGCTCAATGAAGAACAATCTGAAATGTTAACAATGCTGGTCGATCCCATGTCGAAATTCTTTGACGTGAGTATTTTTCGTACCCAAGGCAGAAAGGGACTAACCCATATTAAGCTCCAATAAATAGAGAGAAAGAGGCTCAATATTCTGTTCCCTCTTAAATGGAGTGTTAGAAATAAATTTTCAGTCAAAAATTTTTGTAGGCTTTAGAATCCAAGAAACCTTGTCAGTATAATGCTGTTTAAGTTTTAATTAATTAATTGTACTCCTGATTTAAGGCTATAGCCATTTTGTGTACAAAAAAACCCATTTTACGCAGGACTCTTTTATTCAAATCTCGTAAGTAATTTCATGGAAAAGTGAATTTCACTCTCAGTTTTTCAAAATAAATTTATTCATTCTCTACTCTTATTGTAACCAGGAGGTGAATGACCCCAAAAAAAATGATGCAGAGGAGAAAGTAGATGAAACTACGCTGTCGGGACTCTGGGACCTTGGAGCTTTTGCTCTGCAAGTGCCCCAAGAGTTGGGCGGTTTGGGATTGTGCAACACTCAGTATGCCAGGCTAGTAGAAATTGTCGGAGCGCACGATCTTGCTGTTGGAATCGTTTTAGGAGCTCATCAATCCATCGGATTTAAAGTAAGTATACTTCTCACTTCACATTTTATCTTTTTAGTTATTATTCTGTCAGTATATGTATCGCAATACTTTGTCTGTGATGTTTCATCAGAAATAGCATAGTCACACATACTTAATAGCCGTTTCAAGGATGGAATTTTTCCTGCTGGATTGCTTATTTCTATGTCCTTTCTGTATCTTGCAATGAGATACAGAAGAGACGATTTTTGCACTTAAATTTTATTTTGTAAATTCAAGCGCCATTATTCAAACTCTATGTCTCATTAAAGGTTAATGTATAAACAGATAACATGATGAGCAATTATTTCATATAGAATTAATTGGCTCAATTGAAGACTTTTTCGGTAAAAGGGCATATGAGGCTTGCAATGCTGCTGAGATTGTCCAATTTTTTATAGCATTTGTGGAAGATAAAATTTATTCACAGTCAACTTACCTCCTTATAATACCTAGTGAGGAAAAACTTGGAGCAGATTCTGGGACAAATTCATAGTAAACTGTCCGATAAGTTACCTACAACTAAAGAGGTACTTGTACAATCTTAGCAGCATTAAAAGTTCCACTTGCCGATTTACTAAAAGATGTTTCAATTCCGAGGAATGGAAGTGAAAAACTTCAACCATTTCAAATGTTAACTAACCTCACTGTTAACCAATTATCGCAAATTTGCATTCGATACCTTCCTAATTTATGGGATTTCCTCCATCAGGGAATCCTGTTGTTTGGAAATCCGGAGCAGAAGGCAAAGTATTTACCAAGAGTTGCAGGAGGTGAAATGGCTGCATTCTGTTTGACAGAGCCAGCATCAGGAAGTGACGCTGCATCCATCAAGTAAGTTTTTTTTACAAATACTTAAAAGTCCTTGTAAAATAGAGTCAGCCTGATGCTTGACTGATCAGACTTGCTTTATTTCATAAAGCAATCCATATCACTGTAAGTGGTCCAACTTTACACTGATTGTAGTTAATTCAGTCTCATATCAGAGAAGCGTCAGGATGACATCAGATCAATACAGGTTGGCATCGAAATGATTCATGTCAATATCGAAGAGATTAGTTTCACTAAGCAGTCCAACCCGCTTGACCTACTTTTACCAAGCATAAAGGATGTAAGCGTGTAGGCGCAGATTTTTCAGGAGAATGGTTTACAGCAAGCAATTTATGCATATAGTCAGGTTGAAAAATTGAAGTTTGAGTTTTTGGCAGATTTTAGTTTATTTAGTAATTGAAGAATTAGTCGCAGTTGAGGACACCGCACCAAGAACAGCCTATAGGCGTATAGGTCGTTATTATGCCCATCTGCTTTTCGGATTCTACGTACCCTGGACTATGTTGTTGTAGCGATAGAATATAGATAGGTAAAGGCTCGAGGTCAAAAAACCTTTTTTTTCCGAGTTAAGTCAGGCCTCTAGATCAATGGGTGCAAGAACGACCTATAAACGTAAGGGCCTATAAGGTGCTAGTTACCCCTTTCTTTACTCACTATTGATATTCTTTCATTTTGCGATAATCATGCATGATTAAAATGATTTATACTGCATATTGCCACCAAAATGACTGTTGGGCGTAATAATGGCCTATAAATCGCTTTTTTAAATTAAATATATTAGAGTGTAAACCCAAAAAGTATTGCAAAATATACCCGGCATCCTTCAATAGAAGGGCCAGGTCACCCAAAAACACCAAAACAGGGTACCTGCATAGAAAAGTCTGCACAGTACATCAAAAACAAAACTTTAAATGCGTTTTTCTCAAAACGCGGTTTCCAGTTATAGGCTGTTCTTGGTGTGGTGTCCTCAATTAGTAAAGGTTACGCTCGTGGAAGTGGAGGACATAAAATTACATTTTATCTCCAGAAGTTTGAGCCTTGAACATGCATGATCAAAACCTCAAATAGTTTTTCTGAAAACTATGTTTGCTTCCTAACTGCAAATTTTAAAAAAGTTCCTAATTTTGGTTAGGTTTTGAATTTTGGGCATTTTTTTGACACAATGGCCGTTGAACACTTTTTTTTTCGCTTCATGTTTTGAAATTCTCCGTCGCCGATATTCCCCACCAGAGTTTCTCTCACCATCAAAGATTATATAGTCAGATCTTTGATTGACTTATTTGATAAGTCTGTACTGTTTCTGTTTGTTTAATATTCCATCAAAAATGTTTTCCTTTTGATTTTTGATTTTTTTTTCAACTTGGGTGTCTCATCTTCATTTCTTATTTTTGCAATCTTGCTTTACATCCTTAATGGTTTTTTCAGGACTCGCGCAGTGCTCTCTCCAGATGGCAAGCATTACATTCTGAATGGTAGCAAGATCTGGATCAGTAATGGAAGTTTTGCGAAAATAATGACCGTTTTTGCTCAAGTGCCTGTGAAGGATGAAAAAACTGGTGAGGCTCCTATCATCTTTCTAATAATATTTCAATTGAAGCAACTCAATAGAGATTCCAGCTTACACTTGCATAGAAGATTTTTTGTCAGTTTTATTTCTTTCTTTAAAATTCAACAATGATCAGTATCAATACAAACAGAGTTGATGAAAATATTGATCACTCTGTACTCGTGTCTACAGTATGTTCCGGTATATTTCTCTTGCGCTGTTTTTTGCTGGTATTCAGGTCCGTGCTAATAGAATGCTTAATCTTGCAATTTTTGGACTATTTGAAGTTGATCGAGGAATAAAAGATTTCTCCTGACAGAGAAGTCTTTTCTTTCTTTTTTATTAGTGAACAAGGTGCCTTTCAGAAATAGTGTCATTAAAATTAGGACTCTTAGACTCTTTTTTGTCTCATTATGCATCCATCAAGCAAGTCTGCAACCTCCTATAAAATTAAGTCACGCCTTATTAAACTTCGTTTTCCAACACATCGGCATATTTTGTCGCCCTTTTACCATAATTACAACCAATTTTTTTAAAAAAAGCCGTACGTTTCACTCAACTCTGCATGAAGTTGTGCTGTATCAAACCTCCCTCTTTTCGAGCAGGCACTCATCCCATGGGCTTAGATCCCTTCCTCCAAAGACCTTACGCTCCTCAGGGGCCAAGTATTCTATAAGGCAGTTTGGACGACTTTTTGACCCTTCTCTCTTCTTGCATGGCACTCGCAAGACGACCTCTTACCCATTGAATTGTGTAAAATTGGCCTGACAACGCCCCCCCCCCTCCCCTGCTCTCAAGTTTTTAGAAAGTAACGAGGTATCTATTCTGAAAAATAGCTCGGAAAAAGCCGTAACCATTGAAAAATATTATTTCTGTTCAAATTCAGAGGCTCCTGCAAACTTTTCTGAATACCTTCTATCTTTCCCTCTTGTAATATCCAGCAAGGTGAGCTTTGACCCCCTCCCTCTGCCTAAGCTGCTCATGTTAAACGTGAATGGTCCCTCAGATAATTTACCTGGATGAAGAATTTTGAGAATTCGTTTTCTTCGTATGAATATTACCATCATTCTAGCTGCAGCATGGTAAAACTGCCATCAAGATTTTATCAAGTATGCTATCTGTGTTAATTTTTTACGTTTTATTCCTTTGTTTTTAATCTCATTTTAAAATTTTTTCAGGGGAAGTCAAAGACAAGGTAACAGCATTTATTGTCGAGAGAGATTTCGGAGGCGTGACATCCGGTCCACCCGAAAAGAAAATGGGAATCAAAGCTTCAAACACAGCCGAAGTTTACTATGAAGATGTGAAAGTCCCTGTAGAAAATGTTCTCGGTGGTGTTGGTGGAGGATTCAAGGTATGATCATTGGTATTCATGTATGAACTATGGTTATGTTTAACGTTACATAATGCAAGAGGAAGAACTAAGGCTAAAATTGAATTTCTTTCTTTCTTAAAGTCGTTTAGGTGCCTGATTATACCTTCTGTGATTGAATCTAATAGCTAGACATTGGAAAATTTCGCTTTTATTTTTCTGCGATTTCGCGGTTATTTTTCCCGAATTTCGATGTTATTTTTTCTGATTTCGCTGTTGATATTGTAGTGCTTTTTGCGTTTGGCAGCGTAACATAAAGCTTTCACACGATCACATGTTAAAATTATTTGAGGTTATGCTGATGCCCTGGTTGCCCTGATTTCTCTCATTAGTATTTTGATGCAATTGGCGAACGTTGATAGCTAGTAGCCAATGACGACCAGTGCTCAGAAACAACTCCGTAATTTCCTATTTTGAAAAAAAGTGCGGCAAATTTCGTCTTACACGCATACCTACGTAAATTTTACAAAAATGTACGCATTTTGCCGATTTCACGGATAAATTTGGATGATTTCGCGGATTCCGCACGATTTCGCGATAAATCCGGAAAATGGCCGATTTCGCGTTATTTCGCTTTATAATTTCGCGATCAGGGGTTACGATTTGTGCTTCTGTCTGGTTTTCAGATTCCTAAGCTTATTTTAAAAATTTTGCGGCAAATCGCGGCAGCGAAATTTACCAATGCCTACCAATAGCATTCACTTTATCTCTGTATGAAATTCTCAAATGAAAGAGAAATAACTTTAATCACAGCTCCAAAATTAAGGCATGGCTGAAGTATGCCCTCTCAGGAATATTTAACACATCAACCTAACCAGGAAGTCATTTCTATTTGAGACATTATTAGTTTTGGTATTTTTAATCTGTGCATTGTAATGTTTTGACAGTGCTGAAGAATCAAAGTTTCCTTGGGTAGTTAAGAGCCAACACCAGTGATTTCTGGAATTTTTTCTCGGTATGTTCTGGTGGCTGTGAGTGCGCATATGCAAATGTGCATTTCTCCATCCAAGTTCTTGAGGAATGTAGATTTGAGCCGCGACCTCCCCAGAAACTTTCCAATTTAGTTAAAATTCACGTTTCCCTTAAAGTTCCCAGTTTTGTCTCTATACGCGGTCTTTTCCTGCAAAACTGTTTGAATTTTTTTTTGTTTTTTTTTTTGTAGCAATACTGCCTATCTTTGTCTGAGAATTAAACAAAATGTTCTCTTGTAAGCGAGGTTTTTTTTTAAAAATGTGTCTCATCTCATTTTTCAGGTAGCGATGAATATTTTGAACAATGGAAGATTCGGTATGGCAGCAGCTCTTTCTGGCACCATGCGAGCAGTTACAAAGAAAGCCGTAGATCATGCAACAACTCGTGTTCAGTTTGGAACAAGAATCGACTCTTTTGGAACAATTCAAGAGAAAATTGCACGAATGGCTGTTCTACATTACGTCACAGAATCCTTGGCATACATGATCTCTGGAAACATGGACTCAGGATCCCAGGACTATCACCTTGAAGCAGCCATCTCAAAAGTGAGTACTTTTAATAGGAATTTCAGAAAAACTGTGAAATGTATCCTCTGAAAATCTAAAATATTTTGAAAAGAAATCTGTAAGTACATGGAAGTGGAATAACAGAATACATTTCTTACTTTCATCAAGTAGACCCCTCTCTTTTGATGCATTTGGAATGGCACAAATTGTATTGCAATGCTGTTTCTTGTTTTACTTTTTTTCAGGAAACTGCTCAATGTAAATTTTTGAAGTTTGAGAAATTTGTCTCCTACAAGATCATACAAATTGATAGAGAATTTCAAGCAGTAATGTTGTATATTTGCCTTCTAAATATTCAAATATGAAATAAAATGCTAAAATACTACAATAAAAATTGTCTCCCTTGCATAATTATATATGTTCATTTATGATGGGCAGATGAGCTGTCAAAGAATCAATCGTAAGTTCCTATGGTAACTTATGGTCCATCAACTGTTCATCCTCACGTTGGTACCATCGCACAGTAATGTATGTTAACTGACATTGCAACTATATCGGTTTATTTAAAAGAGGTATTAATTGAATTTTTTCCTCCCTGCAGGTTTTTGCTTCTGAATCAGCATGGTATGTCACAGATGAGGCTATCCAAATTTTAGGTGGTATGGGCTTCATGAAAGATACTGGTCTCGAACGAGTTCTCCGGGATCTCCGTATTTTCAGAATTTTTGAAGGAACGAACGACATTCTCAGGCTATTCGTCGCTCTCACAGGTTTGTTTGGTTGTGGAAACTTGATCACTCTATTTTAAGAGTCAGTCTGATATTTTTTAATGCACATGCTACCGTGATAGTTAGGTATTTTAACTAGTATTGATGGTGCAAAGGGGATGAATGACCACTGTCTACCGGACTACCCAGAGCAAGGAACATATAAGTTTACCAATTAATGCAATTTTGTTTTCATTACCCAAAAATGCTTATCTTTTAATTATAGATCTAGGGCCTGGAAAAATGAGAAGCTGCTGGAAATAAAAATATTCGGCTAATTGTTGGGAATCGGTGTTAAAAACGTTCACACGCTCCAACGTTCGATACTTGGTTCCGTGTATCGAAGTTTTCACCCGAAAACAGAATCCATCGCAAAGGCTGGAAAAACAAACTTTTACAGTTCAAGTATGTCTCACACTCTTTCTCATCGATGTTTAGGTATTCAGTATGCCGGAAGTCATCTGCAAGAGGTAGCCAAGGCATTCAAAAACCCAACAGCTAATCTTGGTCTCATTTTCGATGAAGCGTCGAAACGTGCTTTCAAGAAAGTTGGTCTTGCCTCTGTCCCATCTCTAGACAGTCACGTTCACCCTAGTCTAAGACCAGCTGCTGCCAAAGCTGCAAAGGTAATTCCATGCCTCAGTTGAGTGAAAAGTCTTAAGCATATTGACCCCCGTATTGGCCCCATGGGACCATAACTTATGATGTAACTCAACTACGATCATACAAGTCCTATAGAAATTTAGGAATAAATAAATTTTAGGACATTATTAATTTCCTCATTATGATGAGTAATAAGTAGAATATTTTGAGAAATTTTGAAATCACTGGTGGGATGTTTCTTTTTTTAAAACAATGACACGAAAATGTCATAACAGTGACAAAAATAAATGAATGAAAAAAACCAGCAATACTTAATGAATAATTGAGTTAATTAGAGTCATTTTCTGTTAAAAACTTCGGAATTTTGAAACTGTTTATCTGAAAAATAAAATCTGAAAGACAAAAACAGTTAGTGTCTGTCATGTACATAAGTAACTTCAAAATTTTAGAATCTTGCAAAAAATGAACTCCAAAAACCAATCTCATACTAAGATTGAAGTCACAAGTCTTGTGATAATTCAATTCTAACTGAAATGAAACGTTACACTTTTTAAAATCATATCAAGTACATTTCTTCGTTTTTTTTTCCAGAGCACAGTGCAGTTTGGAGACACTGTAGAGCATTTACTCATCAAGTACGGTAAAAAAATTGTGAATGAGCAGTTCCTCTTGAATAGGCTTGCCCAAGCTGCAATCGACAATTACACAATGATGGTTGTCCTGTCCAGAGCCACTGATTCATTGAACCGCAATCTTCCTTCAGCAGAACACGAAAGACTCCTCACTGAAATTTGGTGCCAGGAAGTAAGTCTTTTGATCAGCATCATGAATTATTTCTAAATATTTAAGTACTTCAGTCATCGCACTGTATTATTTAATTAGGTCTCTCCCTAAAATTCTTAACCTAAGAAACCAGCAGTTTTGTATAACCTCTTTAGGAGTACAAAACTTGAGGTATATCTCTGCAAGTAAGGCTGTGCGAATATTCGAAAATCTCGATTATTCGAGTCCGAATAATTTTTCCGATATTTGATTCAAACTTGAACTTAGAAACCTCGAATAATCAAATTATTCGACAACATTGACGAAACTTTAAATATCAAAAAGAAAGACCAAATTTACTTCTGATATTCGAACATTCGGCCATCATGATGATGTATTAGGAGGAACTCGATCTGGCGCGCAGTTCAAACTACTTCTTTTGAAGTTAGGTGAACTAAGGCCAACATTTCATTGGTTTGCAACAAATGGTAGCAATTTTTTCCAAGGTCTATCATCGAAGCAGTCTTGGAAAATTTTTTGATAGTTCTTCTAGGGCTTATTTATTACTAAAACATCCCAGTTTTTGAAGTAGAGTTTAGAATAATATATAATTTAGAATCTCCTATTTAGCTTCTCATTTTTCTGATTTCATATGGAATCATTTTTTTTTTTTTTTGGAATCATTGGAGATCAAATTTCGAACAATGTAATATTTGGTGTATGACAATCGTTTTTTTAGAGCTGCATTAAAGTGTCCTCTCTCTGTTTTAGGCTTCAGAACGAGTAGCGGCCAATTTAGGTGCCATCCAATCCAAAGATAAAATAGACCTGTACTCAAAACTTAGCCAAGCAGCAAAGAATATCTGTGCCAATGGTGGCTTTGTCCAGCAGAACCCACTCCAAATCTAGATGTCTGATTACGTGGATCGTTTCTACGAAATGTGGATTTTTACATCCAAATTAAAAGGTTTGTATGCAACATTTCTACAATTTTGAGATGCCTCTAATTGTTAAACAAGCTGCTGGTTCCAACACTACTGTGTTGGAGAGCTCGCCTTTGGGAAACTATTAACAACTATTAATGATTTTTTCTGAAATTGTATATGTATTAAATGAATCTTTACCCAATTATCAGAGGTTACATGCCGATGCAAAATGTTATGACGTAATTTCATATGACAAATTTTTCACATTACAATAAATAAAGAGAAATAAAGAGAGAGAAATGGAATTATCTTTTATGAATGTGATTTTGCGGCAAATGTTGCAATGGCTATTTTTGCCATCGCATTTTTGTTTCTGGCTTTCATCGTTGATAAGCTTTTTCTTAACTTGTCAACAATGTAATGAAACCATATGATTTAATTTTAATTTTTTTTTTTAAATCAAGTCGCCAACTTGAATTAAGGTTATACTTTGTTAAGCTGGCAGTCTGAAATTCTGAATTTTTATCGGCACAGAGTTCAAAGAAACTATAATTTAGCACGGTTTGGAGGAACGTTTCTGCCATAATTCTTACACAATACTTATGGTATACACTAAGAGCTGAAAAGGAATTCACTTGAATTTTAGCGTGGAGCTCGAGAGACCACTTCAAGCCTTTGTATGCGAGTGGCTCAATGGAGCACATCACGCCTTTGTAGGTATGGGGTGGCTCAATGGAGCACCTCGCGCACTATAAATAGCACGGAGCTCGAAAGAGCACTTCATGCATCTGTATTTTAAGGTTAAAACGAACTCTAAAGAAACTCAATGCGAGGCTCAAACGAATTCTCAAGCATTCTAAATGCGAGGCTCAAACGAATTCCCAAGCATTCTTGATGCGAGGGGCTCAAACGAATCCTAAAGCATTCTTAATATGAGGTTTAAACAAACTCTGAAAGGATCCCAATGCGAGTCTCAACCGAGCTCTCAAGCATGCAATTATTTTGAGGTTAATTAACCTTCTATGGTACCAATAACGGCAATCTTAAGGATTATCCATTAATTATGCGCAAATCTCAATCTTAGTCTTAGTAACTTAAAATTAATTGAACAAATTATTAAATCACGTCGAGGTCACCATGTTTTTTATTTTAAGAAATAATAACAATTGCAAGTACAACTGCACACAAAAACTGCATTGAAAAGATAAGAGGATGATAACATACAATTAGGTTATTACTCTATATAAAGCTGCTGTTCCCACTCACTCTGCCCCCCTAGATAAAAATTGGCCGAAGCGATTTCCTTTAAAATTGGTACACCGCTTAGCTATTGTAATGAGGAGTTGATTAAAATTAGTCCCGTTCAAATCCGCTGCCTCGGATGCCCGCAAGAGCGAAAAGTTATTCTCCATATAGTATTACATTGGAGATACGCGGTTGTTTACGCGCATCGCGCCGAACAGGTTCAATCCTGTTGCGTGACGTCACTGCCTTATAGACGAAATATAAGGTTTTAGGAGGTATTTTTCGACGAATGTTTGTGAAAATTGGTAAGCGGGGGTATTTTTCTCGGGGGATCTCGAATTTTTGGTCGGATTTTCAAAATCTCAAAATCCAAGATGGCGGCCGTGGCCTAAAATGCTAAGTCGGCTCCTGTTTGATCGATTTTCGTGAAACTCGGTATACACGGTATTTTTCGACGAGAAACTCGAATTTTTGGTCAGATTTTCAAAATTTCCAAATCCAAGATGGCGGCCGTGGCCTAAAATGCTAAGTCGACTCCTGTTCTATCGATTTTCGTGAAACTCGGTAGCCAGGGGTACTTTTCGACGGGGAACTCGAATTTTTGGTTAGATTTTCAAAATTTCAAAATCCAAGATGGCGGCCGTGGCCTAAAATGCTATATCGCTTCCTGATATCGATTGATTTTTGTGAAATTCGGTATAAGGGGGTATATTTCGACCCGAAATTAGAATTTAAGGTCCGATTTTCAAAATTCAAAAATCCATGATGACGAACGTGGTCTAAATTGCTATCTTGGCTTCCGATCCATCGATTTTTGTGAAATTCGGTAGGGTAGGTAAGGTTTTAGGAGGTATTTTTCGACGAATGTTTGTGGAATTTGGTAAGCGGGGGTATTTTTCTCGGGGGATCTCGAATTTTTGGTCGGATTTTCAAAATCTCAAAATCCAAGATGGCGGCCGTGGCCTAAAATGCTAAGTCGGCTCCTGTTTGATCGATTTTCGTGAAACTCGGTATCCTCTGGTATTTTTCGACGAGAAACTCGAATTTTTGGTTAGATTTTCAAAATTTCCAAATCCAAGTCGGCGGCCGTGGCCTAAAATGCTAAGTCGGCTCCTGTTTGATCGATCTTCGTGAAATTCGGTATCCTCAGGTATTTTTCGACGAGAAACTCGAATTTTTGGTTAGATTTTCAAAATTTTCAAATCCAAGATGGCGGCCGTGGCCTAAAATGCTAAGTCGGCTCCTGTTATATCGATTTTCGTGAAATTCGGTATCCTCAGGTATTTTTCGACGAGAAACTCGAATTTTTTATTAGATTTTCAAAATTTTCAAATCCAAGATGGCGGCCGTGGCCTAAAATGCTAAGTCGGCTCCTGTTATATCGATTTTCGTGAAACTCGGTATCCAGGGGTATTTTTCGACGAGAAACTTGAATTTTTGGTCAGATTGCCAACATTTCCAAATCCAAGATGGAGGCCCCGCACGAAAACGCGGTCCGGACTCCTAGAACATCAATTTCTGTAAAACTTGGTGAAAAAGAAGATTAAGACATAGATGTTGTCTCCTCATCAATGTTAAAAACTGTGCGGGGCGGTGGCGGCTCGCGGAGCGAGTCGCAAGTTCGTCGCGAAGCGTAGAACTGGGGTCCAGGGGCACTCCCCGGCTAGACGTGTCAGCTCGCAAAGCGAGCTAATCACGACTAGTTTGATATAAAACCATAGCAACATGCTATGATATGCTCGGCCACTGGAAAGTGCTGCTCTCTAGTGTAGCAAACGAGGAACAATTAATCCTCAGTTGAATGAGGGAACGGAAATGTTCGACGGAGGAAAACTGTAACCCGCGAAAATTCAACTTTTAGACCTTGAAATCAATGGGATTTTGGGCGTTCCTCCGACGGCAACGAGAACCATCCATTCGTCGCCACGGACACTACCAATGCTAAAAGAAATCGATCGCAAAGAGCTCTCCCGAGTGGGCGAGCTCAAAAAGGTCATCATCTAACTCTATACCTTGCTGAACACCTCTGACAGTCAGTTTTTCCATCCTTGAAACAGAGCCTCTCTTCCAATATTCTTCTACTAACTTACATGTAATGCAATTTGCATCGTCCTTGTTTGCACTACAACCACCCAGTCATGAGCCGAACACAAAATTTCATTACCGGCAGGATGCTCACATATGCACATCTCCTCCATTTCTTCAACCCAAGTTCATCGCTTGGTCCATTCTCTCCATTCACTGGACACAAGTGTGTTACAGGTATATTTACCTTCATTGATTGATCACTGATTAATGACCTTTACTATTCAGAAGAGTGGGTCTTGGCGCCGGTGAGTTAATTTTTACTCACAGAAAGCTCCAGCACAAATTAATTACCAAATTACACCAAAACAGGAGTCGCGTCCCTTTTCGCGAGTTAAGACAACGCGGCTCAAGGATATCATAAACGGGAATAAAGATTACACAAATTGAAAGTTTTTAGTAATCTTTGATCAACTCACTCTCGAATTCCTCTCTCTGTTCTTTCTCTCATTCCGTTTGTTCCTTGCTACTCCCCCAATTCCGCGGTCTATTCCAGTTTATAATCTTTGCAATCAGTAAAAATGCATCCTTTATTCCCGTTTGAGACACTGCGGAGGCCTTAAATACGGGAACCAATCAGAAATGGATTCGTATTGTCTTTACTCCCAGTACAAGGAGACTCTAAACAGGGCAGAGGTCTTCTTGCCAAATGACACATGTGACGTGTCTCATAGCATATGCTAGTACTCTGACCTAAGTTAGCATAGTCCGTTGTTTAATGGACATGTTGATTCACAATGGTTCAGTTGAACGTGTCATAAAATTGTATTTATAAAGTTGAATAACATGTATATGGATCAGTGGAAGCAGAGGTCATACAGAAGTTAACGTGCTCAGTATGTCTTTGAATTTCAAGTGCATCCTGTGTAAATTTTTTCAAATGACCTAAGTTCCTTTTTTTTGCTTACCTAACAATTCTCTTACTTTGTTTCAGGCTGATACTGTGAATTACTACAAGTACCTAAGCAGTTGGACAAAACTCCTGCTGGATAAATATTTGTGTGGTTTACTCATCCAAACTCCTAGAAGGCTCTAAAAACAGTAGTTTAAGATTACCTAGTATTAAATATATCAAATTTAGTTTCAAAAGAATATAAACCATATATCCTTATCTGGTTAAACCTTTTAAAAAAATTCAATTATTATACAAAAAATTCTGCACAAAATTTTAATGATCTACCATTTGAAAATGTAACACTATCTGTTGAGCTTTACTTGGGATTTTCCATTTGAACCTGGTGCATTGTTAATACTAATTGTCAGCCCGATTGTGAATCATTTTAATGTTTTTAGTATTAGAGATCTGATGCATTTGTGCAAAATGAATTAATCGTCATAGCAATCAGATTTTTTCTTTTTGCGTAAATACGTTGGATCAGTTTTATTTCTAAGCAAACAGTATCAGGTTTTCTCTGTGGGTAAGACCATTAGAATAATTTTGTAAATTTTATTTTATGCATGATAGGTGTTATGAATTTAGTCTTGACTAACTTACTTGGCAGTATGGCATGATTTTTGTCCTAATACGACTTTTCTATCGCTCAAGTACCATTCCTCCCCTAAAAAAGTTTCAAACCATGTCAGGAATTTTTAAAATCTTTCCCTTTTTGATAATTTTTATCTATGCTTCTCTTGAAATGTCGGAGTAAATTTTCTCTTCTACCATTTGTACAGTCAATTCATGATTCATACCGTCGCTTAATTTAAAAATATGTAATTGAACCTTTTTACAGTACATCCAAGTGTAAATAACCAATTGATGATAATTGATGTCTGTGCATCCGATAAATCATGAATGCATCTGATTTTGTTGTATCTAGGAAAAGTTTTTTTATTTTTTTAAATAAATCAATTCTCTTGTTGTTTCCTAACGTTTGGCATACATCTCCCACTTTTCTCACTCCAGAACTTTTTCACCAAATCTGTTTAAATTAGATGAAATTACAATGTCTGCCTCTGAACTTCTTAGACTTTATAAAGGCTCTGAATAATTTTAGCAATATCTTCATCAGATAACGAAGTTAATTTGGCTCTGACTAATTCTCAAGTAATGATGTTAACCAGCGGCATATCAATACGCACATTATATAACCTAACTACCTACATCAAAAGTTTTTGTTGATTCTCCGTGATGTAACTGACTTTTTCTCAGCAGAATGAAAAAGATAGCATCACTATTCTAATATGTAGCAATGCTTTCTCTCTATCAGCTGCATTAAGCATTTGAAAAAGAAGAAATTTCCAATCCTTCTATGATCCAAGATTAGGGAAGTAGGCGTATTTCTTATTCAGTGAACCTTTCTTAGTATAAAACCTGTCACTGCGTTATCCTCTGCAATGTGCTCTCTCCTTTCAACATGATCAAGGAAACAGATATATTTTAGAACAATTTTCCAACTAATAACTTCAGCTTCATGTACAACAGGAGATCCCTGTTAGCTGTAACTTTTCTACTTTATTTTTGTATGTTTAGTGAAAATTGTGATGTCCAGGCACTCTCAAGTCTGACCTCATCGCACTGAAAGTTTACTTTTCTCCCACCTGTGTGGTACAAAATAATTAAAACAATTATTTTTGTTGAAATTTGCTGTTTTTTTCTTAACTAACGTTCATTTTTTCTAAAGTAGCATGGATTTTGGCATGATGAACAACCTGTCCGCAGATGATTAGGTCTTTCACACCCTGTGCCTAAACTTAATTCCAATTCATTCTTGTGGTTGTAATGTATTTTTGCAGCAGAGAGGATGCCACGACTGTGTTTTAATTTTCATGAACAGCAAATGTCATACGATCAAACGGTGCTGTGTATCAATGTGTCAAGATCATATGCTGTTATTCGTCCAAGTCATCAAATAAGCCAATCACAACATCCGACCTTGATATATTGATAGCACCAATTGATCGTACGACAAGAGCTAATAGGTCATTAGCGTTAGCACATTCATTTGTAGTCCTGGACTTATGACAAATTTTATCAAATTCCATAAAAAGATAGCCCTTACAGTTTATATAGATTATAATCTTTTCTCTATTATGACGGACAGTTGAAGGATAACTATGCTTTCTGGAGCTCTAGAATATAATTTTTGAAAAAAGGGAGGACCAGTAAATCAAACGACCTTGAATTGCTTATTCACAAGCAATACTGTCTTCAGTATTTGCAGATATTCTAGGCAGCCAGCCTTCATTAAATTTCCGTTGCCTCTCTTAAATTTTACACACTGTAACAGTATGCTCCTAGAACTTCTAAGCATCATGATATTGAACATATTCTTCAAAATATTTAAGTGATTAGATTTTGTGGATGCAAGGGATGGATGTATGATTCAGGACTGACATTTTCAGACAATTTCAAGGAAAATTCAGAAGGAAGAATGAACAAAATGGACCCGGTTTTTTTCTTCTTTTATCTTCCCTAACCAATTGGAAAATTTTTGCAAAAGTAAAAAATTAGCGTCTTCTACGATTTTCTTTTTTCAACTGGAAAATCCGAAAAGTCCGGAAATAGTACTAATTTTTTAAGGGCGGTTCGGAAGTACTGATAAATTCCCTATGAAGCTCTGGAATTTTTTGCTTCTTGCCAAGGGTGTTTATTTGAAACAGCCTAGAAAATATGCAATACCTCGCGCAATGATTTTTGGTGCAGTATTTTCCGGCTACATCAGATTGTAAAGCCAGTTGATCCTCAGGCCACCAATGAGCTTCTAATTTCCTAGTCACGTCATTTTTCTCGCGATTTGCGCGTGAATTTCGACTATTTTCTAATCTCGTCTCTCAAAAGTACCAAAAAAGCACTGAATTTTTTGGAAAGGTACTGAAAAAGTACTGTAAAAGCACTTGATATTTGCCAGCCAGTTTTAGTGGACCTGTCCATCCTATTTATGCGACACAAAAATCCCGATATGGAAAGTTGGCAGTTTTGAAAACGCCTTCAATTTTGGCGTGATACCTCACGCATTCCGGAGAGTACGAATAGTTGTATCGTTGCACCCTAGCATTGCAATGGAATATTTGGACCGAGTTTAACAGAAAGGAACCAAGCCACATCACCTATAGCCAAGTTGAACTTGGCAATTCAATTTTTTACGAGAGAATGCTTGTTCGGATTTCTCCGAAAATTTTAAGGAATTTGCTTCGTACCATGGAAAATTTTCACTGAAATTTGCACGAAAATCCGCACAACCGTTTTCATGTAAAAAATTAAACTGCCCAATTAATATTGGCAATAGCTGATGTGGCTTGGTTCCTTTCTGTTTAACGCGGTCCATTTGAAGTAGCTTTCACGCTGGCCTTTTCGGTTTTCCTTGGCCCCTATTGCAGTTTTGACCGCATTTTAGTGTGCTTACGTTAGGACTGTACTCAGCAAATGAAAAATTTGTGTAGAGGAATTGAAAATAAAAAGCTGTAAGAAACATAACTAAATAAAAGGAACTCAAATTAACAACAAAATACAAGGTCAGTAACAAACGCATTTAAAAAGCTAAAACAGAACGAAAACACATCCGAGAAAATTACACGCGTGCATTATCAACTGGAACGAAATCTATTGACAAAAAATTAAAACAAGGAGATGTGCACCTGTTGCAGTAGCTTGTAAGATCAGGAACTCCATTTATCTCATGCTTCGAATTTTATGCGACTCGAGAACCCTGATATGGAAAGTTGGCAGTTTCGAAAACGCCTTCAATTGTGGCGTGATACCTCACGCATTCCGGAGAGTACGAATAGTTGTATGCTTGCGCCTTAGCAATGCGATTGAAGAGTAGGTAATATTAAATCAGCCTCCACGCTGGGCTTTTCGGGTTTCCTTTGCCGCTAATGCTGTTTTGACCGCATAGTTTAAGTGCTCTCAAACTAGGATTGTATTTAGAAAATGGATACTTTTAATAGAATAATTGAAAATAAACAAGCTGTGAGAAATGTAACTAAATAATAGGAACTCAAATCAACAATCAACTTGATCGGCTTGATTCGAGGTACCAAAAAAGTACTGCATTTTTTCTGCTCATTACCTAAGTACCTACTAAATTTTTTGGAAATAAGGTACTGAAAAGGTACAGTAAAAGTACTTAATTTTTATCAGCCAGTTTCAGTAGACACTCTGGGAAAGTAACGACCAAATTTTAAGGAGGGTATGAGTTCGATCGACAAGAATCGATCGAAAAATAAAAACGCGAATCGATCGACAAATGATTTAAACAACCTGTGTCGATTCGATAGAAAAACAAAAAGTAAACCGTTTTACGCAATTAATTATAAAAAAACCACTGTCAATCTCATCGACATGAATCGATCGAAAAACAAAAACGTGGACCGATCGAGGCGATTCGATTGAAAGCCGCGAGTCGATCGATAAACCTGTGAATCGATTGTTCTTGATTTAGGATTTTTATCCGTGAATCCCCGAGGTTGCAGTAAGCGCGATAAATAGCGATTTTATCGGTTGGTTATCGCGATTATATCGGTGGCAGTATATCTAGATATTATCGCATTCAAAATTGCGATATATGGCGATTAAATCGCAATTTTTTGTTCGATAAAATCGCGATCAATTTTCGTCTATAAAATCGAGATTAAATCGCCATTTATAGCGATTTTTATTTCGAAAATATCGCGATTAATTGCCAGGGGGTTAAAATCGAGATTCCATCCCGATAAGATCGAAGATAATAACTTAGATGTTGCTGTTCCTAGCTATTTTTTCGCCAATAAAATCCCAATATATAGCGATTTTTCCGTTTAGAAATGCTACTTGGGCCGATCGAAAAATTTGTGAATCGGTAGACAAAGCCGTGAATCGATCGGAAAACCTGTAAATCTCGTCATATCTAACTGGCCCGCGGCTTACTGAAAACAGCTGCCTCGTGGGTTGTATGGGGCAGGTCGAGCTTGGGATTGTAGATCTGCAAACACATCTTAAAATCAGAATAAGACTTCAAAGAGGGAAAAAAAGGAACAACATCGAGTATCAAACTTTCAGGCAGTAGAGCGGAGCATTCCGAGGTCATGCCTCGCGTCATCGCGCCTTCAATTTTGCATATGCATCACGGACATCCATCAAGTACGAATAGTTGTATCTCTGCGCCGTCATCAACGCGCGTCCTCCCCTTAATCTATTCTCCTATTTTGTTTGTTTCCGTTTCTATTTTTTTGTGATGGTGCCTCAAAGGCCAAGTGAGGAACACGACGGAGGACAGCGACGCCTTCTAAGCAGAAATGTAAGTACTGCAATTTATAAAAGAAGGGTTTTGAGGACATTTTTCCCCCAAAAAACCAACGTTTTGAATTTAATGAGAATCTTGTCAATGGAAGCAATTGAACAAATCTTCTGGACAAAGTGCTAAAAAGTACACATTTACTGATCAAGGAAGTTATTCTTAACAGTACGACATTCTATAAGAATTTTTGCAGCTGTGAAGTCAACGCACGCGTGTGCTAAAAATAAGTTGAAGAACTTGAGCTCCCCGAAGTCCAGAAACCAAATTCCAGAGAATTTGCACAACAGAGAGAGATTGTTTGCATATTCACGTCCAAGTAAATTTGAAATGAGAAAATAAGAAGACAGTAAATGGACTATATTTTGCAATCGGGAACTACAACTTCTGGCTCAGCTTAAAAACAAAGTGTGTACCATTAGTTTCCCTACGCACGTAAGTTTTTTTAAGGATGAGACATTATAATAATTCTTAATTGCAAAATGGAGTCCAAATAACTTTCCGGGGATGGCTTAAATGGATCTTCATTATGAAACAATTTGCACTTAAAGTTTTTACATCTGTTTATACATTTACTACTTACTTGAAAGCTTTTCTGGAGCGGTACTTCTCCTCTGTGCAATGCTTCAAAGGTGTGTATGATTTCAAGATTTTGGCCTTTAAATTTTAGGTCCCATTCCGGCTGTTGAGTCTCTCAGTGGGTCCGTCGACCGTGAAATTCGGATACAGACCTACTTTCCTAAAGCATTAAAGATCAGGGAAAATGGAGGGTATGGAGATTCTGTTACAAAAGTTGCGGATCAGGTATTGATTCACCTGGAGGAACCAGACACTTTAATGTCACGTGTCAAGGAAAACCTGGAATTTTACAAAATGTCAAAAAATGTTCATATTTTGAAAAATCTTTATTATTTCACTTTTCTTCTCATAGATTACAGGATCTCGGGAATTGCTCAGTTTTTAATTTGGGAAATTATCAAAAAACTAGGAGGCTACGTCCCCTGACGGCCTCGCGGTCCAACCCCTAGAAGCGCTTCGCGCCTCTCAGGCGTTACGCATTACGCGTTATTCTAATAATTTTACATTACAGAGTCAGACAGGGGTTGATTTGCCGTTAAAACTGCCGGTAATCAACGAATGTTTATTTTAGGTCAGGGACTTTGCAACCTAAAAATTTCTTCCGAAAAGTGCAAGGAGCTCCATATTTCATTAATCTCCGAGAAAGTTCTCTCCTACCGTGCAATTTGTCATCATTCATAAAACCCAGAAGTGCTCTTCGGATGAGGTGGGCATTGACGTAAAATACGACTGAGCAACCAACTCGAGAAGGTGAGGGCGGACAAGAAAATTGGGACTCTTAAATCGTCAAAACTGGAAGAACTTGGAAGCAGGTGGGCTACATTAATTGTTATCCTTCCGAACAAATACAAACGCGAGCGAAACGAACGGACTCCCACATTGCCGCGCAACAGAAGAACGCCGTATGTGCATTCCGAAGTTGCCAAATTTGTCCAGAAAAATACGGATTTCGCCGCAGAACTTTTACCCTTTTTTTAAAAAAAAAAATTCGAAGAATTTTCCTCGTACCTGAATCTAGTGTACCTGAAAATGTAAAGAGAGAATACTTATAACTTTCCTAAAAGGTGAAATTTTTAAATGAGGAAATTTGGCAACGCTCAAATGCACTTGCGGTGTTCTTCGTACACGCCTCCCTCCCGCTCACACCCCTCCGAGTTAAATCCGTATGATCCCATTGTTTCCTTCGCTCCACTCCGACCGCCGACCGCTCCTCCTCCGGAAAAGTTCAACTTCGCGCGGGTAAGTTCCGAGTTAATTTATAAATTATAAACTTGTCAAAAAGGTTTAAGCGGAATGGAAGCGTAATATTGTAAATTTGGTCCATTTTTGAGACCGGTTTCGCTTTCCGTGCCCGTCACCGCGGTCTCATCCATTATTTCCTCGCTCGCCTGACACAAGGGCGTAACTGCTCAGTGAGATGAGCCCGGAAAAGTATTGAGTTGTATGGAAGATAGGGTTCATTGCAGAGTGTAGTTACGCCCTTACGTCAGGCAGGCGACGATTTCGGCTCCTCCTTCCGCCACTTGACAATAGAACTCCTTCGAGTTTGGATTTGGGTCCCTAATAAACGCCCCCCCCCCCCCAGCTCCGGCCCCCTCTCCTTTCAGAAGTTACGTAAGGAGATCGCTGGATAAAGTAGTTGGAGCCAACCTCCGTTTAAGGATCATATACTTTATTGAGTGGGAGGCAGTGTTTTGCGATAAATCGATTGATTTGTCATTTAAACCTATGGAAAAGTATCGATTAACACACTGGAAAAGAAAACGCATTGGATCTAGAGTCCAGACTCTTAAAAACATCGACATGAAAAAATAGTCTCGATTCAATCAGAATCTAGCTTAAATCAAGAACCAAGCCTCTTAATGTAAGCGGATTTCGATTTGATTCAAGCAAAAATCCGATTGAATCAAGAGTATTTTTTCTTGTCAATGTTTTTCAAGAGTCTGGACTCTAGATCCAATGTGTTTTTTTTTTTTTTTTTCCAGTGCAGGGTGTTAGCAGCGAACACCTTAATAATCGATTATTTACCGTAGTTTCAAATGGGGTACATACCGATACATCGCAAAGCACGCCATGCCACTGGTGGGAGGGGGGGAGGCTCTCCTCTCCTCGAGAGAGTCAAAAGTCACTTGCGGACCGACTATCGGAAAGACCTCGAAAATTTAGAAAAAAAAGCACCGGTCTCATCTATAAATATTTCGACATTGTGGGTTTTTTTTGCGCGGAATCTAGCAGTGGCGTGGCGTGAATGATCGATCGTCGATTTTTCCCTATTTGAGGCCACGGTGAAGAATCGATTGAACAGAGCAGCGGCGTGCTGCCAGCGCGAGAGGCTCACTGGCGCCTACAAACCTAAGTGGATACTTCACGCATTGCACAATGCTTGAAGTATTCACTTAGGTTTGTAGGCGCCAATGCGCGTTTCGCGCCTGCCGGCCGGCCGCCGCCCGCCACGCTGTGCGGCGGCGCCTGAAGCAACTATTTTACAACAAAGGTGTTGCACAGTATCATACGAAACTGAACGTATTAAGAATGACAGGCATCCTTCAAAAGTACAGATCTTTCCTCGCAAAATAAATCAAGATACTTAAGGAAAAATCTAAGAGCCTTTAGCTGAGGCAAATATAGAGGTTCATCTGGTTCAGGTATAACAAGGTGGGAATTTCTTGAAAGATAATTAAGTCCTGTTACACCAAAGAGGTGTAGAGAGTTTTAGTGAATTTTGTCTCATGGAATTGACACTCCCCCATTTTTACCAAAACTCTCAAATATATATTATTCTCCGTTAGACCAAACAGACAAAACAAAAAAACAATTAAACCCTCATTCTTCCAAGACGGTATATATTTTCATCCAAAAACGTCGTGAGCAATTGTCGTTTGTATTTACATGTGGGCTCAACTGGCATGTGGACCAAAACTCCCGTGCCGAAAAAACGCGTGGACGTAAATTACTGGAAAAAATAGGTGAGTGGACAAAAAATCGTTGACGGAATGTCCTATAACCTTAATATTTGCAGTTAAAATCTGTTTTAGTCAAAAATTCCATGTTCGAGATGGGGGACCCAGATATTTCGAACGGAGGGGGGTATATTATATTAATATTTTATCTAAGATTTATTTGAATTTTGGTCTTTGTTAATTTTTTTACTCAAATTTTTAAACTTGATTTTATTCATTTGCCAATCTTTATTACAACTCTTAAAATGTATTACAATGAATTTTATTTTATTTTCAAATATATGTTGTTTCCTTTTAACATATTTTCATTTTTTCTTATTTTTTTCATCTCTTACTCTGTTTGGTAATTACTTATGAAATTATTAAACAATGTAGGGGTCCTTTGCGACTGAAAATCTAAATGTATAACTATAAGTTCGTCCGTAGGTCTAATCTAAGTCAATTGAATAATTTTATTGTCGATTTAAGTTCACCTTCCAATATCTCCTATTTTTGGAATTTTGGGTCTTTGTTGGGTCTTTTAATGTTGAAAGGGGGCCCGGGAGGCTTTCCTAAAATTTTTTCGAAATTTTAAAGCAACATGTAACATGCAGTTTGAGTCAATTTCGTCGGGAATGATAACCAAATATTGGCGTCCTGCCTTCCTCTTCTCTCGTCCTTCTCTCTTTCTTTCTTTTTCTTCTTCTTTTTTGGGGGCAAACCGGGGGGGGGGGGGGGTTGGCGTACGCCCCCTGGATCCAGCAATGCAGTCCGTTCTCTAAGAATAGCTAGTTCTAAGATGCATCTCGTCGCTCAGCTTTAAGTCAGGTAAAAACTGCAGTGCTAATCTTTTTAATCGCGGCTGCGTAGCACTCGAAAGATCTTGTCATTACCCACTCTCTTATCGTGAGAAAATCCGAACGGTGATAAAGTAATTACTTGCATCCTCTGATGATTAATTTCTTCCTCTTGATAATGAGAACTTACACTCGAAGCAAAATTGCATGCAGTAAAAAGGGTACACACACTAACGTAGTTAAGCCGCTCGATACATATTGGGAGAAAAAAATATCACTGCAACGATAACACCTCTCTAATTTATCTATGTTATGGCAGATTACCTACGTTCCGCACTAGCTCTTGAAGATGTGCTAAATTGTAGCTATTCACGCAGTGTATTTTATCCTCGAGCGAAAGTAATTTGTTTGAAGCTCATAAGTTAACAGGGCCACATTAATATTTCAAGTATAGTGTTGTGCGTATAAACAATACATATATTTAAAATCAAGTTTTGGATACTTCGACTGAATAATTCACTAGCGGTAAACTTGTTTGTTTCGAAACATGTGTGCTCATTGGATCCCATTAAGTGTTGAACGTGAAAGTTATCAGTAATCAAGGTACCATATACATTAACCGTAAGTTTTTGTAACTGATTGCAAAAATTGGGGCATCAGTACTGTTCAATTTAATTGAGATATTTATATCACTGTCCTGATCATTGTTATATGAGCAGATAATGTATATGAACATTATAGTGTGTTAGTGATTTCGCCAACGTGCGCTCAAAATTCAATCAGAAACTGCCGAAAACCTACTCAAATCTTGCGTGTGTCGAACAGCAATTATTTTTGTCAAGTACCTACAAAAAGCAGTTCCAAGATGCCAAGATATTTGAAATTTTAATGTATCATATTTGGTAAGATTGTCCAATTACGGTACATTTTCACGCCTTTATGTTCACATAACAATGACCTAAATAGCTCGCTGTTTACGCTTTGGAGCACAATAAACTATATTCAGTCCTGTTGGAGTATACTTCTGTACAGTGTCTTTGACAGCAAAATCACTTTTCGATCATCGACATTTTTTCAAAAATTTCCCGGTAAATGTCACTAGCAATTTGAGGAGGGGCTATTCCACCTCAGAGCCGGGAATCCACTGCTTAAAATATAGTAATATTGATGAAATAGCGATCACTTCTCTCAGGGCCTTTATGAACAGTGCGCCTTAAGAGAAAAAATTTTGCTGCTAATTTGAAACGCTCCCAAGATTTCATGTGATTATTTTTACAGAAGTAAATACTCAAGACACCACCTGCGACTAAGTGGAAAGGACGAGAGTAGGAAACGATGGCGCTTATTAAGCGAGTACACCAAAAACCCACTGACGGCCGTCCTCCAATCACGTATCGTATTCAAGTGGTCGATGAACCTTTCTTCAAGGAGGCTGCCAATTTCATGATCGAGAATTTTCTTCCAACGGAAAATATATGCTCATCAATCGGCAAGTAGACGAGGCCATGAAGGTAAAAGGCTCGTAGCAAATAGCAAAAGGCAATAGCAGGTGTAAGACGAAAAAATCGCCTCCAAAACAAAGAATATGCAGCCCCGCGACTGCGATGTCTCTATAGTTGCTGTTCAAAATCAAAAGGGGGCAAACTATGCAAACTTGCAAGACGAGTAGGTACAGACGAAACCTCGCAACTATTCGTTGTAACATGGAAGACAAAAAACATGTATCTAAACACGTTGCAACGTCGTATATTTCTTGTTAAATCTTGGGGTTTTAAGAGAAAATAAATGAGGTTTCTTTTTTGAAATTTCTACTCACCTTTCTTCAACCTGACCGGAACATGTAGTTAGTGTTAATTTCGAGCAATAACGGGCATTTTCCCTCTATAAAAACATGAGAGGAACTCGGATATTTATTCAGACATTGCAACCATTATGCATGCCTCCCGATTTTTATCATGCATATCTGTCCCGAAAATGTGAAATCTACTCATAGGTATGTGTGTTGGTAAAAACGCAGAAAAAGACGGAGTAACGTTGTTTTTCTTTTGGCCCCCAAAACAGAACAAAGTAAAAACTTCAGTAAATGAAAGAGATGATAAGTACTTTGTTTTATTAGACATTTTATTTAAACTTTTTACGAGCCTGAAATTCAATGTGACTGTGAGAATGTTAACTCGTTTTTCGCAAAACTACATGACGATGGTGTAAAGATGCGTTCCTCGGTTTACGGTTTTACAGACTTCCTGTCATGCTTTATTTTCTACATGAAAAACTACTGAACGTAATACTTTGAAAATTTCAGTGATTTTTCTCTTTTTAATGATGAATATTCTGTAAAAACCCTAGGCAATGATGTTGCTTCCGTCTACTTTAAAAAAATATAATTGTAGTTGAGATTTAGACACACCGCAACCGAGATACGCATTTTTGTGGTTTCACTGTCAATAACCGTTACCTCTTTTCCCACAGAATCTTCATCTCCTAATTTTTCAGTACAATCTATAATTGAGATATTTTGCAACATCAAATCAATCTATGAAATTCACATTGAAGTGGATTGTAACGATTATTAACGGAAGTAATTATGTTACTTGCCTTAAGTACTGGTTGCAAAATTTTGATTCTCACTTATTGGCAATTTTGTTTTATTTGCAGGTTTGTTATCGGAAAACGGAGGTATTGAAACGGCGCGTGTTTTTTGGGAGAAGCAAGTAGCTAAAGGGATTTCCTTGGCTGCATTTTTAGAGAACAAAGATGGGGGCAGAGGAAAAATGATCAGCTGTAACGTTTTGGAAGTAGAGAGAAAAAATCAAGAGGATGAGTCTATGAAGGTGCGAAACCGGGTCACAATGCCACTCGATAGCGTCTTCTAATCTTAGAGAACATATTTTGTTTTTCATTATCACATCCGAATAGAGAGTAGAGATAACACACATTAGTACAAGTCTGTAATGAAAAAGAGAATTCGTTATTTTTTGTACTTCCGTATGTAATCAGTTGAGAGGTTGCAATTTATTTATTTTTCTTATATTTACTTATTTTTCAATCAGCAAATTAATTTCCTATCGTTATCCAGTATCACCCGAAACTTCAAGAAATTTGAAATGAAATTCAGTTGAGAAGACTCGAAATGGACAGCTGGACCAGGCCAGGTAAAGCTTCACGGAAAAAAAAGAATTGCTGATTCAGCAATTCAATTGCTAAAGACAGTGAATGCAATGTTTCAACGCAGATTTCACAACAAAAAAATGCTAATTTAACCACCCCCGTGGTTAAATTAGTTTACAATGTGGTTAAAGTAGCTTTTTTTTGTTGTAAAATCTGCGTTGAAACATTGCACTCACTGTTTTTAGCAATTGAATTGTTGAATCAGCAATTTTTTTTTCCGTGTAAGCTTTAAAATAAAGCTCAAGCTTTCATTTACATACACGAGAGCCGTTTTACAGCCCTTTCAACTCCATCGTTCTACTACTAACCGCGCTACAGTCTTTTTTTCTTTCCTCACCCCTGCAAGGAGTTGGTATCGGCACTCCCTTATTTCTTGCAAAACCCTATGTCGCCACCCTTAAACTACGCGTCCCCTTCGTCTCTTCCCATGTGTAATCCAAAATCGAGCATCTTTTTTGGCTGCCGTTGCTTTCGTCATTCTGTTTACATTACACACTGAGTAAACATGACTTAGGAAATAACGTCATTTTAAACTTTCATGATCTGACACCCTGATGGGGATTGTATTAATACAGCAAAGCACATGCTTCATCCGAAGTAGCTTAGTGCAATGAAAATATTGAAATTAAATTGCAATTTAATTTCAATAAAATTTTAATTTCTTTCACCATTGAATTGCAATATTTTTACATCATTTAGTCGATTTATGCCAATTTTAAGCAATCGACAAAATGAGCTCCATGTGTCAGAAAGATAGGCAATATGCAATGCGATGACACATTGCAACTTATATCAACTTTATTACAGTAAGTTTCAATAAATTGGGCCCCTTCAAATAGGAGCTAGGCAACATACACAACACTCAGTGGACATGCAGTATTTTTACCATGCAATGGAGATGTTGCAGGTGTGAGGGATTTGCGATTTGACCACTGATTCTTATGTAAAAGTTCGCGAGAAACACGATGGTGCCACTGGTTTCCTCTGAAATCACCTATCAAGCTCAAAAAAAGCTCTCTAGTTGAGGCCAAAATGGAGGGGATATCCCACCCTACCCTGAGAGTCCACGTCGCTACATCAAGACAAACTCTCCATGCAAAGATAGGGAGCTAATACATTAGCAGAATTGCCGTGTTTTCAGTTTTGGAGTCCCCAAATAAAGTGGCACCCCTGCTAAATGTATTTGCTGCCCAGTGGCGTAACGGGCGCCCCCGCAGACCCTGCTATGCAGGGGGGCCCAGGCGCCTAGGGGGCCCTCGGCCGCCGGAATTTTTTTTTCTCTCTCTCTTTTTGATGCTTAGCTTTGGTTTCAAACTTTGGGCCTTTACTTACCGAGATGGGGCTTCTTCCTCTGATTTTTATTGTTAGCACGGAGCATTTTATACTTCTTTCGGACTGTTCCTAACTTTTTCTTTGCTGGAGGGCCCCTGCCTTGCAATGTCTACTCAGTGATTACTAAACATTTTTTCTTTTTTGTCACTTTTCGTAATTCGGGCTTTGGGAGATCCAAGAACCTAAAGGGCCCCAAGGCTCTCGGGGGCCCTTTGATTCTTGGGCCCTGGGCTGGGCCCCTGCCACCCTCTAGATCCTTGATCCTTTAGGGGCCCCATTTAATCGGGTAAGGGATCCGGGACGGTGAGGGGTGAGGCATTCCAAGTCCGTGATTTGAGATGTCTCGGGCAAAAAAATGGGAAGGGGCGGGAGCGGGGGGGGGAATAATTTTGGAATTTTATCGACATGGGGGGGGGGGGCTAGAAAAAATTTTGCGGGGGGGCCCAGCGGAAGTCCGTTACGCCACTCCCTATCTTTGCATGGAGAGTTTGTTTTGAAGTAGAGGTGGACTCTCAGGGTAGGGTGGGATATCCCCTCCATTTATGCCTCACTTTGAGAGCTTTTTTTGAGCTTGGGAGATGATTTCAGAGAAAATCAGTGGCACCATCGTGTTTCTCGCGAACTTTTACATGAGAATCAATGGTCAGATTGCAAATCCCTCACACATGCAACATCTCCATTGCTACTTATTGCAATCTGTGCTATTTGGGATAGAGTAAGCTTTCACTTGAGCCCCATTTTTTGCAGGATCTGCCACTGATATCAGTTTTATCGTTATGCTTGCAGACGATCGAGCTTTCAGACAAGTTGAAGAAGATATTCCAGACTATGGAGGAAACAGAAGCGAAAGCGGATGTCTACACGTTGTACAACTGCGAGGCGTTCGTGCACGCTTACGGCCTGTCGGTGATGGCTGACTTCGAAAGACGAGGCATCGGAGCCGAGATGCTGATTGCGAGGGCGGAGATCTGCAAACAGTTGGACACACCGGTCAGCGCTACCGTTTTCACCGGGAGCGCATCGCAGAGGCTCGCCGAGAGGTGCGGCTACGAGACCATCGCCGAATTGGATATCACGACTTATCGAATCGATGGACAGATCGTCTACCCCAAACCCAAATGGCCGGTCATCAAGTGGATGGCAAAACGCTATTTTTAAGCATGGAAAGTAACCCACCTCGCACTGTTAAGAAAAAGATCATTCATTACAGGGAATGTAGAAAAGGAATGTGAAATGAGGGGCCTGGAGGACAAGGCGCATAAGTGCAGTTTTTGAAAAAATTGAGATATTATTGATTTCAAGTAAAACTAGTAGTCTTAATGCATATTCCGTGAAAAATTTGCTGCTCAACTCTCGAATGTTCATACGGCGCGGCGTTCCTCCTTAGCACGGTAGTGTAACATTCTTGCGTAATTTTGCAGCTGTTGACTCCAACGAGAGAAATCTTTCGTGAAGCACAAATACAAGACAGTATCATTTAAAATCATATCAAGCAAGGAAATATACGCATCACTTCCTTTCAAAATAAAACATTTATCGGAGGAAATTTGGCAACTCTCGAATGTTCATACAACGTTTTTTCTTAGCAGCAGCAGCTCACAGGCCCAAGTTAAGGTTAAAACGTCAATGGGTGGCTCATATTGAAAATCTCTCAAGAGGCTCAAAAGTAATACAGTGTCACATTCGTTAAAAAGCTCTTGACTAGATGAGGCCTGATTATACATAAACACTTTTCGGACGGGTAAGATAAGATTTTCCGAGCCGGCCTTGATTGACTCTTGACAAATTCTAGCTAGAGGACTCACATTTCAACGAAAGAGCCACCATCACCCATGCAGTTAAGCTCGCTCTCACTCAGCCGAGTGACTCTAAGTACTTGCAGGATTAGTTATTTCATCCACGGTCCTTATCGAGGAGGAATTCCTATTCTGATAATTCTTACGAGGTGAATTCATTCTTTCCACATCTATCGCATCGATAGAAGCAAACTAATTTAATAGGTATAATTATACATTGTTGCAAATAGCAAGGTATAAATTACATATGAAAATGAATAAAATAATATATGATAATCTATGATGTTTAATTAACTTTTTTCAATATATTTAATATGCAAGTAAGGTTAAGCCAATTTTATTTATTTTCATAATTTAGTAGGTATCTTCTTTCAAAATTATGTTTTTGATTTCATGTAACAACTCTGAATCGTTTAAGCTATTTCAACAGGCGGCGAGTAAACAGGGTGTCGAATGGCAGAGTTGTATAAAGAAATGAGAACAAGATAATTGTAATAACTGTCATAGGACTGCTTCTCTTGGGTCAGTCAAATTTTTTCATACAGTGTTCTCCTGAAGTTATGGCATACCATAAATTTTATTCACAGTTTAGGGGGAAAGACGCACAAAAACATTTAAATTTGTAGGTATTTGCACATGTACATGCATAATTTTTCTTAGAGGCACAAAAAGCGGGTCCCAAAGCTAATTTCGTTTAAAATACGCACGAGCACGTGTTTTAAAAGAGATTCTCTAATACAAGCAAATGCAATAAGTTTTTCAATATTCTTTTGATTATTCAAGCTGCTAATAATATTTGGTCAATTTTGCATGGTTCAATTGGTGCAACGTGCATGTGAAAAAGATATGATTCAAAAGAACCCAGCTTAGTGCTGTGACAGTGCTGCTGTGCAGCGTGTCTGCCACTGAAGTTGCCGTGCACTGAAATTGAAGGGGATTTTAACGCGGCGCCGTTACACTGCTGTGGTTGCAGGTTGCGGCATGCGGTACTTCGTTCTCATTCTGCGTGTGTGACACAGACTAGATGAAGATAGAAGGGGCCAGTATAAGCGGTATAACGCGTTGGATGACGCAGTTCATAGTGATTTTGAAAGATCATCGTCTTAATTAAGGAAGCTTCCTAAAAGGAAAAGAATTCTGACATATTGACGGAGAATATTAGACTGTGTCATAGAAATGGGAAATGCTTGGTTTAGTGCTGTGTGATGCCCATGTTATTGAACCTAGTGCTATCAAGAAAAAAAAAAAAACAGATCGGTCCTTGCTCTGACCAGAGACCAATAATTGAGATACCCCCTTGTGTTCCAAGAAAGGACATTTTACGAAATTATGGCGCACTGAGCTAACAGTACCAGGCAATGGTAAAAATCGGCGCTACAAAGTTTATAATCAGCTTTCTTTGACCAATTTTGTCGAACTAAACACGATATCTACACTATTAAGGGTCGGTAAAATCATCAGAAATTCCCGATGATCGGTAACGGGTCAGTTGCGCTAGTCACAAAATCATATTTTGATGCCTGATTGATTGTAGATCAGCTCAAAATAATAAGACCTGACCATACAGCAACTTTTTACTTTCAATATTAACCGAGATATCGCGCTTTGAAAAGTTCGATTTATGACGTCATCCACCGCGGTAGTGACACCCTTGATTTCTTCCACCTTGCTTTCCTCCAAGTTTCACGTTGATTGACTAATGGAAATGTGTGTCTCCCTGACAAATGAAAGCAAGGCGGAAGAAATCGAGGGTGTCACTACCGTGGTTGATGACGACTTAAACCGAATTTTTCAAAGCGTGTTATCTCGGTCAATATTGAATCTAGAGAGTTGCTGCTTGAACAGCTTTTTTAGCTGATCCACAAGAATCAAACGTCAAAACACGAGTCTGTGACCAGCGCAACTGACCCATTGTGACGAAAATTGGTAAATTCAAAAGTTGTGATTCCCCCGGGCAACCTATTTTACTTTCTCCAATATTTTACTATCTTGAGGCTGAGAGAATACCGATGTGGTTGCTTCTTTAATGGTTTCGTTATTCGGACCGAGGTTACCATAATTTTCCCACGGCCATTTTCATGTCCTGGAGGCCGCTTATTGAAATATACTCGTCGTTGATGCATTAGAAAAAGTCTAAGCTGAAACTGGCTTTTCTGAATGGGTGAGTTGATTATTTTTAATCGGCTTGGATGAAACTATTCACTACCAATCACTTGAAAATGCTCAGATCCAATCAGGATAAATCGAGTGATACACCCGACCAATCGCGTAACGCTATTTTACTCGTAGTTTAGTCTAACAGTGCAGTGGTGCGCATCTGACTTTAGGTCGATAAAGTCTCGGGTTCAAATCCCGGTAGTGACGACAAATATTTTCACGGAACTCACGCATGGATTTGCAGATACAGAGTCTACTCGGCCTCAATCCCTAAAACTTTGAGAGCCCACAGCAAAGTTGAGTACTAATTCTCTGGCCCGAAGCTCATTTAAGTTTACAAACACATTACGTCACCTTTCAGGCAAAGTATCACAAGCGCCATGCGACGTTTAAAAATTTCCGCCGCCATTTTATTTTTTTACTGAGAAATTGTTGGTTGAATCTGTTCGAAAATTTCACTAAATTTTATCGGCGCAGCACAAAGAAAATTCGGTGTAATTTTCGGACAGCTTCGTTGAACAATTTCTCTGTAAAAACATATAATGGCGGCGGAAATTTTTAAACGTCGCATGGCGCTTGTGATACTTTGCCTGGAAGGTGACGATTAAAAGATTCAAAACCTCAAAAAACTTTTTTAAAAAAGTGAAACAATTGAAAATAATTCAGCCGCTTTGCCAACGATAAAAACGAACTTTCAATGATCAGTTTGCTGCAATACTAGAGTTTGATACGAGAGACCACCAGTGGATTGTATGCTTAAAATGCTAATGAAGGACCGTATTTGAGAGCTCTTCACGTAGTAACAAAACACTTGATTAAATGACAACAGTTTTTGTACGTGTGAGATAAGGTTCCCGCCGTACTAACTCCCCGCACGATTCGTGCTTTTGAAGATCTGCACTTACAGTAAGTGCCACTTACCTGCTATGTAACGGAGTTCAAACAAGTCCAACCGATAGTTTCGCGGAAAGCCAAACACGGCTTGCGAACACAAATAAGTTTCGTTACAGCGGCGCAGGTTTGTTGTTGTTGGTTCTTTGACGGTGCTCGTCAAAGAGCACGTGTAAGGCTTCCTTTTGAAATAATAAGTTCACTCTATTCAATCCTATGTAAATAACAGAATAGGACCATAAAATATCTAAAATCCTGATCTTTGTTTCCTCGAGACTTCGACAAGGCCGGATTAATGGGGTGGCCACATGGGCCGTGGCCCATGGCGGCAAATTTTGCAACTTTTTTAAAAGTAGGTATAAAAAAAATCGGATTCAGAAAAAAATTATCAATGAGAAAAGGGGACGAAATCTCTCTTTCCTGAGAGTATAGTAATTTCTTATTTTGTCGTTTTTCGGTAATACAAGAAATAGCATCTTTAATTAGTGGTGTGAAGAGAGGAACTAAACACGCAATTTAGCCTGGAGCTCAACGCAGAGTGGAATGATGACGAGGACTTGAGATGAAAAAGACAAGCCCTCGGCGCGGCGATCGGCATGTAACACATATTAGCGCCTACAAGACTGCATGAATACTTCACCCATTGCGCCAAACACAGTGCGATCAGGAGCGGTTGGCGTGAAACGTATAGCGCCTACAAGACTGCAGGAATACTTCACGCATTGCGCCAATCACGCGCGATCAGCGCGGCGCGGCGCAGCGGCGGAAGTTAAAATTATAAAAACATTTATATCTGTTCTTTCATAATTTTTTGGTTTATTTCTTATAAATGGAGGACCTTGTCCACATAGAGATAGGTTTACGGAACTTAACTTTCGCGCAAAGTTCCGTGAAGTTTTGCTTGTGGTGTTGACAGGGCTTTCGCAAAAAATGTATCCAACACGAGTAGGTAAACGCGTCTTATGCACCCCTCCCCCTCCGGCACGTTCACTTGATGGTTTTTACTGATATTTCAAAACGAATGAGAAGGGGGCGGCAAAATACAGGCGGCCATGGGCGGCAAGTAGGTAAATCCGGCCCTGGACTTCGAAACTTATTAAATGTGAGCGGCTACGGGTGAACATGCCACTTTAAGAGTTCGATCCCGAGGACATGGCGTATACAAGTATTTCGACTTCTAAGGTGCTCTGGTTGCAGATGATAAATGGTATGCTGTTGTGGTCAATGTTGATCGATTTAAGGACATTTTCTGAGATTTTTAAAGTTTTGGGGCCCTCTGAGCATATATTTTATCACAAATTCTACAAGTTTCGCCCCATTCCTCAGATACGCTCAAAAAAGTCATTGAGTCTAATAAACACTTCGAGGACATGTTGAACACTGACGCAAACCTCCGTCTGAATAAGTTTTCAAATTAATTATTTTTCGTTAAATATGACACTTACGCAAGGGGGTTTGGTTGTTTACGGCTTGAAAATTGTTAAAAAAAATTATTCATAAATTATTTGTGACCAGAGGTGAAAAAATCATGATTGATAGAACGGACCCCTGAGAGATGCATTCATACAGATTAAGATACCTTAGTGAGTGACAAGATTTGTTGTTTAACTTAAATAAATTAGCATTAGAGTTGACTTGTTGTGAGCAGCAGCTATAGCAAAATCAAAGAGTTTCCTCATTCTTACACCCCAAAAATTACCCGAAATGTACGAACGAGGTCTAGAATTTACTCTTTACATTATAATAGTTAAAGGTTTCCTGCGAAAAAGAGGTAATTTGACACGGAAAAGTCATGTCAACTTCGTTTGATTAGAGCCTCAGAATTCTATGAGGATGTTCCTCTTGAAAAGCACATTATTTCAGTCCGGGCATTGTTAATACACAGCTTCGAAAACAACCAGATTGCCGTAAATTTAAAGGTCTTGTCAGAGAAATACGGTCAAAGTTGTGATGTGTAAAACCTTACACAAGAATTTCGAAGATTTTCCCCGGTAATTTGGTGGAATTAGGAGGAAACTGAAGGGATAAACTCATAAAATTCCACTGCACTGCTCATCAAAGATGTTCCGGTGCTGCGCAGTGAGTACAGGAGTGTGTAGAGTACGGTGTCAGGAGAGTCTTAAATCATACTCGCTTTTTTAAACTTTCCGCGACGAATTCCTGGCTGGTTTGCCAGTCGGGCAGAAAATTCTCAGCTTTAGGAAAAGTTTTTACTCAACCTTTGCATTATTTGTAGCTAATTTGCAGAATTTTCCATTAGAGAAGTTTTCATGTTTTAAACTTGGTCCTCTTAAATACAGTATGCAAATTATTTTTTCACTTTTCCTCATATTTATTGTCGCAAGCTCTGCCTAGATAGGTAGGTTTACTCCTTAGAGACATTATGAAGAACACTGTGTGACAGGAAATGAACGCTGATTCATTTTACAGAATGCGGCCCTACGCTACAACTTAGATAAAAAATCTGAAATACTCATTACAGAAAATAGCCGCGCACAACCAAAAATTGTCGAAGTTCAAAAACGTATTAATGAACTTGATTTTTTCCACATACTTACTTGCGGCAAAGATCGAAAATAAACTAAATATTTTATCACAAATTTGGAAAAAAACCGCGTATGTGCCAAAGATCTTTCCCATACTTTTGGGAGGAAGATAAAGGTGAAAGAAATACATCTGAACCAACATATCAGATGAGAGAAACCAACCCACATATTCGAAAAAATTGAGTTAAGAATGTTTTTGAGTTTCACTAGCAGTGCTCCTGCCAAAAACTGAAGGTCGAAAAACAGAAATTAGTTTGTGAAAAGAGGGGTTAAAGTTTATTTTCTACATTGAGCCTTATGCAGGAAGAAAACTTCAAACCTCTTTTTTTTAGTTTCGACTTAATGTGGGTTGGTTCCTTTCTGATAGACTCGGTCCATCTAACGCTGGTTGCGATTGTAAATGTCCCTGAGACATATTCCTCACAACGCAACTTTGACGTCAGAGGTTACTCTAAAAATTGAACTTTAACGCAACTTGACAGTATCTTTTTAGTCGAAGAAAAATTGGAACAACAATAATTTCAAGGCGCGTTGCATCTGGGAGGTTAGACTAGATTATGTTAACGTAGAACAGCGAATAAGAATTTAAGGGCTCATAAAAAACCTCATATCTCGAAAACTTCTCTGATTATTCTCCTCTGTGTGAGGAAGGTTTGGTGAAAATTTCAAGCAATAGTGTTGGTTTATTTCATAAAATAGAATAGGAGCAGAGATATTGAAACACCTCAAACCAGATTCGCGTTTCTGCAAGTTCACCGTCGATTAAAAGTTGCCCAGAGGTGAGCTGTCAATGTTGCGCGGGTAATACACATGCTTTTGAAGTGTCTGGGCATGCGAGGGGAAAATTACTGGAGTGAAATGAAAACAATTAATCGTTTTCATAGTTTCTCTTTAATACATCAGTGCTTCAGGATAGTTCCTTTTATTTTATACAGTATGTACAACAAGACTGGAGCGAACATTTTTTACAAACTTACAAAAGAGTCGGAGCAAAGTTACCGGTGCTTGAGCTGTCAATACTTCCGTGCAAAGCAGTCATATTGACCGGAGGAAACCGGGAAAACTGGCGATGCGCTAAAACGCGTATGTGCGAAAGGTTAGAACTGGAGTTACGTGGTTTTAAAATATAGGGACCGCCCTCGCGTCGATATTTTACCGATTCTTTCCTCCGGCAACACTGTGAAACGTCTCAACTTGTGGATAGAAACTTGAGGGCTAATTTTCAGCTGAGTCATTTTGATCGTGAAAAATGGAACTTGGGAAACTTGGCGATCCATTATTTCAGAGACGGAGGGAACCTTGTGAATTGATTTTTGATTGTTTTAATGTTGATGCCGCGGGAATTGAGGTCGTTTATTTTATGATTCTGCAGGATGTAAAGCTGCGAATTCGAAAGTGTGAAAAGAACTATCGCGTTTAGCGTGAATAACGGCTTCCATCTCGGCCCCCGAACGACGGAGATGGAAAACTGCAAGACCACCTTTGTGAACGCTTATCAGAAGAGAGTTGTTTTTCGAAAAATCTAATATCTTTTATGTTAGCCTGTTAAAGTTTGTTGAAATTACTTTGTATATCTAAAAAATTAATGATGTTTATTTGTGGGTTGAGAATTTTTAATTAAATTATAAGTAGTTAGTTATTTTTGGTGCAAAGATCAACCCTCACACGAAACTTGCGAGGGTTCTCGCGATTTTCATACACGCAGGAGAAAAAAGTTATTGGGAACTTAACATTTCAGTGTTCGAAATGGGATGGTGAGCATACATCTGAAAATTGTTGGAAATCATATGTATAATTTATTACACATACTACATTTATTTTGATACTTGCATGTCGAAATTATCTTAAAAAAATTAAGAATTTGATAATATATATTACTTTAAAAATTCAGGTTCACATATAAATTCGTCAGAGGTATTTTTTTTAGGTCCAAGGTCGTGGTTTTCTTCTGTGTTGCTGTTCCGGGTTCAATTAAATGGATTTAGAAAGGTAGATTTTACATTTGGGACTCAGTAAATTTCAAAATCGAGTTGTTAAATATGTTAAGTGTTTTAGGGTATTCTGAATAAATTTTCAAAAGTTACAAACTTTTTCATGAAATTTTCTTCGTGACAAGTGGGGTAAGTATCCATAAGCGCCTTTTATGGTCCTGAAAATGATTGAAAATAGTAAAAGCGCGAAAAAAGAGGTTGTGCGTGGCAAATAGTAATTTTTCACATCATTATTTTAAGACTGCGGCTCAGTTTTTTCAAATTGTGTTGAAGTAATCATGATATAGTAGGTATTAGATGTCCAAAATTGGGTCTTTACATTGCCTCTGCAAAACTAACTAAAATTAGCTAATATTCCGACGATTTTGCTGTAATTTCACTATGAGCGCTGGTTTTTTCTTTAGCGTATGATATTCTGTATTAATATATCTTAGAATATAACATATTCAAAAGGTGAAAAAACAGCAAACTTTGCGCTTTTCGAGCAATTTTTGAAACTTTCAAAAAAGACAGAAGAAGACCCAAACCACAGACCACCACAGACTACCACTATCATGCGATACAACTTCAAAACCTTGTATTGATGTTAAAAAATAATATTTACCACGACATACATATTTCAAGTACTTTGGATATTAGGGCAAAAAAGGACACCTGTCCTTTCATTTTACAAGATTTCATGAAATTTTGCATCGCTGTTAAGGAAGGGAGCTCGGAGGGATTCAATACTTTTATCCTACTTCTCCCGAAATTTTCAAACCAGGAATCGCACCTCGATCAGATTTTTTTCAATCTTGCGGGTGCTCCATTACAGGATGCAGGAGCTTCATTTTAACTGCATCCGTGTTGACACGATACAGCATTTCTGAGTGTTAATGACGTCATTGGCGGGGTATTCGAGGACGTCACGATGGAGCCAGCGCCGATCGCGGAATAGCGAGGCGAAATAAGGAGACAAAAGCCGGAGTCTCCGGTTTTTCCTGTTTCAGAACTTTCTTCGGGCGACTCCGGTTTTTTTTTTTTTTTTTTTTTTTTTTTTTTTTTTGTGATAACGAGTCTCACCTCCCTCGACAAAAGCGTTAGTTCGGATAATAATTGCGAAATCCCGACCTCGCCGCCCCGGCAAAAATGAACGCCCAGCGCGCACCAGTAACTTCGCTAACAATTTATTTTTAAACAAGTACAAAACGTTGACTGTACAGTACGGAAAAGGGGAGGGGGGAAAAGTATTCTTCAGACCCGCCGAAAGAGTTTTTCTGTTTACACGTTTATAAAGGAACGGAAAATCATAATATCATTGTCGTCCCGCTGCGATCTCTGGAAGAATGCCTGCGAAAGAATGGATGACGAACTTGGCGATGGAGTCGATCACCATACCTGAATGCAATGGATCATCATTGGATATGGTCTAGATGAATGTCTTGTTTTCACAATTTCCCATCTTGGAATGGACGGAAATCCGATTCAATTGCGGAAAGTTTGTGAGTCATGCACATCATTCATTCTTTTTCCATTTTTCTTGCATTATACATTGAAAAAATGGACTCTAAGCGGGAAAAATGCCTGCGATCTCTGGAAGAATGCCTGAGAAAGAATGGATGACAAACTTCACTCTGGAGTCGAGCAATACCTGAATGCAATGGATCGTCATTGGATATGGTCTAAATGAATGTCTTGCCTTAAAAATTTCCAATCTCAGAATGTATGAAAATTCGATTTAATTGCGGAACGTTTTTGAGTCATGAACATCATTCATTTGTTCTCCATTTTTCTTCCAATATACATTGAAATAATGGGCTCCAAATGGGGAAAAAACTTCGAAGTTTAAGAGGGTTCATTTTGCCCCATTGAAGGACCAGAAAAAGCCGCATTTTTGGCAAAGGGGCTTTTTTGAGAATTGAAAAATATACGCCAAAAAAATTTTCTCTGACAGAAAAATATCTTCTGAACCAAGTTTTTTTTCGTATCCTGGATTTTTCGTTTCGCATTTTTCGAAAATGAGTACATTTTGCAACAAGCGATTCAGATTCAAGTATTTTTTCATGGAATTAATTTGTCAATATTTTGCACAAAAAATGACAAGTGCTCAAAAATTTCTGACTGTGTAGTAGAAGTATATCTCTTTGAACGAAAATTTCAAAACAAAGCAAATAAAGCTGCTTTTTTGATCCGACGTTCGATAACAAAGACCGAGATCCGAGATCGAGCCCTGCTCTATTGCAATAGCATGATGAAAAAAATAATTTTAACGATCAAATATTATTTTAAAATTTTAAGAAATTTATAAACTTATTTGATGAGTCTCGGAGAGAATATTCCTTTTCTCGGATTCGTCACCGGTTTCTGATGACTGAGTGAACTTAGCTGTATTCCTATTTAATCACGATTTTGAGAAGAACGTTGTCATTATCTTTACTCACTTTTTGAACAAACCCTAGTCAAAAAATAGGAGGGAGAGAGAGAGAAATATTTGACTAACAATAATTTTTGGGTGATGAAAATTAAGTTGTGGAGATCTTGCATTTGACGGACAAAAAAACTCTTTTTCACAGGTCATCTGAGGATGGACTTTGTAACATACTTACAGGTATTTACAAAACAGGTAATAACAAATAGGGGTGGAATGTCTTAGCTTCATCTGTTAACAAGTTTATTGGTCATAATCACTGCTATACTGTACAAAAGACATTGGAGAGAAAGGTTCGTGCTGCCGGCACTCCTATTTCCGTGCTGCATTGCGGCTGGATGCTCATCTGAAACAAAAAAATAATAGCTCATCAGTTACAGTTCTTATAGAAAGTATTCTGCACTTTGTTTTAAAAGGTGTGTTTTATTCAACACGCAAAAGAAAGACAAAATCTACTGATGTCCAAGGAAAAATACTGAGTGTTTCAGAAAAAAGAAGCTGCTCAAATTCAGAGTTATAGGGGAGGGGGGACAGGGGACACCCCCCCTAGCGCCCCGACAGGAGAATACCCGAGTGAAGATAGTTTTGGAGAATATTACATAAAGTCGCTCCTACGACGCACTCTGGCGTTCTGCGACACCCAAACGCCACACATGCCTATATTCCCGGAGGGTGTCGGACAACTGACACCGCAACATCTCTTCGTCAACGCCCTGCCGCCATCCCTTTACGGGACGTTCCCGTTTTGAAGGATACCCCCTTAAAATAAGTGAATATTTGTTTCAGCGGTTTCTGAATCTCAAGATCCTCGAGGTATTCAAAGATGCTGCTTTTTTCTGCATGAAACAACTTGTTGAGCACATATTCAGGCAACAATTCAGTTGTTGGAGAGTGTTTTCCGACGACATAGCACACGGCAATATCAATATTATGCATGTGGAATTTCACGCAAACTGCTCCAATTTTTCTTGTTTACACCTTGCAGTTGCATTTGAACGTCAAGTGGGTACCCATATCACTTTAAATTGAACTCGGGGAATGTGCGAGTTTCCTTACCCTGAACAACTGCGAAACAAAGGCTTTTCTTGCGCGTAGGTCTTAGGTTCATGAACATTATGACCCAAATCATCTCATTTTTAAACAGACCGCGTTCAGCAGAAAGTGAAAAGCCACATCAGCTATTGCAAAAAACTGGGCAATTTAATTATTTACAAAAGAACGCTTGTGCGGATTCCTTTGAAAATTTTAAGGAATTTGCTTTGTATTTTGCAGGAAATTCACTGAAAGTTGCATAAAAATCCGCACAACCGTTTTTGTGCAAACAATTAAAATGCCTATTTAAATTTGGCAATAGGTGATGTGGCTTGGTTCCTTTCTGCTTAGCACGGTCCAAGTGTCTTAATCGTTTCGAACTTAGCACTCTGTCCTAGGGAGCTCCAGGATCCTGTGCTAGGCGTCCGAGATGGCATGGTCAAACTATCTCTGACAGTTTTCATGAAAACTGTTGCAAATTCACGCCAAACAAGTTTCAAAATCATTGATTTTAAATTTCCCTGTCGTGTCACAACCTCGATACAGAGCTTGCAAGATGAAAATGTTATGACTCACACGATCACCGATCCCATTCAACTTGATTTACAGAAAAAAAGGAAAAAAAATATTCGGGCGTCAACACGACTCTAAAAATATGATCCTCCTAAATTATTTCACAGACTTATCAACCTTGATTTTGAACCCTGCGAATGACGACATTGATGCAAAAATTTCTGAAGAGCCAAATTTTTGGGACCATGAGAACGCAGAGAATGCAGAGTGTGCAACACTGAATAGACGCAGAGAAAGTTCAACCGACAAACATTTTCGCACGATAACAATTGAGAATGTCACTTCCGTACTATATTTTTCAAAAACAGCTCCGGAAGTCAAATTTGGCAACGCTGCAGCGAAATTGCAGGGCTCATCCAAGCTCCATGTTCGTTAAGGTCAGCGCGACTGTATTATGGCAACACGAAAATTTCTTGAGCGTAGATACATTCTGCTGGTTGTTATGATCAAGAAAAATAGAGCGCCTGCAATCTCGTTTGTATGCAACACGGACATCCCTTGAGTACGAATAGTCGTATCATAGCGCCTTCAATTTTTCTCGCCTCTAATGACTGAAAAAATTACATTCCTGGTTTGGCCGTGAAATGTGAGTGATGCCACTAAAGCTGTCATGGTGAGGAAGAACGTAATATGAGCATTCAGCCGTTGCCAATTTTCCCTCACGGAAAAAATCTAATTGCTGTTTTAACAATTAAATTGCTAAAAAAAAGTGACTGCAATGTTTCAACGTAGATTTTACAAAAAGAAAATGCTACTTTAACCCCCATTGCAAGCTACTTCAACCAAGGGGATGGTTAAAGAAGCATTTTTTTGTTATAAAATCTACATTAAAACATTGCAGTCACTTTTTTTTAGCAATTTAATTGTTACATCAGCAATTTGATTTTTTCCGTACTCGACAAATTACGAATTTTCAGAGAAAATAACAATTTGCCTCCTAATTTTTCAAAGAATGATTTTTGTTATTTGTTCTAAAATATCCAGAAATTTCATGTACACAATTCCGTAGCTTTCCTTAAAAATTCCATAAATAAATATTCAATCGGAGAAAATTAGAACTTGTACCGAATATTTTAAGTCGGGCAAAGATAAATTAAAATTCTGGAGAAAATATTCTTTAATTTCTATTTGGGGGATGTCATATTGTTGGTACTCTAAAACGTGGGAATTTGAGATAAAGGTTCTTGTACTTTCATTAGCAATATTGGTCGGGATATTTCATCGGTATCCCTATGGAAAGCAACTGTTTACGGAATGGCGGCAGCAACTGTTTACAGCCGAGATTTCCAGCTTTTACTTGAAACGGTGGGGGAGCTTGAGGGAATTCAAAACGGAGTTGAACAATTTGGGAGGCGAGTCAACAGTGTCTCTCATTTAACTCGGCCACCTAGACTGCCGTGCTAGGGAAGAACGCCGTATGAGCCTTCAGATGTTGCCATATTTCCATCCATAAAAGGCAAATTTAGTTAGAAAATGGTGAATATTTTTCCTTAAATTTTTCAGACAATTTTGTTCGCAATTTAATCTAAACACTTAAAAATTTCCAGGGAAAATATGCATTTTCCTTAAGATACATCCTTTATCCAGAGAAATTCGGCGATTCTCGATTGTTCATACGGCGTTCTCCCTTAGCACGACAGTAGAGACCTCGGGTAAATACGCTCGATTTTTAAGTTTGTTAACTCCTCCGTCGCATTTCGATAAGACAAGTCGGGAATAATTCTAATCGTTCAACTCCAGGTCCTCTTTCAAAGCTGCTTTCACTATTCAAATTCCAGAACGAGTTCATTTCATGTCACTAGTGCGGTGCTTACCAATTGTAACGGTTTCTCTATTGGCAAAAAAAAAAAGAAAATAAATGAATTCAGCCGATCGAAACTTCCATTCAAACTCTGAGGAGGGACTCCATCATTGAAATCTCAAAATTCGATTGTCAACCAGCTTGACAAAATTGCTCTGCTAAAAATTTTGATTTGCTCTTGATTCAAATCTGATTTTTCCTTGAATCCAGAGCCCAGCCTCTTAATTTAAGCGGATTTCCTTTTTGTTCAAGCAAAAATCTCGTCGAATTTTTTACGAGTCTGAATTTTGGATCCAAGAGACTTTTTTTCCAGTGTACCTGAACGGCCTCTACCACCACAAAAAGATTCAGGCTGTTAACTATAAGCATCCAAAGTTGATGGATGAACAATGCGTCGACTTGCGTAGGATTTCCTTTTTATTCAAGAAAATATCCGATTGAATCAAAGAGAATTTTTTCTTGTCGAATTTTTTAAGAGTCTGAATTTTGGATCCAAGAGACTTTTTTTCCAGTGTACTTGAACGGCCCCTACCACCACAAAAAGATTCAGGTTATTAACTGCGAGCATCCAAAGTTGATGGACGAGCAATGTGTCGACTTGCGCAGGATTTCCTTTTTATTCAAGAAAATATCCGATTGAATCAAAGAATATTTTTTCTTGTCGAATTTTTTAAGAGTCTGAATTTTGGATCCAAGAGACTTTTTTTCCAGTGTACTTGAACGGCCCCTACCACCACAAAAAGATTCAGGTTATTAACTACGAGCATCCAAAGTTGATGGACGAGCAATGTGTCGACTTGCGCAGGACACAACGGATTCCCAGCACGACGAGACAACCTCGTCGAGAGGGGACCCAGTAGTTTTTGCCTATTTCAAAAGATTTATCGATGCCGATTTATATTTGAGACCATCGCCGGGAGGGAGGGAGAGGGGGGCTCGTTCGGCGTTTGGGGCGGGATTTTTTCGCTGGGCGCTCGTTTGCTCCGCTCGTCTTGACTTCGTCGAGGGGACCTCGCCCGGGGTATTAACAGTTTCACAGTCCATTTTTTTCGCCATTTTCCTCAGCTTTGGCCCTTCGATTCAGCCGTTGCCAAGTTGGAAAAACAACAATTTTACACTGTTAAGTGGATTGCATTTTGCAAAAAGGAGCGATTAGCATTGCAATGATGCTAAGTTTGTCAACTTCATCTTTTGCAATACAATTGCGGAAATCGTGAAAAACTGTGAAATTTAGATGGTAATTTTTGTCTTAAATTTACAGTTTTTAGCGAGTAAAATAGAAACTATTAATGGATAATCAGGTTTTTCCTCCAGGAAAAAAGAAGTTGCACAATCTTAGCAACATTGCAATGCTAGTGGTTCCTTTTTGCAAAATGCAATCCAAGTGTACCACACATAGATTTCCTCGTTGCCCGAACTGATAACCCTTGATTTAAAACCACTTCAACCATAATAGGTATAAATCTATGATTAACTCCATGAACTTCTGAACATTTCCCAAATTAAACACCCAAACGGTTAACTGTAAAATTTAACTGATTTAACCGCCCAGGAACAGAATCAACTTTTACCAAGAATGCAGGCACAGTTCAAGAATGAAGAACATCTACAGATGCAACTAGGAGCCATTTTGCATCCCAAGGAAGCAAAATGGACTCGGACAATTTAATTTTTTACAAGAATGTACCTGATATTTTGTAGTTAGCATTTGTTTTTATTTTAGCTAAAGATCAAAATAAAAATTCGAGAAAGTGTCAGTTATAAAGCCCAAGATTCTTCTGGTAAAAATGCAATTTGCGAGAGAAAATTTGGTAACGTTGAAATTTAGTTACGTTCTTTCGTGAGAGAAACGACAATTTGTGTCTCAGAATCGACTGAAGGCATTAAACAGGCGTAAAATCTCTGGTGGAGCAATCTTTGTTGAGTTTGGTAAAAAAACTGAAGTGTGAGATTTCGCCTTCAATTTTCGAAGTAGGCCAGAAATCATTCTCTGTGCAGTAATAGAGCCAGAAGCAGTACGAGATTCCGCAGTCGGCGCATACAGCGAACCGGAAAAATTATCTGAAACGGGCTCTAGATCTAAGTGATCTATGTTTTGTGCGAAATGTCTACAAATTTATCCCACAACAAATTATTTTAAAGACCGCCAGGCAATTTTTATGCTTGCTCTTTTTCTGACGGAATCTTCACGTTTAATAATACATGAGATGCGCTGCGGGAAAAGGAATTTTAGTCCAAGGAGGTAATTATTTCAGCAGGGCAATTTTTATAAGGCTGATTAGAAATTGAATTTTGGGATTTTGGTGGGCAGCTCTCTCTCTAGTATCCTAGAGTAAGTTGCGATCAGATGGATTTATTTATTTATTTATTTATTTTTGCCGCTGGAGGACTCAAAGTTTCATTGCTATCCGGCAATTTTGTTTCTTTTGCATAGACATTTAGAATGAAACATTAATAAGCCAAGTTTCAATCATAGGTTTGAAGAATTATCTTTAATTTTCTATGCCTGATGTGACAGGCATTAAATTTAAAATTTATAAAAGAATATTTAAAACTGTTCTTCATAAATAGATGTGTGAGGCAAGTTAAGGTTTCAAAATAGTGCTGGCAGCTTTAGCCGAAGTTAAGAAGCTTGCTTCACCTAAAATTGATTTTTGTACACACCTTTAAATACGGAGGAAAAACATTCTTGCAAAGTATCGGGAATTGGTTCTGACATACCGTCGCTTCAAATTAGGTTACGTACAATTCTCTGCGAATGCGAGTAGGATTGGAGCTTGAGCTGACAAACAGGAGGTCAAGAAGTCAATCGCCGAGGTCGATTGTCGAATAGTTACCAAATGACCTAGATATTGACAAATCCCTATCTAAACAATGATATTTATCGAGTAAAGTCATTCGATAATGATTAAACGATCGACATCGCTGCGTTGCTGTTCCGCTGTTGAGGAAAGGGCCTGAAGATAACTGCCCGGCCTGGAGGCCCGTTTGCGCGACCAAACCGTAATATGAACATTAACGGCATGAAACGATGTAATAAAGAAAATTGAACAATCCGAGCTTTTCAGCAGAGCAAGAGAGAGAGAGATGAGGATGGTAAATATTAACTCTAGAGGAACCCCAAATATCTCAAAAACGGGAAAGCTCTGATTTTATTATGAAAACTTTGACCCCAACTAATGGTCCTCGATCAATCTGCCACCACTTATTCATGACGCTCGCAGAAAATTCGGAGGGGTATTTAAGAATGGGAATCGTATACTACTTTCAGTGATATTGATGTAATTTGAGATTTCGTTCCTTTTGCAGAAAAGCCTCTTGAGTGCGTGAATTTTGAATTATAAGATTCTTTATGGCATTATCGTGGAGTTAATGCCACTATTTATATATTATTCTTATGTACATCCAGGGCCGGATTTACCTACTTGCCGTCCATGGGCCGCTAGTATTTTGCCGCTCCCTTCTCATTCGTTTTGAAACATCAATGAAAACCATCAAATGAACGTGCCAGCGGGCGAGGGGTGCATAAGACGCGTTTACTGGTGTTGAACACATTTTTTGGGAAAGCCCTGTCAACACTACTAGCAAAAGTTCACGGAACTTTGCGCGAAAGTTAAGTTTCGTAAACCTATCTCTGTGTGGACAAGGCCTACCGTTCATAAGAAATGAACGAAACAATTATGAAAGAACAAACATAAATGTGGATTAAAGATTTTAACTTCCGCTGCCACGCCTCGCAGACCGCACTGTGTTTGACGCAATGCGTGAGGTATTCACGCAGTCTTGTAGGCGCTATCCGTTTCACGCTGTCCGCAATGACCGCACCGTGTTTGATGCAATGCGTGAAGTATTCTTGCAGTCTTGTAGGCGCCAATATGTGTTACATGCCGATCGCCGCGCCGAGGGCTTCTCCTTTTCATCTAAAGTCCTCGTCATCATTTCTCTCTAGGTAAGTCGCGCCGTTCCAGGCCAAATTGCGTGTTTGGTTTCTCTCTTAACTCGACTAATTAAAGGTGCTGCCTCTTGTATCACTGAAAGACGACAAAAGTAGAAATTACTATACTCTCAGAAAATTAGAGATTTTGTCGCCTTTTCTCGTTTGTAATTTTTTTTAAATCCGATTTTTTTATATACCTACATTTAAAAAAATGTCAAAATTTGCCGCCCCCTATAGATTTGCTGCCATGGGCTGCGGCCCGCGGCCCATGTGGCCACCCCCTTAATCCGGAGCTGTGTACATCCATGGATAAAAGTTAGAATTTAGCGAGATATAAGTAAAATGTTAGTGGATTGTTTAGAGGAAATATAGAACATACTTGCGACATTTCGTCAAATCGTATGAATGAGAGTTCTTTGCACTTTGTTGAAATGCTTAGCAAAAATATTAGTTTAAAATCTTGTAAAAAAATTATGATTCGAACCTCTCATCTTCAGGTCGAACTATCAGTTATTTTTACGGGTCGCATACTCCATCTCCTGAGATCCAATAAGAGTTTTTAGAGCTTCGTTTTAGCAAAAATAAATTCTACGAAACTTCATGAAATTCCGTTTCGCAAAATGTTACCATTTTGCGACTCTGGTTCGGACGATCCCACGCAAGACCAGCTCGAAACCCCATTTTATAACCTCCTCCGCATCGATTGAAAATAATCGAGGCCTATTGAAAACGCCGATTTGTTGGATGCCGCGCGAATCCATCGAAAAATTGGAATAGAGAGCCGTTGTACGCGCTAACGTTCCATCATTTTCGCCGCTCGGAGTATCAGGTTCGATGAATGATCAAAATAACGCTGTAGACACAGTCATTATGTTGAGAGGAACCATCGTCGCCGCGCTAGACAGTAAAAGGGAATAGACTCTCGATTTTGGTACATTAAAGGAAGGCTTGTGAGAGTGTTTCCACATCCGACAACACACCCAAAATGGGGAGGGGAGGGGGGGTCGCACATGAGGCTCTTGCGAATGGAGTTCGTACACGATTTCGACACAAAGAGAGACGCTTCAGCACGGAAAGAGAGAATCGTTTCCCTCAAAATGCTCATACTTGATAGATTTTCGGTCGAACTTACTTTTGTAGTGGTACTTTCAATGTTACTTTCGTGGAAACAAATAGTTCACCCCGGTAACAATACGTCAATCCCAAGTGTTTCATTGTAACCGGGACCGAAGTAATTGTAACCAACGAAGGGATGGCATTGTAATGACGATTAGAAAAGTTGGTATGACCTCGAATCTACGATAACATTGGAGGATTTTTTTCTCCTTGAACAATAAAAAGGAAAATTATTAAATATTATATTTAAATGACCTTTTTTTTTTTATTTTTCGATGTAAAATTTACGCTGAAGGCCTAGATCCACTTGGCCATTAATCGCCGCAAGTGGAAGACGAAAGCCAATGGAGAGCCTTGATCTCGATATATCGACGTCAATGGATCGAAATAAAGGCTCTCCATTGGTTTCCGCCTTTCACTCGTGGCGATTAATTGCCGTTTGTACCTAGGCCTTTACAGGTCTTTCAAAGAGAATACTATTATTTTCCATAATTTTTTTCAAATTATAGGGGCTAAAGAACTTCAATGGACCTTGTGAAACATGTTAAACACACTGGATAAAAACACATTGGATCTAGAGTCCAGACTCTTGAAAACATTGACAAAAACAAATACTCTTGATTCAATCAGATTTAAGATTAAATCAAAAGGAAATCCGCTCAAAATAAGAGGCTTGGTTCTTGATTTAAGCATAAAACTGATTGAATCAAGATTATTTTTTCTTGTCGATGTTTTTAAGAGTCTGGACTATAGATCCAATGTGTATTTTTTTCCAGTGCACTTTTGGTACTCTTTCATAAATTATGAATTTTACACAAAAATACCTATTTGTGGTTCGTTGAACGAAAATGGTGACAGTTTTCTTGACAGTCGTCTTTTTACGTTTTTTTAAAAGGTTCTTCTGGAACAGTTTTGTTACTAATGTAGGGCCAGAATTCCGAAAATGGCGGTAAGCTTTAACCGTCGAGGATCGAAAATTCCCTTATGGACAGAAACGATCCTGTAACTTCTTGTTGACTTTTGATCACTATACTGTTTTCACCGAAAGAAGAGGGAAATTGATTCATCATTCTGGATCAATTACGCGCCACAGCAGTTACTTTAACAGTGCAAAGATGTAAAACTAACTGCTGCGGCGGGTAATTCACCATTTAAAAGTTCTCGCACACTTTTTTTACATCAAGAATGTTCAATCAACTTCATCCTTTATCCGGTGTTCTGTTGAACTTCAGGTGATGTTGTTTGCCTGACGAATTACTCAACGCGTCCCAACGGAGTCCTTTTCGATCCGTGCTGAATACTTGTGATAGTGGTGTGTGTAATGTTCAATTTTCATCTGAGCCTCTCCTTACGATGCAAAATACAGTCTGCGGAAGTAAAAACTAAAAAAAATCTTGAATGAATCAAAGATAGATTTTTGGGCAAAGATGGTGGCGCGAAGTGGCTTCTCGCCGACACGTAGCAAGTCAACAAACCACTGTACGCGGAGAGCGCCCCTTCCAAACGCGTTGCGAAGCGATAGATGATCCGCGTCATTAGTTCTTGGGAATATTGGAAAATTCTGCCTCTGAGGTCGCTGCTCCCGCGATGAACTTCGAAAATTCGGCGAGTAGCTGGATAAAGCTTTTGTCCTCACTTTAAACCTTCCGCGTTATTACACCCTCGAAATTTCATGAAGCATCGTGTGACTTTGAATGTTGAGGCCAAGTACTCCACGTTTATTCGGAGGAAAAGATGAAAAAATAATCTGCGAGACCAAAAAAAAAAAAAAAAAAAAAAAAATGAATTGAGTGGCCTCAAACTTTAAGCTGGTCCTTGCTGACGACGTACACAATAAGAAAAGTAACCAGCATTTTGTGTTTTTATGACTTTCGACACTTGTGACTTTCCTGACTTTCGACAATTGTGACTTTCGACCCTTGTAACTTTCGGCACCTGTAGTACTGTGACTTTCGACACCTGTGACTTTCGAAACTTGTGACTTTCGATACTTTTGGCATTCGACACTTGAGATTTTCGACACTTGTGACTTTCAACCCTTGTGACTTTCGACATCCGTGACTTTTGACACTTGTGACTTTCGACACTTGTGACAATTCTAAAAAACCATAAAAAAGAAGAGGCAAACCCCTGATTAGCTTTGAATAAGTTTCATCTTAGCTTATACACTCTTATACAGACAAATCCTACAGTCTATTTTCTTCTACGACCAGGCTCTCCATTACGTTCTTGGTCACAACGACACTTTAATCTTACTTTCGATCTGCGAATTCTTAAGTGGGAGCGTCGCATTGTCCGCGCTCACATCCGCGCACGCATCAGCGCGATTCAGCTTCGAAAATGTTAGTTGCTTCATTTCCGCTGAATGCGGTCCAATTAGAGCCGGAGCTCGCCGGACAAGTTATTTCGCGAAACTACGAGCTTGGCAGAAATTTTCGCGGCAATAAAGCAAACTAAATTGGTTACTCGTTAGCCGGGCACGTTGAGGCCGGACGCGGGGGAGGTAGCGGGGGTGAACGAGCGGCGGAGGTAGGGGGTGCAGGTGAGCCTTCCGACTGGCGACCGGGGCGTTTTGCTCCCCTTGTCTTGAGAGCAATTCCGGCTCATGAAAAAGTATTTTTGTTCGCGGCGAATGTTTGCGCGGAGGGGCTCTTTGGGGTTTTGGCACTGCAAATGGACTCCCAGACGAGGAGGGTGGAGTCGAGGGGGAAGGGGGGAAGAGGGGCGGCATGCGGCCGAGAGCGCATTAAAATATCACCCCTGACGCCCCCCCCCTTCCTCCGCCCTCTGGGCGACCCCGACCGGACCGGAATCCACAAAAAGGTATTCATAAAGACAAAATATGTATTAAGGGATGTGCTCGGGGTAAGCACGTGTGCCGCTCTACCTACCGGCAACGTTGTCCGGTTTAATCCTCGACAAATTTTTCCGCTCATTCTGCTCGGACTCGGGGTGAGGTAAAGTTACCTACGGATCGTACTCGATACATCGAACAGGTTAGATTGTATCGATATCTATTGGTTCAACATAAAGACGTAGCCTCAAAAGTCCGGGGATCGAGTTTTTTTTTTATTGATTTTTTATTCTGACGAGCACTATATTGCAGTAAGAAGTAAAATTGTTAAATCTTCCTCTTAATTATGGCTTTCCTAACTTGAGACCTCAAATTTTTGTTTGAGTAGCTGCTTCTTGAGTCGGGCTTTATTCTGCCGTGCTAAGGGAAAACGTCGTATGAACCTTCAAGTGTTGCCAAATTCCTTTTGATAAAACACAAATTTCCGGGTAAACTTATGAATATTTTCCTTCCAATTTTTCAGATAATTTTGTTCGCAATTTCACGTAAGGCTCCCGAAAATTTCAAGGTAAAATATTCATAACTTTTCCTAAAAATAAACATTTTACCGAAGGAAATTTGGCAATGCTCCAGTGTTCGTACGGCGTTCTTCCTTAGCACGGCAGTATTATCCATATGATTTCATGTGTTTTAGGGCTAACGTGGAAATTTAGAAATGCTCTTACGTCAGAGGAGCGACGAAAAGTAAACAAATCACACGCAAATTTGCCTACAGGCTACTGTAAGTATGTGTCTCATGCCACAATATAAGCTAGTTTTTTGACCGAACTCCGAAAAAATCAATTGCTGCGCCGTCATTATGCCGCATCCGTTGACCAAGGTCCCCTTTCCTCTGAAAGACCATGAATTTAGAATTCTATCTTTTACTTTCCACTGGACATCTGCTATATCAAGAAAAGTACTTCCTCTTTGCCAAACGCTGCTCATATGCACGTTAGCGCAACTTGTAAAATCATGCAATTTGGATTAACCTAGTTATTTGGACCGCGTTAAACAGAAAGGAACCAAGCACATCAGCTATTGCCAAATTTAACAGGGAGATTTCATTTTTTACGAGAGAACGTCTGCGCAGATTCCTTTGACAATTTTAAGGGATTTGCTTTGTATTATGGAGAAAATTCACTGAAATTTGCACAAAAATCCGCACAACCGTTTTCATGCACTGGAAAAAAAACACATTGGATCTAGAATTCAGACTCTCGAAAACATTGGCAAGAAAAAATACTCTTGATTCAATCGGATTTTTGCTTGAATCAAAACTAAAACCGCTTAAATTAAGAGGCTTGGTTCTTCATTTAAGCTAAATTCTGATTGAATTAAGAGTACTTTTTCTTGTCGATGTTTTTAGGAGTCTGGACTCTAGATCCAATGTGTTTTCTTTGCCAGTGTGTAAAAAATTAAATTGCCCGACTAAATTTGGCAATAGCTGATGTGGCTCGGTTCCTTTTTGTTTAACGCGGTCCATTTTTTTTCTCCCACTTTATGACCAGTGCCAACAGTTAAGACGCCTATTAAAATTAACGGAGGCGATCGAAAAAGCGAGCATTCGGCACCCATGTCAGGGGCGGGTGCGGAGGGGGCCCATGGGTGTGGAGTGGGGGTGGGGGTGGGGGGGGGGTGTGCACCCGTAATTTACGCACTCGAGCGGTGTTCCCGTGGCGCTCGTTGCTGGAAATAAAAAGGTGCTCGAGGAAGACATTTCAATATGGCGCGGTTCTCCGGTGGGCACCGAGTAAAAAAACACCAATCCGTCGCGGTATATTTATTTGAGTTACGCGGTTTTGGCTGGGGCGGGACTGACCGCGGATTTCCAGGCGCGTCAATTGAGCTGGCTAATGTATAATTCGGCCGTAAATCCACCAAGACTCATACCCAGTCGCACGCACATCACTCACCCCCCGCCGCCCCTCTCGTCTCCGCTTTGACCATCGGACACCCCTCGCCTCCCTGGCCGAGCGGTGCCGAATCGACAGCTCGTTGACTTTCGGAAGGATTGAGAATTGAGATGTTGCATGTGTGAGGAATTTGCGATTTGACTATTGTTTCTTACCCCAACCAATTGCGGTGAACGCACGGGTCGAAAGACGAGATGTTGGAGTTTTTTAGCCAACGTGCGTAAAAAATTCAGCTTAAAGCTGAAATCTCATTAGAGAGGGAAAAAAGAGAGGGGCATATCTCTTTGAGGGAAAATTGTGCTTGTGTGTGAGCTTTTTCACATTTCACGGCCAATGCAGGAATGTAATTTATTCACTCAATAGAGGCAAGAAAACTCGAAGGCGCTATGATACGACTATTCGTGCCCAAGGGATGTCCGTGTTGCATACACACGAAATTGAAGGCGTTCTAGTTTTCTTAATCACAATGCTCAGTGCATGGTACTACCATACTTTTATTCATATACCACTAGGTGAGACCATTGAAAACTTGAGGTCCACATCCTTATTGTACATGCAATGTTTTTCTTCAGCACGACATGAGAGTAGCTCAACGAAAATCATATTGTCTGGCTAGGCACGACAAGATTGTGTCTTTCGAAACCAATATGAACCTTGGGTATCGACAAAAAATCACACAATGCCCTTATAAAATCCATGATGTCTTGGATAACGTCAATTTCCATATTTTTTTGAGAGAAATTTCTCCATTAAAACTTTGCGTTGGGACAAACTCTTATTTTCCAGGAATTCTCGGCATCCACCCATCTAAACACGACTCTAAGACTAGAGCAACTGACAAATTTCTGTATTGACGTCATATCTGAAACACGTCTATTGATAGGTATCAGATGACCGCATTGTCGGCGGCTTGCCGGGTCGTCGAACTTTCGGAACTTTTGCCGAAACAGCTCATAGTTGCGGGCTGTGAGGTAAAATGTGCATATTTCATACTCACTCATGGGGGCAAAAACTAACATTTCAGACCATCTGACAACCATGAGACTCGGTTAACAGCCCGGAGCGCTGTTCTCATGGTCAGCATATGTTCAAGTTCGGTTCGTTGCCTCATAGTCAAAATTCGCGCAAACTTCGTTCCGTAACTAAACGGTTGAACAATACTTTTATCTGTTTAATCCAACTGAAAAGGATGAGTGCCCATCAGGGCTTTTTTGGTCTGAAAATGTATTGTGCTCAGAAAAAGTTTTCACGTGGGAAATTTTACTTTTAATTATTATTATTCTACGGCTTAGGCTAGGTTTCGAATTTGCATCGCATGCTGAAGGTACGATGGTGTCCAAAATTTGAACTCTATTGGTTTAAATTTTTCTGCGCTAAGTTGAATTCTAGATGCATTTGTTGCAATAATGAGCCTCCAGGCATTAGACAAGGTATGAATATTGGAGCACTACGCAGCATATTTTCTCTTCAAAATTGCAGGAAGAAAACAAATCACACGACGAGTAATCTGATAATAACCACCTCTACAAAATTTGAGTGTTTACAATTTGCACTGGTTAAATGGGAAAAATACCAATGACATCTTTTGTATAGTTTAACTTCCATTTGATTTGTGTTGAAAATACTTGTTGATACTTTGTTTAGGATTTGATTTCAAAATGCCCTATTTTGTGAATCGTTTGCAGCGTAAAATTTTGAAGAGATAACACGTATAACATTCTCATCTAGTTTAGACCTCTTCTAGTGGCCCATTACGATCACTGAATTGCGTGTCATAAGTCTTAGACAATTGGCGAATTTCATCGGATTCCAAAATACTCTTACCTTTGTCAGGAATTTTTATCATAAAAGTTCCTTATGCCGCAATCACACGCTGAATTTAGCAGCTGAATGTAGAAGTCAACAGTCATCACCCAACAGCTGAAATTTCGCAAATTCAAGTTATTTTCATCCAGATGTGTGTCAAATCTATTCGAAAAGCTCAGACAAATCCAAAATTCGTCCGATGGTTGCTGAGAATCGTTGCTGAAAATTCAGGCATTGGGCCGATGACTTCCACATTCAGGCCACTATCAGCTCCCACATTCAGTGTATGATTGCGGCATTACTTTTTAGTGTTTTTTTTTTTTTGCCTGGGGTCAGCTGCAGTGTTGCCAAAGGGGTTGTAAAATAACCTCGAGCTGAGGATCCTCCGACATGGAACAGAGTAGAGTCCCTTTATACCCAGAGTTACGACAACTCGATTATCAGCTGACTGGCAGCCGTCCTTGGCTGGCCATGGAAGCCGAAACGAGTGCACCCAAACGAACGATATTGAGGGATAAGGATCAGGAATCCTGCGATGTCTGTCACACAAAAACAACATCAACAAAGTGATCAATTAAAAAGAAAATGAGATTGGTTTGTGAATAATTTCTGAATCTATTTTCATTTTGGACCTATGGAAAGAACAATTTACTCTTGATAAACCACAATTAGGTAATATTTTCATTATTCTTGTTCACATTCGAGGTGCCGCCATCTTGGTGCACTCGTTTCGGCCTCCATGAGCGAGAACCAATCAGAATTGGATTTTTTTTTTAGGCCACTTTCAGCCCAATCCTGGCCCAACCAAAAGTGAGTTGTCGTAACTCTGGGTAGAAAGGGACTCTAGAACAGAGTACAGGTATTCCTGAGAGTGGATGAGAAAGAGGTGGCTTACCGTTGATGACGTGGACGTTGACGGAGGTGGCCTCGGCGGAAGTGGGTCGGCAGGTGTAGTTGCCGGTGTCAGAGCCGAGGGCGCGGGATATGTGGAGCTCGGAGGTGAAGCCGTCGGTCCACCGGGTGTCGATGGTGAGCCGTCGCTGGCCGTCGTCGTGGACGAGGCGCTCGCCGCGGTACCAGAAGATGGTGCCCAGGTTGTGCGGCCCCTGACTGATCACGCACGTCAGCGTCAGCTCCGAGCCCGACTTGATGTACACCTCCGACGGGCCCAGGATCTTCGCTTTCGATTCTGGAACACACACCCATCGCACTCCTGTTAATCTCATGGCATCCAAGCAACTTTAATATGGGTTTCATTTCGCAAAAAGGAACTAAGAGCATTCCGATGTCGCTGAGATTGTGCAATTTTTTTACCTTGTAAAAATAAAGTGATCATCGAAACAAGCTCCATCTACACTCCATGTATACTACAAATTTAATTCGGAAATTACCTTTATAAATTTAACTTTTTGCACAGTTCCGGTAATTTCATGCAAAAGATTTAAGTGGCATCATTGGAATGCTCCTGGTTCACTTTTGCAAAATGTAATCCATATAATGTTCGGTTTAAAGTACAGTGGTAAAAAATCAAGTGGGTAAAGTGCATCGCCCGGGGCCGAATTTTATCGGTCCTTTCACACAGAGATGCAACATCCATCGATGAGTCCAAACCGCACCACCGGCTAATCAGAAGCTCAAAATATATTTGAGTATGGTGAAGGGACCAATAAGGGCCTGCGTTCCATCAAAACGTCAAGGTCAGCGCTCTGCGCAAGCCCATTTCTGTTGAGGAACCAATCAAAGCCCACTAACTCTTGTTAAAAAATGTCCACATTTGATGGGACATTTGATGGGAGTGTTTTGATAGTGTGACACAGGCAATTTAGTCCCTGCCTTGCAGTAGCATGCTTGTGATAAGGACGTGCTGAACAACACATGAAGGCGCAAATAATTTCTGTGCGTAAAAAAAATATTGATTAATAAATACTCTGTGGGTAAAGAAATGGGAAAGAAACGGGTATAGAGGAATGACGAGATTCGGTAATTAAAAAGAAGAGGATTCTAGTGTCATAGAGAGAAAACATACACGAATAAAAAAAATAAATCATCAAAACTGTTGGATAAACTCTAATATATCGATGGTAAAACTCCCAAACCACGTATTTCGGTTTGCGATGTTGCAAATTTTCTATCATGCAATCATTTTTTAATTGAAAACTACTCCTGTCCATTCTTTAAAATTTACGGGATTTCTCTTCTCTGTACGAAAAAATGTCTGTGAAAACTGCCACGAATGATGATGCTTTGTTCCTTCTCAAAATTATAATAGGAGCGGAGCTTTTACGACACCGCCAGCGACATACGTGGTTTGGGGTTTTCACCCTCGATATTCACCATGTAGTGTAAGGTAGACCCGTAAACACGTCAAAGACACAAATCTTAAGATATATCAACATTTTTCTACACAGGGAATGTTTTCTAGCCCACCTTGAAATTTGCAGGAAAAATCTCAAAATTCAATTTTCTGATCCAACTCGACAAAAGTAGCCCTTATGGAAAGCATCCTTTCGGACGAAGAACCCTTTTCCTGTGGACCGTCATCTCCGAGAATGTTTTCTAGCCTACCTTGAGATTTGCAGAAAAAACCTCAAAATTCAATTTTCTGACCCAACTCGACAAAAGTAGCCCTTCTGGAAAGTATCCATTCGGACAAAGAACCCTTTTCCCGTGGACCGTCATCGCCGAGAATGTTTTCTAGTCTACCTAGAAATTCGCAGGAAAAATTTCAAAATTCAATTTTCTAACCCAACTCGGCAAAAGTAGCCCTTCTGGAAAGTATCCTTTCGGACACAGAACCCTTTTCCCGTGGACCGTTATCTTTCATAACACGCAACTGACCAGTTCAGGGACGCCCTTGCAAGGGGTGGGGAGGGGGGGGGAGGTCCGAATCCCGGTCGGAAAGCAAAGCTCACGGCGGAAAGTATCAACTGGAAATTGCGTAGAGATCACGTTAACACGTTAATCAGGCGATACGGAGCCGGGGACCGGGCGACGCGACGGGAGGCGTAGCGTAAGGTCACGCGACTCCTCGGAGAAGCCGCGACGAGAAATGAACGTTAACTGGCGGATAGCGCCTTTAATTGCGTCGTCAGGATTTCACTCACGTCCCGGATAATTCCTACGCTTAGGTCGCCCAGGGACCTGCCTAGCCGGGCCCGGATGACCCCATACGTTGCGCTTAGTCCCCCAGCGTCCCCCTCCCCCTCCCAGCACCCCCCTCCCCCTCCCCGCGTCACGCCCCTTAATCACGTCACCGTTGCTTTGTACACTAATTGGAAACAAGCTTAAAAGTTTCATCTTCTTAATTCCCGACGATTTTTTACTGACGCTCCCGCTGCAACCGAGTCGCTGCGTCCCGCGGGGTTTCCTGTTGAATCCCGCCGGGATGCGCGGGGTCTTGAGGAGTCTTTGATGTTCGACCTAGTTTTGGATTTTTCTCGATTTTAGTGGGTTTGTGACATATTCTGTGGACGGCCATCTCTGAGGTAAAAAATCCAGTAAAAAAGTACAGACAGTAAAAAATCCAGTAAGACAGTAAAAAATCCAGTAAGACAGTAAAAAATCCAAAAACAGTAAAAAATCGAAAGGCAGTAAATTAGATTGACAGTAAATTAGACTAATTTTGTAAATATAAGCCATGGTAAAGTCATGCAAGATCCTGCACTAGGTTCCCCTTATTCTTATTTTAATTCTTATCTGTGTATTTTTGAGTAGCATACATGTAGTCTGGGTGATGTGTGAGAATGGATTATATATAGAAAGCTAAAAAAGATAATCAGACGTTAGCTAGTTTGTAAGTTTATTAAACTTGTAAAACCAAGATAATTAACACTGTTATAGGTGGTTGTTTCACACTTTGGAAACTAATAAATAAAAAAAAAAACCTTTGTTAAACAAACGATTTTGATCAAATCTTTTTTGAATGGAGAAAAAAAGATGTTGCCAATCTGCTGGATTCGCGAATGCCAGTACGTCAATCCCGGAAAAGTTGTCGCTACCACCGGGATTTGAACGCGAGACCGATTGACCTGGAGTCAGACGCGCTATCAACTCAACCAAACCGACCGGCTGGAGCGTTTTTTCGGAGTGCGGGACGGAACGAAAAGTAAGATAAAAAAGGGAGAATAAGAAAGAGGAGCTTTTGATATCTCGGGTATAAAGAAGAGTCCCATAACTTTAAAGAGAGCATTTTTTTCCGTCGCGCCGGCCGCTGGAATCGTACCAACATTCTCCACCGAGAGGTTAAAAGGTTCGGTGCACGGTGCAGTCGAGGGGCATAGAGATGAAACCGGCGGAAAATAAGATGTGACTGTTTTGTTGGATGACCGCTGCGAACATAAAAAAAAAACTCCTAAAACGGACGGCGGGCCCGGGACGACTCAAGGTATTCAATTAGAGCGGACAAAGGTGGAGCACAATAGACTGAAAATTGACGGTGGCCCGGAGGAACGAGGGAAGATTTGCGACTTGATTAGCGGACGGACTCTGAATCCACACCGACCGACCCCGGACATAAATATTTATGGCAACTCAATTAAAATAATTTTTACCGCCACCGTGCCGGAACGGGAATTATAAGCGGAGAGTTTATAAAAATCTTTCGACTAATCATGAATAACAACGGAAAGTTTCCAGGGAAGGAGTCGGGCGAAGCGTAAATAAATAAAACTTTACAATTCTTTTTAGCTGGTCGGGACTTATTCAAATTATGTTACGGCTAGGATTTCTAATTTAAAGTTCGGTCGGAAGGGTCACTGCAAACTGAAAAGCCTCGCGGGGGAGGGGGAGCCCTTAAACGAACCCTGTCCCCCATTCAAGCTGCTCTAATAGAATAATTATATTTTTTCTCGAATCAAGCTATTAATTATTTTACATACAATAGAGCTCTTTCTCCGGAGTTCAGACTCTAAACGCTCTCGCAAAATGCAGGGAACAAAGGCGAAAAAGATGCTTCTGTTGGGAGGGAAAGAACCTAGGGAATGAGAGACAACGTTCAAAAACAGCGCTTACGCAATCTACTCAGATGAAAAAAGCTTACAGGTCTGACGTACTTAATTTTTTAGAGATCATTTACAATTTAACGTGGAACTTACGACGGTTGACGGCGAGGGACTTGCGAATAATTTAGAAACAATTTTAATTTTAAGAAAGCACAATTAATTATTTATTTCGTATCCGTTTTTAATTTTGATACTTCTCGGAAATGTTTATTGATTGGCACGTTTTACGGGCATTTTATATTTTTGCCAGGTTTTGCTGGTAAATCAAAATTCTTAATAATTATTCATATTCACGATCAAGTCCAAGATAGCCCCCATGCCACGTTGACGGGGAAAAATCATCCATCTAACGTTGTTACTATGCTGTATTTTGAGTCAAAAGAGGTCAAAATACATTTACTGATTGTTTTTATTTGAGATACCGTCTCACAAGCAAAGACCAGTTGGAATGCATTTAGTAAAAAGGAACCAGCGCAATTGTAGTGCTTTCAAAACTGTGCAATTTCCCCTTTTAATTTAAAAATACTTAATATATGCACAGTTTTAAAATTTACACGATTACTTTCATTTATAATTAACAAGTTTATGGTTGGAAGCAAAAACCATTTGCTATTCTGGGACATTTTTTGGACACATATGAAGAAGCAGCATTTTTACAACACTGTAGTCGCGCTGGCTCCTTTTTGCTAAACGCGATCCAGTTGAAGTTTTGCGTGGAGTTGTGAAACCGATGTAAGCTTCCTTTTCAAATCACGTTTTTGCCGTGGGGCATTTTTCCAAGTGGGTAGAACTCAAAATTTCGGAATTTCTAACGCGAACTGTAATGTTAGGGTTGAATATCAGATCTCTTTTTTGCCCTGGCAAAAGTTTGCAAAAGATTCATTCCCATTTTGCAGCGACAAGGACCAGTTGGAGATTTGCGAGGAGTTGTGAAACCTATATCATTCATCCTTTTCAAATTATGTTTTTGCCGTAGGGTATTTTTCGAAGTGGGAAAAGCTCAAAATTTCGGAAATTTTCGACACAGATTGCAATATTAGGGGTGTATCATATCTTCCCAATACGCGCATCGTGTTTATTTAGCCATTTTTTGTGAGCGACAACTCTTTCTTACCCTCGCAAAACTTTGCAAGGGATCCATTCCCATTAATCAGCTAATATCGCGCGACGAGGGCGGTCCCAAGACGCGCTCGGAGACGAAGCCGGAGGGATCTTCAGGGTAAAGTTCATTGCCACGGTGGTCTTTTGAATAATGACGTCATGAAATGAGGGTTAGGCGACGGCGACCGCCGTATCGGCATGGGCGCCGCGTCGCCCCCCTTCCCACCCCATCTCCGCGCGCTCCCCGGGAAAGCAACAAAAAATGGGGCTCATTAAAATCGGCGAGGGGGCAAAAGCAAGGCACGGGCCGTGGAGATTTTCATTCGCGGCGCGCGCGTATTTCCCAACCTATTAGCTCCCGTATACATCACTCCGAGATTGTCATATAAGCGTCTCCGGAATGCGTTGCCGGGTTTCTGACCCTAGAAGATTTTTGATGTGACGTCATTCGGTACAGGCAATAGGCAAATTTCTATTTAAATCAAGTAGCCTCTATTTAATTATTCACTTTGTTGTTGCATAACGCACTTTGCTAAAACTTTATCAGCCCCATCCTGATGTATTCCGAATAAATAGAACCAAACCCGTCTGTTTCTCGGCAGATCAGCATTCAGCAACACAACGCAGGAAATGTGTCATTCAATGATTTTTCTAGTTTCACTAAGCTCTTCCAAATTTCTTCCAAATTTTTACTGTGCAGTTTTGCTGTTGGGCAAAATGTTACTACGGATCTGGGTGTTTCCTTGGATATTTAAAAACCACCTAGTGCAATACATACAAAGAAAAAATAAATAAAGAAGAAGAAAAACTACACGGTGGTTAAGGTGCTCAATCCCCCAAGATTTGTGGTTTGAAAGAGAGCAGTGGAGGTTAGGAGTCGTAGAGCGCGAGGAAGTGCTGTAAAGCGACCTTTATATATATAGAAAAACTACAAACGCAACCTCAAACGAGGATAAATATCACTTTAGAAACCACAGTTTGATCGGCTTCAAAAATTATATCAGTCCTCGTTTAAGGTTCTCTTCTTATCTTACTATTCCCATAACGTCTATATCATTCTGCCCGTGACATTTCCTGTTTTTACCCTTTTTCTCCTCTTGACTTCCCAAATTTTTGTGTTCCACCTCACTTCAGGTACCGTACACTGCCATGCTAAGGATAAATGCCACATAAAGCTTCGAGAGTTGCCAAATTTACCTTGATAAAACATGTTTTTTTGACAACATTCATGCATATTTTGCCATGAAATTTTCAGATATTTTAGATTAAATTACGTGCAAAATTGCATGAAACTTTTGGAAAATAACTATGGTAAGTTTCCCAGTAAATTCGGTTTTTATCGGAGGAAACTTGGCAATGTCTGGAGGCTCTTACGGCGTTCTTCCTTACCACGGCAGTACAGCCGACAGTTACTCAGGAGCCGAATAAATCCTATGTAGTACTACTACTACTACTCTTTATTTATTTTATTTTATTTTATTTCATTTTATTATAACATTTTTCCGGAGCACAGCTGGCGGCCCTCTCGGCTGCCCCCGATAGGGGCAAGGCTCGGATGTCCTCGAATTTGAGGCGAGGCGAGGTTCATTTTAATAAGTTCCGTATTGAGTGAGAACGGTGGCCGTCAACAATGGACCCGCGCGTTGAAACTTCACTCAACTTCCAACCGGGACCGCAACGCGACAGCGAGAGGAGGCAGGGAGTAAGGGGATGGGGGGGGGTAAAAATGGGTGTGTATACAAACGAGGAGCCGGGGAGACAATAAACTCCGGTTAGAAAAACAAGAAGTATTCATGAAACCAAGCGGCAAGCCGGGGCGGCGGTGGCCAGGCGGGGAGGAGAGGGTAAGTAACCCTTTCTTCCGCGGATGGAAGTTGGGATGAATTATTGGCGCGAGGCCAATATTTTCGAGTGGCGCGGCGCGGCCACCGCCGGCTCGTCGGAAAATTCAGGCCCCGGTTCACGTTCGCGCTTCCCGCTTCGGGTAGAGAAGACGAATGCGGTTCTTTTTGATTTCTGTATGATCGAGAAGAAACCACCCGTTCGAGCGGTTTCCTGATGCAAATGGTTGATGTAACTCTATAGAGCTTTGAAAAACGATTCGATAGTCAATTCATTAATGGAGATGTTGCATGTGTGAGGAATTTGCGATTTGACTGTTGATTCTTACGTTAAAGTTCGCGAGAAACACGATGGTCCTCGTAGGTCGCGGTCGGACCATCATAAAACGCCTTCAAATGCGCGTGATACTGTGCAACACACCAGAGTTGATATAGTTGTATTCTTAGGTTGGAACCTAACTCGAGTAAATTGCTCCACCGAATAAGGCATGTTAACCTTTTAACTGCCGTATTTCAAGTTATACCTCCCATGCTTTTTGCCTTAACTGCAGTCTATGAAAAAAATATAAAATGGCAGCGGGAATGGAGATGTTGTATGTGTGAGGGATTTGCGATTTGACTGATGATTCTTATGAAAAATTCACGAGAAACACGATGAAGCCGCTGGTTTCCTCTGAAATCAACTCCCAACCTCAAAAAAAGCTCTCAACTTTAAGCCAAATTGGAGAGTATATCCCACGCTATCCTGAGAGTCCACCTCTACATCAAAACAAACTCTGCATGCAAAGATAGGGAGCAAATACATTGACAGGATTGCCACTTTATTTGGGGACTCTAGAACTGAAAACACGGCATCACTGCTAATGTATTTGCTCCCTATCTTTGCCTGAAGAGTTCGTCTTGGTGTAGAGGTGGACTCTCAGGATAGTGTGGGATATCCCTTCCATTTTAGCCATAACTTAAGAGCTTTTTTTGAACTTGGGAGTTGATTTCAGAGAAAACCAGTGGCAACATCGTGTCTGGCACGCTGCGGCGCGGCGGGTAGCCGGCCAGCACAAAACGCGCATTGGCGCCTACAAACCTAAGGGGATACTTCACGCATTGCGCAATGCGTGAAGTATCCCTGTTAGGTTTGTAGGCGCCAACGCGATTGTCGTTTTGACAGCACGCCGCTCCGCTGGACAGAGCGTTGATTTCAAAGAAAACCAGTGGCACCATCGTGTTTCTCGGGAACTTTTGCACAAGAATCATCAGTCAAATCGCAAATTCCTCACACATGGAACATCTCCATTGCTAAACTCTGGATTTCAGGAAATTTCGCCGTTCCACGTGAGAAAGAATGCAACTGCATTTCATCATTAAAAAATTTCTACTTGCTAATTCGTTGTTTTTCTCAAGAAAAAACGTAACTCGAAGGCAATTTCGCCAAATTTCCCCTTGCAAATTGCATATTAACCTGAAGAATCTTGGACAGTTCTGACTGAGAAATTCCCTGAATCTCCTCAGATTTCATGCATAAACGAGGAAACCCGCGAATAAAAATTGTGCAGATACATTTTTATAAAATGAATAAGCTGTTTCGTCAATTTGGCAACCTTGTGATCGAATTACGTCACCTTCTCCGGGAAACGACTATTTGTGAGCAAATCTGTAAAAAGGCTCCAAAAATTTAAAGTTGAGGTTCGGGACCATTGCGTGGAGTGAGGCAATCTTGAAATTTTGGCCAAAGTTTGATCGTGAAAGCTTAAAAATTGATAATAATTGATTTGGACACATCATCTCATATTTGGATCAAACTCAAGATTCATTTTTTTTTTAAATTTCAAAAAAATAAGATACACCTCGACGCGTGTGAGCGTGGATGACAGCGCAGAGACAAAAGTATTCCTGCTTGATAAATACCGTTGTTACATGAGCACAATATTAAGGGTGCTATGACGTGAGGCGAGAACTTGCAATGCATGCTTCGCGCTCTATGCTGCAAATGATGTTTTACACAGATTCAAAAGAAAAGCTAAAAAGACGAGACTCGATTACGTCTTTCCTATTTTCGGGTGTGTTGCATCGCGTAGCCCTTAAAACACCACTTCAAATGAGATAAACGAATCCAACACAACACGAAGATAGAGCGAGGAAGGATGCCCGTTGATGACGGCGCAGAGATACAACTATTCGTACCTGATGGATGTCCACGTTGCGTGCGCAAAATTGAAGGCGCTATGGCGTGAGCGGCGATTTCCTAATGCTCCGTCCTGTGCTGCCAATGAGGTGTATATTGCTCAGATTCGGTGAAGAAGTTAAAAAAGAGGCCGGATTATGTATCTTCGTAAACTTTAAGGTAATTCGATGGACGCCATATTTTGTGTCAAAACGACGTGCGATACATCGCGTCGATTAGTTCCATTTTTTCAGCTACTCGTCATTTTTCTCGAATTTCGAGATCGCAATTTTGTTGTCAGGAGACTAAAGAATTCACTTACCAATTTTAACAAAGAAATTTGACGTAATAAGGGCATGGTTTTAACAGAGGAAAAATATCGCATTCGAATGCAGTTTCGATATTGGTATCGAAAGCTATATTTTTCCTCTAAAAAACCTACGCATTTATTACATTGAATTTGTTTGACAAAATCGGTGAGTGAATTCTTTAGTCTCCTGACAACAGAATTGCGATCTCAAAATTCGAGAAAAATGACGAGTAGTTGAAAAATGGGACCAATTGATGCGATATATCGCATGTCGTTCTGACACAAAATAAGGCGTCCATCGAATCACCTTAACGTAGACAAAACAATCGACAACACTTCACGCACCATATTGAGCAAAAACCAGCACTTTTCCCGTGAGAAGTAATTCAAAATGGATTGCATTTTGCAAAAAGGAACCATTAGCATTGCAATGTTGTTAAGATTGTGCAACTTCTTTTGTCTTGGAGGAAAACCCCGATTATCCCTTAATAGTTTTGTCATGGGAACGGAGTTCCCCATGATATTACAATCGTTCCGTTGCTATCGCTATGGGATTCCCTATGCCTCTGCGACCTTGAGCGTTTCGCCCAGTCTTCGATTTTTGGTTGATTTTCCGATGTATCAAAAACCGTTGTATTTTTTAGCCAATCATGTCTCTACGTCAAGTTGTGTTGATTTCTAAAATTCGCTTTCAGCGAGTTTTTTTCCACCTTGAGATGTCGTGTCTGACTGGTAAATCTGCGCAGAACCACGAAGTTCCGATTTTGGGCAAATTCTTTTTTTTTGGGAGATTCCGATTGGTTATTTTTCGCCATCAGTTTTCTGTTCGTTGGTGCAAAAGATCGCCTACCTCGTTGCTCTTGAGAAGCCGCCATTATCCCACCTCAAATTTTAAACATAGATATAAAGGAATAATAACCATCGTACAAGGTGGAAAATCCCAGATAAGACAGGAATATTTAGCCAATATTTAAACAATATTGTTTTGGTATTTATGCAAACATTGGGCCAATATTGGTTAAATATTGAGCCAATGTTAAAATCGTACACCATCTTTCCTTTTGGCATAAATACTGTGCCAATACTTTGGCTGAGAATACTGTGCCAGTACTTCAAAGGGAAAGTATTTGGATATCAATATTGAGACAATACTACACCAATATTGAATCAATTTAGGGGTTCGCAGCTAGGGGATGGTGGAAAAGGGTTAATTGTGGAAATAATTTTAGAAACCATGAAAAATAAAAATAATGAAACCACTGGGATGTTATTGAATCGATTTTGCAGATTAGAAATTTTTCATCCACCTTGGGGATTGAACCCGGGACCTACCTAACACTAACCGACGACCCTACCGATTGAGCTTCACTAGACGATGTATTTAGTGACTTAAAACCGGTATTTAACGTCGAGTTGGACGGGCAACTAGGATATTTTCCATCTGCCTGGATTTGTCCGTGTATTTATTTTACTTTTTACTTTACTATATTTTTTAAATTTATTTTATCGTTTTACTTTGTTTTATTTCCTTGCTGACTCTATTTTTTTCTTCACTCTATTTTTTTTTTTTTTCAAGCACTTCATTTTTTTTCTTTAATTATTTACTTCTTATTCCTTTACTTTGTTTTGTTTTACTGTAATTTATTTTAATACTTCATCATAATTTTTTTGACTTCAGTTAATTCTTTAAATTCATTCTATTCTTTAACCTCATTTAGTTTTTTCCCTTATACTTTATTTTTTTCTTCATCTCAGTTTTTTTACTTCATCTCCTTGCTCCCTCTAATGTTTTACTTCAGTTTAGTCTTTGACTTCATTTTATCATTAATTTGATTTACTTCATTTTATTTCTCTTCTTTTGTCTCTGTTATTCTATTATTTCCACCATTCTATTATTTTATTTATTTTTTTCTCTTTAAATTTTTCATCGACATTCTGAGATGCATTTTGCATTTGATTGCAGTTTGATGTCTTCCTCATAAAGACTATGCAGGTGCGATTGCCATAATCTCACAGCTGCACAGCTACTAAGTGCAAGTTCTACAGGAGACCAATAAGCACACGAGATCAAGAATTTCTTCTTCAGTTGAATTTAAATGTTTCATTTGAAATTTGAAAAATAAAAAATAAACAACCAGATGTGAATGAATGATAACATTCTCATTCAATGATAATATTCACAACAGTACATGAACTACAAACGAAACAAAAAAAGAAATAAACTGAGATCACGCGCAAATACATTGAAAATGACCTCAAGGAGGTGGAAATTCAACAATTTCTTGGGAGGCAAAAAAATATATATTATATTATATTATATTAAATTTGACAACAACTGCAATAACCTTTATGAATAATAAGGTTGAAAATAATGGATAATTGTTCAGAAAGAACACATTTGAGCTACGTCTTAAATCTAAGCCTTATTATGTTTAATACTTTTCGTTATGGGCAGGCATTTAGTATGATGACTTATACCGATTAGGATATTGAAAATATTTTAAAAATATTTTGAATAGCAGTATTATTGTTTAAAATATTTTCAAAATATTTTGAAAATACTTACCAATGCATTACTGTCTTTTAAAATGTTTTTAAAATATATAATAAATATTTTGAATATAAATATTATATGTACTGATATTTTAAAAATACTCTCACGATATAAATTTTTACAGTATTGAAATACAAATATTTTGAAAATATTTTTATGATGTTTTGGGTAAACATATTATTTTTAAAAATACTAAATGATGATTCTTTAAATATTTTCTAAAAAAATAATTTTGATTATAATATTATCAAAATATTGTCAGTATTGTGTAAATATTGCGACAGTACTGACAATATTTGCCCAATATTGTAAAAATATTATGTCTTATCTGGGATTGCTCTGGAGGACCCGTTACGGATATATGAGCCAAAATCAGAACTCGATTGATGGATTTAATCCATGAATACAGAAATATTGCTTCAGCTTACGGCCGCGATCGCAAATGCATGTTGAGATGAACCTTGTGACATATGACAGCATAGGTAAACAATGTCTCACAGAGTAAAGCGCTTAATCCGTTGTCTTTTATGACGCCAGTGGCCGAACTGCCGAAATCTCAAGGTCGTCTTTTGTGAAGCCCCGCTCAGCGTCCGAGATCACTTAACTGTTCTCTTTTCTCACATCGCTCCCGAACGGCGGGATGGCTCAGTCAGCAGAGCTACCATTTTGACTATGAGAGGTTGTCACTTTTTGTGCGAGCGGGGGTTCGAATCTCGCAGGGGACAGTTAATTTTTACTGGTTGTATTGAATGTTTTAGACCAATCATCAAACAATAATTAATACTTGGCAACTTAGCAAGCACATAGGTCCCTTAAGATGCGTATTCGGGCATATGTGTAGAGTAAAAATATCATACGTAGGGTGTCCCAAAAGTACCGGGACTGGTTCTGTAACTTCAAAAGTAAGATAGATACAGACATAATTTTGGTCTCATTTTAAAGATCAACTCAATACCTATCGATTAAAACCAAGATCAGCTCAATCGAATAAAAATTGAAAGAGTCATGACAATTTGAAATTAGTGAGGAAAGTTTACCCCTACGGTTTTTAGGAAGATTTTTCGCTTACCAGGATTCAAAAAGTTAATATTCGTATCCACTTTCCTCCGAATCTTCCATAACTTCCTTTTGCTTTTCAAAGGACCGTCCATCAAACCGGATGCACTTTTTCATGCGCTCTTGCCACTTATCCAACATTGTTTTCCTGAATTCTTCCTCTGGGATGGAGTTGAAGAAGTTTTGAATTGCATTCTGGATTTCGGTCTTCGATACGAATCTTCGTCCGCGAAGCTCCTTTTTAAGCGTAGGAAACATTCAAAAATCACATGGAGCCAAGTCAGGGCTATAAGGGGGATGAGGGATTGTTTCAACTCCATTTTTACTCATAAATTCACGTGTTAAGCTCGATGTGCGAGGCCGCGCATTGTCTTGATGGAGTATCCACGAAGCTTTCAAGTCCGACCGTTTCCGGGAAATGTGCATTCTCAACTCCTTTAGCACTTTGCAATAATACGCAGTGTCAACTGTTGTGTTTGATGGTACAAAATGTTGATAAATGACACCTCGAAAATAAAAAAACACAATAAGCATCACTTTATCGGCCGACTTTTCGATTTACGGCGATGAAGAATCTTCCTTAAAAACCGTAGGCGTAAAGTTTCCTCGCTGATTTCAAATTGCCATAACTCGGTCAATTTTTATCCGATTGAGCTGATCTTGGTTTTAATCGATAGGTATTGAGTTGATCTTTAAAATGAAATCAAGATCATGTCTGTATCTATCTTACTTTCGAAGTTACAGAACAAGTCCCGGTGCTTTTGGGACACCTTATGTATACTTTACGCCGAATAAGCGAACCTGAAACTTAAATGCGTTAACTTCCGAAAACCATAAATAATCCAACGAAAATAAATAATTGGTACATAACAGCTTTCTTGTATGCAAAGAAAATAATTAAAAATGTTAAAAAAGAGATGTCAACACAAAATTACATAGCCCCTTCTATTCAGAAGATACTACAAACGAACTGTACCTTAACATTTTCATATCCCAGAAGCTAACGTTCCCATGGCGAATATTGCTATCGCTAGCGATTGCAAAATCCAACTTGTCTATTTTACTCGCTAAAAACTGTAAATTTAAGACAAAAATTACCATATAAATTTCATAGTTTTTCACAATTTCCGCAATTTTATTGCAAAGGATGCCGTTGCACAATCTTAGCATCATTGCAATGCTAGTGGTTCCTTTTTGCAAAATGCAATCCAAATATGAGCCACGAGACACGGAAAACAAATGAGAGGCTCACGCAAGTAAAAAAAGACGCAGGGAGGGATGACAAGGTGACCGGACACAAAATATCTATCGAGAAAAACCATCGTCGTGCACTCAAAGCGGAGGGCGAAGGATAAAACAAAGACACCACGCTCTGACTACGCAGACCCATAAATTATGAGATGTGAGAAGCCTGTCCTCGCGAAACATGAGCGATAAGTTTCAAGAGTTTTAAATCTTTAGCGCGACAATGACCGTGAGCCATTACAACATAAAGCAAACGGAAGAATGGAGGAGGAAAGGACGCTTGGAGTGGGAAAATGGAGGAGGGAAAACCCTTTGTTGCCATTTAGCAACTTTCAATCTTCAGTCTACCTTCGTGGAAATTCATTCAACGTTTCCAGCGAGATACTTTCGTACCTTGCCACGTAACGTCATTCAAGTTGGAAGATTTCATCCGCGATTTAATCCTGGTCTGAAAAACCACGGAGAAACAAATAATTCGGTTCAAAGGACCGAACTCAGGTGCATATGGTAACAGTATTTAATTAAATTATTTTATTTAATAACTAGATATTTAAAACATGATTTTGTTTGAAACCTAAAAATTTATCAATTTCACCTCTTAATTGGAAACAATATAAAAATTCTTATATGTTTTCGAGACACTAAACTTCAAAAGTTTTCGACCAAAGTTTTTCGTCCTTGTAAGTGAGATTTTCGGCCATAAAAACTGAAGGTGAATTCAGATAATCGACATTTTTGGTAAGCCTTAGAGAGCCGAACAACTTAAATTACCTGAACTGAGTTTGGCACTTTAGACAAAAACCTTCGGTCACGAGGACTAAAAACTTTTGTGTACCGACGGACGTAGCTAGAACGATTAATTCTTGGGGTTGCCTAGCTTCCACTTTTTAAAGAGAGACTTGGCACGTGGGTCCTACTTATTAAAATGGGTTTCCCCTTTAAAATAATTGATGTTTTACGCTTTTTTAAATACATTTTAAGGCTATCTCACGCAAAATTTGACCGTATGCAAACTTTGGAATTAATTTCAACCATAGAATTCGAAAAACGTCGTGAAACTGATCCAGTGAGGCGATGAAAGGCACTAGTTGTAAGACTACATCTAAATGCAGATTTTTCAGGTAGAGACATATTCAGAGGTCTATTTCAAATTCTAGGGGGATCACCCTGACGTAAAAACTAAGCTCATGGGTGCACTGAAAAAAAAGGATTGCTAATTCACCGATTTAGGGTGGAGCAAAATTTGCTTCACTTCGTAAAGCTTTCTTATCCGTGCACGGTGTTGAATCAAGTGAACGACTAGCACGAGTTGCTACACCGATTTGCTACATCTGCGCGCCTTCATGCAGTTAATCTTGCATCGAGTGGCTTGGAAGTGAAACTGTATTTTTCGGTACTGGTACTTTGCGAACAGTAAAAATAGCTCAATAGTTGGGCTGAAATAACGGACTTTACGGAAAAATAGCGAAATTTACGGAAGAATAACTAAAAAGATAACAGGCGTAGCTTTTCAGAGAGCAAAATCACCTACACGCGTCTGTGTAAGTTAGCTGAAATTTGTGTAGCGATTTTACCTGCATGGTTTGCACTTTCGTTTTTCAGCTACAACATGTCATGAAATACTCGCGTGCACGGCAATTTCAGCAATATTTTTTTTTCAGTGTGCGCTACATGAACCAACGTTTTTCCTATCACGGAATCTACAATTTTTTATTTCTTCTATCCCTAATATTTCTCTGTTCCATGGAAAAATTTCTAGATTTGAACCTGGGATTTCTTCTAAAAGTTCCCAAGAATTTTTTCAGAGAAAATCAATATTCTCCAAAGTTTGGAGAAAAAACAACTCAATATGAACTGATAATTTAAAAAAAAAATGATCTCTGAGTGGAGAGAGATGAAATTGTTGGCTCCTAGCATTCCCAGGCAGATTCCCTGATTTTTCCTTCAGGTATTTCTCCTCTCCTGGCAAAACTCGGTACTTGATCCTTGACAGCTTGTCGATGGCTAAATTGTGAAACCACCTATCCCTGTTTGTAACGTTGGAAACTTCTTGTCATACTTAGTTTTGTCTTTGAAAAACTGATCAACATAATTTCTTGAAAATTTCCTTGTTTTTTCTTCTATATTAGAGGGATATTCTGTAGAGATTTCAAGTTATTAAGTTGACCCTCATCTCCTCAAAAAAATCAAGTAGGAGATTTTGAAGCACCGCAATGGAGATACGTGGTTTTGCACTTTACCTATCAATTTTTTCTTCTCCACGGAGAAAAAAACTTCGTGCATGGGACCCGAAGTTGAGGTCATATGGATCTTTGAAGTTTTCTGATCACGCATCCGAAAATTTGAGGTCGAGCTGCCGAAGTTCGTGTCACACATCAAGGCACGTCGGTATGTACCGGAGTACTTCAGATGTGTGACCCGAACTTCGGCAGCTGGACCTCAAGTTTTTAGATACGTGATCCGAAAACTTCAGAGATCCATACGACCTCAACTTCGGGTCCCACGCACAAAGTGTTTTTCTCCGTGCACTTTCACCTTCGAATATGTTAATCTTCAGTACACCCATTACAACATATTTAATGGAGAAAGTGGTAGTCGATTGTGCTCATACATAAACAATCTAATTTAGGACCGAAAATGAGCAACCTTTCAAAAACATAACTTTTCAAAAACACCTCAAATAAGGACAAGTTCTCACAGGGTAGATGATTAAGAGTCGATTTGACCATACATGACATTATTCTAAGCTGTTTTAATTTTCGACCAAAGTTAGGGCCAAAATACCTTCCTTAATGGGACACGTCCTTCTTTTATAGTATTTGTGGGTATTTATAGATCCGAAAACTTCAGAGATCCATATGACCTCAACTTCGAGTCCCACGCACGAAGTTTTTTCTCCGTTTTGAGCCATTAACGTTGAAAATAGCAACACCGGAGTACAAAATGAAACAAAACAAGAGTGCTACTAAGGATTGCAGCTTGAGAGGAGCGGGGGAGACGATGAAGGGGGAGGGGGGTGCGGAATCGGCGCAAGGAAAAGAAAATCTGAAGAAATATTGAGACAGTAAACATTATCACAAGTTCCCGGCCGGCGAGGCGTGCCGAGGGGCGGGGGGTGGGGGGGCGGGGGGCGCCGAAATCGTGGTCGGAGGTAAGAAATCGGGGCCGGAAACACACTGCAGGATAATATATTTCCGGCGACATTAATTTCAAGCATCAAGGAACTTTAAAGCTCCGGAGCGGCGCGCGCGGGAGTTTCGCTTGGGATGCACCGCGCCCCGCGGCCAAAACCGCGTAACTGACCGTGGAGACCCCGGTACGGATACGCGGTTGTTGGTCGGCACGCCGGGGCCGCCGCGCTTAATGCCGGAGGGACCGGACCCGAGCCCTGGAAAAGGTCGTGGCCGCTCGCGCCATGTTGCTGGCGAACTGTGCCATTTCCGTCGGTTTCCCCGAAGGGAATCGAAAGTCAAAAACGGAAATTTTCACGGGAAAAATTAACCGGTTCGGCTTGCAGGGTGTCTACCAAAACAGGCTCGCCAAAAATCAGTACTTTTACAGTAATGTTTCAGTGCATTCCCACGAAATTCAGTATCTCCTCAAAAGAAAAATTCAGTACTTTTTCAGTACCTCCAATCGACGAAATTCGAAAAATTTCAAAAATTTGAATTTCTCGCTCAGATTGCGACAAAAATGACGGGAAAATGAAAAAAATTCCGGACCTTCTAACGGAATTTCCGCACTTTTTCAGTACTTCCGGACCACCCTAAAAAAAATCAGTACTATTTCCGGACTTTCCGGGCTTGTAGACTCCCTGCTTGAGTACCTGCACAGAGAGAATGCGGACATGCCAAAAAATGGAGCTCTTAGGCCCAGAAGGATAGCCAGCCTTCTACCACGAAGACGTTTGCTTAATTTTCTTTTCTCCGAAATTAGGTCAAAAAGTTCGGACGCGGTTATCGCTGCCATCATGAAAAACCCATAGTGCTGTTGAAAGTATTAAGAGTTGGGGATAGAATAAGAGGACCGCGTCAGCAAAAAGGAACAAGCCACATCAGCTATTGCCAAAATGAACTTAGTTAATTTAATTTTATACAAGAGATCGTTCGTGCAGATTCCCTTGAACATCTTAAGGAATTGGCTTTGCAGTATGCAGAAAGATCACTGAAATTTACACAAAATCCGCACAACCGTTTTCATGCGAAAATAAGATTGTCCAGTTACAGTACTGCTGAGACTTACAGTCTGTAGGCTGGACCCTAAAGTTTTAGGGCTCCGTGCTACTACCATACTAGCTGACTCCATTCGATCTAAACAGTTAGTGCTTAGCACTGTGTAGTTTTTTCCGTGTTGTTGAATCATACTGATTAGCCAAAAATAATGAGGTAAACAATTGAAGCAGAATGTATTTACAATACACGGAAAGGAAGCTATAGCCTCTTTAAAACCTTGTGGCTTACACGTGACTCACACAATTTGCAACATTGCAAATTGATAAACGTATTATTTGACATTCATCATCGATGTTTCCTTTTTTTGCAACGCACGTTGCCACAGCCTCAAAAATTACAGGACTGGAATGTGTGTGACTTATTCCACCACATTGTTACAAAGTCCCTCCTCTCAAAGCGGTATCGTCAGGAAATATAGTAGCGTTATTGGGGGTCAAAATAAGCGTAAATTTTGTGCTGATACTTTGTTTTGACATGTGCCTTTATTTTCAACAAGTTGCAGTTACATTTATGGAATTTTTTTCGTTTGCAAAGTCTGACAATATCGTGAATTGTAAAGGAATACGCGCATTACAATATTTCTGTCATTCCTGTCGAACAATATTGTGCCAGTATCTCTTTTTGTCACAAACGGTCGTTTGCCAGCTGAAGGAGCGTAACTGCATTTTAGCGTTGGTGAAATTATGTTTATACTAGAAAACTGTTCAGAGTTTCGAACTGGAAATTTAATTAATTTTTCTTTTGATTACGCGGACCAATTTACAAATTTTTCGATAGAAATAGGCCCGTCATATTCTTTGGTTTAAATTTGGTTGGCATAAAAATTTTAAGAGGCATTCCACAGCTCATCCGGGGTTCAAAGCCTTGTTAAAGTCAGCGCGATTGTATCCGCGACACGAACATTTCTTGAGCGCAAAAAAGTTCTGACAGTTGTTGTGATTTAGAAAACTGGAGCGCCTGCAATTCCGTGTGTATGCAACACGGGCATCCTAACAGCACGAATAGTCGTATCAAGGCGCCTTCAATATTTCTCGCTTCTAATGACGGAATAAACGTCATTCTTGCTTCATGCATAGAATGCGGATGATGTTACGCTAGTGCTACGATGGTAAACGTCTTATGAGCCTCTAGAAGTTGTCAAATTTCCCCTCCGACAACGAATTCTCGGAGAAAATTTACAAACTTTTACTCTCATTTTCCAGAGAATTCTAATCGCAGGTCGATCCATTTGACACGGTTAGGGGAAGAAAAGAGTACAGAATCAAGGTCTAGGCACTCGTTTGTCTAACATGCCATTTGGTTTGTTATCAATTTGTTTTGATCCAATTGATAATGGAGCTTCGTGTGGAGAAAGTTTGAAATTTAGTGTTAATGATTTGTGATCAAGTAGCTTAAATAATGAGTCAGTGTTGATTCAAGAAGAAATATTTCTTGGCAGCACATTTAAGATTTTTTCATGCGTAATTCTTAGCTTGTTTTCCTATGCAATATTGCCTCCTGCCCCGTTGTAACGTGGGAAACTTCTGGGTACCAATGGCGTGGCGAGCTATGCTATATATAGATCGATCGGCCATTTAAACCTATGAAAAAAGATCGACAAACAGGATTTTCGCAACGAACGCCTTAATAATCGATTTTTTACCGTAACTTCAAATGGAGAAATATCGATAATCTATCATTCACGCCTCACCACTGCTAGGTATTCACCATTCTGCGTGCCAAAAAATAACGTCGTATAAACATTTGAAAGTTGCCAAATATCTCTCGATAAACATGTACTTTTAACAACTTTCAAGCATATTTTTCCTTGAAATTTTCTGATATTTTAGATTAAATATCGTACAAAATTGTCTAGAAATTTCGGAAATTAAGGTCCCCAGTAGATTCGGTTTCAATCGGAGGAAACTTGGCAACGTCTGAAGGCGCATAAGGCGTTCTTCCTTCGCAAGGCAGCATTTCCGACTCTTTGACAACATTCAAGCATATTTTTTCTTGAAATTTTCAGATATTTTATATTAAATTTCGTACACAATTATCTGAAAATTGTCAGATATTTCAGATTAAATTTCGTTCAAAATTATCTGAAAATTTCGGAAAAAATATTCACAGTTTTCCCAGTAAATTCGGTGTTCGTCGAAGGAAACTTGGCAACGTCTGAAGGCGCGTACGGCTTTCTTCCTTAGCAAGGCAGCATTTCCGACACTTCAAGCATATTTTTTCTTGAAATTTTCGGATACTTTAGATTAAATTTCGTACAAAATTATCCGACATTTTCGGGAAAAAATATTCACAACTTTCCCGGTAAATTCGGTTTTAATCGGAGGAAACTTGGCGACGTCCGAAGGCTCATGCGGCGTTCTTCCTTAGCACGGCAGTGCTGGGTACCATTCCCGACTCTTTTTCCAAAGAATCCTTGTATATTAGCTCGAGGTTGCAGCGCTGCAGGGATTTCTCGAGGGACACCGACGGGCACGGCCAACATCGTATCTCGGAATCCCGATCCCTGTGTGGGTCCCGGGTCCCGAGTCTCGATCCCGCGGCCAATAAACTACCCGAGTTCCCAGCCGAAAACTCAACGAATCTATCCCCTGTAAATCGACCATTTTACGACTCTTAACGCCCCCGCAACGCAGAGCTCACCGCTCCGAAACCGAAACAACCACCGGGCTTTAACACATGGGTCTCTCGGCTTGCCTCCATTAGCACATTCCCGTGATCCACGGAAAAAAGCACGCTGGGTTTCCGTCCTTGATTCCATGGATCTTTGGACGTTGAGAAATTTGAAGGACGCATCTCCTCAAGGTAAAATTGTGTACACGCTTCTTCAGATTTCTCGATGCGAATACCGCTGACGTGTGAAGTTTGAATATTCTAAAGTCGAAACAACTCAATGAATAGAGAATTGAAGTGCCAGGGTTCTTCTACGGAGAGAAAAATCGATTTGGAAATGATATACAACTTGGAATGCACTGTTTTGTACACAAGTAACCAACATTTGTTCTTAATTTCGGAAGGAGAACACGAAGTAACACAAGCTGTTTGTTAATTTGTTTAATAATAATAATAATAATATAATGATTTTTTTTAATGAATGCATTTTTTTAATGAATTGTTTTAAACGAATTTTTCAATGAATTTTAATAAATATATGCCCATCATCAGTAAGGCAACCTTTTTTTGAACTTAGCGAGGAACAAACACTGGTAAAAAAAACCTCTTGGACCAATGCCGCGGTGCATTGACTTAAGAGTGCAGTTTCTTGTCGCTTCCAGTCGCTTCCAGCAACGTAGGATACGACTGAAATCTCGAATATTTTTCTCCGTCCCAAATCGAGAAAAATCGACACGGATAACATGGACTAAATTTTTCGGGTCAAAATGGAAATTTCGCCGAAAGGGTCGGAACCAAGTAAGCTCGCTTGGAATTGACCCTTGACCGATTTCTGTATCGAATGTGAGGTTTTTTTCCAAACACTATTCTGCTTTCATTTCTCTTAATTTTGCCGATTTTTAGGTTTAGAATGATTCTTTAGACTCATGCGCAGGGGCTATTGTCCTTTTTTTTGCTGAAAATTCAAAATCTGCCGAGATTTTTTATCTAAAAGATAAAAAAAAAGCGACAAAAATGTATCCAAAAATGGTTTGCAGGGGGCGAGTCTATGGTACGTGTACACGTAAAATTGTGAAAAATCAAAATCTTGACTGATCCTTTTTTCGAAATACGCGATTTGAGATTTTCATAGTAAATGCAACTTTTCCACTGATTTTGATCCGATTTTTTATTTATTTGTACATTGAATCGGTGTTGATCGGTTAACGTTTTCATTTTTCGTTCGATTCATGTCGATCATACATACCCTCTCGTTACACGCACACTTCCTTTCATACCCTTTTTTTTAACTGAAGAATTCGTCTTCAGCTGCGTCTGCGGCAATTGTTGTTACGAATATGTTGTGCGTGCTGGTTTCAGGTCATTACATACACGAATCTCGGAAGGCGTTTTATGTGCGAGAGCAATTCGCCTTCAGCTGCGTATGCAGCAATTGTTGTTACGAATATGTTGTGCGTGCTGGTTTCAGGTCATTACATACTCGACTCTCTGAAGGCGTTTTATGTGCGCAAGTGGCGCACCCTGTTGGAGAACTGGCGAATTGCTCTCGCACACAAAACGCCTTCAAAGATTCGAGTATGTAACTACTTGAAACCAGCACGCACCGCATACTCGTAACAACAATTGCCGCAGACGCAGCAGAAGGCGAATTTTTCGGTTAAAAAAAGAGTATGAAAGGAAGTGTGCATGTAAAGAGAGGGCATGTATTCGATCGACTTGATTCGAACAAAAAATAAAAACGTGAACCGATCAACACCGATTCAATGTACAAATAAATAAAACGTGGATCAAGATCAGTAGAAAAGTTGCATTTACTATGAAAATTTCAAAGCGCGTATTTCGAAAATAGCACTAGCCAAGATTTTGATTTTTTGCGATTTTAAGTGTGCACGTACCATGGACTCACCCCGAGCAAACCATTTTTGGGTACATTTTTGTCTCATTTTTTTTTTTTTTTTTTTTTTTTTTTGCTTCAAAACCACTGTGCCGGGACTCATGCGGAATTTGAGATACACCCTTACGCCATAAGAGCAACGAATTGGACCAAACAAACGTCCTGTAATACTTTTCTTGTGTGGATCAACGAATTAACCGAATTTCTGTGTTGAAAATGTCTCCCTGTGCAATAAGAGAAGGTCAATAAATTCCCTGTCTTTCACACAAAGGGTATCCCGGGTTAAGCATGTCAAAATGCCCTTGTGAACGGATTTTTATTTTAACCATTTTAAGTCATCAAGGGTGTCCTAAAACTTAGGTTTTGGGGAATTTTAGCCCCCCAACCCCCTCCGCCCCCCCTCAGACCCCAAAAAACCGCTTTTTGGGGCTATTTTTGACTATGCTAACGTCTTTTCCTTATAACTTTCGTAATTTTCGATGGAATTGAACCAAAATTTGTCAGAATCTACATCAATTAGCTTAGTTTTTGTAGGAAAAAATTCATTATCATCGGATAATATTTTAGCGTCTAAAAAAATTCGTAAAATTTTGAAAAAAAATCATTTTTTCCCTTTTTTCGCGCTAGGCGACGTATGGAAACGAGGACACAAACAAAAATTGTCTCTTTTCTTAAGTTATACATCCAATAAGATACAGAAAAAATTTCGTGCTGATCGGAGTGGTGCGCCATACTTAAAAACGCAATTTTCTAACCTCAAAACGGCCAAAATGCCACCATAGCCTCCTTTGATGACTAGGCGTGGAGAAATATGTAGAGAGAAACATCCGGTTTTATCGTCTCACCTCTTAAGTGATCCACTTAAGTACCTTGAGCCAAAATTTCGAGTTGATCAGAGTGGTGCGCAACACCCAAGCACGCAATTTTCTAACCTCAAAACGGTCAAATTGCCCATTTCGGCACCCATTATCACTCCGTGTCAAAAAATAAGAAGAGGGACATCCGATATTATTGTCCTACCTCATAAATTAGACACTTACGTACATTTAGTCGAAATTTCGTGTCGATCAGAGTGGTGCGCAACACCCAAGCACGCAATTTTTTAACCTCAAAACGGCCAAAATTGCCATTTCGGCTAATTTCGTAACCCATTATCACTCCGTGTCAAAAAATAAGAAGAGGGACATCCGATATTATTGTCCTACCTCTTAAGTAATCCACTTAAGTACGTGTAGCCAAAATTTCGAGTCGATCAGAGTGGTGCGCAACACCCAAGCACGCAATTTTTTAACCTCAAAACGGCCAAATTGCCATTTCGGCTAATTTCGTAACCCATTATCACTCCGTGTCAAAAAATAAGAAGAGGGACATCCGATATTATTGTCCTACCTCATAAATTAGACACTTAAGTACATTTAGTCGAAATTTCGTGTCGATCAGAGTGGTGCGCAACACCCAAGCACGCAATTTTTTAACCTCAAAACGGCCAAAATTGCCATTTCGGCTAATTTCGTAACCCATTATCACTCCGTGTCAAAAAATAAGAAGAGGGACATCCGATATTATTGTCCTACCTCATAAATTAGACACTTAAGTACATTTAGTCGAAATTTCGTGTCGATCAGAGTGGTGCGCAACACCCAAGCACGCAATTTTTTAACCTCAAAACGGCCAAATTGCCATTTCGGCTAATTTCGTAACCCATTATCACTCCGTGTCAAAAAATAAGAAGAGGGACATCCGATATTATTGTCCTACCTCATAAATTAGACACTTAAGTACATTTAGTCGAAATTTCGTGACGATGAGAGTGGTGCGCAACACCCAAGCACGCCGTTTCCTTGTTAATTTAGTTACTAGAATTTGCCAGTACTCAGTGCACTACTACGTATTATTGAAGTTTAGAGGAGGGAACGCTTCTACGTGGGGGATGAGCGAGCCTCCCTACTATCATATAATTCCTGGGAGTTCAGAGGTATCGCTGAGTGATCGGGTCTGCTACGCGGTAGGATGCCAAAATGAACTTTGAAATGTGCATCATGCACTTTTCAAGCGGGCTCATCGCTGACATACAGTGATAATGAATGCCAAAATGGGAATTTCGAGAGGTTTCAGGCTAGAAAACGGCGTATTCCGGTGTCACGCACCACTCTGATTGACACGAAATTTCGACTAAATGTACTTAAGTGTCTAATTTATGAGGTAGGACAATAATATCGGATGTCCCTCTTCTTATTTTTTGACACGGAGTGATAATGGGTTACGAAATTAGCCGAAATGGCAATTTGGCCGTTTTGAGGTTAAAAAATTGCGTGCTTGGGTGTTGCGCACCACTCTGATCGACTCGAAATTTTGGCTAAACGTACTTAAGTGGATTACTTAAGAGGTAGGACAATAATATCGGATGTCCCTCTTCTTATTTTTTGACACGGAGTGATAATGGGTTACGAAATTAGCCGAAATGGCAATTTTGGCCGTTTTGAGGTTAAAAAATTGCGTGCTTGGGTGTTGCGCACCACTCTGATCGACTCGAAATTTTGGCTACACGTACTTAAGTGGATTACTTAAGAGGTAGGACAATAATATCGGATGTCCCTCTTCTTATTTTTTGACACGGAGTGATAATGGGTTACGAAATTAGCCGAAATGGCAATTTTGGCCGTTTTGAGGTTAAAAAATTGCGTGCTTGGGTGTTGCGCACCACTCTGATCGACACGAAATTTCGACTAAATGTACGTAAGTGTCTAATTTATGAGGTAGGACAATAATATCGGATGTCCCTCTTCTTATTTTTTGACACGGAGTGATAATGGGTGCCGAAATGGGCAATTTGACCGTTTTGAGGTTAGAAAATTGCGTGCTTGGGTGTTGCGCACCACTCTGATCAACTCGAAATTTTGGCTCAAGGTACTTAAGTGGATCACTTAAGAGGTGAGACGATAAAACCGGATGTTTCTCTCTACATATTTCTCCACGCCTAGTCATCAAAGGAGGCTATGGTGGCATTTTGGCCGTTTTGAGGTTAGAAAATTGCGTTTTTAAGTATGGCGCACCACTCCGATCAGCACGAAATTTTTTCTGTATCTTATTGGATGTATAACTTAAGAAAAGAGACAATTTTTGTTTGTGTCCTCGTTTCCATACGTCGCCTAGCGCGAAAAAAGGGAAAAAATGATTTTTTTTCAAAATTTTACGAATTTTTTTAGACGCTAAAATATTATCCGATGATAATGAATTTTTTCCTACAAAAACTAAGCTAATTGATGTAGATTCTGACAAATTTTGGTTCAATTCCATCGAAAATTACGAAAGTTATAAGGAAAAGACGTTAGCATAGTCAAAAATAGCCCCAAAAAGCGGTTTTTTTGGGGTCTGAGGGGGGGCGGAGGGGGTTGGGGGGCTAAAATTCCCCAAAACCTAAGTTTTAGGACACCCTTGATGACTTAAAATGGTTAAAATAAAAATCCGTTCGCAAGGGCATTTTGACATGCTTAACCCGGGATACCCTTTCCTTACAAATTTTAGGATAATTCCAGACACTTTTCGTCAATCGACAAGCTCGAATTTTCCGGGTTTTCCAGTTGTACCCTTCCTAACTTTTACTTCCCACGATTCGGACGGACCGAGCCGTGACATTCATTTCAACTCGCGTCGGTTTGCGAGGTCAACGAGGAAGCGCAACGTCCTCCCCCCCTCCCCCACCTCCATGGAACCGCGAGACCCGCGCAATGTTTTTAATTACGGGAGCGTTGCCCCCCGATTTTTCCCGGAGTCGAAAAGTTTAATTGCAGCCAGAGCCCCGGGGGCCGGGGGCGGGCTCCCCAGAAACCGAACCCCAATTAGTTTCCGGGCTCCGCGGGTAAAAACACTCGACTACGATCCGATCGGATCTGTATCGAGTTTCGTTCGGTGCAGCCGGGTGGGGGAGGGGGAGGGGGGCGTATCATTTTCGGATGAGCCGGCAAACATTTTTCGCTGTTCCCAGGGAGCTTCTGGCCGGCCGGGGAGGTGGCCACCCCTGACCGCGGCCCCAATTAGCCGGGCAACTAAGTTCAAATCAAAACCCTTAAATAATTAGCCGTCCGCTCTGATGCTCCACCTCGGATTTCCCCGCTTTGTGTTGCAGCGCAGTGCCCTGCCGTGCTGAGGAAAAACGCCGTATGAGCCCACAGACGTTGCCAAATTTCCTCTGATATTTCTGCATTCCTATGGATATGCGGCAAAAATTCGTGGATATTTTTCTTCCAATTTTTCAGAAAATTTAGTTCGTGATTTCATCTGAAGTTTCGATGAACAATATTCATGAATTCCCTCCAAAATGAACATTTTATCGAAGGCGATTTGGCAACTCTCGAATGTTCATACGGCGTTTTTCCTTAGCACAATAGTGAATTATACAACACGGAACGCAGTACTTTTAAGGGTCTGACTTTGTGCACATTCTGGATCGAAAATATATTCCGAGTGCAAATTGAACTAAATTTTGCAATAAGGAACTACTGTTAATTTCTGACTCATTTTAGGAACAACATATGTGCCATTACTTTCCTTATACGAATATGTGCTTTTGAGGGAGTGCCACATAAAGTAGGTCTTTCTTGCAAAATTCAGTCCAATTTAAGACTAAAATGCTCTCGCTCTTTTATAATGTTGCGAATGGTGACGTAGGACCATCAGACTGCCAAAAGATTCAATGGAGAGGTGTGTCATACCCGCATATACGTTAAAAAAAATTGTTTTTGCCAATTAAGATGTTGCATGTGTGAGAAATTTGCGATTCGACTGTCAATTTTAAGGTAAAAGTTTGCGAGAAACACGATGGTGCCACTGGTTTTCTCTGAAATCAACTACCAAGCTCAAAAAAAGCTCTCAAGTTGAGGCCAAAATGGAGGGGATATCCCACAATATCCTGAGAGTCCACGTCTAAATCAAGACAAACTCTCCATGCAGAGATAGGTAGCAAATACATTAGCAGGGCTGGCACTTTATTTATGCAGCGCAAACAGCTCTCAAAGTTAGCACATCAACTCTTCGTAGGTCGCGGTCGGGCCATCATCAAACGCCTTCAAATGCGCGTGATACTGTGCAACACACCAGAGTTGATATAGTTGTATTCTTAGGTTGGAACCTAACTCGAGTAAATCGCTCCACCGAATAAGGCATGTTAAACTTTTAACTGCTGTATTTAAAGTTATCTCGCATGATGTTTGCCTTAACTGTCTATGAAACAAATGTAAAATGGCAGCGGGAATTCTGAAACGTTGCATGGTGCTTGTGATACTTTGACCGGAATGTGACGATATATAAAATGCTTTAAAATGGAGATGTTGCATGTGTGAGGAATTTGCGATTTGACTTTTGATTCTTATGTAAAAGTTCGCGAGAAACACGATGGTGCCACTGGTTTTCTCTGAAATCAACTCCCACTTTCAAAAAAAGCTCTCAAGTTGAGGCCAAAATGGAGGGGATATCCCACGCTATCCTGAGAGTCCACGTCTACATCAAAACAAACTCTCCATGCAAAGATAGAGAGAAAATACATTGACAGGGCTGACACTTTATTTGGGGACTTCAAAACTGAAAACACGGCAATCCCGCTAATGTATTTGCTCCCTATCTTTGCATGGAGAGTTTGTTTTGATGTAGAGGTGGACTCTCAGGATAGCGTGGGATATCCCCTCCATTTTGGCCTCAATTTGAGAGCTTTTTTTGAGCTTGGGAGTTGATTTCAGAGAAAACCAGTGGCACCATCACGTTTTTTGCGAACTTTTACATAAGAATCAACAGTCAAATTGCAAATTCCTCACACATGCAACATCTTCATTCCACCTCAGGAGTTGGGCTGCGTAGTGGCCGAGGGAGACACCTCGGTACTTACCTGACTCCGTTTTACCCCCAACCTCACCCCTTAATGACGTTCACCTATCCGCGTGGATTATTTACCACTTGTTTTGACGGAGTTGTGGGCATGAGAACTGAGGAACGTGCTCGTCCCACGAGAGAAAACTTGGGCGCAATCGCTACGCACTTGAGGACAAGTTTATCACGGGAAGCCGCTAAAGTGCGAAAAGGCGGGAACGCCCGGAACAGACTCTCGCGTTTTTAACCGAGCACGCTACAGCGGCGGGCGCGGGGGCGTCTGCGAACGCAAGAAATGCCAGAGCTATTAAGAAATTTGCATCCAATTAAACTCGTTCAACTCTCTCAATTTCTCCGTATCCCCATCAGCCGCAGCCCCCCCCCCCCCCCTCCGTGCGTTCGTTTCTCGCCCTCTTGCGGGAGACGCGGAAACTAATTTTGGTCAACCCCCGCGCAGTGATGCCGTTCGAATTTTTCGAAAATTACACGAAAATTAGCATCGGAAGACCCGCGTATCGCTGATAAAACTGCAGGGATGCGTATGTCGCAGGCAAATAGTAAAATCAGGCATTTTGTCAAATGCCTAAGCAAATAGTCAAATATTCCACTTGGTTTAATTTTACATAAAATAATTAATTGCTCATGTGATAAAAAATTCTCAGGAAAAATTTGCACCGCACAATAGTATTTTAAACAATTTTTAGCCCCTGAGCAGCCATTTATCGTGAAATTTTCAGTATGTCATAAAATACAGAATTTTTGGAATTTCAACATTTGAAAATATGAGGAGCAATTGAAGAGGAAGAGACAAAAAGAGTTCGTAGGTTTCATGAGTTATTCTTCCAAAAATATTGAAAACTCGTGAGCTCTTCGCCATGAATTCACAAAATTTTGTAAACCGTCGGAATTTAACTATGTGCATAGGCATTTGACAAAATGCCTGATTTCACTATTTGCCTACGACACGTATATCAGTTTGCAGCGTTTCAGACTTCTCATCGTCCTACATTTTCTACGTAGAAAACTACTGGACGTAATGTCTTGAAAACTTCGGTAATTTTTCCTGTTTATGATGTAAAGGCTATCTTGTAAAAATTTAACGCCATTCATGGAGAACAAAGTTATGGGTTATCCTCTGAAACTGTAGGTCTTCGTTGGGTGCTACTAGAATTTCCAATTGATTTTGGTAGTGCCGCAACATTCGGGTTCGTAACCTAATTTATTTGAGTACTACCACAATTATTTGGAAAAGTCTAAGTTGTAGTTTAACCCCCACCTCTTTTTCCCGTGTTCTCTGATTCCATCTCCTCTTTAACATATAAAGTAGAAGTGGAGAAAAAACATCGCAGTCAAGATATGAAGTATTGCAGTTTCAACGTTGTGATGGAGTCAGGCAAAACGGTCAGACCCTCAGGCGATTCGTCCGGGTAACAAATCTCGGCAGATTTTGACTCCGTTGGCGAAGAACAGTAGCCCCCACGACTGTGATCAAAAAATAATTAATTATGAGAAAAATTGCAAAATTAGGGCAGATTAATACAGTACATGCCTGTAAAACTATTGAATTCGATGTAAAGATCGATGGGATGCGGAAATTACGGAAAAGCGAGAGATCTAGCAAAACAAGACAGGAAACGTGTCATTCAATAATTTTTCTAGTTTCACTTAGCTCTTCCAAATGTCTTCCAAATTTTTCAGGTGCAGTCTTGTTGTTAGGCAACATGTTTCTACAGATCTGGGTGTTTCCTTGAAAATTTTAAAACCGCACGGAAAAAAAAGTGTCAGGGATTATCTCCCAGAATTGTGGTACTACCCCAATTTGTTGGATGATGTGGATATTTCCAATTAATTTTGGTAGCACCGTAACTCAAGTTGGGGTAGTGCCGCAACATTTGGGTTAGTAACCAAATTAATCGGGATACTACCACAATTAATCGGGGTATTACCACATTTAATTAGGAATGTCCATATCATCCAACGCAGTTGGGACTTAACCCCTACCTCTTTTTTTTCCGTGCGCCTAATGACACACACCACGAATAAAGAAGAAAAAAAAACTACACGGAGAAAAAAACCTCGTGCGTGGGACACGAAGTTTAGGTCATATGGATCTCTGAAGTTTTCGAATAGAGCATCTGAACACTTTAGGTCTAGCTGTCGAGGTTCGGATCACGCATCTGAAACTTCAGTTCTTACACCTGAAGTACTTCAGATGTGAGAACCAAAGTTTTTCGGATGTGAAAACCGAAGTACTTCAGATGTAATAACTGAAGTTTCAGATGTGTGATCCAAACCTCAGCAGCTGGACCTAAAGTTTTCAGATGCAATCCGAAAACTTTAGAGATCCATATGACCTAAGCTTTGGGTCCCACGCACGAAGTTTTTTTCTCCGTGTATAAGAGCAGCAGACCCATGTGGCAGCACTGAATCGACAACTTGTCGAAGTTATACTCTCAATTTGGCACCGCTCGGTTTCCTAATTTCATTCGTCTAACTTGGCGCCTTTAAACTTTTAAAACGCCCCCGATCTGATCCGACTTTGGCGTTCTCTATTCAGGCTCCGTTCAGCCTCGGTGTAACTTCACTCGAAATAGGGAGGTGATGAACATCCTCGGGCTATGACGTCATTGTCGTTGATGTTTATTGCGGTGTGCATGTGAGTGCTTCATTCCGCTTATGCACGTGAAAGGTGGTGCAGTTGATTCGATTCCCCCTCTTCGGGAAGCTACGAGGCTATGAATATTATGAACAATTGGACTGCACTACGTAAAAGAACCACGATTTCTGGCTCACTTTAACGAGAACATATGTGAAAAAGAAAAACGTGTGCCAAAGATGCATAGTTTTTACAATTTTATTTTTGAAGTGCTAATGCATTTCAGGACTCAGTCCCATCATCAGAGCATTATACTTAAGGATACATTGTCAAATCCTGAAATGAAATTTTCAAACAAACAACGTATCTACCCCCAATGTCCGTACCCTAATTATCGTGTCTGCATCTCGACGGTAAAACTGCAAAAATGCGTTTCTCGGTTGCGACGTCTCAAAATATAGGTTCCTGATTGATTTATATTCTTAAGGCAACGAGCAAAGTTTTTAAGAAATGACAACTAGTCGTTTTCACGTCAAATTCGGTCAATTTAAAAACTTCTGCTCTCGAAAAATTGGGACCGATTTGGAGGAAGAATTAGCCAAACGCTGATCTTAACGATGCCGAGTTGATTTTAAAAAGGATATGGAATGCAGTAATTGCTACAACGAAAAATTCTCTGATTTTTTAACTAAATATTATGAAAAACAAACTATAAATCGTCAACTTTTACCTACTCTGAGATTTTTCTACTTGATGGGGATCGACCCTCACCTGCATAAAAGAAAATCTCAAAACTTAAAATTCATGGGGTTGTAAGTGCAGTTACTGCCGTGCAACGCAAAAACGCCGTAAACGCCATTTTAAATTTTTCGGAAACAATGAATCATTGCAGGAAAGCTTGTGTACCTTGGGACGATAATTTTACTGAATTCTTCTGCAAATATTATCAAGAACCTAACCTGAAACTTCGAGGTGTGTCGCGTATCTTATAGTTTCGGAGGACCAGGGTCTAACCAGGAAAATGGATGGGCGCTCTCAGAACCACGATGACGTCAATGACAGTCGGATGCGGGTTTCATCAGCGAGCGCCCATGGAAAATAAATATAACGGTAACATAAAACGCATAAATAGCCTTGACCGGCGTATAACTTAAAATATCTTCAGGACAATAAAGACGTGAACAATGAAGTTTGTGAATGTATCAAGCAAAGAAAACAGGTCCCTGTGCAGCCTTGACCGGCGTGCTCAAAAAGGAAATGAAAGTGACATCTGGAAATAAAAGAATATACTTGTGGTCAGTTCAGAGAAGTGGCAGCTTTGACCAGCGTACCGAGAGGGTGACGAGAAAGTGGTAGCTTTAACCAGCGTACCAAGAGATGGAGACAAAGTGGTAGCTTTAACCAGCGTACCAAGAGAGTGAAGAGAAAGTGGTAGCTTTGACCAGCGTACCAAGAGATGGAGACAAAGTGGTAGCTTTAACCAGCGTACCAAGAGAGTGAAGAGAAAGTGGTAGCTTTGACCAGCGTACCAAGAGATGGAGACAAAGTGGTAGCTTTAACCAGCGTACCAAGAGATGGAGAGAAAGTGGTAGCTTTAACCAGCGTACCAAGAGAGTGTAGGGAAAGTGGTAGCTTTGACCAGCGTACCAGGAGATGACAGCTTTCACCAGCGTGCCGAGAGGAGTGAAGAGGAAGACTGGCCCTTGTCTGACTGACCGCATGGGTTTTTATAGGAGTGGTTGCATAACCGTCAATGTGTTATGCAACGAGGCATAGTGGTTACGCAACTAGTCACGTAACCAGGTCTTATATAAGCTTATCTTATATAAGCTTATAGCGCATTGTTGCCTCACTGGGCGAATGAACATAAAGGAAACTTCTAAAAAAGGAGTTCACTGGGTGAAAAACACTTAGAAAACGGTAGAATGAACGCAAAGAGTAACTTCTAGAAAATGGGCATGTCCTATGCCCCTACATACCCCCCACCAAAATGCACAATCAGTGTGCATTTTTGAAGAAAGCACGTAACTTATAAGTGTAAAACAGCGAAATCGAATAGTTAAGCGGCTTGACCCAAGGTTCGCAGGAACTCCACGGCCTGCGACGGGTAGAACCTTCGTACGGAGCCATCTTTAAACTTCAAGGCTTGCCTGTCGGGCCTTTTCTTACCGGCTGTCCTCACGACGTATCGCCGAAGTTCAGTGAGAGAGGAGGGCACGGGTTGGGGTCCTTCAGTGCTTTGTGGAGGACTGGCAGTTGCCGGGGTCAAATTGAGAGAATTTAAGAACGAAGTTGGGCTCTCTTCCTGAGGGGGGGAGGGCGAGTCCAAATCAATGACGTCAGTGATTATTCGTGGCTGGGGGTTTGGGACTAGAAGTACATCTGCGAACGTGAATTGAGGTCTAGGCGGCCAAAGGAAACATGAGGGACGGTACAACTCCCCAGCGCACATCGATATCTGCGCTGCTGCGTCGTTGAAAAGTTGTTTTTTTATTTCAATTCGAAGTGAATTGCCTACTCGCAAGGTCGGGGGAATACAGATTTCGGCTCGCCGGGCGACCGCTTCCGCGCAGACGAGTGTAAAAAGACCGCAATCACTGTTATTTTCCTGTTGAGGACACACCGCGGGATAGCACGACCATGTTGAGGCGTCCCACGAATTCTCTAGGATAAAACTAAGGAAGCCTTTTAAGGCGGAGAGGACTGTCTGAGCAGTTGCGTCGTTGTAGATGCTGTCAAATATTATTACGAGGTGTGATCTCAGATCAATCACGCTCAAGATCCAATGTACATTGTTAATATTGCAAGGGATTATGATGAAGTCTAATTCAAGAATATTAACTGCTTTAAAGCGGCCTGCCGCTTGACTAGGGCCGTTTTGTAGGTAACTTGTATAAAAGAAGCTGTCTGCCACGAAGATCCGTGGTAGGCTCGGATTCTGGTCGGCCCTCTTTTTTAGAAGAGCCCCGTAAGCGTTTATGACTGAATCGCTCAACCATTCGTTGAGTAATAATTTAGCGACCGCGTTCGATTCTAGCTCCATTGTGAGCAAAGGGACAGTAAGTCGGATATCAGAGGGGGAGGGGGGTTAAGGATATACTGACCGTAAGGATTTGAGTGAGACACAAAACGACAAACAAACGAGTGAAAATGAACTTAAACTTTAATAACTTTCGATAGTTTACTAGCGACTGCAGGTAAATTTTAGTGAGCCCGACACGTGAAGCCCGCTGCAGTCTGGGAGGTACTGAATCCGCTAACGAACTTAGTCAGTTGGTAGCCGATAAAGCTTGGCCACGGGTCTTTTCAGGAGCTTATCACGCACGCGAATCGTCGCGACGCGCGGCACCTTATCAGCGCCGGGATGAAGCTCGGTAACCCGCGCGAGGCTCCAATGCAGAGGAGGCATGTTGTCTTCAGCTACAACGACTACATCATTGACTCGAAGCGGCGGTGATTCCTGTGTCCAGTGTTGTCGGGTTTGCAATGTTGATAAATACTCCTTTGACCATCTCTGCCACAGTTGTTGGGACATCTTTTGGATGTGTTGCCATTTTGAAAGTCTATTGCTAGGAGTATCTTCCCAGTTATATTCGGGGAGGCTGAGTAATGGTGCTCCAATTATGAAATGAGCAGGAGTCAGCGCCGTAAGTTCCTCTACATCTGCTGTGATGGGGCACAGCGGCCGTGAGTTTAGGACTGCCTCTATTTTGCATAGGAGCGTAGAAAAGCTGTCCATTGTTAATTTTTCGTCGCCCATGACTCGATGTAGATGAAATTTGACCGATTTAATTCCGGCCTCGCTTAGTCCATTAAAGTGAGGACCGGATGGAGGGCTGTGATGCCATGTTATTTGTCTATCGGCTAAACGAGATTTGAGTTTTTCAGTTTCGTCGCCTTCGGTTAGACACTTGTACAGGTCTGAAAAATGATTCTCAGCACCTATGTAATTAGTGGCATTGTCAGAATAGATTTCTCGGCACAACCCTCTGCGGGAGGTAAAACGGTCCAGCGCCGCGATAAATCCCTCTGCGGTTAAGTCAGTCACGGGTTCTATGTGCACTGCCTTAGTGCTCATGCAGATGAATAGGCAAATGTACGCTTTATACGCACGTGAGTTGCGCCGTTTGCTTTCTTTCAGTTGAAAAGGTCCGCCAAAGTCTGTGCTAACCTTTAGAAAGCATCGTGCTGGGACAACCCGTGATTTGGGCAAATTTCCCATAATAGGAATACAATTGTGCGGTTTGTTTCGAAAGCATTTTACACATTTATGGAGCTGCGAACGAATAACATTTCTGGCAGCAATAATCCAGAATTCTTGAGAAATTATACTCTGTAGTAATTTTGGTCCTGCGTGCAAATGTAAGGCGTGAAAATGACGCACAATGATTTCCGTAAAATGGCATTTAGGTAAAATGCAAGGGTGTTTTGCTTCATAAGGCAGGTCAGAATGCGTTAGCCTACCCCCCACCCTGAGGACACCTCGGGTGTCGATAAAGGGGTTTAGAGACGCTAATTTCGGAACGTGCTTATTTTTTTCGATTAACTCTAATTCCTCACTGAAATGTTGCCTTTGAACCTCTTTAATGATGATTAGTAGCGATTGTTTCAGTTCTTCAGCGGATAAGGGTCCAGAAACTTTTTCCTTGCTTCTGGCATTAGTAGGGAAGCGAAGAGCCCAAGCAATTATTCTCTGGAGCCTGGTTAAAGAGGACACTTTGTTAATTGTGTCGTACAAGTTTGGAAGTTTTTCCGTACTTACAAGAATTTTGACCTCAGGCTTAAGTTCTGGGACATCCAATTTACGTACCGCCGTGATGTTGGAAATAGGCCACTCCTGCTGTGGTTTTGTCAACCAAGCTGGGCCTTTCCACCACATTGTGTTATTTACCAAGTTTTGTGGTAATATTCCTCTGGAAGGAATATCGGCAGCGTTGTCGGCGGATGAGACGTGGAACCACGATTCAGTATGAATTGCGTCTGTAATGTTCACCACGCGATTTGCCACGTATGTTTTAAGTCTGAAAGCAGGGGTGGTCAACCAGGAGAGTACCGTTGTTGAATCCGTGAGCGCAACAATTTTCTCGATCTTATAAGGGGTTGGCTCCAAAGAAGTCACTGCCACGGGTATAATTTTGGCAAGAAGTTCGGCTCCGCATAGTTCCATTCTTGGAATACTGTGAGGCTTAGTGGGGCCTACCTTTGATTTGGCCATTAGCAGGTTCGAATCAAACCCTTCGTTTACAGGCACTCTTACGTAGATGGCTGCTGCATAGGCCTTTTGTGATGCGTCGGCGAACCCAATTAGAGTGATGCTTTTTGCGTCAGGGTTAGTGATTAATCTTGGAATTGTAAGATCATTTAACAAGTGAATCTGGCTGATCAAACAGCTCCAAGTATCTGCAATATCCGTTGGTACTGGATCGTCCCAGCCAATACCTAGATTCCATAGGACTTGTATTATCAATTTTCCAAGGATTATGGAAGGGGTTGCCCAACCCAATGGGTCAAAAACCCGAGCAATGTCGGATAAAATTGCTCTTTTTGTGAACTTTGACTTGAATTCAATTTTATTGTAAGAGAAGGAGTCCGTTACGGGTACCCATCTCAGGCCCAATACGCCAAGTGAATTTTCAAGGAACCGATCAAAGTTCACGGAATCGGAGGATAAAGCAATATCATCCGTGGGCAAGCCTTCGAGTACCTCTTGATGACTGCTGGCCCATTGTCGTGGGGCGAAATGGCCCCGATGAAGCGCTTGGTAGATTCCATCTCTGAGTTTGATGGCGTCATCAATAGAGTCTGCTCCCGATAAGGAGTCGTCGATGTAAGTTTCTTCATTGATAACACGACGGACATCGTCTGGAAAGTCATGTCCTTCATCAATAATGAGTTGTTTCAAAACTCTATTCGCTAAGTATGGGGCAGAAGCGGTGCCGTACGTTACCGTCTGCAATTCGTAGTCTACAACGGGATCACCGTTTTTCGACTCCCATAATATGTGTTGGTACTTTCGATCCTGAGGGCGGATAAGAATTTGTCGGAACATTTTGCACAGATCTGTCTTGAAAGCAATTCTATACGTCCGAAAGCGGATAATCAACTGTACAATGTCGGCTTGCAATTTCGGGCCGGTATATAATACTTGGTTCAGGCTAAGGCCTGAAGGCGTCGGCATTGACGCGTTAAATACTACCCTTAATTTTGTAGTTAGGCTAGACTCTTTAATAACTGAGTGATGTGGAATATAGTACGCGGCCAGACCGTGACTTGTAGATGGTAGCATATGACCTAGATTTGCATATTCCTCCATAAATTCTGAATATTTGATCTGAACAGCAGGTGATTTTCGTAATCGTGCCTGAATAGCAATTAATTGCCGTTTTGCTAGTTCATACGAGCCTGTTAGCACAGGGTTATCAGTTTTTAAGAGAATTGGAACCACATATTGCCCAGAAGGCTCACGGTAGTGGAGCGCTTGAAACATGTTTTCACAGATTTCATCCTCGGGACTTATGGCTGGCTTATGGCAGGGTTCTTCAGTCTGCCAAAACTTTATTAGAATTTCCTTCAGGAGTAGATCCTCAGTACAAATAAACGTTGCTTGATTTTTAGGAGATTTGATGGTGGGGACCTTTCCCATCAACACCCAACCAAAGATGGTTTGAAGTCCGTGTCCTAGTTTGTTGGTTATCCTTCTCTTGTCGGATAAAATACTGCAGTAAACTTCAGAGCCAAGTAACATGTCAACTTTGGCGTTGACCGTATCAAAGTCGGGGTCTGCCAAGTCTAGCGTGCTCCAAAAGTTTCTAACTTCCGACGATATTTTGACTGAGGGTAGACCGTCTGTGATGACTGGAATTATAATGGTTCTTACAAGCAATTTTGGATTATCCCGCTGACGGGGTTTTATTAAGCACTCTACCGCTCCTAGAGATTTGACTGGTTTATCAGCCAGGCCCGTTATGCTGGTGCGATCGGTCAGAACAGGCAAACGGAGGCGCTGAGCGCAGTCTTTTGTTATGAATGATGACATAGCCCCGGAATCCAAAATGGCGCGGATATGTTGATATTCGCCATCAGCGTCTTTAATGGCAACTATTGCAGTGCCCAGTAAGGTTCTATGATTTTTCGCTGTAGGTGCGAGCAAATTTGCTACCATATTGCTCGAATTTTGAGACGTGGGCTGTTTAATCTTCTCTGTTTTGCTTACGTGGAGGAGAGTGTGATGATTCTTCATGTTACATTCCTTACAACTGAATTTGCTTTTGCATTCATTGGAGTGGCCTCCCAGGCAACGTGTGCATCTGTTTAGCTCCTTAACCTGTTCTGCCCTTGCGGCGGTAGTGAGACTCTTGAATGTGTCACATTTGTAGATAGAATGTGGTCCTTTACAAACAGGGCATTCTGATTTTTTTTGGTTTGTGTGGTTGAGGTAAACCTTGGATTTTGTAGGTTGAGTTTTTGTCTTCTCTTCCTTGTTAGTTTGATGTGGTTGAGGACTTGGAGTCTGAGTGATTTCTGCTATCTTCGCTTGTTTGCGAAGGAAATCCATCAGCATTTTGAAAGTGGGAATAGTTGTTCCCTTGAGTTGATTCTCGAAGAGTTTCCTTAAATAGTTAGGTAACTTTTTTAAGGCGATGTTGAGTAGTATGAAGTCGTCCAAATTTTCGAATTTCAGGGCGTTGAGTGCTTCAACTGCGTCGTAGAGGGTGTGCACTAAATTCGTAAGTGTCGTTGCTGTTGTGGTTTGCATTGGAGGGTGACTGAGCACCGTTTCCAGCAGACTTGAGCCTAAAGCTCGGTCGTCTTGATAGTGGTCTATCAATGCTTTCCATACAATAGGATAATTGGCCTCTGTGATCTGAACATTCTTGACGTAGCTCTCGGCGTTGCCTTTCAGCGAAGAACTTAAGTATTGTAGCTTCTGAGTCGAAGATAATAACTTATTGTCGTGTATCAGTGTCTTGAAGTTTTCATAAAACACAGGCCACTGGGTGCGCGTTCCATCGAAGGTCTTCAATTCTATCTTGGGGAGTTTGACTTCAGTGTTATGTCGAACAGATTCCGCGGATTCTGCTGTCTTGACGAGTTTCTTGCATTTTTGTACCATATATGCTACGGCGTGATAGAGTTCTTCATAAGCCCTGCACTTCTCCTTGTAGGAATCGGTGCACAACTTCTTCTCTGCTTCTGTAGAGGCCTGGGCTAACGAGTGTTCCCAGTACTTCAACGCATAATTCTCAAAATCTGCAGAATGTTCTTCTATTTTTCCAGCTCGGACCAGAAAGTCTTCGGCTTGATTTCCCTTTATATCCTTTGTAAAGTCATAGAGTCGTTGTAACCTATCGAATAGCTTTTCTTGTTGGACTTTAGCCGCTTCAAGAGTCGCCATTGTGGAATCGTAGATAAGTCAAAATGAGGGAACTGTATTACCGTCGCTGCATAACGGTGTAGCTATGTAAGAGCCTACAAGATTCTGGCTCTGATAACTAAGGTGATCCGGCTCGGAGGACCATGTCGCGTATCTTATAGTTTCGGAGGACCAGGGTCTAACCAGGAAAATGGATGGGCGCTCTCAGAACCACGATGACGTCAATGACAGTCGGATGCGGATTTCATCAGCGAGCGCCCATGGAAAATAAATATAACGGTAACATAAAACGCATAAATAGCCTTGACCGGCGTATAACTTAAAATATCTTCAGGACAATAAAGACGTGAACAATGAAGTTTGTGAATGTATCAAGCAAAGAAAACAGGTCCCTGTGCAGCCTTGACCGGCGTGCTCAAAAAGGAAATGAAAGTGACATCTGGAAATAAAAGAATATACTTGTGGTCAGTTCAGAGAAGTGGCAGCTTTGACCAGCGTACCGAGAGGGTGACGAGAAAGTGGTAGCTTTAACCAGCGTACCAAGAGATGGAGACAAAGTGGTAGCTTTAACCAGCGTACCAAGAGAGTGAAGAGAAAGTGGTAGCTTTGACCAGCGTACCAAGAGATGGAGACAAAGTGGTAGCTTTAACCAGCGTACCAAGAGAGTGAAGAGAAAGTGGTAGCTTTGACCAGCGTACCAAGAGATGGAGACAAAGTGGTAGCTTTAACCAGCGTACCAAGAGATGGAGAGAAAGTGGTAGCTTTAACCAGCGTACCAAGAGATGGAGAGAAAGTGGTAGCTTTAACCAGCGTACCAAGAGAGTGTAGGGAAAGTGGTAGCTTTGACCAGCGTACCAGGAGATGACAGCTTTCACCAGCGTGCCGAGAGGAGTGAAGAGGAAGACTGGCCCTTGTCTGACTGACCGCATGGGTTTTTATAGGAGTGGTTGCATAACCGTCAATGTGTTATGCAACGAGGCATAGTGGTTACGCAACTAGTCACGTAACCAGGTCTTATATAAGCTTATCTTATATAAGCTTATAGCGCATTGTTGCCTCACTGGGCGAATGAACATAAAGGAAACTTCTAAAAAAGGAGTTCACTGGGTGAAAAACACTTAGAAAACGGTAGAATGAACGCAAAGAGTAACTTCTAGAAAATGGGCATGTCCTATGCCCCTACAAGGTGCATGGGTAGAACATTTTTATTTTATAAGTGTTAAATTCCAAAAAACGCGGGAAAATTTTGATGGACTTACGGCGTTCTTCTTATCACAGCAGAGTTACAGAGCTGTTATCAACCGATGATCTTAACCCAAAACCAAAATATTGTCAGTAATTTTGGGACAGGCGCTCTTCAATAGAGGGAAAAAAGGGAGGGGAATGTCAAATTTTAACGAAACACAATTAATCAGAAAACTGACGCACAAATTTTACTCTGACCTCGAACCTTTTTCTGATGGCCCTCATCCAGTCGTCTGTAATTAAACGGCTCACATTAAAAATATTAAAACTCCATCTGTCGCGCAACTCGGTCAAATCGGCCGATGTCCAGTTACGCAAAAATCACACAACTCCTATAGAAATCGCAGGTAGATACGCGGTTTGGCCTTAGCGCGGGAGAGTGGAACACGGCACGGGGCACGGGGTCCAGAAAAATTCCCGAACGAAGTTTAATCAAATTGAAGCGGCGCGTCCCTCATCCCCTTTGTTACGGCTTTTGTGCCACGCTCGGGCTGGTCAATGTAGGCTTTAATCTAACAATGTTGCCACCGTGAGAGCTTATGATTCTTGTACCGTGTGCCGGCGCTCATTCACTCCTTTTGAACGTTTTGTTTCCGTCACACTGTGCTAAAAATTTAGAGGGTGTATAGTAGAGTGCCTATATAGCGAGAGTATGGACGGATCGCTTCATGGAGGGCTTAGGGCCCAAAAGTGCAGCCACCCTTCCAACCAACTTCTGACGCACAAAATTTCACTGCCGGTCTGCAGATTCCAATTCTAGCCAAGATGGCTAGGAATGTACAACAATTAGCGTTCTTCCGCAAAAATGAGTAAATTTATGCAAAAACTAAGTCAAATACGTGTTTTATAAACGATGGTCCGTAACATTTGTATTAGTAAATCGCTCTGAATAATTGAAAGTCACAGATTGGCTGCATTTCTGGGCCCTAACTTTATTCGCGGAGGCATCGGTGAAGGCCTCATGGATTTTCGGAGTTTCACATCTGTTTAAACTCTCGCTATTCAGGTACTCTAGTGTATGGTGACCTAACCGTAACATTTCAATCATTAGATTTGAGGTAAATAGTGATAATTTGAAGAAAAAGATCTGAAAAGCAAATATTCAAGATTCAAAAGTTCGGATGAAAAATCCCGATATGAGGTGAAGCTTCAGAGAAAACGATTGCAACCGGACATCTGAGCACACAATGTATGTAATTTAGGGATACCACTTTTCTACCTCCTAAGTACGTGCTATTGCCTATCTTATGATATGAAGGCGATTTGAGAATCTCATAATGTTTATGGTTTAAAGTGATGACTAAAGAGGGCTTTAATCAAAATCAACCTACTATTATCACACGTCGTTTTTAATAAACATGAATTAATACAGGTATTCCAGTTAAAAATTATAAAAACAGTTACAAGACCAAGGCTGTAATTACTGCCATGGTAAGGAAGAACGCCGTTTGAACCTCCAGGCGCTGCCAAATTTCCTCGGATAAAATACGAATTTATTGGGGAAAATTTTAAACATTTTTCTTCAGATTTTTCAGACTATTTTGTTCGCACTTCAATCCAAAATATCTGAAAATTTCAAGGAAAAATATGCTCAAATTTCGTCAAAAATACTTGTTTTATCCGGGGAAATTTGGCAACTCTCGAACGTTCATACGGCGTTCTTCCTTAGCACGGCAGAATACGTAAGGATCGTAGTCGTAGTCGTTTCTGTAATGTTAAAGCTTCCTTAAGCAATGCAATTCTCACGACTTAAGGAGGTTTCAATGTTCAAAGAGCTACTATAAATACGACCCAACATTTAATTATTTCACTGTATTTATTTACTCATCATAATTTTACGAAACCCGTTTCATACCTGAACAATCACCCTTAATCTACGAACTGTTTCGTATCACATTATGAAAAAGCAGTCCCCGTCTTCGCTGGAACTCATATCGACTATCCAGTGGCGTGGCGTGAATTGCGATGTATCGATGGTTATGCCATTTAAACATATGGCAAAGAATCGATTATTAAGGTGTTCGCTGCGAACACCCTGTTTATAGATCCTTTTCCATAATTTTAAATGACATAACAAGCGATACATCGTAAAGCACGCCACGCCACTGGATAATCGATATGAGTTCCAGCGAAGACGAGGACTGATTTTCATAATATGATACGAAACAGTTTGTAGATTGAGGGTGATTGTTCAGGTATGAAGCAGGTTTCGTAAAATTATGATGAGTAAATAAATACAGTGAAACAATTAAATTTTGGGTCGTATTTACAGTCGCTCTTCGAACATTGAAACCCCCTTAAGCCGTGAGAATTGCATTGCTTAAGGAAGCTTTAACATTATAGAAACGACTACGAATACGACTATCGGGGAGGCGAAAATAAACTGCGGACACTTGAAATCGCAAGACACGGTGAGATCGGGGCCTTTCAAAGCGATCTCCTCCCGGGAGAGGGGGGGGGGGGGGTTGCGGCGGTCGGTCGCCGGAGGTCTCATTAAAATTTTCCAAGACACGCGCAAGGGCGGCGAGCGCTGATTCGGACGACGGACCCGGATGTAGGCGATTCGATTCCGAGAGTCGAATAATTGTCACTCGAATCACGTTCCAGCCGGAATTCAACAAGTAATTATTTAGTTTACCTCCGGGCGCCAACGCATTGCCCCCCCCCCCCCCCCCGGGGGGGGGGAGATCCGCGTCAAACCCAACGAACGGTCGCCTTTGAGCCTTTGCCAGCGATACCCGATTGATCTAATCTTATCCTCCAATTAATGCATTCATCGAGGGCCTCTCATCGCGCGGCTGTTTTCGCCGCCTTGTTAGTTTTGAGTAAGGGGACCCTAGCAGTCAATTTCTGTCGTTCTACGGAAAAACGCGCTGTTTGTACTCGGGAAACTGATACATTTTGTGGAAAATTTCCCGATTCAATTAAGGGTTTCTGAAAATGTCTACGAAGAATATGCATACGTACAAATCGACGGTGAAACTACCAGACCGCGTATCTCGGTTTGCGACGTCGTAGATTTCCTGTCATACTTTGTTTTTTGGACGGAAAACCACTCAACGTCAATTTTTGAAAACTTCCGGGATTTTTCTTCTCCGTGTGAAGAAAACTCCGTGGTAACTTCAAGAAATAAAATTGCTCCTTCGAATAAATAAAATGGGAGCAAAGATTTTTAAACACCGCAAACGAGATACGTGGTCTGGAAATTCCACCGTCGATATCGTCGCTCCTCTGACGTAATAGCGTATCTCAATTCCCACGTGAGTCCTAATCTGCCGTGCTAAGGAAGAACGCTGTATGAACACTCGAGAGTTGCCAAATTTTATTCGATAAAACGTTTATTGTTAAAGAAAATTATGAATATTTTTTCTTGAAATTTCGAGAGGTCTTAGATCAAATTACAAAACAAATTATTTGAGAAATTCGCAGAGAAATATTCAAAAATTTTCCTGAAAATTAGTGACTTGCCGGGGGAAATTTGGCAACGCCTGAAGGCTCATACGGCGTTTTTCCTTAGCGCGGCAGTAATTTACTTATGGATCCACGTTTTCTGGGGTTCATGCGGAAATCGAGATACGCCTTTACGTCAGAGCGACGGCAATATCTCTAAAATATTTTTTTCCTAGGAAACTTTGGCAACATTGGAATATCATGCAAAAATTTTCCTCGGCACGGTCGATTTCTGGGCTTCAGAAGAGGGAAAGCTTGGGCGCAGGAGAAAATTGACCCAAAGATGTCGCGGGAAATCGCGAATAGAGGATTCTGCGGGAAAAATTAGCATTTAATGCGTCAAAATTCAGAGAGAGCAACAAAATTCATATTTAGCACACAGAAAAAGTTTTTTTAAGTTTAATCCTTTCATTTAGCGACTGTGCATGCGATCTTAGACACATTAAATGCACCTTTGGATTTCTAGTGAAATTAGACGTGGAATCAGTTGATTGAAGTGCAAAATCCCTGCTCTTGCTTAAACTCCGTTGACCCTGTTTCATGTAAACCACTCCCTATCCCCTTGTCCTTTTACAAACTGATTGTAGTAGACGAACAAGTTAATTTTAGATTGAAAGTTGGTAACGCAGCCAACGTTAAAAATCACCATAAAGCTGAAAATCTCAATAGAGTTTCGGTGAAAGTATGCAGCGCAAACAGCTCTCATCAACTCTTCGTGGGTCGTGGTCGGACCATCATAAAACGCCTTCAAATGCGCGTGATACTGTGCAACACACCGGAGTTGATATAGTTGTATTCTTAGGTTGGAACCTAACTCGAGTAAATCTCTCCACCGAATAAGGCATGTTAACCTTTTAACTGCTGTATTTCAAGTTACCTAGCATTATTTTTGCCTTAACTGTCTATGAAACAAATATAAAATGGCAGCGGGAATTCTGAAACGTTGCATGGTGCTCGTGATACTTTGATCGGAATGTGACGTTATAAGATGCTTTAAAATGGAGATGTTGCATGTGTGAGGAATTTGCGATTTGACTACTGGTTTTTATGTAAAAGTTCGCTAGAAACACGATGGTTTGAAATCAACTCCCAAGCTCAAGAAAAGCTCTCAAGTTGAGGCCAAAATGGAGGGGATATCCCACGCTATCCTGAGAGTCCACCTCTACGTCAAGACAAACTCTTCATGCAAAGATACAAAGCAAATAAATTGACAGGGCTGCAACTTTATTTGGGGACTCTAAAACTTAAAACACGGCATCACTGTTAATGTATTTGCTCCCTATCTTTGCATGGAGAGATTGTCTTGATGTAGATGTGGGCTCTCAGGACAGCGCGGGATATCCCCTCCATTTTAGCCTCACCTTGAGAGCTTTTTTAGAGCTTGGGGGTTGATTTCAGAGCTAACCAGTGGCACCATCGTGTTCCTCGCAAACTTTTACGTAAGAATCAATAGTCGAATAGCAAATTCCTCACACATGCAACACCTCCATTTTCACTCAAATGGTCGTAACTAGTGTTGCACCAACAAACAGCACATCTTTTTGAGGGAAAACTGTGCCCATATGAGCTTTTTCCCTCTCTACTGAGATTCTCAGCTTTATGCTGATTTTTAAGGCACGTTAGCTACGTTACACCAACTTTCTGTCTAATCAAGCCCCTTTTTTTTCGTTTTGTTTTTTGTCATGGGAACGGAGTTCCCCATGATATTACAATCGTTCCGTTGCTTTCGCTATGGGATTCCCTATACCTCTGCGACCTTGAGCGTTTCGCCCAGTCTCCGATTTTTGGTTGATTTTCCGATGTATCAAAAACCGTTGTATTTTTTAGCCAATCATGTCTCTATGTCAAGTTGTGTTGATTTCTAAAATTCGCTTTCAGCGAGTTTTTTTCCACTTTGAGATGTCGTGTCTGACTGGTAAATCTGCGCAGAACCACGAAGTTCCGTTTTTAGGCAAATTCTTTTTTTTGGGAGGTTTTCATTGGCTATTTTTCGCCATCAGTTTTCTGTTCGTTGGTGCAAAAGATCGCCTACCTCGTTGCTCTTGAGAAGCCGCCATTATCCCACCTCAAATTTTAAACATAGATATAAAGAAATAATAACCATCGTACAAGGTGGAAAATTGCTCTGGAGGACCCGTTACGGATATATGAGCCAAAATCAGAACTCGATTGATGGATTTAATCCATGAATACAGAAATATTGCCTCAGCTTACTGCCGCAATCGCAAATGCATGGTGTGATGAACCTTGTGACATATGACAGCATAGGTAAACAATGTCTCACAGAGTAATGCGCTTAATCCGTTGTCTCTTAGGACGCCAGTGGCCGAACTGCTGAAATCTCAAGGTCGTCTTTTGTGAAGCCCCGCTCAGCGTCCGAGATCACTTAACTGTTCTCTTTTTCTCCACTCTCATCCGAGCGGCGAGATAGCTCAGTTAGCTACGCCACTGTTCTGATTCTGGGAGAGCGTCACTTTTTGTGCGAGCGGGGGTTCGAATCTCGTAGGGGACAGCTAATTTTTACTGGTTGTATTGAATGTTTTAGACCAATCATCTAACAATAATTAATACTTGGCAACTTAGGAAGCACATAGGTCCCTTACGATGCGTATTCGGGCATATGTGTAGAGTAAAAATATCATACGTAGGGTGTCCCAAAAGTACCGGGACTGGTTCTGTAACTTCAAAAGTAAGATAGATACAGACATGATTTTAGTCTCATTTTAAAGATCAACTCAATACCTATCGATTAAAACCAAGATCAGCTCAATCGAATAAAAATTGACCGAGTTATGACAATTTGAAATTAGTGAGGAAAGTTTACCCCTACGGTTTTTAGGAAGATTTTTCGCTTACCAGGATTCGAAAAGTTAATATTCCTATCCACTTTCCTCCGAATCTTCCATAACTTCCTTTTGCTTTTCAAAGTACCGTCCATCAAACCGGATGCACTTTTTCATGCGCTCTTGCCACTTATCCAACATTGTTTTCCTGAATTCTTCCTCTGGGATGGAGTTGAAAAAGTTTTGAATTGCATTCTGGATTTCGGTCTTCGATACGAATCTTCGTCCGCGAAGCTCCTTTTTAAGCGTAGGAAACATTCAAAAATCACATGGAGCCAAGTCAGGGCTATAAGGGGGATGAGGGATTGTTTCAACTCCATTTTTACTCATAAATTCACGTGTTAAGCTCGATGTGTGAGGCCGCGCATTGTCTTGATGGAGTATCCACGAAGCTTTCAAGTCCGACCGTTTCCGGGAAATGTGCATTCTCAACTCCTTTAGTACTTTGCAATAATACGCACTGTCAACTGTTGTGTTTGATGGTACAAAATGTTGATAAATGACACCTCGAAAATAAAAAAACACAACAAGCATCACTTTATCGGCCGAATTTTCGATTTACGGCGATGAAGAATCTTCCTTAAAAACCGTAGGCGTAAACTTTCCTCGCTGATTTCAAATTGCCATAACTCGGTCAATTTTTATCCGATTGAGCTGATCTTGGTTTTAATCGATGAGCATTGAGTTGATCTTTAAAATGGAATCAAGATCATGTCTGTATCTATCTTACTTTCGAAGTTACAGAACAAGTTTTTTGGGATACCTTATGTATACTTTACGCCGAAAAAGCGAACCTGAAACTTAAATGCGTTAACTTCCGAAAACCATATATAATCCAACGAAAATAAATAATTGGTACATAACAGCTTTCTTGTATGCAAAGAAAATAATTAAAAATGTTAAAAAAGAGATGTCAACACAAAATTACATAGCCCCTTCAATTCAGAAGATACTACAAACGAACTGTACCTTAACATTTTCATATCCCAGAAGCTAACGTTCCCATGGCGAATATTGCCATCGCTAGCGATTGCAAAATCCAACTTGTTAGTTCTTTCTCTCCATTCGACGAGGTTTTCGACTCCCGAAGTCCATCGCCCGAGTAAGATGATCACAAGTTCACGCCCTTGAGACTGCTCTGCAACTTTCGGCGGGCAGCCGATGGAATAAACATCGGCCGGAGCTCGTCCTCATGCAAAAAACATTTCTCTGCGGGTAAAATACGAGGCATATTCAATCATTATTCGCTCGGCGGCGTCGTCACGCGTCCGTCGAATTGATAATTTCCCCCCTTTTTCCCTTTTTTGAATTCACCATCATTTATCAATCCCCCGCAGTTCGAGGCTCTGAGCTTTGTTTCGGTAGCAGTGCGAGCGAGACAAATGAGTCTACTTTTTTAGAGCCTTTGTTTCCATGTTTGCTCGCCGCTCGTCCGGTGATGATCCACGCCGCGCCGCCCCCGATACGAAACCACCTATCTCCCACGGGAAATCTATCGACGATACGCGGTTTTCACGACAGCTCAGAATGAAGGACTCCTGACACAAAACCTCCTATCTCCTGCGGGAATCCTATTGGCGATACGCGGTTTTCACGACAGCCCAGAATGAAGGACTATGAATTTCCTTCGGGCCTGCAAATGAACCGTTTTATCTCACTTTACACAATATTATGGATTCGGATTGCTTCTCTTTTTATCAATAGTTTCTCCGGGTATATATTAGGAGATATTGGATACCTAACGTACATCGAAAAATAATTCGGTATATCGTTGCGTTGATGAAATCACTGATTCTCAAAGTAAAATCAAAGGAAAATATACCCTCCCGCGATGAACCATTAAAATGTGTTCATTGATACGATTCACTATACTCTGAATATACAGGGTGATCCAGTGGCACTTTTGCAACGCTATTTTTCCTCCATTTAAATCCATTGAAAATATCGATTTTGGAATAGGCATTGTTTTGAGCGCAATTTAAATGGATGAAAAACATTGTTGCCAATTTTCAAGAATTGCCACTGGATCCAAGGTTAAACCTCCTGACTACAGAAGCATGATCTACGGGGAAAAAGTAAGACTCTTCATTTCTGGACAGTATCAAAATTGACTTACATGTAATATCACATAGAATATATGATTTGAGTCCTTGTCTTTTACCTATTTTTGATTCTAAATACTTATACCTAAGGATTGATTTTCGGACTTAATGTCGAAAGATACGTCAAATAATGAATATAAAATACACAACGGAGCGATTTCAGTTTCTGCTGCTTTTAGAGTCCCACTTACTCGTTATATCGTTTTATACTTGGAAACAGTGTTATAGAATTGATTTCCGGGTTATTGAGGATGATTTATTGGTAAAAATACTTTGATGGCAAATTAGAAGCCTAAATTTTCAATTTTGAAGAGGGCCTCCCTCCCGCTTTATGCCTTAGATCTACGAATTCTGAGATGGCTATAATCAAACGATTCAATTCAAGGCTATGTTAGAAACTAAATCAATGTAACAGTATGTTGAAATTTTTTAGGTAACGTGAGTTAAAAATTCAGCATGAAGTTGAAAATCTCAATACAGAGGGAAAAAGCTCACACACAAGCACAATGCAATGCACTGAGGATTGACCAATAAGGCCGAAACGCGTCTGCAGTTGCCCTCTTGAATGGTCGTTATTAGTGTTGCACCTAACAGCGTATCTCTTTGAGAGAATGTTGTGCTTGTGTGTGAGCTTTTTCCCGTGGTTTTGAGATTTTCAGCTTCATGCTGAATTTGTAACGCACTTTGGCTAAAAAAATTCCAACACACTGTCTTACGACCCGTGCGTCCAATCAGTTTGTGTGAATTAATATGAGATTTGTCTGTGATACGAGTGCAATGAACTACTTGCGGTGAATGCACGGGTCGTAAGACTGTGTATGTTGGAGTTTTTTTTTAGGCAACGTGCGTTAAAAATTCAGCATAAAGCTGAAAACCTCAATACAGAGGGAAAAAGCTCATATGAGCACAATTCTCCCTCAACGTGCAACACTAGTTACAACCGACGTAACTAATGTTGCACCAAATTGCATATCTCTTTGAGGGAAAATTGTGCTCATATATGAGGTTTTTCCCTCTATATTGAGATTTTCAGCTTTATGCTGAATTTGTAACGCACTTCGGCTAAAAAATTCCAACATACTGTCTTACGACCCGTGCGTCCAATCAGTTTGTGTATATTAATATGAGATCGGTCTGTGATACGAGTGCAATGAGCGATATTCAACTTCATGTTAGCTCAGTAAAAGTGAGCCCTTCATGTTGGGGACAAGTTCACAGGAACGACATTTCTACTCCGATAGCCTCGTTGATTATTACTCACGTAGAATGTTCCCGACAGGTAATTAACAACCAACCCCTCGAGATATGTGTAATAATCTGTAATCTGTGATACGTAGTTCCAAGTGACATCGGGACAAATACTAAAAGAAAGTATGTGCAAACGGATTAAATCAAAAGGAACTAAAAGCCAGACAAATCTCGTGTACACGATTCCTTTTGATTTGATTCAAGAGCACATAGTTCTTTTCAACATAAAAACGCTCGGGTGTGTGCAGTCGTTGTGGTTTTAAGAGCCCATTAGTCAGGCGCTTTCAGGCGCTGAATCAGTTATGAATGTTTGAGTTCATAAGTAATAATTAGTTCCAGGAATTCGTAATCCGCGGACTGCAGAGCGAGCAGAGTGTAAGAGTTCTACTCCGCCGTGGTAAGGAAAAACGCCGTATGAACATTCAAGAGTTGCCAAATTTCCTTCGAAAAAATTTCCATTTTTGTGGAAAGTTATGAATATTTTTCCTTTGAATTTTCAGAACCTTTAGGTGAAATTGCGAACAAAATTATCTAAACAATTGGAAGAAAAAATATTCATGAGTTTACCAGGAAGTTCGTATTTTATCAAAGGAAATTTGGCAACGCCAGAGGGCTTATACGGTGTTTTACCTGAGTAGGGCATTACTCGTTTATTCACTTTTTCCAGGGTGCGCGGGTGCTCTTACTTGCTCACGCATGCTATGAGGCCTGGTGTATGTGTCCGTGCTTTAATTTCTACACGACGGAGGGCGAGGTGGAGAAGGTGGGGGTGAACTGCGGTGGGACGCGGATCGGGCACATAATTCTTTTAGCTACCTTGGTGACAGGAGTGGAAACCCAACAGGTGGCGGCTTTTTCCACGTATTTTATCAATTTCAACCCCATGCCCATGCCCATGGTCGGTTCATTTCCACTCGAAATGAAACGCGCGCGTCGCGTCGCACACGCGGCCGTTTCGGCCTCCCGGGGGATCAACGCACACCACCGGGGGGAATTCTTCTCAAAATAATCAAAATCCCTACGATTTTCTGAAAAAATCATAGAAAAACGCTCCTGAATTTTTTCCATATCACGAGATTTTTTCTGCGGAAGATGAAAAGTACGCGCTTGCTAAAAATTTACCATGTAATAGCGCTTTAAGACTTTGCAAAAAATACTTGAATCTCTTCTTTTCAAATCGTGAGAGATATTTAAAACTTTGAAGAAATTCCGAAAAAGATGTTGGGAGCATCAGACAACTTGGTGGAATAAATTTAGACAGTTCTAAATGTTTCCGAAAAAAGGGAAAATTTCCATAACTTTTCTAATTTTTTCGAAATTTTCAAAAAAGTGTGTAGGAAAAGTGGTTTCCTAATTTTTTGGGGAGGCTTTTCCAATTTCACACGGTAATCGGAGTCCGCATTTTAGTATCCCTGAATATACACTTAACCTGCAAAGTATCTCATAACTTTCACAATCGTAAATCGTAAAATACGATTAAGTGTGATATTTTCAATAATTTCCTTGACGATACTATAAAATGTTACTTGTTCATCGGCAATTTTCGAAGGAAAAGATTCAGGAGTACTATCAAAGTACTAGTACTATAGTGGTAGTAGTAAAAGTAGTGGTAAAGTAGTAAGTAGGTAGTAGTTCAGAACTATAAAATGTTACTTGTTCATCGACAGTTTTCGGAGGAAAAAATTCAGTTGGATTTCCGTAACTATCTGATTTTCAAATGGAAACCCGGAATTTTTGTGGAATTTTTGGGAAATTTAATGGTATTTTTAATGGAGCTTTCATAAGTCTTCTTTTCCCGAAAAATTGATAAATTTCTCAAAACCGAATGTTCAAAACTTCCTTGAAAATGCTTAATCATTCCCTGATGATTCCTTGATTATTATTAGGAATGTACAGATCATAATTAATATTGGTCATTGACTAATTGCTCGTAACTTTTGACGAAACACTATTTGTCATGATGTTCATTTCTTCTTTATTTCTTCGCGTGTCAGGCATATTAATTTCGCCACGATGAAACTTTTAATGGCCATATATGAGGTAGAAGATCATGAAGCCACTTTTAGCGACTCAATAGTCTAGACGCTAACCTAACCAGACTCTAATTTCCTGTCCTTATCAAAAACCTGAAAACCTTTGATGATGGTTAAAAGAGAGTTCAAGCTCACTGTGCGACCCGATTGTTCTTTTCAAGAAATGTGGGGCTTTACATTATTTGTGCGTCGTTGAATCATGCGTCAGTTTAGGGTCCATTAAAAGAAGTTCGATTCAACATCCGGCACGGCCTTCCTCTGACCCTCGTTGGTTATTGTCAAACATTGGAAAAATATAGCTCTTTTCTCCTTGCAGTATGTCAAACGGAGTAGCCACAGGAATTGAATCGGCGAGAACGAAAACACACCAATTCAGTAACTCAAAAATGCTCCATTTTCATTAAAGAGAGTCAGTTTTCATAAAAGCCATTGAAGTTAACGCATCTGTTCCAACTTGGACCTTTAAAGTGTCCTTAAATGTTTGTCTTTCGTCACCAAAAATCTTTTTCTTGTGCTAACTTCTCCTACCACTGTGCAGTTTTGCTTGTGTCTTGATTATTTTGATTTTTTCGAGTTGGTGTGGTTTCGTTCTCACTGATTCAATTTGGGGACCGACTTCCAGGAAAAAACATTTTATAACTGATTTTTGGAAAAGTATCTAATTTTATGAGAGGATGCTCGTTGCAAGGAGTATAAAATACGCGAAAAAACCTCACACCTACGAAAAAAAAAGGATTCAAGTTCTTACAACTTTCTTCTGATATCTGATTCATCATTATTTTGTCCGAAATTTTTGTAGATTTTTCTAACGTCAACGTTGTCTATTTTGTCCATCGCCTCGTGTTTTAAAATCCTCATGCTCGCTAATGTTTATGCCTCGTTTCTTGACTTTTCTCCCGAATCTAAAAGACACCTCATCGTTAGCATGGAGCGGAGCATTGTGAGTTCACGCCTCGCGGCATCGCGCCTTCAATTTTTCAGATGCAACACGGACATCCGTCAAGCACGAATAGTTGTATCTCTGCGCCGTCATCAACGTGCGTTCTTTCTCTTGCTCGATTACCATGTGTGTTGGTTCGGTTTGTCTTATTTGTAGCGGTGCTCCAAAGGCTACGTGAGAAACACAGCCGAAGACAGGAGAGACCAGAGACAAGATACCCTTAATTGGCCACTTGGTGACAGGTGGAAGCTTTTACTTTCGGGGATTCAACAATTCCTTATGGACAATTATAAGGAAGCAACGTTCAGTCATCGCTCTTATTTCGGTTGTTGACCAATCTACATGGTGGATGATGAGCTTCAGGTAACATCATGAGCCAAACAAATTTCACAAACTTCGGCCATCTTTGGCTTGTTTGCAAAACGAAACTGCCAACACATTCTTGAACATCAACCATGTAGGTAAGTCAACAGTAAAATGCTGAAGTCCCGAAAGTAAAAGCTCCCACCATTGCCATGGCACTAGTGGAGGGTCTCTAGTCTCTGAAAGAGACGTAATCGGGACTCGTCTTCCAACTTTTTTCCCGAATCTGCGCGTCACTTTGTTGTCTCGTCGGTTTATTTTCCGTTGATCCGACAGGAACTTTTTCTCAGTGAAGGAGAAGAGATGTTTAAGAAACAACTATGAATACGATCCCGTGCCCTGTGCAGGTACTCTGGAGGTTTCCGAGTGTCATCTGAAAAAGCGCCGCGAGATGGCGCCGCGGTCGGGGATAAAAATAGCTGTTGAATTATGCAAATGCACTCCATTTTGACGGGATTCACTCGCGGTGATGCGGCGTGGCTCGGGTCGCGCGCGGATATTGTGACAGCAGCCGGAGCCGGGGGAAGGGCGACGAAATCAGGTGAAGGATAAACAAAGTTAAAGTTGAACAACTTAAAGCTGGGTGCGTTTAACGAGCCGCGCCTTGCCCGCGCTGCGCCGCGCCGTACCCCCCCCCCCCCCCCCCGCACCGAATGGAGCTCGGCTCCCGCTTGCCGTTGTCCCGGGAAATTTTGCGCTTTTCTCGCGGGTTGCGGTTCGGTGGATGGTGAAAAGTCGGGAGATTTAGGGAGTGATATGGCGGAGGTGCTGCGGGTACTTCGGTACTTGTTGCCAGGCCCAGAACTCATCCCTTATCCAGCGGTGACGTTGCCTTGTCGGATTGTGGGAGAGCATACTTTAGGTTGCATTACTCAAGCGGTTTAATTCATTTTTAACCGGGAAAAACATTGGGAAGGATTACGTTTGAAAGAAAGTATTACCACAAAAAAAAAAAAAGAGATTGGACTAACTTTACCCAGCTCATCCAAATTGGACTATATTTTGCAATTTGAAATTTGAATTTCTGGCTCAGATAAGAAACAACGGATGTAATATTAGTTTCCCTGTGTACATGAGTGTTTTCACGAATGAGTCAGAAATTGTAATTCCTAATTGCAAAATAAAGTCCAATTGTTGTGTACCAACTTATTTGTACTATGCGCCAAAGTTATTAGAGTTTTATTCCAACCGATTTTTCGGGGACTAACTAATTAAAGCCGCTCTAACTAATTTGTTGAATAGTAGCAATAAGTTGATGCACAACACCAAGTTGGATAAGCTGCGTCGAAATCATGTGACCATTGTTTCAGTGCGGGACATTATGGGCGCCAAAAGAATCATAGTGCGACTAGTGCGTGAAAATTTTACGAAACGGCTTTTCTGGGACGGTTTTGTACAAAGTATGCCGGATTCATAGTTGTTTCTTGGGCAGCTCCATCCTTACGAAAATTTCATTCGGAACGAGAGAGGGTCAATGATATATTTAGTAAAGCATCATACAAAGGATAGATTTTCCGAACTTATGGAATTCAGCAGTAAAACTTAGAAAATAGATTCTTGCTAGGGTTCACATAGATTTGCGGTAACAAAAAATACAAAAAAGGGAAAATGTGTGAAGGATTCTGCAAATTTTAAAATAGCGGTGTGCCTACCTTAAAATTTGTATTTGTACACGTGTACTTTTATATTTTGTACATTTTGTGGTCTCAACTCATTCTGATCTCTTACAAGAACCTATATTCAGAGTTAAACTGCTGAATTTCACTAAAGGTTTACAAATATTTTCTTTTGTGCGTTGCTACATCAAAGGCATCCTTAAATCTCACTGAGTCAGCCAGTCACATTGGAAATCATACAGGACTCCCCTGAGGGAAGAAGCTGTTTAAGAAACGACCATTAATATTGGTATTGTATTAATATACGACTCTAAGAAGCATCCTAACCTTCCTTAATGAATTCTTCTGTATTGGCATGTCTTTTTTATCAAAACCTCATGTTTCAAAGCTTTTTAGCGTCACTGGTTGGATCAAAATTCCTCGACATCAATCGAAACTATATTAAAAATAATTTCTAGAGACACGAGGAGGTCCAGTTAAATCATGTTCATCTCTTGAAAATATGGCAACTAGTAGAATAGGTTTTACGGCCCAGCGAGAAGAAAAGTTTGAGCTGAGAAGATCATATTTCAGATAAAAGGGATAGCTGAAAAACCTTAAGTTCGGCACGGAGTTAGCTCGAGAGATGAGGCTTTAAATCTCACTTCCTTGGTATAAAATTCAAGGAATTCATCGATATTTATCAAAGATTTCATCATTTCACCCCAGGTAAAGTTTATTTGCCCCATATAAATACCTTTACCTATCAACAACCTGGGCGGTTGATCCTCGGAGAGAATTCAGAACGCATTTAAGATTCCAACATGCAATTTTATCCAGTGCGAAGTTATGAAAGCACAGTATTTAAAAACATAAAGGGTATGTTGCTTCCTAGAAATACAGCAAACTAAGTAAATTTTAAAACTGTATAATCGCACATGAAAAAAATGTCTAAAATACTATTCTTGACGCACGGCTTGCACAGTCTGCAACGAGAAAATATTTAAATTTACCGCACTGTATGCGGGCACTTCTTTCTCAATCGTCCGTAATCAGCTTACTTGGAGAGATACGAAAAAATCTGACCGAAAACTAAAACCTTTTGAACTGTTCCAAAGTTTTTCTCATACAAGATTTCAATTTATTCGCAGCCATTCATTTTGCCTTTTCATCTCGACAAGGAGCAAAAAAAAGCGCGTTGATGACGGCACAGAGATACGACTATTCGTGCTTGATGGATGTCCGTGTTGCATCTCCAAAATTGAAGGCGCGATGATGCGAGGCGTGAACTCGCAATGCTCCGCTCAAGGCTTCAATGTAGTGTCGCTATAGGGATAGATACACGATCAAATTCCGAACCAATTCAAGTAGTTCCAATCAAAGTAGACCAGTTGATGACAGACGGTCACCATGCAACAGTCCTCTTTGATCAAAAATAGAGTGCTACCATTTATCATTTCCTGCCGCGAGTTATAACACTTCTGCCAAGTTTTTATTTTAAAAGTAAGCAAAATAATGATTTTAAGACCGATGACTTCCGACACTTTGATAGTAATTGGTTTGGGAATTTGATCGTGCATCAAGACCTTAAGATTCGAGAGAAAAGTTACAAATCGAGGCCCGAATACGTTTCTCCTATCTTCGGCTATTTTGGCCCTCGAATTTAATGTGTTGTTTTCAATTGATGTCTGATTCTTTTTTTAGGATGTGTCTGTTGATCTATACCTCGAGCTTGTATGTCCCGGCCCCATTAAGTCCCACGGTCCACGTGTTTTTTACCAAGCCTGGGGTCAATTTCACTCGACTTGGGCCTCTATAGGTTAAGTTCCATTTTTTTAAAAACTAAACCAATCCTCAGCAACGAATAATCGAAGGAAGTCTCCACGCAGTGTTGCAACTGAGTCTAGAAAATTAAATTCCCTGACATTTCCCTGATTTCCCTGACACTTTTTGGTGAAATTCCCTGACACTTAAAGGTAAGCCAGATGGTTCATAATTAGAAATAGTTTTTGGGCAAAATTTGTCGGTCGAGACGTCAAACCCATTTAGGACAGCAAATAAGGGTGGCTTGAAAATTTTTCCCTGACATTTTCTCCATTTTCCCTAACACATCCAGGTTTTCCCTGATTTTTTAAATTAACATTTTGGTGAAATTCCCTGACACTTAAAGGTATGCCAGATGGTTAAAAATTCATAATTAGAAATAGTTTTGGGGCCAAATTTGTCGGTCAAACCCATTCAAGAAAGGAAACAAAGGTGACTTGACAATTTTTCCCTGACATTTGCCAGTGTCACACTATCAAAGCTACCCATCAAAATACTAAGGTCAGGTGTTGTGATTGGCTTATTCGATGACTTGGACCAATCACAGCTCTTGACCTTGACATTTTGATGGAGTATTTTGATAGTGCAACACGGGTTATATTCTCCATTTTCCCCGACACATCCAGGTCTTCCCTGATTTTTACTTTCTCGCTCCCCTAGGGTAGAGAGGAAGTATTGTCATCCTCCAAAAAAAAAAAAAAAGTTGAAATTTCATCATTTCTAGACGTTTTAAGGTCCCAGGAGTCAAAATAACCATACTTGAAAAAATGTGTGTCCGTCTGTGCGGCGTCCCCCAAATCTGTCTACAGCGATATCTCAAAATCTATCTGTTCGATTTCATTCAAAATTTGCTCAGAACACCATATCTATGGTCTCCTTATTTTATATTCCCTGACATTTCCCGGTTTTCCGAGTATTCTCTGACCGTGCCAACCCTCTCGACGCGGGCCAGAAGGAGTTAACACGAAGAAAAACGCCGAGTCTCCGGGATCGTTATCCGCGGCCCTTCTTTAATCCCGATGTCCCTGCTGCGGCGCGCCGTTTCATTGATGATTCACCGTTATTGGCGTTATTGGGGACGTTTGCGGCGCTCGGATATTTGTTGGATACTTTCAATATCGGATCGGGCGTTATTTAACGGGGCGGCAAGTACAAGACAATCCGGGGAATACCGCCGGGCGCAATTTCCCGCGGCGGGGGGCGGGGGCCGCGATTCGGGGCGGGCGTTCCGTACGTTTCGCCGGCGTCGGGGTCTCCCCGGACCAATACTTTAGCGGGAAACGTCGGAGCGAGCAGGGATTTCGCCCGCCGCGCCGCGCACACGAACCACCGAGCGCATCCCGACGCCCGGAATTTCCAGCCGTTTTTTCCTGACTCCGCCGCTTTCCAGTCAGCTCTCGGCTAATTCCGGCTCAATGATAAGAGCACTTTTCATTCCGTTTCGGACTTGCCAAGAGACCCTCCTTCCGGGCCGCATTGCCGCTCACTCTCTGATTTTGAAGAAAAAAACACCTGCGGGTTGATTGTTGAAATTGATAGACAAAAGCAGGAAAAAGCGATAGACAAATCTATAGATAAAGCGATAGACAAAACCATAGACAAAACCACAGACAAAACCATAGACAAGACCACAGACAAAACCATAGACGAAGAAGACACAGAGAGTAAGGGAGCGACCCTATTGGTTGAAATGGTTGGTTCCTATAGAATTGTGAACTAACTGGACCGCGTTAAACAGAAAGAAACCAAGCCACATCAGCTATTGCCAAATTTAATCGGGCAAGTTAATTTTTTTTCATGAAAACGGTTGTGCGGATTTTCGTGCAAATTTCAGTGAAAATTCTCCATACTTTGAAGCAAATTCCTTAAAAATTTCGAAGGAATCCGCACAAACGATTACCTACCTTCTTCGTCTATTCCAACCACCCGCTTCCTCCAACAATATCCCTTTTTGTCTTCTTTGTCTATAGCTTTGCCTATAAATTTCAAAAATCAGCCCGCTGGAGTCGTTTTTTAGTCAGACTCCTCCTGATTCTAATTTTGACCGTTTGAACTTGATGTCTGAGTGTGAGATACTGTAAGTATGAGTTCGAGGGTCTCAAAGTCTGAGTTCGAGAAACTCAAAGTCTAAGCTCGAGGCACTCAAAGACTGCGTTCGACGACCTCAAAGGCGGAGTGCGACGCCTTTACAGTCTGAATGCGAGTTAAATGAAGTTTGAGTCCTAAGATTTGGAAAATCGCTAACTCATTTTGAGCAGAATGCAATCAAAATCTGAGTGTGAGATGTTTCATCTTTGAGCCACTCTGACTTAAGAACTCGGCGACCATGAGAATTAGTGATATTGTGAAAGCAAGTTACAATAAGTTAGAGGAACGGTGACTTTGAGCAAAAGGCTTTAAAATGTTGAGTTTAAAGTATTTTAATTCGAAGGCGTTTGAAACCGCATAGGCTTGGGATTTTAGCAACCGGCAGTCAGAGGTTTTTTCCACTATCTTTTAGTCTAACCAGTGGTTACCACTTTTTCGCTCAAGGATCTCCTATAGAATTAAAAATGCCTCAATATACGATGTAAGTCAACGGTTCTCTCATTGCATAGCTCTGTTAATTTTACTTGTGACAAAACAAAATTTTTCAGCATGTTAAGGTGGGTTTAAATAGAACGGATGGATCGTAAAAGATGAATCCCTCTCCTTTTTGCGTTCCTGCTTTGAACGAGAATCATGAAATATGAGAACCGAGATTGCATTTTGCAATCGCTTTCAAGCTTGTTTTTATTACAAGTTTCATTACAAGTCGTAGCGTTTCGACTCAGCGAGAGGTAAGTTCCGTTCCAACACTGGATCCTCTTACTAAAAGCAATGCATTTTATGCTCAGATTCATGGGCGAAACATTCGTTTAAACGAATTCGCTTTCATTCATTCAAAAACTGAAAACACGGCATCACTGCTAATGTATTCGCTCCCTATCTTTGCATGGATAGTTTGTCTTGATGTAGAGGGGGACTCTCAGGATAGTGTGGGATATCCCCACCAATGTGGCCTCAACTTGAGAGCTTTTTTTGAGCATGGGAGTTGATTTCAGAGAAAACCAGTGGCACCATCGTGTTTCTCGCGAACTTTTACATTAGAATCAAAAGTCAAATCGCAAATTCCTCACACATGCAACATCTCCATTGGGTTCACTTTCATTTGATCAGGTAGTAAAGTAGCTGAAACGAGGTTCCGAAAGCAGACACTATATCTTACAATGATGGAACAAATTGGCCTATTCTCGACAAGGTATAGGCAAAACGCGCTTACGAAGCATAAATAGAAGTATCTTTAAAATGAGTTATCAGGTAAACAGGGTAGGCAAAACGAGCTGGCGAGGACAGCCATTATGGTCATATCCAGCAGTGGCGTGGCGTGCTTTGCGATATATCGATTGATCTACTGTTTACACCTATGGAAAAGGATCGATTATTAGGGTGTTCGCAGTGAACACAATAATAATCGATTCTCCACCACAGCTCAAATGGGGAAATATCGATAACCGATCACTCACGCCTCGCCACTGATATCCAGTGTTGCTGAGACAATGAAACTTCACGTGCTTTTCCTATAGTAAGAATTCACTCAATCTGCCCACAATATCCAAGAAAATTGCCTCATAAAAGTTGAATATTCCAGAGGGCAAACATATGAAATTAAATGCTACTGATTGACAGAGCAACGCATCGAAAGCTGCTCGATTTTAGCAGCGATGAATGCACACAATACATGTGCTCTTTTTCTGGAAGATCCTTCAGTTGTATCCAGGAATTGACGGTATTTTTGTGAATAGCTTAATTTAAATGAAAGGCTTGGAGGACAAGGCGTCTAGCCTAAGTGCTGTTTTTGAAAAAAATTAAGATGTTAATGATTGTAACTAAAGCCAGTCTTTGAATATATTTTGTGAAAAATTCACCGCTGACATCCAATTTTTAAGCATCAAAAATGGAGTTCAAATATTCTTCGTTCCATAAGGGTCCATGCAATTTTGAAAATTTAAACACAAATTGCTTGAAATGGCAAAAAGCTATGCGTTTTGTCCTCCAGGCTCCTCAAACGAAGTTAGTTAAATCGAATTCTTACCTATAACATTAAGGCTGAAAGCTAGACTCATCTTGGGCTCGGTGCTAACTTGACACTCGTAGATGCCGGAGTCCCTCAGTTGAGGGAATTTTATCGACAGAGTCCAATTCTCGGACTTGTCCGGCCTAATCACGAGGAACCTTTGGTCCGTCGTATACGTTAGGACACCGGCTGTCAGGATATGTAAATCCCTTTTCCTAATCCACGATACCTGCAACAAAGAAACAAACAAACAAATAAAATTCAGATGAGCAATCGGAAGATTCTACCTATAGAGAGCAAGTTAGGTTAGACCTCATTTCAATAAGCCAGTAAGTATATTCACATGATGTTTCTTGGATATATGCTTCATAATTTGGATTGCATTTAACAGAAGGAAACCGGTTCAATTGCAGTGTTTTCAAAATTGTGCGTCTTTATTTTTCCCCCAAAATTCTTGGGCAAAATAGTTTTTCCTGTACTTTGGAAACAGTATTTCACAAAATCTCGTGGAAATTGGTATGTATTTGTATTCCAAATTTGGTACGCTAAATTTATTACAGATATTAGAAAAATCGAAATCTCAGTTAAAATTGGGGTCAAAAAGATCCTTAAAAAGCCCCTTTATACGCTAAAAAGCAAGTAAATTGGCCTTTTTAAGTCGAGAACCCTCTTGACACCCCCTATAACTCATCTTTCAATTGAGAATTTGTGTTTCAAATGTCACGAATGAATTCAGCGTATCAAATTATCGGTGCGTGCGAATTTGCATGAGATTCGGCTCAATACATTTTCCAAAGTGCGGTAAACGCAATTTATTTATCAGAACTTGGTGCGAGGGGGGAGGGGGCTATGCTCCCCTTATATGTCACTTTCGGAAAAAAAATTCATGCAAGAAAAAACCTTTACCTTACCCTGTAGAACACACTCCTGCAGTCTGAATGTTTAATCTTGGGTCAGTGGCGATTCCAGCAAGTTGGTAACACTATAATATTCCATTTATATCCATTGAATATATCGATTGTGAGAGACATGCTGCCTCACCTAGAATCGATTATATTACATACGTTCAAATTGAGGAAAATCATGGTTGCCAACATCCGAGAATCGCCACTGCCTTGAATCATCCTCTATTACTCACAAAAACTGCCGAAGAATCCGAGCTTTCGGAAGTTGTAGGGACAACTGGCTACTCGGACAGCCCCGGGCGAACACAAACAGAACTGTATGAGCCGAGAGGGAGTCTGAGCCTGAGTAAATACTGTTGCGTAAAACACCGCTCGGAGCGTTTTGACAACGGAGCAACAAGTTCATTTTTCCGGGTCGAGCGAGCGCCAGCCACGAGCGCGGACCGAAATCTATGAGGGGCAGAAAATTTTGGAGATATAAGCTCCGCGACGCGGCACGACGTCCCATGTCCCGTGCCCCGAAAGAAGAGCATTAGGGCTTAATATAGATCTATGTCACTTTGAAGGAAGGGTAAATGTAATAAATGTTCGCCCGAGGGGTGTGATATCGGGTATCCTGCCAGGGGACTCCTCTAACGACAAAGTTTATATGAGAAAAGGTGATCGGTAAGTCACGCTTCCGGTAAATCTTTTCCTAGGCCATTATCCGCCGAAATCCCAAAAGTTGATTCCAAACTTTTTTGGGTGGATTTCGGCCTGAGTTGCATTGAGACTACAAATGTGCTGATTCAGCTACATTGCACTCGGCAACTAACAGGGCAGCGCTCAGGGGTCCAGAGTGCTCGCAGGTGGAAGTGCTCGCACATTGTGGGTTGTATACTTCGTAAATTGAAGGCGGTTCACATTTCCAAGCCAACAAAAGGTCCCGAATCTCCTGACTTTGGTCTCAGGAGATCAAAAAATATTGATTCTATTGCATATGCCCCATTCGATCCCCCAATCCCCCACGAGAAAAAGACTTTGTGAGCTGACCAAAGTATCTTTTGTAAAAACCGGATATAGCTCGTTAAAACTAATTTAATTTATGTCAAAAAATTGAACGTGATTCTGGACATTTCATATCTTTTAAAGACCTTGCGGGGAGTGATGGACATAATGCTATACTTCTGTCAATTTCGGGTTATTTTCACAAGCTTTGGTTCAGATTGACCCCAAAAATCTTTTTCACAAAAAAAACCAAACACATGTTTTTTTTTATTATTCTCAAGAAGGTTATATACCATATTACATGTTGAGGAGCAAAAGGAAAAAAGTTTTGGTTGAAGTTTAGCGTATTTTTACAAATCGAAAAACAGCAAATCGATAAATCGACGGTGTAAGTCGGCAATCACGTAACTCGTTTGCGGTGTCTAAAAATCTCCGCCTCTAAGTTATTTTTTAAAGGAGAATAAATTGACATCATTCACTGAAGTTTTTGCCGAATTTTCTTCGCACCGAGAGGAAAAATCACGGCAATTTTAAAGAATTGCGGTTGAGTAACTTTCCATTTAAAAAATAAAGTATGACAAAAAATCTGCGACGTCGCAAACCGAGTTATGTGATTGCCGACTTGCACCGTCGAAATATTTTTGCTACCCTCCAAAAAAGATTCCTTCAGATAACCAGCGACCAACCAGCCTCTCGTGTCTTGCTTTCGAAGATTAAAGTTGCAAATTCGAGCTCCTAGAACGGAGCCACCGATAACCGCGGCGCAACCCTCTTAAAACGGCAGTTTCATCTCATTAAAGGCCCCGCGCGACACCGCTCGTTCCAGCTTTGACCCGCGCGCGAGCCCCGATAGCCCTGCCAGGAAAAAAAAGCCGTTCCTCAGGCAACACGCGCGAATCCCTCCTTATCACGGACGCCGACGGCGAGGAGGCACATAATAATTGCCGCGGCGGCATACTTCGTATCCCCCGTTTTCAATTAAACTCGGCGGAGATAAAGAGAGAGCGGCGGGTCTAAAACTGTAACTTCGTCCGCGGCCAGGAGCCCCGGCGCGTTATCTGAGGCCGGAAGTCGCACTGCCGAGAGTCATCGAGAAATAGAAGACGGTGAATAATAAATGACGTCATAAAAAGGTGCTGTCGCGGGGCGTCAAGCGATCGGGCCCGGCAGAGCGCGCCACCTCCCGGCCGGATATTATATTTTCAGTCCCGCTGATAACGTGAATGCCGGAGGAAGCTCCTAGATTTGCTTTATAGCTCTGGGAGAGCCGGGCGTGAGCATTGTTACGTCGTAAAAACTCTTTAAGAGGGGCGGGAAGGGGAGGGAAAAAAACGGGGGTCTCGCCGCCCCTCCCGGAACAAGATACCCTCTTAATCTGACGGCTTTTATTCTTGTTCCTCGGTGTCGTTTAGATTAGGCGCGTTGAGGGATGTGCCACCGCCGCGTCGCGGTCAGCGGCGCCCTCGTTGTCACGTTTTCGATAAAAATCACTTAACCATTACACCAGGTTAATCGAAAACAGGTTTGAAACGGCATGAATTGGAAGGAAATGGAATATATTTAATAATATTTAAGTGCTGTACTAATGAAACAGCATTTAAATATACTTACATTAATAAATATAAGAATTATATTCGCTGGAAAAAAACACATTGGATCTAGAGTCCAGACTCTTAAAAACATCGACAAGAAAAAAGACTCCCGATTCAATCGGACTTTTGCTTAAATCAAGAACCAAACCTCTCAATTTGATTTAAGCAAAAATCTGATTGAATCAAGAGTATTTTTTCTTGTCGATGTTTTCAAGAGTCTGGACTCTAGATCCAATGTGTTTTTTTCCAGTGTTTAATAAACATTAGCAAAGTTGAGAGATAGAAGAATGTATTTTAGGTGATAAAATGAGTATTATGATGTAATAGCTTATGTAGTTTCGATATTACATCTAAGATACACAAACTATACTTAAGCTATACTGATGGAAAAAATGATTATTTATTATCATTTAAAGTAAATCTTTGTTATTGGTACTGTCCGTTGATTTATTATCTGAGTTGGGTCTATTTTTAGTTAGCTTACTACAATTTATGAATACCAAATTTAATGCTTCTATTAATTTTAGCGCAGATTTCCCGGAAGTATTTTTCTCAGAGAGCGTGTTTAAGTTTTTTGAACATTCTAAAGCACTTAAATAAAATGTATGAGTTTTGTTTACACGATTGAATATATACCTCTTTTTCATTTTTGGTTCGGTGCATCGAGGAAGCTGCATTTTAATGCCTAGCTTTTCAAAATGCTGATGTACATGTACATCGATCGATCAAAGCTATGAGAATAGTGTAGAGGCCCTGGAGATTGTCGGGGTTCCGAAAACTGATCTCACCGTTCTTTGACGTTAAAGTTTCTTCGCAACTTTATGATACTGTTCCTCGACTTGAATTTTGATGTGAACACACGTCTGTTTTTAAAGTTTTCTTCCGAGTTTTACGGCGTTGACGCTTAGGAAATCTCATCTTTGAAGCAATGAGGGAACTTAAACCATCCTCACGGAAGAGATCAAATAAATAAGGACGCTTAAATGAGCTTATGACCGTTTTAGAACACATGTTGCAATTTGAACGCAATTAAAGAGACCTCCACAAATCAGTGGCGTGGCGTGAATTGCGATGTATCGATTGTTAAGCATTTAAACCTATGGAAAAGGATCGATAAACAGGGTGTTCGCAGCGAACACCTTAATAATCGATTCTTTACATAGGATTCAAATGGGGATATATCGAAAATCGATCATTCACGCCACGCCACTGCGACGAATAAGATCGTCTGGCTTTTACGTTTATGAATAGATTGCTGACAGTTATCTTACGGTGGAACCACACGAGCAAAAAAAAAAAAAAAACCTAAGAGGTGAAACTCAATCTACTTAATGGTAGCGCTTGGTTCCAGGTATACCCTTTCTCAACTGGATTGCATTTTGCAAAAAGGAACAAAGAGCATTCCAATGTTGCTAAGACTGTGCAACTTTTTCCCCTTGCAAATATAGACCGGTCATCGAAAGAAATTTTGTCTTTATTCCCAATAAACTGTAAATTCAAGAAGAAAATTACCTTTGTAAATTTAATTTGTCGCGAGATTTCAGTAATTTTACTGCAACGAATGTTGGTTGCGCAATCCTAGCAACATTGGAATGCCCCTGGTTCCTTTTTGCAAAATGTAATCCAACTGTCAAGAGACGTTGGCAAGGTGTTTTATGCAGGTGCTTATAGTTTCCTGATTGAGGTTAGCTCTTCAAACATGTTCTGCGTTGGTGGAAGACGAAAGTTACTCTCTGGAGCTTCATCCTAGAGCAGAGCAGAGGCGAGGGGTGAATGATCAATTGGACTGCATTTTGCAATTCGGAACTATAAATTCTGGCTTTTCTGGAAAAACACTTATGTGCACAGGGAAACTAATGGCACGTACGTTGTTTTTAAACCGGGCTAGAATGTATAGTTCCAAATTGCAAATTTTAGTCCAATGATTGATATTTCCCCATTGGAGGCTGTGGTGAAGAATCGATTATTGAGGTGTTCGTTGCGGACCTCCATTTGAGATTAGTCCATCATTTCCCCCCGGTCTACTTCACTTTCAATGCCTCAATGATTGAATCATGCAATGATTAAACTAAAACATATGATTCTGAAGTGGTCTCCTTAAATGTTTTATTCTTACCATTTTCTCGGATCACTCTTGGAGTTGAACACAATTGTTATAAGTAATACAGTAAAAAAATAAGAGCTTGACGAGAGGGGAAAAACTTGTCAGAGCAGCTGATAAAGAGTTACCGAGTCTCTCAACAGCCCCTATTTACTATCAATATCTCCTCTAAGAATGTCTAACCACGCTTGTTTGGACGGAAGAACGAGTTAGGTGTTTTCTGCCCGAAACTATTTCCTCAGTGCACTCAGCAAGGTATACGATTTCTAAAACTGGGCCCTACCAAAGAAAAACTTGTCGCACAAGAACAACATTTGCTCGTAAAGGTAATTGAGGAGTTTTTAAGTTCAGCAATAAAATGACACTATAAAAAGCCAACTCCGGAGTGCATCTGAACATGAAATTTGATCAAACGAGAGGATTCACAAAAGCTTTCGAAACGACTTCACTTCTCTTCCTTTGTCATTTTTCCAGATGAGTTGGTAGTCTCCGCGTGGGAGAGTCGGGGAGTGTTATATCACATCTCGAATGATAGGAAGATAAATTGACTCGAATGAATCCGAGAAAAGAAAATATTAAAGGAAATGAACAAAATAAAATTAATAGACTTCGGGAAGCAATCAAATAAAGCTGTAGCGGTTTTCAATGGCGTGGTGATACAATAGTCTTTTTCAGCCCTCAGTGCCCTTGAAAGCTCGAACTTTCAAGTGTTTTTCTTCACACCAACGTTCAAACGTGTTTCATGAAAGTATAGTTCTGCCTGCTCTAAGAAATACAAATCCAAAGGAAAGTGTTCAAACTACCTTGAATGAGCAAAACTATTCTGTGATTCACTCAGTGCTTAATGTCTCTTAAAACATTCATGTTAAACTATGAAAACTAGGGGGCGTACCCCCCCCCCCCCCCCGGTTTTGCAAGGAAAAAAGCAGGCAGGAGCAGTTCAAAATTTCCGCCGCCATTCGATTTTTTTTACAGAGATATTGTTGGTTGAATCTGTTTGAAAATTTCACTGAATTTTATCGGTAGCGCAATGAAAATTCAGTGCAATTTTCAGACAGCTTCGTTGAACAATTTCCCTGTGAAAAAATAAAATTGCGACGTAAATTTCTAAACGTCGCATGGCGTTTGTGATATTTCGGCCAGAAGGTGAAAATATGCAGAGCAAACAACTCCCAAAGTTAGCACATCAACTCTTCATGGGTCGCGGTCGGACCATCATAAAACGCCTTCAAATGCGCGTGATACTGTGCAACACACCAGAGTTGGTATAGTTGTATTCTTAGGTTGGAACCTAACTCGAGTAAATTGCTCCATCAATAAGGCATGTCAACCTTTTAACTGCTAAATTTCAAGTTACCTCGCATGATTTTTGCTTTAACTGTCTATGAAAAAAATATAAAATGGCAGCAGGAATTCTAAAACGTTGCATGGTGCTTGTGATACTTTGACCGGAATGTGACGATATAAGAATTATAAGATGCTTTAAAATGGAGATGTTGCATGTTTGAGGAATTTGCGATTTGACTGTTGATTCTTAAGTAAAAGTTCGCGAGAAACACGATGGTGCCACTGGATTCTCTGAAATCAACTCCCACGTTAAAAAAAAGCTCTCAAGGCTCTTGAGGCTAAAATGGAGGGGATATCCCACGCTATCCTCTGTAATTTCTCTGTAAAAAAAGTCGAATGGCGGCGAAATTTTGAACTGTTCCTGCCTGCTGCCTTGAGAGCTTTTTTTGAGCTTGGGAGTTGATTTCAGAGAAAACCAGTGGCAACATCTTGTTTCTCGCGAACTTTTACGTAAGAATCATCAGTCAAATCGCAAATTTTTCACATATGGAACATCTCCATTTTGCATGGTGCTTGTGATACTTTGACCGGAATGTGACGATATAAGATGCTTTAAAATTTTGAAAATTTTCTGGGAGATGGGGAGCCTCCCAGTCCCACCTCACGCTCCTCTACCGTTCGAAGAGCCTGGATCCGCCTACAAAGAAATCACGAGATAACGCGCTGCTTTGCTCGAATAATGGATTTCATACCCTGTTGACTCGGGCACGGCTCTTCGGGGAGTCAAGGTGGGTTTTTGCTCATTCCCCGGGAGTCCGGTCTTGTAAATGAGCGAACTCTCCGCGGCGAGCGAAGACGGATCTGAGCCGGAAGGACCACGAGACAACGCTACCTCCACCGCGGGGCGATCCATCATCACCTCGACTCGCACATCAACTTTATCAATCATCGCGGTGGGAAAAAGAGGAGGAAACATTTCGGAAGCGTATTAATCATTGTTCCGGGCAAGACCGGAATAAGTGCGTTTTTAGAGTTATTTATGATTTCAATAAACTCCCCGGGCCGGGGGCCGCGCGGGGATTAGGGTGACGACGTCTATATTTTATTGCTACACGTTCGGGCTTCGGTGGAGACAGTGCTCCGGCCACCGAAATCAGCGATAAATTCCCGCTCCGATTTTTACGCGGTCAAAAAGCGCCACCCGTAATCCCCGCCGCGCGCAGCGCCACCGTGACTCTTCCGGGAGCAGAACTTCCGGGCTTCCTTGGAAAACATAAACTCCTTATTTGCGTCCCGTAAACATTCATGCCATGCGCTCCCGATTTGAGGACTTCGCACTCCGGTGTCGTCTGACGCTCCTCTATAACTTGAAATATACGGGCGGCGTTTTGCTCTAACCGTCGATGTACTGAAATAAAGTTTGTTACACGTTCCTATACCGCGGTTCGGTTTATATAAATTACGATATATAGTGGAGGGAATGGATTAGATCGACATGAATCGATCGAAGAGTAAGAACGTGAACCGATCGACGTGATTCGATCGACACCAATTCGACGGACGAAATTCGATCGATTCATGGGTTTGTTGATCGACTCACGGGTTTTGTTGATTGATTCACGAACCTGACGATTGATTCATGGGTTTTTCGAAATAGTCTTGGATTTGTCGATCGATTCATGGGTTCGTCGATCGATTTGCAAGTTTAATATACCGAAGTAAACCGAAAAATTGGAATAGAAATATTCACAAAATTTCAAAAAAGTTCGTGATTTGTCGCAAGAGATTTGGCAACGCCTGATGGCTGATATAGATTGCATTTTGCAAAAAGGAACCACAAGAATTCCAATGTTGCTAAGATTGTGCAACTTTTTAACCTTGCAACTATAGCCTGATCATCTTATCGAAATTTATCTATACCCCCAATAATCTATAAATTCTAGACGAAAATTATATATATATATATAAAGTCGCTTTATAACGCACTCTGGCGTTCTACGACACCCAAGCGCCACATATGCCTGTCTTCCCAGAGGTTATCGGGCAACTGACACCGCAACATCTCTTTATCAACGCCCTGCCGCCAACCCTTTACGGGACGTCCCCGTCGCCTCTTCCCAGGTGGTACCCAATCCAAAACTTGTTTGGGCAACCTCTCCTCCGACATTCTTTGCACATGTCCATACCAGCATAACTGCCTGGACATGACGTCTAGACGAAAATTACCTTTGGAAATTTAACTTTTTGCATAATGTCAGTGATTTCATTACAAAGATTGTAAGTTGCACAATCTTAGCAGCATTGGAATCTTCTTGGTTCCATTTTGCAAAATGCAATCCATACGGCGTTCTTCCTTAATACGGCAGTATTGCACACCCGTCTGTAAGAAAAGGAACAGCCCGGAAGTCTTGGCAATGGTGGGATGGACATGTGCCACTTGGCCTGGGCGCGGCCCTCGCGGCGCTCCAGGAACCCTGCCCGGAGGACGCGCGGGAAGAACACGTTGAGGATGCATTACGAGAACGAGTTAAAATTTGAATTACATCGAGTCGGCACCCGCACCCGGCGTCGGCGTCGGCGTCGAAGAACCAGGACCCGGCACACCTCGTGAATAAATAACGCCCGGGAAATTTATGTAAATCCACCAATGTTTATGCTCAGCCCCGATTATTCATAGCCCCCCCCCCTCCCCGGTGGAGGCAAGCCGCGGCTAACGGAAAAATTGTTATGTTCCTTTTTTTCGGTAACGACTTTTTAAAGCGCGGATTAATGCGGCCCGCGCTCAGACGGCGACGCGACGTAGCGCGAGGATCACCCCGACAGCTTTTTTTCTCCCCGCGCCGTTTCCTCCGTCTCGAGTCATCAGCCAACTTTCAGCTCGGCGAATGACTCGGGACTCGCGTCAGAAAGAGTCATAATTATTCTGCGCTGCTGAAAAAACGCAAAGTCTGGAGTGGAGAACAGGCTGTCAGAGAAAGTCGACTCTAACCTTAGCGCGATTACTTGGCGTATTATGGACAGGCCACATGCTTATCCTCACTTTTCACAAGTTTCTATTTCAAGTAGGGGGCTATGATCTCTGACCACCTCACGGTCCAGCCCCCCCCTCCCCCATATTCCGATTCTCCGGCAGCATTTCGAGGGCTTAGGAACAATTACGAACGGTCTAACTGACAATTCGTCGTTTTCCTGACGAAAGGTAACTTCATTTCATTTTTGTCAAATTTCCCCATTCCTGACCGAAAATTTCACTGATTTTTCCTCAGATTTCATGCAAAAATCAGAAGAATGTTCGATAAAAATTACCCAGGTATAACTTTGTCCCAAACAAGTTTTGGATTGGGTATACCACCTGGGAAGAGGCGACGGGGACGTCCCGTAAAGGGTTGGCGGCAGGGCGTTGACGAAGAGATGTTGCGGTGTCAGTTGCCCGATAACCTCTGGGAGGACAGGCATATGTGGCGTTTGGGTGTCGTAGAACGCCAGAGTGCGTTGTAAAGCGACTTATATATATATATATATATATATATATATATATATATATAACTTTGTAAAAAATTAATTTTTTGAGTCGATTTGGCAACCTTCGAATGGAGTTCTATTGGAGTTTCCATTGACCATTCCATTTGGCGAAAATGATTCGGCGACTTTGCCGCATTCCGCGGTTCAAATATCTTAGAATAAGCTGTTATGTATGAAATAATTGCAGATCTAACTCCGAAATTGTACAAGTGTTAGTTTGCGGATAGGTGGTATGATTCTTTAGCCAGCGATATTAGAATTGAGAACGAAAAATCGCTGATTTAAGAGAGCGTATTTAAAATTTTTCAGTTACTGTGTATCGAAATCAAAATTTTTAATCGTTGAAAGTCAGTGGTCTCCGATGAAAGTAACGAACAATTTTAAGATTGTGAAGAATCATAATTACGGAAGTACAGAAATAGATCTGATCGCCGAGTCTTCTTTCGGTAAAAAAATCACAATTTTTTCCAGCTAAGTCTTAATGAACTGCCACGTTTTAATAATTAACACAAGCACTACACCACACAATTATTCGCACAATCAAATGATCAGTTCAAAAGATTTTTCGCTTACTTCGAAAGGTAATCCTCTTACACTGCTAAGAGATCTGCACTCTCAAAAGTATGAAATTGTCTGTATTATCGGCGTATTTCGCCTTCTCCGAGTCTTATTTATACAGTTCCTCCGCTAAGTTTCTCGTTTGTTATTTGTTCTTTTTCTATTGTCACCGTTCTTCGGTAATCCACCTCAGCTCCGAAAAGTAACCGCTTTATTCAAGCCACAATCCGCGCGAATTTTGACGTTTAAAAATAAATCGGTGGGAAGAAAGCGGGAAAGAGAGCTGTTGAGGAAGTGGAACTTTCTGCCTTCAAATCCAATTTGGAGTTAAAACTCGACTTATTGACAGTGAGAGCACAGCGGAGAGAGCGTTTGGTGTTTCATTGTCGAGTTTTTCGCTTCGTTTTAATGGATAGAGTGAACATCCTGGTTTCTCTCAATATTAGCTTTGTCTTGAGGCGAAAAATATACATAACCGGGTGCTTGAGCTCTTAACATGATAAACGAACGTTAGAAAAAGAGAGTTCGATGAAATGAGCTATGAAACAGTTCTAAATTGGCCTTGAGTTTGGCTCGTCAAACTGAATATTTGGCTCATGTATATAACTATCCTTTCGGTTCATGTGATGAGTTTTTCCCATAGATTTTCTAAGTTTCAAAACTTTATGACTTCGTTACCTGGTAATCCGACTACATGAACCGAAAATATGGTTAAATATTGACCGGTTTGTCCAACAGAATTGTTAAAATAAGCTAAAATACAAAAATACTATGGACAATTAAACATTCTATAATATCAAGAGATATATTTATTCAGTTAAGCGTTTAACGATTAAAAAAATTTAATACCCATGTTTTTACACGATTTTTGTAGTTTTGAGAAAAAATTACGATTGAAAATTCTGTAAGGGTGATAATTTTGAGAGGGACGAATCTAAATTGATTGAAAAATTCTCCAGAGCCTTACTGGCGTATCTACATATGGAATACTTCGGGACCAGGTCTGCTTAAAATAATTAATTATATCTCGAGTTTTTCCAAAGTAATGTCACTTGGCATGTCCATTCTCTGAACTATTCAATTATTGCCCTACGTGAATCTTTTATTTTTTTCTTTTATTTTAGGAAAAAGGACAGCTGTTACTTATTTCTTCAATCTCGAAACAAATATTTTTCACGAAAGGAGAAAATTCAGAGACAATTTTAACGAAACACTTTTTAAATTACTTTTTTCGAAGTTTTGTATTTAAAAATTATAGCTGAGGGTCCAGCTGCGAAACACCTCTGACACAGAGTTGCAAATTTCCCTGGAAGTTAGCTTTTCTTTAAATGAAATCAGGGAAACGTGTCCCTTAAAATTACTACCGAAAGCTTCATAAAATGACGAGGAATGAACGGCAACATTCCTCTTACCTAAAGGCATTCGATTTCCTCTGAAAAATGTTTTAATGACATTCTGAAATACTGAAAGATAGGACAGTGATTCCTATGAAAAAGCCTTCGATTTCAAACTTTTTTACGTAAAAATCCTGAAAGTATGTAAAACCCATTTAATCAAAGTGCTGGAGGCGTATTATTCTGTGAGATAATTACATAGTGCTCGTAAACGATTGAGAATTGAGAGGTGACGCTGACTACTTATTACCGTATCACGATGACCAAAGAGAGGACATTTTGTGGCAGCGTCGCCGTTTTTTACCCGATCGACGCCGACCTTTCATTACTTTTGGGTCGAAGAGTGCAACATTTACCGATATTAATAATACAGAAGACACAATACTGTCTGCGAGCACGCTGAAGTTAATCGTGAAACCATCATCAAGGAACGACAAAAGTTCTGAGCACCTTACCACTTTCTGCCCTTTTCAATGAGCGATTTGCAAAAATGCATAGGAAACGAGGGAATGCTGGAATTTTTTTAATGGCATAATCTTTTAGAGTCATTTTAAGGTGTATTTGTCGGTATACGATCATAACAATTCAAAAAGCGGGCAAGAAGGCTAATTTTTACATAAATACCAACAAAACGTTTCGGCTGAAAACTCAGCCTTCTTCAGTTGGATAAAAACAGTAGACAATTTTAAAAATCTAAAAACTTAGTACTTGGCTGTACCTTTCAAAGCGAGAGAAATGTTGTTATGAAAGAAATTTTGATAGCGCAGCCACCTAAAAACACCGCAACCGAGCTTTCATCGATGCAAACACTGGAAAAAAAAAAACACATTGGATCTAGAATCCGGACGCTTAAAAACATCGACAAGAAAAATACTCTTGATTCAATCGGATTTTAGCTTAAATCAAGAACCAAGGCTCTTAATTCGAGCTGATTTTGTTTTGATTCAAGCAAAAATCCGATTTAATCAAGAGTATTTTTTCTTGTCAATGTTTTAAAGAGTATGGACTCTTATAGATCCATTGTATTTTTTTCCAGTGAAACCTGCATTTTTGAACCCCGTCCTCTGTATCTTTCAATTAACATTTCATCAGCCAAAAATCACAGTAACAAATTAATTTGGGGTAGGGTTGCAAAAAACAAAAAATTAAACTGAGAACCGGAATACGGCTTCGGAAATTAAGTAAGTTATTAACTCTACTCGTGGATTTTAATTTCATTCATGTATTTTGCAGCCTTTCGCGAGATTCGCTGAACCCTGTCCTCCATTAAGATTTCATCAGCCAAAAATCACAGTAACAAATTAGGTTGGGGAAGGGTTGCAAAAAACAAAAATTCAACTGAGAACCGGGACACGGCTCAGGAAATTAAGTAAACTACTAATTTTACTTATGGATTTTCATTTCATTATGTATTTTGCAGCCTTTCGCGAGATTCGCTGAACCCTTTCCTCTATCTTTCAATTAACATTTCATCAGCCAAAAATCACAATAACAAATTAATTTGTGGAAGGGTTGCAAAAAACAAAAATTAAACCGAGAACCGGAACACGGCTTCGGAAACTAAGTAAGTTATTAACTTTACTTGTGGATTTCCATTTCATTCATGTATTTTGCAGCCTTTCGCGGGATTAAACTGTTTTTTGTCATGTATCTCAGGAGTCGGCAAACTGAATTTAACACCGGGATCAGGCAACAGCGCCGGACTAGTTGCGAGGCAGCCTCGGGAAATCGGTTTTTTATCCACCTCCCACAAATCTACTTAATGAAATCTGGGTCAAACAATTTCATTTTTCCCGAAGAATAATTTTCCGGGAGTCTCTGCCGGAGTCCGCTCATCAAAACAAATAAAACTTCCAGACGCTCGTGACGGGTTGCGAATCTTCCTCAGTTTTCTTCTATTGAAAAATAATTTCCCTTAAACTAGTTTCCCGTAACGGAGCCTCCGTTACCAGCCTCCGATTCCGTGGGAACTTGGAGTGTTCTCACCTTAGCGGCTTCCCCTAAGTGTCCGAGGCTGCCATTTTTACCGCCTTGACCTTCTCACGCTCCTGCGAGATGCTCGCGATGGATTTCGAGGTATCGATTGTTAAGGTGATTCGTCAAGCTCAATTGACGTGGTAAAACTGGCATCAGATATATCGCATCGATTAGGTCAAAAATCTCGGCAGATTTTGAATTTTTAGCCAAACAAAGGACGATAGCCCCTACGCAGAGCCTAAAGAATCATTGTAAGCCCAAAAATCGGCAAAATCCAGAGAAATTAAAGCAGAATAGTGTTTGAAAAAAAACTTCGCATTCGATACAGAAATCGATAGCTGAATCGAATGCGAGGTTATATCCCAAAGTCTATTCTGCTTTAATTTCCCTGAATTTTGCCGATTTTTGGGCTTACAATGATTCTTTAGGCTCTGCGTAGGGGCTGTCATCCTTTGTTTGGCCAAAAATTCAAAATCTGCCGAGATTTTTTACCTAATCATTGCGATATATCGCACGCCAGTTAGAGCACGTCACTTGAGGTTGACGAATCACCTTAAATCATTCGAGAGTCTCCCTTTCTCGGTTTATTGGTGAAATGAGTCTGTTACGCAAGAGATATAGTCAACTAAGCACATATCTAACATCGGCGTGGCGTGCTATGCGATAGATCGATCGATCTGTACTTTAAACCTATGGGTAAGAATCGATACACATGATGTTCGCAAGAAACATCCCAATTATTGATTCTTTACGACAGCTTCAAATGGGGAAATATCGATAATCGATCGTCAACGCCTCGCTACTGGACTGCTGGTATGCTGAAAATAAGAATAAAGAACAGTCTCGAAAGTGACCTTATTCACTATTGAGCTACTCAAGTTTCAAGAATGGGGGTTTTAAGATATTCCGTCGCTGAACACGTCAATCTAACCGTTAGAACTGGAACGGCACTGGAGTTGGAGAGAAGCAGTGGCGTGGCGTGCTTTGCGATATATCGATTGATTTGTCATGTTAATTTATAGAAAAGGATCGATAAATAGAGTGTTCACAGCGAACACCTTAATAATCGATTCTTCACCACAACTTCAAATGGGGAATTATAAATAATCGATCCTTCACGCCTCGCCCTTGGAGAAAAGGACGGAAGCAGTGACGGTGCATATGCTCGACTGGGTTGATAAAAATATACAGTTTGTTATTCGTTTCATAAATTTACTCATTTCATTTAACATGCCTCGTTTCCGCCAAGACAGCGCCGATCGGTGCATGATGAACGTGACGCTATTAGCATAAAATGAGAGGCGAAGCGGATTAAATTGAAAAAGATCTTCGCGAAAGAGTAAGATTGAAGTGACGCGATCAGCACTGGATAAACTGATGATTCCTCCATCTGATACTTCCATGGAAACTTTCTCGGATCTCAGACTTGCCAGACCAGGGAAAAATCGCCGGAGACTCTCAAATAGTTCATGACACCTTATCAAAGACTTCTCGAGGAGTTCTAATGGAGTTCTTGCATGCGACAGGGATTTGCAATTTGAGAATTTTTTCCTACGGAGAATTTTCTGAGGAACACGATGGTGCCACTAATTCCCCCTGAGCAAACTCCCGAGCTCTAAAAAGCTCTCAAAGTTGAGGAAGTAATAGAGCAGATCGCTTATGCTATGGTGAGAGGGTGCTCTTACAATAAGTCAAACTCTCCATGTACAGATAGGGAAAAAATAGTCCAGTAGGGTTGCCAATCTGTAGAGGAACTTCAAAGCTGCAGCATTAGCAACACCATGAATGTATTTTCTTCCTATCTGTGCATTATGGCGAGTTTACCTGGATTAGAAGGTGGACTCATAACTTGACGTGAGAGATTCCCTCTATTATAGTCTCAATTTTGAAAGCTTTTCTTTAGCTTAGGAGTTTGTTTTAGAATAGACCAATTGTAACAATTTTTTTTTTTTTTTTTTTTTTTTTTTTTTTTTTTTTTTTTTTTTTTTTATTGCAAAATTTTAAGTACGGAGAAGTCTTTAGATCGCAAATCCTTTTGGCCTGTAGGAGATTCATTGTAAAATCAAGGGGTTTTTTTTAAGCTTATCGAGAACATTTTGAAGGACACATCAACAAATGAACACTTTCCAACACGGTCTGAGCTATGATTTCATTCTCCGCTAACTACGTAAAGTCACAAATATTAGACGTTGGCATTTGAAATGTTGCCTGAAAATTAAGCTTTCTATCCGAATAGGTCCTAAAATTCAGAGGTGAAATTAAATAACGCACAATCTGATTCTTGGCCTAATCGTAAATGGGGCAAGTGTGTATTAGAGTAAGATCAATCTTGTCCGTGAATTGACTTCAAAAGCAGCGTAATTTCAAGAGCCACCCAAGAGATTAACAACACGATTACGATCCTTCCTAACGGATTCACATTGAAAACAAACCGATGGGATCGCTCAATTTTCGACAAGCTATGGAACCAATTATAATCGTAACCACCCGCACTGCCGTGCAACGCAAAAACGCCGTAAACGCCATTTTACATTTTTGGAAACAATGTATCATAGCAGGAAATATTGTGTAACTTGGGACAATGATTTTACAGAATTTTTTCGCAAATACTATCAAGAACTTAACCTGAAAAATTTAGGTACATGTGTAAAACAGTTTTTGTTTTATGAAGTGTTAAGTTCCAAAAACGAGGGAAAATATTTATGGATTTACGGCGTTCTTGCTTAGCACGGCAGCGCAATGGTGGACTAGAGGAGCTTCAGGAAAGGACAGCTAGTTTTGCGTAGAGTCCCTTTATACTGAGAGTCAAGACAATGTGAATCCATTTCTGATTGGTTCCCATATTTTAAGCCTTCACAGTGTCACAAACGGGAATAAAGATTACATTTTCACCGATTGCAAAGATTATAATCTGGAATGGACCAGGGAATTACGGGTTCGGCAAGGAACAAACGGAATGAGAGAAGGAACGGAGAAAGGAATTTTAGAATGGGCCGATCAAAGATTACAAAGAACGTTCAATTTCTGTAATCTTTATTCCCGTTTGTGACTCTATGAAGGGTGTTGTCTTGACTCTCGGTATATAGGGACTCTAGTTTTGCGACAGGCAGAATGTCACAGTTGAAAAAAGTCGCAATGTCGGGAAGCGCTCTCATTTGCGAATAAACAGGAACGTCGCGGGGATTCGCTTCAGCGGCCCGGAGAGGAAGCTATTAAAAGGCAATCTAATCGATGATCAAGAAGAGGGCAACCGCATGAATTTCAAGGGTCCAAGTCGGGCTCATTTCCTGGATTTTAACGGTAAAGCGAGACCGCTCGCTTTGATTATGCCGAGTAGCTATTATCTGCTCTCGAATGGGTTTCTCAAACTTGATGTTAATAGGGTTTCTGGTGATCTCGCTGCTTACAGCTCTGCTGGAGACTTGAGACGCCCCCCCCCCCCCCCCCCCCCCTCTCCCCCGCGGCCCGGCGCGGGTCAAATATGAAAACGTTTTGATATGCAAAATGTTGATCCCGCCATCCTTGCCCTGCTGTGCCAACAATTAACTGATAGTTGCCGTTCTCAGGTGAAATTGCCCGGCTTTATATTGGTCGTAGAGACCCTAGTAGTAGAGCCAATCTTTATATCTCTGAAAAATTGGACCGCTCATAGCAGGAATGAATCAAACCACATCAGCTATCGGCAAAAACTGGGCAGTAGGTAGATAGATAGAATTTATTGATGCATACAGCCTATAGTTAAAAGCTCTGGCACAAGTCAAATTTACAATTTATACAACAATTACAACAATTTAAGCAAGATGAAATTATAAGATTCTTCGGAAAATTCTTTTAGACTTTATTTTTGAGTTTTATTTTCAATTGGTTAAGGAATATTTTGACGGAACTTTTCCTGTAGATTACTTTCAATTCGCAATTTAATTTTATGCAAGAGAACGTTTGTGTGTATTCCTTTGAAACTTTTAAGGAACTCGCTTCGTACTATGCAGAATATTTCAGTGATATTTACACAAAAATCCGCTCAACCGTTATCATGTAAAAATTTAAATTACCCACTTAAATTTGGCAAAAGCTGATGTAGCTTGGTTCCTTTCTGCTTTACGCAGTCCAATTAAAGATACATACATTTTTCATGCAGTTGACAATTTATACAAGAATGTTTCTTCTTCTTTTTTTTAGCACTTTTAAATTACATTTGATGAATTTAAAAGCTATTCCGTGACGATTGTATGCAACTTAGTATCTTTTACCGATCTACAAGTTACAAAAATCAGAACTAGATAATGGCTAATCCATGTCATTGATTCAAACTCTACAGAGAATGTTTCTTCTCTAAAATTTCCGTGTATAACTAGTAATTAGCCTCAAGTTATACCACTTATTATCAAGAATTGCAAGGTCATCTCACGACAAGGAGGAGTATATTTTAATATGTTGACTGGTCTATGCTAAACAGATGCCGAAACTCACAATTTAGTCGGTGGCAAGATTGATCTGCAACAATTAGGCTTAAAAATGTTACCATCTGCGGGCTGATTTTTGAAATTATTGGACAAAGCTATATACAAAGAAGACAAAAAGGATATGGAGGGATTCTCTTGATGGAAACGGGTGGTTGTAACGGACAAAAGAGGTAGGTAATAGACTAACTAACAATAACCAACGAGATAGACCATTTAGTTAGTCCATTATTTTCGCCCTTAGTCTATGAGAACCACTCATTTCAACCAATGGGATAGCTCCATACTCCTTATGTCTTCTTTGTCTATTGTTTTGTCTATCGCTTTATCTATCCATTCCAATAATCAGACTGCTGGTACCGGAATGCACCCTACAGAATGGAAACAATCATGGACTGGTTCAGCGCGATTTGTCGAATTCTTGAAGTCCCGCTTTTATTCTTGAATTCATTCAGACCGAGTGATAAGCAATTCATAAAATATTTCACGACTGGAGCTAAATTCGTAGGTTTCATCTTCCATGTTAAATTTGCGATAAAGTGCGGACTTGACTTCCACGAATTTATTATTCAAGGTGTGACGAACAGAGCTGCTAATTGTTGGCTCTAAATTGCGCTTCCTGAACTTGAGAGGCTTTTTGAAAGCAGGTAAACGGGTTTGTGAGGGGCGCTTTGAAATAGCGAGACTGCTTGTTCAGAGCGCAGTGACTGTGGGCGATATTCCGATACCTTGTGAAGCGTTTTATAAAACTTTTAAAAGTATATTAATTAACTCGAAAAATAAGTTGGGGGCCGGCGTAAATCGTGGTCCTGTCTCGACTCGCGGAGATGATGTTTTAATGGGAAAATATTGCTTCTCTCTAGTCGACGTTGCCAGATTGCTCCGAAGCAACTGAAAAACTCGTACGTCTCAAATGCAGTCGCATCTCCACGTGGCAAGGCAGGGCGCGGGGAAAATTTCAGTCGACGCAGTTACTTGGTTTTTTTCTGTAATTTTCCTTTTTTTAATTACATCGAATGAAGGAGAAAAAAGTTGCAGCGTTCGAACTCCAAACTCTGGAGGTATTCGAAACGCATCGTAGCGTTGGCAATAACTGCTGCGAGTAATTTGTTCCATGACCTGAGCTTAAAATAAATTCGCACGAATGGAAAATCCGATTTCATAAATCGAGGCAAGATGGTCATTTCTAATTGTAGTCTCTCGAGTCACTTCACACCACCTTCCAACGCTGGTTTACTTTGCGGAATAAGTTTTCGAGGCACTAAACATTTGAAGTTGATTACCGAATTATTCTTGATAAGGAAAACTATCTGATCATCAAAATATACCTGCGGTTAAGACAAACGGACACAAAAAAAATATGGAAGCAGAGCAAGAAGATGGGCTCACGATAATACGGCGCAGAGATACAACTATTCGTACTTGATGGATGTCCGTGTTGCATACGCGCAAAATTGAAAGGGCGATAGCGCGAGACGTAAACTCTCAATGCTCCGCTGTGCGTAGTCACGTGTGCTCCTTTTACTTTAAAATTCGTAGACTTCAACTCCGAGAAAACAGTCCGTTTCTAACTATGCACAGTTCTAAACGTGATCTTTATTCATCTGCAAAAATTTGTGACAAAAATATGTTTTTTTCTCAAACTAGATAAATCTTAATTAAAAAACAAGAAAAAAAAAACTTTTTGTGGCGTCCTTTTACGATGTTAGAAATTAGGGTTGTTAATCTTAAGTTCTAGACCGAAGTTTCATATCTAAGTTAGAAAGTAAGAAATGAGTTTTTTTCAAGACATTTTATATTTGTCTAAAAACAATTGTATACACTGCAGCGTTAAGGATGAACGTCGTGTGAGCTTTATTTGTCGTGGCCACATTTTCTTTAATTAAACCGAATTTAGTGAGATAATTTGGATTGTTTTTCTTCAAATTTGTCGGAGAGTTTAGTTTGATGTTTGTTATAAAATATCTGAATAATGTATGAGGAAATAGGTGCATAACTGGACCAAATTTTGCAGAAAGGAACCACTATCTCTAGCTCATTTTAGAAACAGCATATGTGCCATTGATTTTCCTATGCAGAAAGGTGCTTTTATGGAATAGCCAGAGATAGTTGTTATTTATTGCAAAATGCAATCCAATTTTTCTCAAAGATGCATGTTTTATCTATGGAAATTTAGGAGCTCTCGAATGTTCATACGTCGTTCTCCCCTAACACTGTCGGGCAACGCGAAAACACCGTAAACGCCATTTTAAATTTTTAGGAAACAATGAATCATGGCAGAAAAACTTGTGTACCTCAGGACAATGTTTTTACAGAATTCTTTCGCAAATACTATCAAGAACTTAACCTTAAAATATTTGAGGTGCATGGGTAAAGCGGTTTTTATTTTATAAAGTTTTAAGTTCCGAAAAACGCAGCACTGGAAAAAAAAAAAAAAAAAAAAAAAAAACATTGGATCTACAGTCCAGACTTTTGAAAACATTGACAAGAAAAAGGACTCTTGATCAATCAGATTTAAGCTTAAATCAAAAGGAAATCTTCTCAAATTAAGAGGCTTGGTTCTTGATTCTAGCTTAAATCTGATTGAATCAAGAGTATTTTTTCCTGTCGATGTTTTTAAGAGTCTGGACTCTAGATCTAAAGTGTTTTTTTCCCAGTGTTCCAAAAAATGCAGGAAAATCTTGATAGATTCACAGCGTTCTCGCTCAGCACAGCTGAGCACACCAGTACAGTTTTTTGTGCAAAGAAAAAAATAGAAATAAAATATTGCGAAATATTACTGATTCAGCTTCTGGTCGGAGAGCTGATCCTGAAAGAATACGCGCGTGACCGATCCAGCCTATTCGGGAGCGCGAGAAACGCGACGAGAGACGAAAGCGCGAGTCATAAATGAAAAACGATGATAAATCCGGGCTACTATTAATTACTCGACATTCGCAGAGTCGAGCACGCAGCTGGGGGCCCGGGAGGGGGGGTAGCTGACGGGAGGGAGCCCTGCCGTGCTAAGGAATAACGCCGTAAGAACCATCAGGCGTTGCCAAATTCCCTTCAACAAATCACGAATTTTATTGCAATTTTGAGAATATTTTTATTCTAATTTTTCGATTTATTTTGTTCATAATATAGTCAATAAAGCCTGAAAATTTCAAGAAAAATTATTCATAAGTCTCCTCAAAAATAAATATTTCCTGAGAGGCAATTTGGCAACGTCCAAATGCTCATACGGCGTTTTGACTCAGCACGGCGGAGCGGGAGTCGGGCCGGGTGTGAAATTCGCACTGTCCGTTTCCGTAACTGGACGTATTTCTGCCAAACGGAACTATGCGCATTAAGACATGAGCCCTGAGACCCATAAGAATACATGCATGACAGAGCTCACGTCATGATGCACATAGTTCCGTTCGACAGAAATGCGTCCAACTGGCACGAGTCGACGGGTGGAGAGAGACGGGAAATAATTAAGATAAGGGGCATAATAACGGTATCATGACCTGTTTATATTGTGCGTGGACGCGGGTAATATATTGTTTCTACAAGATTATAGTTCGGAGACAAATGTGACTCATAAAATTTACACGGCAACATAAATCCTAATTAAGTGGGTAGGCGCCTATTTTGCACGGGGATACGAACTGCTTCGCGACCGATCCGAGAGGGACGCCCGGGCTCTGCTTTACCGCTGAATCGGCGATATTTCAAGTTTGCTCCGGAATTGAAAGCCGGGAAATTCAGGGTTGTATACAGGGATCACGGGGTTTCGGGCTCAGACATCTTGTATTTTGCACACGACTCCAAAAGCCAAAAAGTCAGAGGTCGCGTTTACTGGCTGCTATATATTCAATTGTCTTCTTTTAATTCTCTTAATAATTGAGAAATAAGTAAAGTATGTGTCCCATTAACTAGGGTATTTTGGCACTAACTTCGGTCGAAAATTGAGACAGCTTAGAATAATGTCATGTATGGTCAAATTGACTCTTAATCATCTATCCTGTGAGAACTTGTCCTTATTTGAGGGGTCTTGAAAGGTATTTGCTTGATTTACCAGCGTAAAGTAATGAAGTTTTGCAGTTTTCTCGAATAATTGCTCATTTTCGGTCCTAAATTAGATTGTTTATGTATGAGCACAGGCGACTACCTCTTTCTCTTTTAAATATGTTGTAATGGGTGTACTAAAGATTAACGTATTTAAAGGAGAAAGAGGTAGTCACCTGTGCTCATACAAAAACAATCTAATTTAGGACCGAAAATGAGCAATTATTCGAGAAAACTGCAAAACTTCACTACTTTGCGCTGGTAAATCAGGCGAAAACCTTTCAAAAACACCTCAAATAAGGACAAGTTCTCACAAGATAGATGATTAAGAGTCGATTTGACCATACATGACATCATTCTAAGCTGTTTTAATTCTCGACCAAAGTTAGGGCCAAAATACCCTCCTTGGGACACATCCTTTTCTCCAGTAAAGTATGTTTAAATGTGCAATAATTCAAGCTTGCTCAAGAATTGAAAGCCTGGAAATTCAGGGGTGTGTACAGGATAAGGATCACGGGATTTCACGCTTAGAAATCTCGTATTTTGCACATAAATTATGCCAAAAAGTCAGAGGTCACGTTTTCTGGCTACTGAATTCAATTTTTCCCCCTTTGTTCCTGTTTAGAAATGAAGGGTATGTAAATTTGATCTGAAAATAAAATGTGTTTAAATTTGTACAATTTTCAAGTTTGCTCGAGAATATAAAGCGGTGAAATTCCGAAATTCATAGAGGAACAATGGGATGCCGATACCTGACTGATGAAGGTTGTGTTTTCTGAGTACTAAACTTCGCTTCGCCGTTGCGGGCGGGAATGAAATTCTCATGCCTTACGTTATTATTTGGCAATTATGACAGAAGTTTTTCATCGGTTGACCTAACGCATTTTGATACTCTCGCTTGCAAGGAAGTGTCGGCACAATTCTTTGATGGCAACTTCAAAGACCCACGAAGCAAGGACATACATTGATTAAAACCCATAGATGCAGAAACTATACGTGCTCTGCGGATGTCCATATTGCATAAACAATTGGCTGAAGGCGTTTTGGTGCTGCTAACTCAACTTGCGGCGACTCTCCGCGCACCCGCGTGCTATACGGTGCTACACCGGTGAATCGCCAATAATAAGTGCGAGCTCAACTTGAGGTACCGCAATATGAAAATATTATCTTTTTTTCCTTAATAAATCTAATTTTTCACTCCCGGGAATTCAATTCCAGTTCGCGTTATGGAACAGATTACTCGCAAATTTGAGATATTAGCTCAGCTTAAATTACACTACTCCATATGATGATTCGCAATTTTAGGGTACCAGGTATCGCTACCAATAACCAACATCGTTGCACTCTTATAGGGCTATCGAGAATTCGAGTAATTCGGTTTTTCCAAGGATGATACTTATGTTCTTTTGACCCTACGCAGACTAATTCTTTAGGTGCAGAAGTGGCTTTTGCTTCTAAAATTTGAACATTAACCATTTGACTAACCAAGAAAAAAATCGCTCACCTAACCTCTGCCTCGGAGATCTAAGCTCTACTTCTAATTAGATGATGAAGCATAGATTAAGGGGTCGCTACGCCCCCCTTCCTACAAACTCAGCTCCCTAAGAGAGCCGCATCGCAGCGATGAGGATAATAAAAAATATAAAAAGACATAAAATACACACTGAAAAAAACCACATTGGATCTAAAGTTCAGACTCTTAAAAACATCGACAAGAAAAAGTAGGTACTCTTGATTCAATCAGAATCTAGCTTAAATCAAGAACCAAGCCACTTAATTTAAGCGGATTTCGTTTTGATTCAAGCAAAAATCCGATCGAATCAAGAGTATTTTTTCTTGTCAATGCTTTCAAGAGTCCGGACTCTAGATCCAATTTGTTTTAATTCCAGTGCACGTACAAAATACGAATATTTGAAAACAGCAGGATCATCTGGGGATTATTATCTGCCAATGGCTTTTCCGATGAAAATTGGCCCGGTAAACCTCTAGATATACCTGTGCCTACATATAATCATATTTTAAACTTGAGAGGGCTTAATATAATGATGGAGTAAAAAGGAAACATACATTTCATCTGCACTTAGATAAGTAGGAGAGCTCTGCCGAGCCTAAGAAAAAATCGTAGGGGTTTTCAAACGTTACCAAATTTCTCTCGATAAAATATTTATTTTGATGAAAATTACGAGTATTTTTCCTTGCAACTTTCAGATAATGTGCATTAATTTGCGATTGAAAAATGCGAAGGAAAATATTCATAAGTTTCTCGGGAAAATGCGTTCGAATGTGCAAACGGTGTGCTAAGGAAGATCGCCGCGAGAACCTACACATACTGCCAAATTTCCTTCAATAAAATACGAATTTTGAGGGAAATTTTGAATATTTTCATCCGACTTTTTCACAGAATTTCATTTGTATAGTTAGATCTAAATTACCTGGCGGTCTCAAGAAAAAATAATTATAACACTCCTCAAAAACAAACATTCTATCAGAGGAAATTTGGCAACTCTCGAGTGTTCATACGGCGTTCTTTCTCGGCACGTTAGTATACACGGAAGCGCTGGCCTCAAAGTGCCTTCGAAGTGTGCGAAAGAAAAACAATGTACACATCGGTTCATGGGGCGGAGTTCGCCCATAAAGAGGGCCGAAAGAAGGCGTGCTTCCACAACCGCACCGCGTGCAATATCAAACTGCAATTTATCAAGTTCTTTCTCCTCACTAGCGGGAGATTAATGAAAATTTAAAGAAATAAATAGACGCTGTTTGTCTTAATTAGTTATCGACGCCGCCTCTTGAAAGCGATCTAGTGGCGATTCGAGGAGGGGAGGAAATACCTTTCTTCCGATTCAATTGCACAGGTGAAAGTGTTTTGCATTGAAGTAATCCGCGCTGCAGCGGTTATTATAAATTACGTTTAGGATTCTCCCGGCTGGGTCTTCTGAGGAGGGGACAGTGTTGCGGATTTTCCAATGAATTTGCGTATTATCTATGGTAGATTATATATAACCATTTAAAAATGGCAACTCTGCCCAGGCGAGCAATTTACAACGCTTCGCGCTCCTCTTTATTAACTTGTGATGTCTTCTTCTTCCTTTATGCCTACATTCACCGATTCCTACCCTGAGCGTTCAATTACAAGATCCTTTATTTCCTTTCAATTTTTCCTTTGTCTTTCGCTGTCGATAATACTGTCGGCTTTTTCAGTGCTGATATCTTGAGTCTCGATCGTGCTTATCGCTGAAAGAAATTAAAGGTTTTGCGTGAGGAATATGCAGTGTAGAAGGAGTTGTGAATTTCTCTGTTATAGTTGTGCGATGAGACACCTTTCGACTCTCAAAATCACATTGAAAGTCAGGATTTTTTAAAGAAAAAGGTTTAATATGGAAAACGTTGATTTTTAATGAGCATTGATTTGTCTAATGTTAGTTTTAATGAAGGACTTTTGGGAGCAGTATATGAGAGACCTTCTTTGAGTTTCAGAACTTTCTCAGGCCAGTAATTTTCAGAGCCAAAATCGATCAGTCTTAATTTTGTTTTTCGCTAAAATGAAAACTCACAGGATAGAGCCTCGTGGGGAAGTTATGAGTGAAAAATTATGAATGTAGAGACTTGAAAATAATTATGAGGCTTAAACGTCATTTAACTATGTGTGCACTCCTAGAACGGAATATCACTGGTTCTCATACATATTAAATTCTTGCAGTGGAAATTGCGGAAATCGTAAAATTGAATCCTCTGAAAGATTTTCCTCAGACTTTATACAGCTCATCGAAGATTAAAAAACACAAGAAAATAAGAAACCAAGACAAAATGCCTAGTACGTTTCAAGGTGGTTTCAATCCCCTTCAAAACCAGGAAACAAAAACATACATAGTTATGAAAATCAAGGGACTCCTTGGACCCCTACTTCTACATTGTTTTTAGCCTTGGTTGCCCATTTTCTTGTGTTTTTTAGTTGAGTTATTCGGGCTATTTTTGTGCAAGATATGCTCATTGAAGATTAATCTAAAAATTGCTTTATACTCCATATATTCTACACTATTTATATGGAAATTTAATTGGAAAGCGTTTTGAAGAGGGGTACAAGAGTCATATGGACGTATTTTTGCCAAACGGAACTATATGCTTTCTGACGTGAGCCCTATAATGCTTATATGTCTCATGGGTCCTAGGGCTCATGTCTTAATACACATAGTTCCGTTCGGGAGAAATACGTCCATATTTGCATCGCATTCAGCAAAAAGGAACCAGCACGTTCATAGTGTTTTCAAAATCGTGCAATTTCTCCTCCTCTATCAAAAATACCTAATATACATACAACACTAAAATTTACACCATTATTTTCCTTTAAAATTAACAATTTTTCGGTAGAAAGCCAAAGCTATTTACTATTCCGAGGGATTTTATAGATAATTATAAAGAAGCAAAATTTTTACAACACTGTAATCGCGCAAGTTCCATTTTGCTAGATGCGATCCATTTAAGAGATGTTTTCATGCTGTGATGGACCACTAGACAAGGTACGATTTTAAGCGATCTGATATATGTTTCTTAACCAAAATTCCACGTAAAACACGATTAACGCAACGAATATTACTGAAACTAACTCCTAACGAAGATATTAACGTTTTTATTTTACATTGGTTACGATGAATTTGAACTGTCCGCTCACAAGAAACTCAAAGCTCTACTTGAGTGAAATCGTGCACTACAACGGTTTCAGCAAGCTTCTCAATCGAGCAATGTTCATTTCCCACCATGTGTTGTTCAAACTATGAGCAATTTGCTATAGCTGAGCCAAAGCGTCAAAATTGAGGTTGCCAAATTTTTAAATCGCAGATACTGTCATGATAACGTTTAGCGCGCGATGTGAATCACGTAGAGAATTGAGTTTTCATAAGCGGGTGGTTTGAATTTACGCATCAAGAATGATTAATTATCTTCGTAAGGAGTTAATATCGGCAATTTTCGTTGTGCGCATCGTGTTTTACGTGAAATTTTGGTCAGGAATCATGTATCAGAATGCTGAAATTCGTACCTTGTCTAGTGGTCCATTGATTTTTTCTTTCAAATTACCAAACAAATGAGAGATACGTAATTTAGCCTGCAACAGACCGATGACCCATCTGTTGATTTTGGATGGATTCCTAGACCTGGAGTGACGTCACGTCTGAGACAGTCTACTGGGACCTGGATCAGATCCGAGGAGTGACCCGACGGTGGAATGCGGACAAGGAACGGAAGCGGCGGAGATAAAATTCACTAAGTGATTTGAGCCTCCATTATTCACCTGCGCTCGTGCTCTAGAGCCGCGTACCTGCGGCCTAAGCGGTATGCAGTATTGCTATTGCGGTACAAGACCATTATTACACTGATTCCATTACCTCTCCCCGGCCACCAGTCCCCTCGTCCCGCCAATCTTGCGCAGTCCCTCAGGATCCGAGAGCCGTCAAAGCCAGATTTCCTTCATTTTCTAACATATTTTCAAAGCAAAATTGGACGATTTCTGTTAAACGGAACTAGGCGCCATAATTTCTTGACAGCTTCCTTGAATTATATTTCCTGTTAGCTATAATACTCTCTTCACATTTCAAGCTATAAATTCGGCCTGCTTCTCTCTGGAATAATGAAATAGGAGCGTAAATTTTGAAACACCGCAACGGACGGAGATATACATGGTTTCGCACGTTGGCCGTTGGCCATCGATATGACTTCAAATTTTACCCCCAACTTTTTGACACCCTCTCCTCCCCATTACAAGTATATGATAGGCGGCTTTGATCTCTCCTTTAAAATTACGTCAGGTTTGAATCAACCCCTATTCTTCACCTCATGTTGCAAAAAATTGGCGTTCCGCGCGGCTTTTAATTGGAATTTTCTTAAAAATGGGATTTTTGCACCCTATTGAGCTTAACATCTGGTTTAGCTTCTAACTCTCCCTCTCTATTGTCAGGTGCACACCAGGTGCCCTTTGATCCGTAAGGGCACATTCATTTTTCAGCTGAGCCCTATCATACATAAGAATCTATCAGTGGCGTGGCGTGAATTGCAATATATCGATTGTTAGGCCATTTAAACCTATGGAAAAGGATCGATAGACAGGGTGTTCGCAGCGAACACCTTAATAATCGATTCTTTACGATGGGTTTAAATGGCATAACGATCGATACATAGCAATTCACGCCACGCCACTGGAATCTATATGCTTTCTGGAGCTCATGCAAAAATCGAGATACGCCCTTTCGCCAAAGGAGAGATGACTTTGTGATTCATATTCTGTGCTAAAAATCATGGTTCTTTGAACCGTATGGTTTGGGATTTCCGACCGGAAACTTCAGATATCTAATCAAACATTTTAGTGCTTGATGAGTTGAAGTTCCATTCTTGTGACCAAAGTATTTTCCTCCATGCATCTGAGATTGTTGAGATCTAGAAACCAGGTCTCAAGGACGGAACTAACTAGAATGATTTCGAGAGGCAAGCAAACTGCAAGCAAGCGGTTGATATTCAAAAGTAACGAGTCCATTTTCTTATGATCCCTAGGGTCCACAAGGATGCTTGTATTTGACGGATCATCACATGATGGACATGCTCGGTTTAAACATCCACCCACTCACAATGTGGGACTCGAGTAACATCGAGTGGAGGACCCAGTATGAGGCCTTTGGTCGCGTCGTAAGAGAATTTGAATTGCTCGGGTAGAGTTGGGTGAGCTTTGATCCCGTTTTTCGCAGCCGTAACACTCCGTTTTACGAGAGAATGAAACTTTCCATGCAGAAAACAGCGGTAAAGGGTTGTCGGCTTCACCCAATAAGATACTTTTTCGTCGATAATCTCTACAATTCTCTACCCTAATGTGAGAAACGTGGGTCATATTTCCAAACTTAAAAAAAAATGGTTTGACTAGAGGCTATCTCCTAACGATGACCGCAAAGATCATGTGAATCGGCCCAGTAGAACGCTGAAACGAACTGTGTCAAAAAAATGAAAATTTACATTGTCAAAGAAGGGAGAATTTGCATATTTATCGCGTAATTTACACAAATCTCAATCTCTAAAATTTGAATTAAGCGGGCTAATTGAAAGAATAACATCTGTCGATAGCCGCATAAATCGTCAAAATCGACCATGTACAATGCAAGAACGAACTGTTACCAAAACTGAAAATTTAAGAACTCAGAGAGCTTAAAATCATGATATTCTAAGTGCGATAGCCTATCTCGATAAATATCAATTGATTTACATGCTTTTCAATGGACTCAATCAAACTATTGCAGCTGCGTAAAAATCATCACTGATTGAAACCGAAAGAGCCGCGGTTGAATGGAAAATCCTAAAATCACGGGATCACGGATAATCACGGATAATCCTAAAATTAAGGGGTAGGGAAATTTACGTAAGAGACTTAATTTATATCAGTGCCTTGAAAATACACGGATTACTTTATAAAGGATACGATTATAGTTGTGAGGGATGGATTTTGCATTTTTTAAGGCCGCGTCGAGAAGGGGATAGAATCCCCTCCCCCTCAAGAAAACGGGCTTGACCTCCATTTCTTTCAATATCATATCGCACGAAATCTTTGAGGCTTTTGCGAGGTGACAAACTTCATGGACTCTTCCGAAAATTGTCAACTTTTCATCGCCTGTCCATAGTTTTTAAGGCAAAATTTTAGGACTTTTCCCCAACTTCTCAAGGATTTTGAAGGTGAAAATGTTTTACACATGAACCGTGTCGAGCAAAAAACTAGGGATATGCCGCGCCGATGGAAAGTATAGGTGCAATCAAAGACGGCCTAAAGTTTAGAAGAGAAAAATGAGAGGAATGAGTAATTAGATAAAAGAAAATTTAAAACACTACGAAACGTATTTTCTTTTCGAAATTCCACGAGAAAAATGAATCACACCAAAGGAAGCCTGGAAAATCAACTCCTAGACACGATTAGCGTGTTCACAGGTTTCGTCAACCTCCGGATACAACTCTTCGTACTCAGGGGCTATCCGTATTGCCTACACGAAAAAGCTAAGGCGTTTTGAAGATGAAGTATTTTTAAATGTAGAAATTCTAAAAATGCTGTATTCTCCGACATGCTGAAATTTTCAAGGTAAGTGTCTACTCAGGAGCTAAAAATCGTTTAAAATACTATTTTGTGATGCAAATTTCTACTGAGAATTGTTTCTTAAGGGATAAATTAATCATTTTGTCTAAAATTAGGAAAAGAATCAGAATTTCCATCTTAGCCAGAATATTCGACTATTTGCCTAGACATTTGACAAAATGTCTGATTTCAATATTTGCCTGCGACATTTCCATGTATGAGCCAGAAGTTTTAGTTCTTAATTGCAAAAAGCAGTCCCTTTATTTCTCATGTTTCCTCATCTGACACCACGTAAGAAGTCCTACGATCTGAGTCTCTCACACAGAAAAAAATAGATGGTGCTGATGACAAAACCTTCTGTTCATAGGGCTCCTGCAGTTTTTTTGTTACTTTTACAGAATTTTTCTGTTGTGAGAACAGAACTGCGGTCGTTCACCCACGACCCACGACCGAAGATCTGTTCTCACAACAGTAACAAAGAAACTGCAGGAGCCCTGTGAACCGAAGGTTCTGTCGTCAGGACCATTTATTTTTTTCTGTGAAACCAGACAAGGATAAGGAATAGAACCCTTAAACTCGGCGGTGTTTCGAGCAAAGTGACAACGCTCCGGAGCCGTGGCTCCTAGATCTTCCCGTTGGAGAAATGCAAGGAGTGCATCGTGTACGAGTAAGAGTCTATTACCTGCTGCCTAAGGCGGCGAAGGCGGGGGCGGGGGCGGCGGACTTATCACTCAAGGAGCGGCCACAGAGGCGCGGTCACGTCGCCGAGCTACGTTTTCCAGTTGCCCTTTTTTGGCACCTCCCGCGCCCGCATTTGGATGGCACTCTATCCCGGTTTTAATCCTCCAGACTCCCAAGCTCCGAGCTCCGCGTCTCTTCCCTTCCGGGTAATTGATTTCGCCGAGCTATAAAATACCGGACGGACAGGCATCCCACCGTGTCAAAGGAGGCTCCGCCGACCAAGAGATAAGTGCGACGTGGGCTGTATGTTCCGCCAACGGCGGAGGAATGAAACCGGTGCCGCTGGGAGCTTTCAATATAAATTAGTTTCAGGAAGTCCCACTAGATTTTTACTCCTGGAATCTACAGTATTTTACTCATTCTTCCACGCTGAAAGAAAAAAAAAAGAAAAAAATTGGTGAACCGAATGTTTGGTGTTCCATACCATCCCAAATATTCGGTTCGTGTAACCGGAAGTTCGGCGTACATGATTTAACTTAGTTCGTCAGTTCAATTTACCGCACGAGTTCGGTTACAGGAACCGAAGTTCGGTTTGACGAACCGAATATTTGGGATGTTATTGTATCTTGTAACATAGTATCTTGATGTATTTTGCGAGGAAAGCTCCGTACTCTTAAAGGATGCGTGTCAATCTTGATACGTTGGAGAGCCTTCAATTTCGTATGATACTGTGCAACACCTTTGTTGCAGAACGATTGTTTGATTCAGCGTTCGAAGGCGACCAGCGGGACACGCGCATTGGCGCCTACAAACCTAACAGGGATACTTCACGCATTGCGCAATGCGTGAAGTATCCCTGATAGGTTTGTAGGCGCCAGTGCGCGTGTACGCAATGCGTGAAGTATCCCTGTTAGGTTTGTAGGCGCCAACGCGCGTGTCGCGCTGACAGCACGTCGTTCCGCACTGTGTTCGACTCTAATATTTAAACTCGCGGAGTGAACGTTTTTCGATTCATGATTTTGAAATATTTGCACATTCTGCATGGATTATTCTCATTTGAATTGATGAGGAAAAAATATGTATTTCAGGAAAATATACTATGTGTTTAGTAAATATTAAGGTGGTTCCGTGTCAAATAGCAGTTTAATTTTTTCTTTTTCATGTTGTGATTTTACTTTGCTGCAGTGTAGTGTACGCGCAACCAAACGCTCAAATTTGACGTATTCGACTCTAAATGATCGATGTACAAATGGGTCGAAACCAAAATTGCGTGCTTCTTGTTTTTTCCTCTCTTTTATTAATTTTTGTGCAGTTTCTTTCAACACAACTACGACTCATTGAGAATAATATCGATGCCATTGCTTGGAAAAGGTTTTACAAATATTTCCAAATATTTATAAAATGAGGTAATATTTTCATTTAAAAAGAAGAAAACCTGATTTGGACGCACGATGGGCTAGTTAATAACAAAATCCGGTTTCTTATCTAACAGGCTTCGTATTAAAGAGTAAAGCTATGCTAAATATTTAATTTCGATTCAAGATTTTTTACATGGTCATCTTATGATTAGTATCAATAAAGGAACAAAATACGTTTTCATTACGAACAATTGCTTTTTCAATGCTAACAAGTTTGTATGAAGTGCCAAATAAGCTGCAAGTGCCTATAGACAATAGTTTTCAGTTTGAAAACGACCTAACTGAAGAAATTTAGAGAGTTCATTTTCCTGCTTAACCGACGTAAAAGGTCAACGCAACTTTTATTTAATTATATACTTTCTTTAAAAAAAAGAAATACTTGCTACCGCATAGAGTTAACATTGGTAAACTCCGTTCGGTTCAAAAACGACCAAAGTCTAGAATTTCCAATCGCCAATGTTCAAGACTACAAAATCAAATATTTCAGCACCACTGCCTGTTAGTCTCTCCACGATAGCTTCACAACGTGCATAAAATATATTTTTCAAATCCTTGTAAAATGTCGATTTCATGGTGTTTTATCTACAGTTTTTTGCAATATTTTCCCCAGAAGGGAGTTTGCTTCAAACCCAGTGATTCTATCAATCTCACTTCGAATACTTCACCTTAAGGTGATTCGATGAACACCATATTTTGTGTCAGAGCGGAATGCGATATATCGCATCAATTGGTTCCATTTTTTCAGCTACTCACCATTTTTCTCCAATTTTGAGATCGCAATTCTGTTGTCAGGGGACTAAAGCACTCACTTACCAATTTTAACAAAAAAATTCAACGTACTAAAGGCGTGGTTTTTTTTAGAGCGAAAACATCGGATTCGATACTGATATCGAAACTGCACTCGAATGCGATATTTTCTCTCTAAAAAAACCACGCCTTTGTTACGTCAAATTTCTTTGATAAAATTGGTAAGTGAGTGCTTCAGTCTCCTGACAACAGAATCGCGATCTCAAAATTGGAGAAAAATGACGAGTAGCTGAAAAAATGGAGCCATTCGATGCGATATATCGCATGCCGTTCTGACACAAAATATGGCGTCCATCGAATCACCTCAACTGCAAGAAAGCGGCATAAAACAATTCGCTTCCGATGGGAACCCGGAAAAAGATGACAAGGACCGGGAGCCGGCAGTAACGTGCCTCTGCCATAAGAGCCGAGGATTTGTGGAACTATTTGCCAACACGAAGGGACGCTGCGCCAGGAAATATTCCACCCGACCCAGAACCACCTAACTCCAACGCAAACTAAACGCAGTTACGCGGTTCTTACTTATCCCTCCACCTTCCGAGGGAGGGCCCGCGGCGTCTCCACACCTGGGTTTCTCGGACCGATGTTTAAACAACCATTCCCAAACTTCGAATTGATCCTTTTTGTTTCGTTCCCGGCAGAGCGGCCACTCCAAGACCGCCCCCCCCCCTGCGCCCCTAGAATGTGCGGAAAGTACTGCCGTGCTACGGAAGAACGCCATATCAACATTCGAGAGTTGCCAAATTTCCCTCGATAAAATGTTCATTTTTTAGGAGAGTTATGGATATTTTTCCTTGCAAACTTCAGGAACTTCAGCAGGGTGTTTACTAAAACAGGCTGACCAAAAATCAGTGTTTTTACAGTAATTTTTCAGTACATTCCCAAGAGATGCAGTACCTCCACAACGAAAAAATTCAGTACTTTTCAGTGCCTTCATTTGAAGAAATTCAAAAAAATTTCAAGAATTTGAATTTCTCTCTCAAATAGCTTTAATAAAACGAAAAAATTTCCGAACTTTCTTGCGGAATTTGCGTACTTTTTCAGTACTTCCGGACCACCTTAAAAAAATCAGTACTATTTCCGGACTTTCCGGGAATTCCGGACTCGTAGACATCCTGTTCAGGTGAAATTGCGAGCAAAGGTATCTGAAAATTGGAGAGAAAATAATCTTAGGTTTACCATTAAATTCGTGATTTATCGAAGGAAATTTGGCAACACCTGGAGGTTCAAACGGCGTTTTTCCTAAGCACGGCAGAGTAACGGATTCCCTCCTCGGTTGTTTCAGTTGCGAGCGGCAAGCGGACCTACTTCGTGACGAGAAGTGAAATTTGAAACTCTCAATCTTCGTCCGCGGCACGGTCAAAGTTTATCTGTCAATTTGAGGGTGCCCTCTCGGAAATCAAAGGCACGGATCTTCCCGAAAAGCCTAGGATAAAACGAAACTCCTGTAATTATCCCTCCAACTTTCCAGGAAGCACTGATCGGCGTTTAAAGTGAACGTTTACTTCGAGCTGCTGCACGGACACTGCTGATCGAGTTTGAAGGGCGTCACTAGTGACAGCATTAAGCGCAATTTTGTTTGATTTTGCAAGAAGAAACTCATATATTTCTGGGTCGTTTTAGGATGAACATGCGTGCCATCAGTTTTCTTATCCAGATATGTACGTGTTTTTATCGATAAACTAGTTCCTCATTACAATTGTAAAACAATTCTCCATGCTCAAAATTTTGATGTCAGGGTCATTGATGACTAAAGAAATTCGTAGTGAAACTTATTTCAATGTATATTTTATGAAACAATGAATACGAGAGCTAATTTTTCGCCTTCGAAGTTAAAACTTATTCAAATGATATTTCCATATGTATTGCACTATGCAAAAACTAACGACTGGACTTTTTTTGCACTCAGGAACCACTATTTCTGTCGTGTTTTTGTGGCTTAGTCATACGGGCACGTGTACATATGTATAGGGAAACTAATGGCATTAGGTTCTTTCTAAAATAAGTGAGGAAAGTGGTTTCTGATTGTAAAATGTAGTCCATCATTTCTGGTTCATTTTAGAAACCTCGTAGGGGATATCACTTTTCCTATGAGGGTAGGTGCTTTTATGGATGAGCCGAAAATATTAGTTTCTTACAGCGCAATACAGTCTGTATAATTTGTCAACTGCATTTATCATGTTCCTCTCAAATAATATAAACACTGCTTACTATTTTCATCCGTGATGTCATCCGTTTATACTCTTCGAAAAGAGAAACAACTTATGGTTCATTTATACTTTCTTGTTTTTTTCACAGGTTCAAAGGGAAGTTTCATGTTTGGGTTCGTATTTCTAGAAAAGAAGCAAGTCAATTCTCGGTTAGGTATTTTGAAGTTTTCTTTTCATCAGGATACTAGAGAGATCCTTAGACCGTCCTCTAGATAAAAAATAATGTCCTGGCAAATAGTCGCTCGAGAAATAGTATCTCGTGTTTACGAAATGAACATCACGTGAACTGCGGAAATCGACTAATCGAATCTCGATGTAATTGTCCGTGGTGCCTTGCGCGCGATTCTATTTTCTTCTCCTCGTGTGTTTGGATAAAGCAAAGCACGTATTTAACTGATGTTAGTAGGGCGGGATGATATTTTTAGGAGCTGCTCGGAAAACCCTTTTATTTAAGATTATCTCTTTTGCCTCCGTTTGAGAGTGGTTTAATCTCCCGTTGAAGGCGGGCGTACCGAAGAAATGAAGAAGGGAGGGAAAGAGAGGGAGGGGTTTCTCCCTCTCCAAATCTCTCCCATTTTGCTCGACCATAGAACAGTTCCCCCAAGTTCCTTGATATAAATTGAGCTATCACGCTATCATATAGGGAGTCCTTGACAAAATCAAGAGGGAATTTTTGCACGCGGATTCAATTCGCTTTCCATGGACGAGCGTTGCCAGAAGTAATTCCTTGTGCTTTATTATCTTGCAAAATGAGTATATAGTGCAAAATTGTTTCTGAATCATTTGAAGCGTCCAAATGATAGAGGTTTCAAATCTGGCGGCTAACAATTATTTCAAACTTATGAAACTGCAAACTCCGTTGAGTTGTCAGTTGCCTGATTAACTTTGGTGGATACGCACATGTGGCGTTGGGTGTCGTACAATGCCAGGGTGCGCTGTTTGAGCGACGCATATATGTATGTATGAAACTATATTTAATATATAAAATACTTAAGCTACATATATTTAAAGTGATAATGAAGTTAAACACGGGCCAAAAATTATGCGGAATGGCAGTTTGGGTAAGACTTCAAAATAAGTTGACTTCTTCCTGATTTTCCCAACTCCTTAGATTTGTTATCATATGGTTTTTCTGGAAATAGATCGTCCAACCAAAAATTTGTTCCCTTGATTATGAACTATTGTTTGTTTCTTGACACTTAAAATATAACAATATTTCCGAAAATCCTAAATGAAATGACTAAAGAATGAGAATACTTTTCTGGTGACTATCGTAGCTTGCACTGCCACGATATGATTCTCAATTTCAATCCGAAAATTTAAGTAATCGTAGAAAACATATAGAATTTTTAAAACAAAGAAAAGTCAGGCTAATCGAGTAAGTGAAGACCTCCCACACACACACACACAATATTATACTTAAGCTCGTCGCAAAAGTTAGGCAGAAAAAAACCAAAATAATTCCAAAATCACCCGGGATGAGCATTTTGTTTCACGGCGGTGCAGCCTGTAAGTTTGAAGCAACGTTGTTTTCAAAGGCAAAAAATAATTTGAAAACAAACCAATTCTGTAATTCTCACATTTCACATTTTCAATTTTCAGAGAGGAGGCTGCATAATTTTTAAACTCTGCGATGAACGTTTTACTTGGATTGCATTTTGCAAAAAGGGAACACTAGCATTGCACTGTTGCTAAGATTGTGCAACTTCTTTTATCTTGGAGGAAAAACCCGATTATGCCTTCATAGTTTCTATTTTACTCGCTAAAAACTGTAAATTTAAGACAAAAATTACCATCTAAATTTCAGAGTTTTTCACAATTTCCGCAATTTTATTGCAAAGGATGAAGTTGCACAATCTTATAGCATCATTGCAATGCTAGTGGTTCCTTTTTGCAAAATGCAATCCACTTAATCTGGAAAGCAAACTTGAAATTTTCCCGAGATTTGGCATCAAAACCGAAAAATTATCAGTTCAAAGTTGCGTTCCGTAAGTTTCATTTTACGCGGAAACTCTGCGTCTCGAAACGACTTGACAAAAAGGTCGCTAACTGATAAAACAAGATGCCAAAAACTGCAGGATTCATTCCCGCTCAGGGCGTGGAGCTGGTGCAGTCTTTTACCTTGATCAACTCGTTTATGTCAGAACTTACAACTTCAACCGGATGTTCCTTCCGCTCTCCCGACTCTTACCTATGGGACATTCTCTCGCCGAGAGACACACCATAACGGATGTGAAACTTCAAAAACGCGTATTTTCTTCGCGGTATTTCAAAATTTCCGCTTAGATTTCATTTTATCACGAGAGAACGAACCAACAATATCGCTTGTAATTTTCATAGAGTATTCTTCACACAGGAGAGAAAAATCAGGGACGTATTATAAAAATCACTTTGAGTATTTTTTCATTAAAAATTAGATTAAACAAAGAAGCCTGCAGCGTCGTAAACCAAGAAAAAAGTTTTTGAATTTTCGTCGTCGATAAGCGCAGACTCGTTCTCCACCTCGACCGACATCTTATAATGTTTATGAAAACCACGCACGCGTAATAGGATATTTTTTTTTTTTTTTTTTTTTTTTTGTCATGGGAACGGAGTTCCCCATGATATTACAATCGTTCCGTTGCTTTCGCAATGGGATTCCCTATACCTCTGCGACCTTGAGCGTTTCGCCCAGTCTCCGATTTTTGGTTGATTTTCCGATGTATCAAAAACCGTTGTATTTTTTAGCCAATCATGTCTCTACGTCAAGTTGTGTTGATTTCTAAATTCGCTTTCAGCGAGTTTTTTTCCACCTTAAGATGTCGTGTCTGACTGGTAAATCTGCGCAGATCCACGAAGTTCCGTTTTTAGGCAAACTCTTTTTTTTGGGAGGTTCTGATTGGTTATTTTTCGCCATCAGTTTTCTGTTCGTTGGTGCAAAAGATCGCCTACCTCGTTGCTCTTGAGGAGCCGCCATTATCCCACCTCAAATTTGAGAAATAGAAGTAAAGAAATAATAACCATCGTACAAGGTGGAAAATTGCTCTGGAGGACCCGTTACGGATATATGAGCCAAAATCAGAACTCGATTGATGGATTTAATCCATGAATACAGAAATATTGCCTCAGCTTACTGCCGCGATCGTAAATGCATACTGAGATGAACCTTGTGACATATGACCGCATAGGTAAACAATGTCTCACAGAGTAATGCGCTTGATCCATTTGTCTCTTATCACGCCAGTAGCCGAACCGTTGAAATCTCAAGGACGTCTTTTGTGAAGCCCCGCTCAGCGTCCGAGATCACTTAACTGTTCTCTTTTTCTCCTCCCATTCCGATCGGTGAGATAGCTCAGTCAACTACAACACCGTTCTGGTTCTGGGAGGGTCTCACTTTTTGTGGGAGCGGGGGTTCGAATCTCGCAGGGGACAGTTAATTTTTACTGGTTGTATTGAATGTTTTAGACCAATAATCTAACAATAATTAATACTTGGCAACTTAGGAAGCACATAGGTCCCTTATGATGAGTATTTGGGCATACGTGTAGAGTAAAAATATCATACGTAGGGTGTCCCAAAAGTACCGGGACTGGTTCTGTAACTTCAAAAGTAAGATAGATGCAGACATGATTTTGGTCTCATTTTAAAGATCAACTCAATACCTATCGATTAAAACCAAGATCAGCTCAATCGAATAAAAACTGACCGAGTTATGACAATTTGAAATTAGTGAGGAAAGTTTACCCCTACGGTTTTTAGGAAGATTTTTCGCTTACCAGGATTCAAAAAGTTAATATTCGTATCCACTTTCCTCCGAATCTTCCATAACTTCCTTTTGCTTTTCAAAGTACCGTCCATCAAACCGGATGCACTTTTTCATGCGCTCTTGCCACTTATCCAACATTGTTTTCCTGAATTCTTCCTCTGGGATGGAGTTGAAGAAGTTTTGAATTGCATTCTGGATTTTTGTCTTCGATACGAATCTTCGTCCGCGAAGCTCCTTTTTAAGCGCAGGAAACATCCAAAAATCACATGGAGCCAAGTCAGGGCTATAAGGGGGATGAGGGATTGTTTCAACTCCATTTTTACTCATAAATTCACGTGTTAAGCTCGATGTGTGAGGCCACGCATTGTCTTGATGGAGTATCCACGAAGCTTTCAAGTCCGACCGTTTCCGGGAAATGTGCATTCTCAACTCCTTTAGTACTTTGCAATAATACGCACTGCCAACTGTTGTGTTTGATGGTACAAAATGTTGATAAATGACACCTCGAAAATAAAAAAACACAATAAGCATCACTTTATCGGCCGACTTTTCGATTTACGGCGATGAAGAATCTTCCTTAAAACCCGTAGGCGTAAACTTTTCTCGCTGATTTCAAATTGCCATAACTCGGTCAATTTTTATCCGATTGAGCTGATCTTGGTTTTAATCGATAGGTATTGAGTTGATCTTTAAAATGAAATCAAGATCATGTCTGTATCTATCTTACTTTCGAAGTTACAGAACAAGTCCCGGTGCTTTTGGGACACCTTATATACACTTTACGCCGAAAAAGCGAACCTGAAACTTAAATGCGTTAACTTCCGAAAACCATATATAATCCAACGAAAATAAATAATTGGTACATAACAGCTTTCTTGTATGCAAAGAAAATAATTAAAAATGTTAAAAAAGAGATGTCAACACAAAATTACATAGCCCCTTCAATTCAGAAGATACTACAAACGAACTGTACCTTAACATTTTCATATCCCAGAAGCTAACGTTCCCATGACGAATATTGCTATCGCTAGCGATTGCAAAATCCAACTTGTTTTTTTTTAATTTTTTTTTTTACTTATTTTTTATTTTCAACTTTTCGACTCCTTTCATGTGAAAGGTCCAAATACTATTATCCAAAGGAATCCATTCAACTGAAAACAAGTTTCAAGCTAGGATGAACTTCCCTCTTGTGCATTTTACATAGCTATATAGCATGATATTTTTGAAGGTGGTTTGATCATTTATGAGGGGGCTGAAGATATTCCCCCAAATAACTTTCATAAATAGATCGTCGCCACATCGATGCAGTTCTCTGATCATTTTCGCCTGCCATAGGTTTTAAGTTGAAGAAATTTAAATTATCCATCGGACATGGAGTTTGTCTCTGGTATACCGTTTTGGAATTTTATTTTGTGTCGGAGTTTTCCCGTGTACTATCTTGCATAGACCAACAGTATCGCAGTATCCATCAATTGTCATGTTAAACACACAAAAGAGCATCTCATTGCGAAAATACGAAGCAAGGGGACTCTTTCACTAAAATTCCGTCACCACATATTTTAAATCGGTAGCCTACTGGCTTACCACAGATGAAAACTGAAAAAATCTGTGATTAATCGGAAAAGATATTTTCTTCTTGGAAATTCAAACAAACATTGTAAACAAAACTGGCTAATAAAAGGCAGAAAAGTTCACGATACTGAATTGAGAGGCTTGGAGGACAAGGGGAATCAGTGCAGTTCTTCCTATTTCAAGAAAAACATGTTTTAAAGTTTCAAAATTACGTGGAGCCCCATGGCGGAGCGAAAGATCACATTCACTTTTGCTCGTATCTCACTTGTCCTCCAAGTCCCTCAATTATTATCGCGGGCAATGTGAAATTTACAGTCGAAATATCCTTTAAAGTATGTCTGAACTACCAAGCAAAGTAATTTTTTCCCTTTGATATAAAATTTCAGCTTTTTCAGAACAGAGTTACGTATGAAGGAAGAACATGTGTGTTAACCGGGAGAGTAATTGAGACGCTGGACCAAAATATAATAGCGACTCGTTCGTGGGAAAGGGTGCGCGTATTGTCAACCTCTCAGTCACAATTCGTGCCTTCAAAGTGGTTGGTTCACACTGAAACTTACTCTTACGTGCACACCTGTTGCTATTTGTGAGTTGAACCCAGTTATTTTCTCGTATGTTACTTCACATGAGGTAGCCGAAAACGCTCTCAGAGAGTGGTCGACGGTTGTTCCGTCATATCTCGAGCGCCTGAAACCGGTAGTCTGAAAGCATCTATATACTTCAGTTGTCAGAGAAAACTAGCACGCTGTGACAGACGGTGTTTGATCTGTGCGACTCTTAAATTTGTTTTTTCTTTTTTCTGAACAATCAAAGTGAAAATTTCAAAATATCGTTGGGATGAAGGTGGAGGTCAGTATGCGTATTCATTGTACAAATAAACACTTCTCATTCAATTACAGGTTGATAAGGATTATTTTTGAAGTGCTCATCGCAATTTATGATAGAGTTTTTTTTTTCTGCTTCAGACGTACGACCGAAAACATATTTGTAGCTTGAGGCAATTATTTAAATTTAGACTTGAAGAGCTACTTTTTAAACTTTGATTTGAAGTAGAGGTTGGCGCATCTCGCAAGTGCGTACTTTCTGTACCCTTCGGAACGGTCCCAGATATTTCAGAGGGAAATATGAATTTTCTATGCTTTTAAAGATGATATCCCGTGCAAGATTCACAATTCTCATTCTACGAATACTTTTTACTTGTGTTTAATCTATACAGTTGTTGTACCTATCTCGTAGCCTTAACCTTACGATGGTCTAGGATTTTAACCTGGCCCAAATCGTGCACGATAGCAATGATCGTCTTGTGGCAGAAATTCTAAAGGAGGGTAAAAATGAATAATAATAAAAAAAACGAGCACGAGACTACTATATGCTGACTTTTTATGAATGTAAAAAAAGGGTAAGAGTGCGATTTTCTCTCCTCACTACTGAAGTATATGTTTCATTTATTTTCCAGACGCTTAGTGAGTTTGTAGCTATTTCAAATGCACTTTCTGGAGTTATGTCTTGGTTAACCTGCGCAGTTTTAATGACTTCTTGCGTCCTTTCCACCTGTGAAATTTCTCCTAAATGCCGCTCAGAGAACACAGAACTGTTTTTAACCCCTCTAATTGAGAACGGACAAATCAAAGAGGCTCGGAAGTTGGCAACGGTGTTACCGATGATGGAGAAAATTCACAGTTTCTCGGGTTACTTGACCATCAACAAGACCTGCAATGCGAACCTCTTCTTCTGGCTCTTCAGAAGCCAAAGAGGAAATTGGAAAAAACGCCCTCTAGTGTTGTGGCTGGACGCCGACGTGGGGAACCCAACCCTTCCGTTCGTAGTTTTTCGACAAGTCGGTCCCTTCTCCGTTGACGAAAATTTTCATTTGAAACGTCGTGTGCACTCTCTTACACGCGATTATAATGTAATGTTCATTGACAGCACTGTTGGGACTGGTCTCAGCTTCACGGAAAACGATGCCTGCTATCCTGATAGTCGCGTCAAAGTAGCAGACGGATTGTACGCGGCGCTGGTGCAACTTCACACTCTGTTCCCTTCATTGCAGAAGAATAGATTCTTTGTAGTCGGATCTTCAGCTAGTGCAAGGTATCCTCCAGAACTAGCGCGGAAAATTCTGGATCGAGGTCCAACTTCCACGATCAGAGTGAATCTGTCGGGCATTATTATCCTTGCAGGAGCTCTATCCTACTCGATGGTGACATCGGCCTCGGGTTTATGGAATTTGGGACTGTACGACAACAATCAGCTGACGAGGTTTGTTGCTTAATCGTTTGGCCCAGGAAATTTGCAGAGATGATAAACCCCAAGAACAGACAAGTTAAGAGCCAGTGTGTCGGTGCACCGCACAAAACCCTGTGACATTTTACGGAGGTAGCGCTTTGTTCTCACTATCGATATAGTTTTAATCACTTACTTTTTAATTACAGTTATAAAAAATCCTTTCTTTAATCTAAGTTTAGAAAGAGAGCATTCGATTGCTCTCAATTATTACACGTAAGCAATACTTGTACTTCAAGCATACCCTTACAATGATTCCAGGAAATGATAGGTTATTCTCAAAGAGCCTCCAACGCCAAATTGCCAGCAGCAGAAATTGAGCTATTGACGATTTACGAGTATTACTGTCTTCACAATCATGGAAGTGTCTTGTATCAAAGTAATGAGTGAAAACCTGCGTTTTTATATACATTAAAAGAAAAAAAAAACTTGACTTTAAATGAGGAAAATTTTGAAACTTGAGCATTCATTCTCAAATAGGCTCAAAGCACCAATTGGGTTTTTTTTGTTTCTATTCTATTCGAAGTACTCATCAGACAAAATCTGAAATCCTTAACTATTATTCGATTAAAAATTTGTTTCATCTTGTACACTAATAATTCCGAACTCTGAAGAGTTTTGAAACGTAACGATTAAAAAAGTCTGTAGTACTTAATGCTTTCCTAATTATTTTTATATTTCTGGCGCTTAAGTCGCCATGAAAATTACCAATTTAAATATTACATAACACTTTCGCGTTAAAACTTTTGATTCTTCTTTTCGTCGCTCTTCAAACGTATGGACGTAACTATATCTCTACACGAGCCCTAAAATTTGTGGACTTTTACAGATGCTAGGGCTCATTGAAAAAAAACCAGTTACGCTCTTTCACCATAGGAGCAGAAAAGAGCAATAATCACTTGATGCTAGAACACTCCAGATAGATTGATTTCGATGCATGACATCATCCTTGAATTCAATACAATCTTTTAATATGTTTCAGATCTTTAGAGCGACAAGCCAGAATTGGGGCCAACGCCAGAGCCCATGAATTCTCGGCCGTAAGGGAGGGCTGGCTTGATGAGAGGTTTTTTTTGACAAGCGTAACTGGGTTCAAACGTGCATCGGACTTTATGCGCGATGATTTCGGCCGCAATCCCAACAGCACGGAGGAAAAGTTTTACAACCATCCAGAAACCCGGCAAGCCCTCCATGCGGGTCACCGTGCTTTTAGTAACGGAAAAACAATCGAATTTCACATGCTTCCCGAGATGGGGCAGTCTGCTATTCCTACCTTCGAGGGCCTCCTTGCGACTGATATAGGTAAGTACATTCGTTACATCAATTGAGTTTTTTTTTTTTACGTTGTCGATTGTCACTTAGTTGCAGAACTCATACAGGGTATAAAATCAACAACTTAAAGTGGGAATATGACCGTTGTTATGGTGAACACACAATAACAGTGGTGAGGCTCAGTAAATTTGAGTTTCTTTTTAATTTTTCCTTCTTAAATTCCAGTTGAAAATGCAGTTTTGATAGCTGCAAAACTTCCCGGTTTTCTACGTTTCAATTTGCTGCCTTAGTCCCATTTTAAAAAGTTGTTAATGCATTACTTGACCAATGGCCATGGCCACACCACCAGGCTCATTTTGGTTTCATTGGTAAACATGAAAAATTTTCGAACCTCTCGAGATTTGAATTAAAGTCTGAGTGCATGACAAGTATATGCACCTCAAATCATTATGAATACACGAGACTTGTACTTAAATTTGTGTGTATAAGATTAGTACGTTAAAAATGTTAGGGGGCAATGGCGAATGGCGCTGTGAAAGAGACTCAATGTATGTATTAGTACATCTATCTTGATAGTCATTGAAGCGTCATCCTATTTTACATCGCGAATGGCACTTCGACGGTGCAAGTCGGCAATCACATAACTCGTTTGCGGTGTCTGAAAATCTCCGCTTCGATGTTATTTTTTTAAAAGAGAACTAATTGACATCGTTCCTTGAAGTTTTTGCAGAATTTTCTTCGCACAATGAAGAAAAATCATGGCAGTTTTAAAGAATTGCCGTTGAATAGTTTTCCGTTTAAAAAATAAAGTATGACAGGAAGTCTGCGACGTCGCAAACCGAGTTATGTGATTGCCGACTTGCACCGTCGACTTATTTCTTTTACAGTGGATCTTCGGCACTTCTATGAACGATGCGATAGCTGATTGATCAATTAATTATTCCTGGATTTTATAGTTGTTTTTAAAAATCCTCCAAGTTACATCACGCTGCAGCCCGTCAGGTATTGGCGCACAATATTTAGCCAAGAGAAATTTTGCTATGACCTAAGAAGTACATTTCGAGTGGATATCGAAAATCGGAAGACAGAATTAAGTACTTGAGATATCCCTATGGATTTACTTTCGGAGTCACTTCAAAATTGTTTCTGGCCAAATCGTTCGTGTCTGAATATTGGACGCACTTCAGCGTGACACTTGCGGATTACCAGTTGATCGATAACTTCCGAATCGTTCTTCAGAATGTTTCATAACTACCGAAAGTGCGTTTTATAATCTCAGTGGAATTTTTCATCATTTCTCAACTCGCCATGATTTCGAGAACCTCTCCCTCGCACTATTATTGAATTGTTAAAATGTGTCGTCTACTGAGTGATAGCCATATCTGAAGCTACTGATGAGGATTACCCCTTAATCTATATTTTAGATATGAAACTGCCGATTTAATCATTTCACAGGTCTGTACTTAAAAAAGAATAAATGAAAAAAACACCCCTTTAAACTGGGGTTTTCTTCTTATATAGTCAGAGCCCCCGGGCGAGCACCTATCCAAAATTCTGGAAACAGATGGAGTTCCAAAGCTCGTTCGTTCAGGCTAGAAACCCAGATTATCTATACCATGCATCAACTTATTTTGGGTGATCTTTTAACATGCCCTAACTCATTCATTTCCTAATGAATTTTACATACCACCAGATATCCTGTTCTTAACTGGTCAGCAAGATATGTCCTATCCGTACATCGTGTTCGAAGAACTCTTCACTTCGTTGAGATGGCCCGGTGCTGCTGATTTTAACGCAGCGAGAAGATGTCAGTTCCGAATCAACGACCGAGTGGCTGGATATTACAGGTCAGTGAGACGTTTCACGGAAGTTCTCATCAGGGGTGCTGGACATATTATCTATGGCACGCAGCCGAAGACCACGTACAGAGTGATCGACAAGTTCATTAGGAATACCAAGAACTTCCAGTGCACTTAAATGGTACGTCCATCAGAGCGGAACTATAGAGGAACGGATGACTGATGATACGAAGTTTTAAAAAAAGAAGGAATAGAAGAACTTTCAAAAAGGTTGTATAGTATTCCCTTGTGCATATCCTCTAAATTAACGCACAGCGATGAGAGTAGAAACTGAAATTGATTCCTAGTTGATTGTTTGATTTTTTACCGTCTTATTCTCATTTTAATAATTATAGATGCAAAGCTCTGAGCGCATTAGATTCTACATTTTACGATAAAGAACTAAAATTTCTAGCTCATCCATAGAAACTCTACTCTGCATCATAGGAAAACTTATGGCTCAAACATTATTTCTGAAATGAGCCAGAGATAGTAATTCCTAATTGCTGGGAGAAGATTGTGGCAAATATTTCAACGTTACCCAGCAAGTCCACAGATTTGACAAAAAGTTGGCAACTGCATGATTCCATTTTCAACTATGATTCCAAAAATGATTCATTTTTCTGGATCCCTTTTGCACGAAGAAGCCCGTTTCGTTTCATATCCATTGTTTTACATTCATTTAAATGTACGAGAGCCATGTTGGTAACTTGCAAAAGTGCCACTGTTTCCAGGGGCTCATCAACAAGCCTGGGACACGTTAAATAATAAATTGAAAATTAAGAAAAGGGAGAGGAAAAAGGAAAAGGAGAAGAAGACAAAATAGGAAGCGGCGGATGAAATAGAAAGCAAAAATCGGCCGACAAAATTTTAACTTACTCGCGAGAATTCACCAAAAACAGAAACGCTAGCTCATATTTTTCCACGCATTCTTACCTGTAACAAAAAATTAATAAGAGTTTTTTAAAAAAAAATTATACTTTGTAGATTGCACATTATTGAACTCATATAAGACGCATGATTTGTTTGATGTACTTTCAGCAAGCATCAAAAGTATACCTAAGAATCACCTATTTAAAAAAAGTCAGTGATTGTCGGCGAAAACGCGTGATGTAAAGTACACAACTCGTGCATGCAGGAGTAAATTTTAGATATTTATCATATGCTGATTGCATCATTGCTGATGCATAGGTGATTTTTGTGCGGTTTCATTATACAAAAGTTGCCTTAGTCGGCTGTATATCTTGCGTGCAACGAACACAGTACAATATGTCTTACTTCCTTTGTTCACTGGGGGCTTTAACTGTATTCACATGCAAAATTTAGCAACACAGCGACTGCCGATGCTGTCTCACTTGAGCGTAGCGTCAAGGAGCTTTTTCGGTGGGTTTGAGTTGTAATTACGAGCTCAGTTCCGCGAGAGATATGCAATTTCCGAACCTGCTCCCGTTCCTTTGGCTGTTCTTCCTCTTCCAGAGACGAACGCCTCTTCCATCCCGCCGAAAGAGACAAAGGCGCTCTAACAACCTCTAAGAATCAACAGTGGTTGTTTATGCTCAGGCATACCTTTTATCCAGGTAACTGCGATTCTTACTCCGTCGAATTAAATGTGTGACAAGTAGGGAGAAACACACGAAGCAGACATAATTTAAGGGTGGAAGCACGATTTAATAATATTATACGTACTACTTTGATAATTTAAATTATTCATTCATATTAGTTAGGTCGGTAATTTGTCAGTGAGAAACACACGAAGTATGTATAATGTAAGCGTGGAAGCGCACAATTTAATAATATTATATTAATTTAACAATTTAAAGTATTCATTAATATTAGTTAAGTCAGTAATTTCAACGTGGAACTTTGGGATTCAGAAGGATCTCATTCTTTTCCATTAATTTATAAGCAACACTTGTGTGCGCTTTGATTGGGTTGTAAAGATTGTAAAACATGATTTAACGTAGACTTTACAAAGTTATCACAGTGCCCTCATTTTCAGTTTTCTATTCCTTAACATACCAATTTTTTAATAAAAAGAAAGAAAATCAAACAACAGTTGATTATGCTCGATGTACAACATTTACAACTAAGAACAGAATTCTTTTTAAACGTCTAAATAACATTCAAAGCTTGATAAGTAAAAATAGTCCTAACCTTGAACGTCGATAAATTATCTGCTAAAACTCGCTCGGTTGCACCGAACTATCCTTCGCATCGAGTAAAAATAGACGATTTGACATGATATTTATTTGCAGTGAACGTCTTTCATGCATTGCGGGACGGCGCAAATATGTAAGTTTATATTCATGCCTTTATAACGGCGTACGATGCGACTACGTGAGGTTGCCGGCTTTCACCGAAATTCTGTATTTTTGATCAAACTGCCCAATTTACATTAGAGTACATACATAGGGAGAGTATGGACTACTCGAATTATGTACCTCTTAGGGCTCAAAAGGGTAGGTAACCTTTGAAAACGAAAAATATCACTATCAATCTTTAGACCCTAATATCAAACGAAAATGGACAAGAAAATTCATAAGTAAGTATTCTTCAAAAAGAGTAAGTGCTTTGCCAACGACAGTTCTCAACAATTGTGATTATAAATCACTCTGGATAATTTGAATTCATAGATTGCCTAGGTACCCTTTTGGGGTCTAAGAGCTCCATCACCTAACCTCAAAATTCTCGACATGTCCATACTCTCCCTATATAGGGACTCTAATTTACATTGACTTACCGATTACATACTCTCATAATAATTCAAACTCTGCCCCTTTCGCTCCACGGGTTTTTTTTCATCTATTTTCAATGAGTTTCTTCCAAATTTTTCATATAAACATGACTACAATATATGGCTGGAACGTTATGATTTTTAATTTTTTTTTTAGCCTCATTCATACTTTTAGGTGTACTTCATGATGACATTTACACTCATAATCCTGAGTTGATGGATCAAGATGTCTGGTACATAGCTAAAACCAGGGGTTCCCCGTTTACTTTTCATTTAATGCGCTAATTTTCCGGTTTTTACAACACTGGGAAAAAAACACATTATATCTAGAGTCCAGACTCTAAAAAACATCGAAAAGAAAAAATACTCTTGATTCAATTAGATTTAAGCTTAAATCAAGAACCAAGCCTCTTAATTTGAGCGGATTTCCTTTTGATTTAAGCTTAAATCTGATTGAATCAAGAGTCTTTTTTCTTGTCAATGTTTTCAAGATTCTGGACTGTAGATCCAATGTTTTTTTTTTCCTCAGTGAACTGTACACTCTTTTCAAGCGACTCATTTTGTTTCCGATATGAGTTGTATCGATCTTCTTGCGAGCACTTTTTATGTCGCCTAATTCTCGTCGCGACCAGTTACATCCACCGTTTTTAAGAGGAAAACCGGTATTTTTTGGTTGAATTTTAGTTTACAAATATTAGTACGCACTCCATAGATAAAATGGACTTTTTGCTCTTTAAAAAAATTTATTCCGCGAGTCGATTTTGGAATCATCATCGTCGAATGATGTTGATTGAAAAATGGACTGCGTTCAGCAGAATTGAACCTAGTCACATACATCAGCCAGTGCCTTTAACTAGGCAATCTAATTTTTTACAAGACAACATTAGTGCGGATCCCTTTGAAACTTTTAAGGATTTCCCTTCGTGCTGTGTAGAAAAATCACTGAAATTCGCACAAAAATCGGCACAATCATAGTTGTATCAAAGAAGCGAACCAATCGTCTAGTGTAAGCTGCTGAGCGATGGCTTTGATAAGGAACCGCGAGCACCAAACCAAATGGTGAATTTTGACAAGTCTGGCCGATCGCCCAAAATTATGAAAAAATCTTCCTATAATTTAGTATGATATAATTTATTCACCTTTTTTAAATCCAGATAAATACCTGGTTCAACTATACTTAAAAATAGCTCTCTCTTCTTGTGTCATCATTTGGCATAATGTAAACCCACAAGATTACTCATCAATTATCATTTGTGCGTATAGTAGCGTTGAACGTCGAAGTCAATTGGACCGCGATGAGCAGAAAAGAACCAAGCCACATTAGCTAATGCAAAATTTAATTGGACAATTCAACTGTTTTTGTGAAAACGATTGTGCAGATTTTTGTGCAAATTTCAGTGAATTTTCTGCGTAGTGTGAGGCATAGTCCCTCAAATTTTCAAAGGAATCCGTACATACGTTCTCTTGTAAAAAAGTAAACTGCTCAGTTAAATCTGGCAATAGCTGTTGTGGCTTGGTTCCTTTCTGCTTAACGCGGTCCAAATATCATCGAGAAGGTAGGAGTCAATCAAGGTCATTCGATATCGATTCAAAAATCGACCTGCTGTTTTTCGCGGTCATTTGGTTGCGACCGATTTCCGCAGATTCGTGGCAGCGATGGAGATATTCAAATCCGAGCGTAGTCGGCGGCTAGGTATTTTATTGGGAGGTTCCTCCATGAATTCCACTCCTGTCGCAAGCGGACGAAACAAACGGAGGAGGGTACAACTCTAATGCATTTACATTGAAAATAATGGGAGGAAGCAGGAATAATGGATAAATTATTGTTTATGGGAGAAGTGCGTTGCAGGTAAAGTATTTTCTTGCTATACGGGTGGACGATGGAATAAATCTGTAAGTATTGGTGCCACCGCTGTTATCGACGAGTATGTCTGGACAGCCTGCTTTTCCTGGAATCAGCCTGACTGGAACTCGACACTGCAATGTTTTTTTAAAGATGTTATGAAACCTTTTTCTTACCGATTTTTCCAAATTTTTGATGCTTCTATTTTTCCACTACAGCCGTTTCAATCAACTGGACGATGCAATGCCTCGTACTCAACGAGCAATTTGGAAAAATTGGTAAGGGAAAGGTCTCATAACATTTTGATAAATATGACCGATAAAGTTCATAAAAGAAGTAATATATTTTTTGGTTTGAATAATTTTTGTAAGAAAATCAAGGTAATTTTTAGTCCTTTTTTTGCCACGTTTGATCGATTTCTAGTTTTTGACCGGAAACTCCCACCAGTGATCCAATGAATATAGGGAATAATAAGGAATTGCGAGACGCTTAGTTCATCGTTGTCTCGACAGAAGGCGAAAAGTTTCATTTCAATCCAGATATCGAGTATCTTAAAAATAGACGATAATAATTTCCAATGGATTTTTCTCGAAACTTCGTTTCTTGAGCATCGAGCTTTCAACTGCGAACCGGTTTTGTTTGATATAGTACACTCAAAAAACAAGTATGGGAAGAGTGACTTGCCGGCCGAGTTATGGATCATGGAGTCATAGAATATAGTTCGTGGAGCCATGCTTATAGGTTCACAACCGATAAAGTATGGCTCAAAAAGCCATACTGTAGACGGTAAGTCACTTTGGTTAGAAATTATGGATCTCCGAGCCATTTTCTATGGGTCTAAGAGCCATACCTTTTTTTGAGTGTAGGAATTTTTCTACATGCTGAATAAATGAACACGCTTCCATTATATGGAATTGCCGTATTTCGGCCAAACAGAACTATGTGCATTAATACATGAGCCCTGAGACCCATGAGAATATATGCATAACAGGTCTCACGCCATAATGCACACAGTTCTGTTTCGCAGAAATACGATCAAATGGTATCAAACTTGATGTGGCCCAGCGCATTCCTGTTGCATTTAGCTCAAATCTCCTCGACGGCAACTTCAAGAAAATTTCCGTTTAAGTCGAGTCACTATTGCCAAGATGGCGAGAAAAGAGGTGAAAAAACTGCAAATTTAGCGTCACGTAATTTAAAGACGCTCCTAAATCTTGGCGATTGCGGGGTCGTTAAGTCAATCCCATCGGGGTCTTGTCAGCGGGCCATCCATCTCCGGAAGACGGAAATTCCCTCGCTGGCGGCGCACCGGACGAAAATCAACGCTGATCGAGCCGGGGCGCAATTGATGGGGGCGAGGTGAGCGGCGAGAATTTCGCGGGGGAGAAAAAAGGGGGGTAGTTATTTAGTCACAGCTGAAGCGCGGGGGGGGGGGGCGACGACGCCCGTCGCGTCGCGACGGTCAATTCAATTAAAAAAGAGGGGGGCGGTGGCGCAGTGCAGACGGGCGGGAAAAAAATTACGACGAAATGATGTTAATCAATTTAAGTCTGTTTCGGGCGGCGGCGCGCTCCCGGCTTTGACAACGCCAAGAAAATTAAATAAATAAAAATCGCTCCGGAGCGAAACCGGTTCGAGACAGCGGCCGGCGAGATTAATGATGAGCCCCGATACGCGGCGTTGAGTGATGAATAGGGCATCGATGCAGGTACGGCCCGGCCGGAAAGGCGGAGGGCCTATTTCCGCTTTTGAATAAATCAATCCCGTTGCCGCGGCCGCCGGCCACCGGCCAGATAACCGCTAACCAGGATAAATCGCGGACGGGCGCGCGAATTTAGATCTGTATCCTCCCCTGCGCCCCCCCTGAACCCCCCTGAACCCCCCCCCCCCTCGGGGTCCCCCGCCGTCCCCGTCTGCCGGACCCGTCGGGGAACGCAAAGTGGTTTTCGCTCCGACCCCTTTTTCGAGGTTTGCGGCTAATTCGCAGCGAGCAAGTTTTCGGGCAAACAAGTTGTCTCGCGAAAGTTTGCGACCGTAGCGCGGCTTCTTCCCTTGGCTGAGTAAATATTATTCTTCGTTAGATAGTTTTGCGTCTTGCTTTAATGTCGCGCTCCTCTCGGACCGGCGGAAGTGATGCTCAGTTCGTTTTTAACAGGAAATTAGTAGACAGGACGGCAGTAATTTTTAACCGGCGCTGAAAATGAGATTCGCTCTTGCCGGGTTTTTCCGGGAGCGTCTTTTGCGAACACGCACGGGGTTAGGCGAATTGCTGGAACGGTGAAATGAAGTTATACAGTCATTTGAACAGAGATAAGAAAAAGTTGTTGGGGGAAAAAGTTATTCACGCACTTGCAGGTGCGTGTTTACATTTCTGCCTAGTTGTCGTAGGATGGAATTTGAACTCGCTCTATCTTTAATTCACTTGCATCATTTTAGTGAGGAATTTTTAAAATTTGGACAGCCGTCAGTTTGATAATTTTAAAGGTAAAAATTTGAGCATTTTTTGTGCCCATTTTAGATTCGGATTGTCATCTATGCCAAATTCAGTGCTTAGACATCGCGATCTCGAGATTTATTGATCATGATACGATACACATGGTTTCATTACCCTACGATTTAAATTATGGAAAATGGGAGTGACTAAACATTATAATGTCCCTCTTACTTATACTCTTAGATGCCCAGTTATAAGCCAAGTCCAATTCACCCGAAAGGCATGCTAAAAACAAGTGCACTGCGGGTTGGATTGGGTCGGTGTATACAAGCTTAGATAAATGCCAACGAACACATCATGAAAAAGAATCAGACATCAAATTGAAAAGAGAAGAAGAGACAAGTCGAGTGTCAACACACCTAGGAAGAACCTAATCGATCCTCGTTGTTTAACTTTTCTCTCGAATCTTGAGTGACGCCTCACTAGTAACATAAAACGGAGCATTGCGAGTTCACGCCTCACGCCATAGCGCCTTCAATTTTGGAGATACAACGTGGTCATCCAATAAGCACGAATAGTTGTATCGCTACGCCGTCATCAATGCCTGTCCTAATCCTACCTCCACTTCCATATTGTGTTAGTTGGTTGAAGTGGTGCTTCCAGAGCTATACGTGGGTAACACAGCCGAATATAGAAAATGCGTACTACGGCCTCGTGTTTTAGCTTATTTAGCTAGAACCGACGTTTAAGCGTTGCAGAGTTGTTCACTTTGTGCAAATACGTTTGCCAATAATTCTATAGCAAAATGAGTATAAATGTGGTAGATTTTCGGAGAGAAAGTTCGAGTGGAATGTTCATACCGATCAGTTGGAAATCGAGCACAAAGCTACGCAATCTGAGCAGCACGGCAAAAGTTGTAAGCAGTTTTTACGACAAATGGCTAAATTCGTCGAATCCCACACAAAGGAACGCAACTTCCTTCCAAGACTGCAAAATTGGCTCAAACAATTCAACTTTTTACAAGAATGCACGTTTGCAGTATCTGCCCATTTGTGTAATTTTTGCAGGAGATCTTGAGGATAATTCAGTAAAATTTCCATAGTTAAAAACATCTCTGAGTAAAGGATGTGTCCCATTAAGGAGGGTATTTTGGCCCTAACTGTGGTCGAAAATTGAAACAGCTTAGAATGATGTCATGTATGGTCAAATCAACTCTTAATAATATCTATCCTGTGAGAACTCGTCCTTATTTGAGGTGTTTTTGAAAGGTTTTTGCCTGATTTACCAGCGCGAGGTAGTGAAGTTTTGCAGTTTTCTTGAGTAATTGCTCATTTTCGGTCCCAAATTAGATTGTTTATGTATGAGCGCAAGCGACTACCACTTTCATATTCGAATATGTTAATATTTAGTACACCCATTACAACATATTTAATTGAGAAAATGGTAGTCGTTTGTGCTCATACATAAACAATCTAATTTAGGACCGAAAATGAACAATTATTCGAGAAAACTGCAAACCTTCACTACTTTGCGCTGGTAAATCAGGCAAAAACCTTTCAAAAACACCTCAAATAAGGACAAGGTCTCACAAGATAGATGATTAAGAGTCGATTTGACCATACATGACATTATTCTAAGCTGTTTCAATTTTCGACCAAAGTTGGGGCCAAAATACCCTCCTTAATGGGACAAACCCTTCGTGTAATTTTTGCAGGAGATCATGAGGATAATTCAGTAAAATTTTCAGTTAAAAATATCCAGGTTTCTCCGAGTAAAAATGCAATTTGCAAGTAAAAATTTGACAAAACTAAAATGCAGTTACGCTGCTTCGTCGAGGAGAGGATGAATTTCGCCGAGAGTCTGCCAAACAGTAGTGTCCAAAATGGCAAGGGTAAAACAAGGGGCAAAAAGTCGATACCGCGGGAAGAAGAAAGGGTCGGAGAATTACAAGAGTATTATTCGGCGGAGTTCCAGAGACAGAGTAAGTAGCCGCGCTGAAATATGTGAACAGTTTGACAAATGGACGTAGGTGTTGAGCGGGAATCACTCTAAGGAAGATAAATTTATTTGCTCGCCGCGTTTTGCTCATTAAAACGGAGGGGCCAAAGCAAATCAAATTGGCTGAAACCCCCGCCGCGATATCGAGGAACGCAAAAAGGCTCCGTCCGGCTGTCCGAGTCGTGTCCGACGTGTTTCGCCGCTGTCTCGACCAGAAACTTTCTGTCGGCTTTGATTCCGCTCCTCGGCTTGGAATAATTTTTAACTTCCTTCCAGAAGTTTTCGCCGAGCTTCCCCGACGTAAGATCTCGCCGACGCATTTGAACGCCTGTCGAACGAGCTTCTTGGTACTGGATTTCACTTACATGCGGTGCTGTCTTTGGTTTCGTCGATTCGATGACCGCCAATCTTGTGTAAGTTCGAGACTTTGGATTGTTTTCATCGTCGTTCCAGAGTTTGCTCACTCTGATTTGGTCCGCGTTAAACAGAAAGGAACCAAGTCACATCACATATTGCCAAATTTAACAGCACTGGAAAAAAAACACATTGGATCTAGAGTCCAGACTCATGAAAACATTGACAATTAAGAAAAAATACTCTTGATTCAATCAGATTTTTGCTTAGATCAAAAGGAAATCCGCTCAAATTAAGAGGCTTGGTTCTTGATTTAAGCAAAAATCCGATTGAATCAAGAGTATTTCTTCTTGTCGATGTTTTTAAGAGTCTGGACTCTAGATCCAATGTGTTTTTTTTCAGTGAGGGACATTTCATTTTTTACGAGAGAACGTCTGTGTAGATTCCTCTGAAAATTTTAAGGAATTTGCTTTGTATTATGGAGAAAATTCACTGAAATTTGCACAAAAATCCGCACAACCGTTTTCGTGTAAAAAATTAAATTGCCCAATTAAATTTGGCAATAGCTGTTGTGGCTTGGTTCCTTTCTGTTTAACGCGGTCCATAAGTTTCTTTACTTAGTGAGGCCCCAAATGAAGGGCTTTGAGGACAAGGCGCATAAGTGCAGTGTTTGAAAAAAAATCGGATATTCATGAACTCAACTAAAACTAGTTTGAAAGTATATTCTGTGAAAAATTTTCAAGAAAAATGCAACTTTGAAGCATCAAAGAGTCACTTTGAACTTTCTTTCCGCCACAAGACTCCGTGTGATTTTGAAATGTCGAACACGTATTTCTCAAAATAGCAAAAACTGCACGTATGCCACGTATGCGCCTCACTGATTCACATTGTGATTTGGAGAGGTTCATGCCGATCTTCAAGGTTGCATCATAAAAAAAGAGGATTATTACATACATCAAGTAAGATTTAACATCATAAAAATAGACATGGATCCTTTGAGGGGATTAAAATAATTTGCCACTTTCAAAATACAAAAAAGGAAAGTAAAACAGGTTTTTCAAATTTTCAGGTTGGCCTGAATCCGCACTTCCATTTAAGTTGACCAAAATCGTAGAATTCATTATTTTGAATTTTTATTTATTTGTGGTAATAATGTATTGTAGTCCCTCGCAAAGACATTTTTTTTTTCAAAATTTAATTGCTGAATTTTACACGGGGCTTGCAAAAAGATTCTTTTTTATGATGTTATGTCGAAAGCTCCTTTGATCCTCCCTTAATGAAAGTGTAAACCACACAAGGTCTACCTCAGGAGGCAGCGGACTGAGAAACGACTATCAATACGGCTTCTTATACCTTTAAAAGCCCGGTACCGAGTTCGATTCTGCTTTCTCACGCAAAATAGAGTTGGCATTTCATTCTTAATATATGAGTCCATAAGAGATTCACAGGATGGAAATGTTTTCTACATTATACAATAGAAGCATTGCTCATTCAAATAAGTTCGGCAGTGCGATGCTATGACATGCTTCAAAGGTTTGTATACTTAATGTATTGTGAATTATTGCATTTTATTATTTTAATAGAAAGTTTACAAAAAAAAAATACTTCCGATGATTTTCTGGGAATATTTACTGTCAAGTGAAGAAGAACGGAAAAATCACACTTAGAGGACTAGTATCTCCGAACATGAAGCAGCTTTGGTATAATAACCAGTGAGCTAAATAGAGTTAAGGAAGTTGTTAAGTTGTTTGTTTTCTTTATGAATAAAGTTACCTACCAATATTATTACACTCCTTTGACTGATAAGACATTTGTCAGCTAAGAATATGAGATTGAAATACATTTTTGGAGTACTTGGTAACGACAGTGGCCCTGTGAAAATTGTGGAAAGCCTCATTACCAATTCATTTCTTTCGTTTTTCTGGTAACTGATAGAACTTCTTAGAAGCAAGCTATTTACGAATTTACAGTGGTTTCTAGGATTAGATCTTCAATGAAATCCTCAAAAACTTCAGTGACAAAGGTGTCTCGCTTTTAACAAGAACTCTGCGATAAGACGATTTTGTAAAGTGTAGTCATTAATTATTTACAAGTTGCAATCAAAGACTTCCAAGACTTCATTACTTTAGAAACCACTAAATACCAGTGAACAGCTCTTTTTCTCATTAAACATTAGGTATTAATAACAAAGGGATGAAACGTCTTTGTCGAACTTTGCCGAAGCTTTGGCTGTTCATTTCATTCGACCTCAAAACTAAATGAGAGTGTGAGAGATCTATTAGCATCACATTTTCAGTTTCTATCCGCAAAAAGCTCCATTTCCAACCTATTACTCGTTAGTTACAGCATGATTACAATTTCCAAGATCTCTTCCATTTAAAATTACTGAAACTTGTGCACAAGAACTGATTGCGATGGATGCACGGGTCGTAAGACTGTGTATGTTGGAGTTTTTTTTAAAGTCAACGTGCGTTAAAAATTCAGCATAAAGCTGAAAACCTCAATTCAGAGGGAAAAAACTCATATGAGCACAATTTTCTCTCAACGTGCAACACTAGTTACGACAGTCGTAACTAGTTTTGCACCAAACAGCATATCTCTTTGAAGGAAAATTGTGCTCATCTATGAGCTTTTTCCCTCTATATTGAGATTTTCAGCTTTGTGCTGAATTTTTAACGCACGATGGCTAAAGAAAATTTTAACATACTGAAAACTTGTGAAAAACTCATCCGCCCAAGAAATACTAAGTATTGATACGAAAGAGATGATGAACACGGTAAAAATAGAAATGATGGTGGTTACTATATTCCAAATTATACCTGCAATCCTCGGAGATCTGGTAATCAGGACTAGACTTCTGTTAGTTCTGATCAGACATTTGGTATAAGATTTACAAGCCGTATGACAGGAAATGCCAGAAATCTAGTACTCGCCACTAGATTTCTTTGGGATCTTATGGATCGCATTTGGAAGGTGAAAATATGCAGCGCAAACAGCTCTTAAAGTTAGCACATCAACTCTTCGTGGGTCGCGGTCGGACCATCATAAAACGCCTTCAAATGCGCGTGATACTGTGCAACACACCGGAGTTAATACAGTTGTATTCTTAGGTTGGAACCTAACTCGAGTAAATCGCTCCACCGAATAAGGCATGTTAACCTCTTAACTGCTGTATTTCAAGTTACCTCGCATGAGTTTCGCCTCAACTGTCTATGAAACAAATATAAAATGGCAGCGGGAATTCTGAAACGTTGCATGGTGCTCGTGATACTTTGACCGGAATGTGACGATATAAGATGCTTTAAAATGGAGATTTTGCATGCGTGAGGAATTTGCGATTTGATTGTTGATTCTAATGTGAAATTTTGCGAGAAACACGATGGTGCCACTGGTTTTCTCTGAAATCAACTCCCGAGCTTAGAAAAAACTCTCAAGTTGAGGGCAAAATGGAGGGGATATCCCACGCTATCCTGAGATTCCACTTCTACAAAAAAACAAACTCTCCATACAAAGATAGAGAGCAAATAAATTATCAGGGTTGTCGTGTTTTCAGTTTCAAGTACCCAAATAAAGTGGCAGTCCTGTCAATGTATTTGCTCCCATTCTTTGCATGGAGAGTTCGACTTGATGTAGAGGTGGACTCTCAGGATAGCGTGGGATATCCCCTCCATTTTGGCTTCAACTTGAGAGCTTTTTTTGAGCTTGGAAGTTGATTTCAGAGAAAACCAGTGGCACCATCGTGTTTCTCGCAAACTTTTACATGAGATTCAACAGTCAAATCGCAAATTCCTCACACATGCAACATCTCCGTTGCGTTGGTTTCCGTCTGATTGATGCGATTCGATCTATGATCAGGAATCTAGTAACCCCCAACATTCTTCATATCCGCGACACTTAGCCCAACTTTACTGAAGTTTTTACGATTCCTTGTATTATTATTCAAAAACTACACGAGAGTGAATCCCATCCTTCAGAATTAGACCACCATTCCGCCAGCAGTTAGGAAACGAGTCCAATTTAAAATCCATCAATCGCCCGACGTTCGCCATCGCCATCTTGAAACGGAGCCGAATCCGTTTGAGCGCTCCCGGAGTGCACACGCAAGGCTATTTGCCCACCGATTTAGGTGAAGAAACAAAGGTTAGTAATGTGGCCTTTGGCGCACCGAGCACAACTGGTGACGCGGTACAATAGCCCCCAAGCGCCCCCCGCCGCCCCCGCCCCTCCGCCCTCGGGGCCCCCGGCAGCGAAGCGGCGCCTGTGACTAAGTGTCGGGAGCTGTCAGCAAATTTGGATGCTGCCGTCAGCCCCTTCCCCCCCCCCCCTCCCCCCCCCCCTCGGTGCTTGCTATTCACTCGCCCGGGTGAATTCTGTCCGCAATCCATCCCAAGTCATCCGAAACAGCGGCAACGAAACCCCTATTGAGTAAGCAAATCCGATCGGGTGCTCCGCGTCGTCGCCAAATTTGAATTTCGATCGAGGATCTCCATTTTTTCTTCAAATTCGTTCATTCATTTTTAAAAACACGCGGTAGTAACTTGGTCCTGAAAAAACCGCTGGGAACGTCCCGAGAACCTCCCTATTTCCGTTCCTGGCACTTGATTTTTCGGCGAACTTTTGACTTTGATTCTTTACTGTCACTCAGCATTATCTCGACAAATAAAGTCAAATCAAACCGAGGAGGGGGTACTGGGGGATAGATCCCTCCTTAAAAAATGGTTTTTGCGAAATGAATCATCTTTCGTGATTCTTAGGGATATTTTACCTGAGGACCCTCGATCAGAAAGATGCATTTGACTGGAGATGCTCTCGCCTCTTAAAAATAAAGGGTTACGCTACTGCCTTGCCCATAGTGGTTTCGAGTAAAATGTAGCATAGAATACAGATACTAAACTTACTTTTTCAAGACATTCGATTTTTTTTAAAAAAAAATTATGTTTATATCGTGAAAATAAAGTAATTTTTTTTTAAAATTCTTCGTCTATTTTTGTAAATTTTCCGACCTGAAAGTTAAGTTACAAATATTTCTACAATTTATATGCATCATCACAGAGGAGAAAATACAAGTCTAAAATTTTGAACTTCTGTGTAGTTTTTTGAAAGCCAGGCGTAATAAAAAGGGAACGCTAATAACTAAAACCTTGGCACACTAAAATTAAAACCAACCAACCCTTTCAATCATATTTTCATTTTTTTTTTAAAAAAAAAAAAAAAAAAAAAAAAAAAAAAAAAAAAAAAACTTGAGCTTATTTAACGTAACATGATATCTACCACCTCCAACTCTCTCACTCCCGAAACTGAATCGGGAATGCAAGGGTGGCAACCTCGTGTCACATCCGACGACCCCCAGATGTGCAGAATTGGCCGGGGCCCCCGCACCACACCCCGCCCTCCCCTTAGCGCCCCCCTCGGGCCCTGAGGTCGCCGCGGCGAATAATTGGCCAGGTGGACGGAGAGTCACGAACCTCGCGTCCCCGCCGTCCTACCCTAAACCCCCTCCCCTCCCCACTGCTCTTTCCGCCCCATCACCGTGACGTCATTGCCTCCAGGTAGGCTCTCTCCGACACGTTTCCGCACCAAGATCTGGGAAGGTGCGTTTTCATGGACCGTGACGTCGATGATGTTTGAGGGTGGGGTGAGGTAGCAGAGGGGGGCATGGGGGGGCAATAAGCATAAATAGCTGCCTCGCCACCAGTCTATGGGTCTATGAGTCTATGGATTCGCATTTCCTGCAACGAAGCAACATTGTTGTCAAGTATACGTTTACGATTCTCGGAGTGAAATTCGGCATTTCCGGAGCTTGTCGCTGTTCGGATGCTATTTTGATTTCGGAGCCTCCATTCTGCCGTGCTAAGAAAAAATGCCGTATGAACCTTCGGGCGTTGCCAAATTTCCTCTGATAAAATACGAATTTCTTGGGGGAAATTGTAAATATTTTTCTTCCAACTTTTCAGACTATTTTGTTTGCAATTTAATTTAAAATATTTGAAAATGTCAAGGAAAAATATGCATTAATCCCGTCAAAAATGCATGTTTTATCCGGGGAAATTTGGCAACTCCCGAATGTTCATACGACGTTATTCCTTAGCACGGCAGCATTGATGTGAATATAAATAGAGATATTCGCTATACATAAAATTGATGGTTACTTTGCGAAAAGTGATACTCCAGCTGTGCGAGAGCGAATTCCACTCCAAACAAAGAGCAGGTTCCACAGTTCACATGGTGTGGTGATTCTCGGATTTCGTTTTCACTCCGAAGTATCATATCGTGTAATATTTATAGCAAGAAATTGGACGTCTTTAAGCTAAAAGGAACTATGTGCTTTGGATTTGCGGTAACATAGTTCCTTTTAGCATAAAGACGTCCAATTGAAAGTCAATGTCACTATGTTTTGTTTCAAAATTGATAGGTCTCTCATAGAACCCTCGAGGGTCAGTTTAAACCCACCCGAAAGGGTAATGTGAATGGAGATGTTGCATGTGTGAGGAATTTGCTATTTGACTGTTGATTCTTTTGTAAAATTTTGTGAGAAACACGATGGTGCGACTACTTTTCTCTGAAATCAACTCCCAAGCTCAAAAAAGCTCTCAAGTCGAGACCAAAATGGAGGAGATATCCCACGCTATCTGAGAGTCCACCTCTACATCAAGACAAACTCTCCATGTAAAGATAGGGAGCAAATACATTAGCAGGGTTGCCGTGTTTTCAGTTGTAGATTCCCAAATAAAGTGGCAGACCTGTCATGTATTTGCTCCCTATCTTTGCATGGAGAGTTTGTCTTGATGTAGTGGTGGACTCTCGGGATAGCGTGAGATGTCCTTCCAATTTTGGCCTCAACTTGAGAGCTTTTTTTGAGCTTGGGAGTTGATTTCAGAGAAAACCAGTGGCACCATCGTGTTTCTCGCGAACTTTTACATGAGAATCAATAATCAAATCGCAAATGCCTCACACATGCAACATATCCCTGTGAGTCGATAACGCACAAGTTTTTGAGTAAAAGAAGGACATGGGTCGAGAAAACAGTTCATGGCCAATTTATAAAGGAGTATTTAGTTTGAATATCCTAAATATCTTGTGTTTAAAATTAAACTCCTTTGAAGTAATTTTCTTGATACCGACACTCAGTTCCCAGATACCGGTGATGTTCTGTTTGAACTTTACAGGAGAGAGGGTGGAGAGAAGAAGAAGAGGGAAAACCGCCGTCAAAATAGGGAAAGCGCAAAGCTCAAAAAGGTCGAATTCGACACCTGCAACTCTTGGAGGCATTCTTCCGGAAGTTTCAATCTAAGTTCGTAAAATAGTGTCTCTTTGCGGAGGGATTGTAAGTTTTAAGCACAGGGTGTCCAATTCGTCACAGACTTTACGTCAAGGACTTGTATTATTTGGTGTTAGAGCTCATCGGTCGATTAAAACCAGAGGGAACTTGCAGGCCCTCTGTATAGTCCTGACGGCAACGGAAATAATGTAGAGCCCTTACTACTTTTTCCTTTTCCCTGTGGCCTTATGGATCAATTTGAGGTAAATTCCATAACTTTCGGGAATGAACAGTTAGATATATGTATAATGACGATTGAATGAAGAAAATTGCGCCATTTCGGAATGTAGGCACCCCTCCCCCTACTATAGTGAAATTGATCTATTGTAGACCAATTTTCGTTAATTTTGATCAAATTAGGGTATTCCTTGAAAATCTTTTATTTTCTTGTTGGCTCTCTCCATAAAGACAAAGTCTCTTTTCAATAGCTTTTGCCTCCTCACTCCAATATTTGGTGCGAATGATGCGATTGCGTCAGAGGAGCGACGATATATTCTCCTAACTACAGGTGGGAACTTTTAACTCCCAAGTAATTAACTTTCCACATTTCCCTGACTTTATCGACCAATTTAGGGCACAAATCGGCAGTGTTCCCATTCCAAGTTCCGGGACTCGGAACTTTTTTGTTTCAAGTTTTCCCCATTGCAAGACCGTCAAAAGTTCCGGGATTCCTTTTAGATTTTTCCAAAAGTTCCGAAAAATGTAAAAGATCCGGAGCATGTTGGGTATTTCAAAAGTTCCGGGGGAAAATTGAGGAAAATCTAAAAAGTTCCGGGATTCGGAACTAGTTCCGGGAAATGGGAGCACTGCAAATCGGAAAAAATTCCCCGACAGTTCCCTGTCTCCTTTCTGATGGCAACTCTCGTTATCCAGGATGCCACTTGCACTGGAAAAACAACACATTGGATCTAGAGTCCAGACTCTTAAAAACATCGATAAGAAAAAATACTCTTGATTCAATCAGATTAAGCTTAAATCAAGAACCCAGCCTCTTAATTTGAGCGGATTTCCTTTTGATTTAAGCTTAAATCTGATTGAATCAAGAGTATTTTTTCTTGTCAATGTTTTCAAGAGCCTGGACTCTAGGTCCAATGTGTTTTTTTTTCCCAGTTTGAGGTACATTGATGAGACGAACGTAAAGTTGGGATGAGTTTTCTAAAAGCACTCACCGATTTATCGCCTAGATGCTCCACTCTGCAGTGTAAAAAAGCCGTTTGACCCACGGCCGTCGTCACATTTCGCTCGACGTTCAAATCGAAATACGGGAACAAGTTCGTGCTGTTAATTGTGTTGGCGGTGTTTGAAAAATCCACACGAGGTAGTCCTGCGAACAAACAACAAGGCCCGAATAAATAACACAGACAAAAGAGAAGATTAGATACATCGGGCAGAATTAATGGGTCAGTGACCCGCTGTGCTTTATTATTTATTCCACGAATGGACGGCGAAGCTGTAAAAAAACGCGTATCTCATTCACGTTATTTCGAAATCTCCCCTCCCCATTATATTTTATCAAAGAAGAACGAATTGGCACCGTAGCTTGAAATTATCACGGCATATTTTACGTCAAAAGATTATGCTCTTGGTTAAACCACCATACTGCAGGAGTATGTTGTATGAGTTAAGACACATATTTTGGAATTTTCTATAAAACATTTTTCAGCCCCCAAAATTTGGTCGCAGTTGTGCACCGAAAACCCCTAAAAATGCCACCTATCGTGGGTTTTGGCGCTGAATTGTTTATTGCCTTAAAAAAATTAAAAATCAAGTTATAGGGGATTTAAAGAGGTTTTAAATCTTTAGGGTGAAAAAAATTGCCTCTTCCCCTTGCACCCCCTGAAATTCACCTACAACTTGAGATTTTATATTTTTGAGGCCGAGAATGCGATGGATTGCATTTTGCAAGTAGAAACCACTATCTGACTCTCCCATAAAATCACATATCTGCACAGGGAAACCAATGGCATGTATGTTGTTTCTAAAATGGCCGGAAATTAGTGGTTCCTTATTGCGAAATGAAATCCAGATACACGTTGAAAAATAACTGAGTACACCGTAGCTAATTTTCACGTGTATCCGATGAAGCCAGTGGATACAATTGCTTGACTCACGATCACCCTCTCTTAATTCTCTATGTAGCGCCGTTGGAATATCGTCCAGACCAGAACTCAGTAATCGTGTCATTATCCAAGTGCGGCTCCAGATTCTCAGTAATCTTGTGCGTCCCTATTTCAGTGAACACAGAATGATGTTACACATGCTCCGCTGCACTGTGGAAGAGCATCATATGAGCCAGCAGGCGTTGCCAAATTTCATCTCATAAAAATTCATTTTGAGCAACTTGCGAATATTTTCCTACCAATTTTGCTAAAATTTCATTCATAATGAAGATGTTGCATGTCTGAGGAAATTGCGATTTGACTGTCGTTTCTTACGTAAAAGTTCGCGAGAAACACGATGGTGCCACTGGTGTTCTCTAAAATCAACTCCCAAGCTCAAAAAAAGCTCCCAAGTTGAGGCCGAAATGGAAGGGATATCCCACGCTATCCTGAGAGTCCACCTCTACATCAAAACAAACTCTCCATACAAAGACAGGGAGCAACTACATCAGCAGGGTTGCCGTGTTTTCAGTTTTAAAGTCCCCAAATAAGGTGGCAGCCCTGTCAATGTATTTGCTCCCTTTCTTTGCATGGAGAGTTTGTCTTGATGTAGAAGTGGACTTTCAGGATAGCGTGGGATATCCCCTCCATTTTTGCCTCAACATGAGAGCTTTTTTTGAGCTTGGAAGTTGATTTCAAAGAAAACCAGTGGCACCATCGTCTCGCGCACTTTTACTTAAGAATCAACAGTCAAATCGCAAATTCCTCACACATTCAACATCTCCATTTTAAAGCATCTTATATCGTCACATTCCGGTCAAAGTATCACAAGCAAGCACCATGCAAGGTTTCAGAATTCCCGCTGCCATTTTATATTTGTTTCATAGACAGTTAAGGCAAAAATAATGCGAGGTAACTTGAATTACAGCAGTTATTTGTTAACACGCCTTATTCGGTGGAGCAATTTCCTTGAGTTAGGTTCCAACCTAAGAATACAACTATATCAACTCCGGGGTGTTGCACAGTATCACACGCATTTGAAGGCGTTTTATAATGGTCCGACCGCGACCTACAAAGAGTTGATGTGCTAACTTTGAGAGCTGTTTGCGCTGCATATTTTCACCTTCCGGCCAAAATAGCACAAACGCCGTGCGGCGTTGAGAAATTTACGCCGCAATTTTATTTTTTCACAGGGAAATTGTTGTTGAATCTACATAGTCTCTGTAGTTTTCAAGAAAAATCATCAATATCTCCCATCAAAAATAAAATTTTTATCGGGCAAAATTTTGCAACGTTCGGAGGCTTCATACGGCGTTTCAGCAACACTAGGATGATCGTGATGGTTGTCAGGCTCCACTTACCGGCTGCGCCGCGGCAGGACGGGACGCAGCCCGCAGAGCACAAACAAACCTGGCATAGAAATGCCGACACGTTAGCTTTGCATATTAGCTCAAACAATCTGTTAGCATAATTGAGAATTTCACGTTGTTAGCTTTTATACGGCGGGAGCCAGGAGGCAGGAGCGCGCTAGATCATATTTCAATAGACGCGGCGGCCCGGTCCCTTCTCGGTAGCGCGGCGCGGCGCACAGCGGATCGAAACAATATGAGAGATTGGACAAAATTTGGAAACTTTAAACGCTTATAACTCCGTTTATACAAAACTTTGAGGTTCCGAAAGTAATTCCATCGGTTTTCTCGTGAGATCCTCTGCTAGAGGCACCCCTTAAAATTTAAAATGTGACGAATCAAACATCAAAATTTACAGTTTTGGTTAAAAAGTTTATGTTCGACATCTCTGATTGGCTCGATCCACTGTGCGGCGCGGCACGGCTTCGCCACCTGAGCGGAAGCGTTCCGGTAATAAAACCGGCATATTTGACTAGTCAACTCGCCACCGAACTCATTACAATCCCCTCTCGATCACCCGCCGTTCGAGGTATCGCGACTCGAGGACGAGAACCTTTACAACGAGAATACGCTCATGTGCGTCCTTAAGCGGCAGATACATATCTGCGAGTTACAAGCTCTTATTGAAAGCGGAACACCAATAGGAAACAAGGATTCCGATCGCTCAAAATCCTCCTTGCCTATTGGTGTTTCACTTTCGACAAGCACTTGTAATTCGGAGGTGTATCTTGGCCTTAAGAATGATGTCATCTCAAGTGAAAACTTCGTTTTGGGATTTTATTTTCTCTCTAGATTTAAAGGTCATCCGTGGCTACAGGCTTGGGCCTTTTAAGATTTAACTTAATTAAACAAGACAATATTTGATGGTTCCGCAAAAAAATCTCAGATATGGAGGAAAGGAGGGAGAAAAAGAGAGAGAAGAAAAAGAAGAAGAAGCAGAAGATGAAGAAGAAGAGGAAGAAGGAAAAGAGAAAAAAGAAAATACGAGAAAAGCATTTTTTTCTCTACTCCCTCTCCTTCTGCTCCTTCTTAACCCTCTTTACACCCTGTCTCTTCCTCTTTAGGTGTTTCCCCCTCTTCTTTTCTCTTTTCTGTTCTATTCCCTCTGCCTCTTCTTCATTTCTCCTTCTCTTATCTACCTCTTCCTCTTTTAGGGGCCACGATGGCGCAGAGCCTTCATTTTTTAGGCGCCATGACCGATTTCTCAGGCGCATTTGGCGCGTTGGCACATGTGAGTTTCAAACACTGCTTCGATCGAATATGGCAATGCCCTCCCTTTAAGGACGCTCTAATTCGAGATATCGCAGCGATATCACCTGCGCGGGCTAGTGATATCGAAACGGAGGCAAGTGGGGGATGATTCAGACATTTAATTACGGCTGCAGAGGGAAAAGCAAATGTTCCGGGGCGCGTTGGAGGGGAGGGGCCGGGGGCGGCCCTCATATCTCATAACCATTAATGAGCGCTACGGAGTTTTGGTTTTATTACGCGTCGAGGTGGAGCTGAAAGGATTTCAATTTTGCTTGGACAAGCGATAAAAGGCTCGTAAAGTCGCCGCCCGCGCCAAGATGTATTTTTGTCGAGATAAAAGCAGTAGCGTATTGTGATTCATGATGAATCGATTTATTTGCCATTTAAACCTATAGAAAAGGGTCGATTATCAGGATGTTCCTTATAAATCGATTCTTTACCATAGATTTAAATGGGAAACTATCGATGAATGATGATTTACGCTTTGCCACTGATAAAAGTCCCGCGCTCGACGGGTATCCGATCCCTATGGCTTTTCGATAGGCGAACTTTTTCCCCCGGAACGTTTCGCCGCGGCCATAATTCCTATTCACTTCATTAAAATCGAAGATTAATTGTTGAAATTCTCCGGTCGTTTTTCATTTTTTTTCCCGCCCTCGACTGAAATTCGAACCTGAATTCTATGCAAATGGTGTGCAATTTCCATGCAAATTCGAACGGATTGCAGAGTTTTCATTTTTAATTTTGCCCGCCCAGCTCCAGCACCCCACCAAGAGTCCTGAGGGTTCTCTCCGTCGAGCGGGTTGTCATTCCGGTGTTTTTCTTCGGTGGAAACAAACCACGCTCTGAAAAAAGGTTGAATACTTATCATCGTATCTGTCACATAGTGCGCATAGTGCACATAGCGTCGCATAGTGCATAGTGTAATCAGGAATTTTGTCAAATGACCAGGCATATGGTCAAAGAGGCCCATTCACGTCTTTCATGTTTTTTTTTTTTGCTTTGTTTTTTTTTAAGATTTCTGGGGCTCAAAAGTGGATAATAAATCAACGACCTATATTTCTACAATTTGTAGAAAGTGTCTCAAATAAGTATCTGCTTTTTTTAAATTTAAGTAACTTGTATTTCATAAACCTTAATCAATCTTAATATTATTGAAATTTAAAATCATTACTCATTGCTAAAAATTTTAAAGTCAATCATGAAAAAAACAGACACGTAACACAAAGCCTCAGTATAAATATGCGGAACAGTTTCTCTTCAAAAATCAGATAAAAGCTGATTAGTTCAATTTTAGTTGAAGTTATTGACTATTTGCTAGGTTATTTAACAAAATTCCTGATTTAAATATTATACCCTGCGAAATATCGATTATGATAGAGGTTGAGAATTTGTACCTGCGTTGCAACGATTAAAAATCCCCGATCGTGTTTTTAATTTTTGAAAAAAACAAACCGAAATATCTCCTTCTTTACCGTGAATATTTCAGCATGAGCAAAGAATTCTTAGACAATTTCCGGAAATACTATTGGTTGATTTTCTTTTAAACAGGAGCGAAGTTTCGGAATATCAAAATAGGAGACACATATTCATACATTAAAAGCAACCGCTATGTATCTTTATTTTCTGAATGTTTATTGAAAAATTAGTATTCTAGAATAGAATTCAACGATGCAGAACTATAATTTTGTTCGCTTCACGAAAACCAAATTTTCAGCCTACTCAGCCTCCTTTCCAGGTTAACTCAATAGATATTCACGCTTTTGATTGTTGAATCGCAGTTTGGTTGAGCACACTTAAAATGTTCGTTGTTCGTACTGAAAAAAATACTGTATGCATCGACCGGCCGTTTTTCAGTACAACGTGATACTTTTTACAGCCTGCAAGTTTGTAAAAAATAGTTCACAATGAAGGAGTTGAAGTCACTGAGCCGTTCATTTGATGCTCCGTTTCAGGTGTCGGGGCGAAAAATAAATTCGGTAGGCGAGAGAATGTCACGTCGTATCTTGGGCGTGGGAATAAGCGAGCCCATTTCCCATTTCACTAATTGAAAAGCTGGCGAAAATACCACGGCTGGTCGGTTAAGTGAGCGCGAGTGAGTGGTGCCCGAAGGAGATGATGAGTGCACAGACAGACACGCGACATTGCCATTTTTGCACAGAATTTCTCAATTTTTCCGTAAGAAACAATGCGAACCTGAAGCGGTCGATTCGAATGAGTTTAAAAAGAGGAAACTGTAAACATTTGGACGTAATCTTCGAAAGCACCTTTTTGTACAGAGAAATAGACGAAAATCAAGTACAGTCGCTAAAATAAGACAGAGAAAACTGAATTTGGTCTGCTAATTCTGTTCGACAGAACTGTTGAAAATTTCAGCTAAAGGTGCATTTAGGAATTTTTGCATACACAATTTGTGCGTAGAACACGGCATATTAGAAATTAAAATGAATTTTTCTCAATAGAACTTTTTTTGGACTGAAAACTACAAATTGTTATGACTGCGGTTTGAATTGACGTATTTGGGCTTTGAATAATTCCCTACGCTCTGATGTAAATAGTTTAATTTTGGGTTTGTTGAATTAAGGTCGCTTTTTGAAAACGTTCGTTCATGGTCTAATTTCTTGAAGAATCGACACGAAGTCAAGTTTGCATTACACTGGAGAGTTGTTACATGCACCTACATTTCCTACAGCACCAAAAACGGCCAAAAATATGAAAAAAATCGTCCTTTGATTTCCGAGTTTTAATATTTTTATTCCTCTCATTGAAACTTAGGGAGGGTTATTAGCAGGAGAAAAGCGTTTCTTTTTCATCCATTCACACACCCTGCTCTTAAAAAACCAACGTCTCCTCTCGCTAACGCTTAACTTTTGATGTTTTCCAATGGAAGACTTTTTCCGAGAGGTGCCATTGTTTTGACAAGGTTAGAGGTGTCACTTATAAAAGGAGGATAGGATTGTGCACACGGAAAAAAATGTTAGGGATTATCTCCTAAAATTGTGTTACCATCTCAATTGTTGGATGATATGAACATTTCTATTTAATTTGGTAGTGCCGCAAAATTTGTGTTGGTAAGATAATGTATTGGGGTACTACTACAATTAATTGGAAATGCCCATATCACCCAACAACGCCTATCTCTTTTTTCCGTGTATGAAACAAAGCTCTTGTGATTTGCCTAAAGTATAATTTGCTTGCAATGGCTAATTAGACGTGTGTTAACGATGATAGTGTTGTTCGATTTGAATTATACGTTAATTTCGTACTTGGAAGTTAATTTTGGGAGTTTCGAATTATTCAATGTGTCTTGCGTGATCTGATGGTAACTCGTGTCACTTAGAGGTCGTGAATCACGGACGGTAGGTCTACGGAAAAAAGGTCTACTCAAAAAATGTCTACATTTTTTGGTCTACAGTCAAAATGTCTACAATCAAGAAGTCTACTTTTAGAATGCCGAAGAAAGTAAATATCCACATATAACGCGTCTATTAAAGGAAAATGAAACCACGATGATTCTTCTCCGTAGATACAACTAAAGAAGTAACTGATGTGAGTTCACTCTACCTATTCCATTCAGAACTGAACTTTCTGAGTATAGACTTTTTTTTAGAAGACATTATTATTTGTAGACATTTTCGTAGTAGACTTTTTAGCTCTAGACATTGTAAATGTAGACCAAAAAATTTATACTTCCTGCTTGTGGACATTTTTGCTGTAGACCTTCTGTCTGCATACCGAGGTCATCATCATCGGCAACATGGCCACACTAGAACAAGAGACGGGCGAAAAGCAAGGAGAAGTACGCGGGTTGAGGAACAATAGAATGGGACAGTGCACTGGAGAGCGTCTCGTTTTCGGGGCGACTCGAAACTTCGCTTCGGTTCAGCGACTCCAGAGTGTGCTGCACTTCATCCCGGCTTCAGCGCCGCTGCACTCCTGTAAAGGCACGAAGAATGGTGACTGAGCGACTCGTCACAAATTGATCAGATTCGAATCGGCATTGATTGCATTCCGGTTCAAGGAACTGCGAAAGTATTCTGTCACTGCGGTCCTTGCGTGGCCTTGCATAATTAATTGATTGATCTCAATTGATTGATTAAAGGGGGCCGGAGCACGGTTTAAATAGGTCGGGGACATTGGTCACAGAGTGAGACAGTTACGAGAGCCACATAGAGGACTACTAAAGACTAGATAAGGTTAGAAATCGAGTTACACAAAAGATCCACCGATTAAGAGATTAACGCTATGTGAGCGTAAAGCGTAAGCGTGATGCCGAATTTTCTCACGGGAAAATTTAATTTTTAGAAAACATCTTAAGCATTAACTTTTAGGATTTTCGGAATTGTTGAATTAACTTGTTATTGACATTATGCAAATATGTAAGACCAAGCCTAACAGTCAAATCTGTTTTGCTGTCACATGTCTCGGCCGATAGTAAATTAAATTCTCTCCATTTGAAATTTTAGGTATCTCGTTGAATACTTAAAATAAAATGATTGAAATGTATAGTTAATGATCTCTTATGAAATCCAGACTATTTTGAATGTTTTAGTTGTTGCTTTGCTAAATGCTGATCATTACAGACCGAAAAATTTTGAAATTCGAAGGCCGCAGACATCAGCGCGAAGGTGCAAAGCCTAGTATCTTCCAACATAGATTCGTTGATCATCGATGCAATAATTCAGACATTTTGTGCAAAACACGCCTTCCGCTTATGAATTTCGGCTATGCTTTTGCAACTTCTTTTTACTTTTTTTCTTCTTGTTTTTTTTTTTCAGAAAAATTGAAAAATCAAATGTTTTTTCGTTGGATGAAACCATCGTTTCTCGCAAAATGGTATACGTAGAATTAGTTGACTAAATAAAAAATTCCCCCGTAATGCAAGAGCTCTATTCGGAGCGTATCCTATTTTCGACGTAAAAACCTTTATTCCTCTCTGCCAGACCCATTGCAAAATTCATGGAATAACTTCTCCAAACATGTATGCAAATTTTGGAAATCGGAGTGGAAAACACCGACAAAGCGCAGGTGAGAGTATTGACAATCAATGTCTAATTATTAAACCGCCGGTAAATAATTAGAGGAATCCGCAAAAATTCACGCCGAGCAGGGAAATGTTGTTCATTGACGGCCTCATCTCAAAATGCGAAATCTAATTAGCGCGGCTTTATTTGTGATGCGCGTGAATTTTGCATTTACCTGCGGGGACTTTGGCGGGGAGTTAAGCGGCGAATCGTTGCAGTTTTCATATTGAGGTCTATTCCCGGGAGTTAAAGTTACTAATTTTAAACGCCTGCTCGAAATCAAATGTAAATTAACACCGTTGCCAAAGTGTCATTCATTAAGCCTATTAATATCATCAGCAAGTGGGCTGAGCCAGAATTTTGATGGGACATATAAGGACTTATCTGTAACAATAGCGGATGTGAAAAATTACCTTTTCGAAACACATTCAAAAAACTGTTTTGGCATCGAGAAAATTTTGAAAATATACTTGAGATGTGATCTTTGAGATCATATTCCGTCTTCCGTTATACTCATCACCCCCATGGTTTTGATTTCAGTTAATCCAGATTTATTAATTATTTAAATCTAAATAGTTTATAAAAACATTAATATGTGAAATTAAAGATAACTTTAAATATAAGTTTTTAGATGATTAAAAATACTATTTTACTAATATACATCATGCCAGAGCCAAACATATTAAATTTTTGTGTGAACAAAGAGTTTTTTAAGCGTGTTTCTAAAAGGTAATTTATCACATCCCCTATTGTTACAGATAAGTCCTCATATACACATTTTTCACTCGAATTTATGTTCAAAGGCAATATTTTGGGGCGAGAGGTTTCTTTTCAAAAGATAGAACATCTCTAGCAGTCTTCAAAATCCAAAGTCTCTCTCATCCTCGGCTTTGTTGCTCAAGTAGATCTAGAATTATCATTACAAATAAGATGGACGGAACCATTTAAGTATGGAAATATAGCGAGGAAAAGGATGCGCGTTGGTGACGGCGCAGAGATACAACTATTCGTGCTTAATGGATGTCCGTGTTGCGTCTCCAAAATTGAAGGCGCTATGGCGTGAGGCGAGAACTTACAGACCTACGCTCCATTCTGATGATGAGATGTCGCTCAGATTCGGGAGAAAATTCAAATAACGAGGCCCAAATACGTCTCTCCTATCTTTGGATGTGTTGACCTTCGATTTTTTTCTTTTTCTTCAATGTAATGTTTAATTATTTTTTAAATATGTATTTTTTGACCTACATCTAAGGTTCATGTGTACCGGCCGCATAACTCACTAACTCCCCCAGAAGAGACTGTCGGATTTCGACCCGTTTGGGCATCTAAGGGTTGAAAAAACAAAAAAAAAAACAAATTTGAAGGTAACAATAACACACGAATATACTTTCCTAAAAAATACGTCTAATGAACTGAATTATTCTACAAATAAACTGACATGAAGCTTCAATTTTGTCTATTTTCCCTCTTAATTCTCTCTTTTTGTCATTATTTTTCATCGAGAAAAAGGAGTGGTTGCAGTTTCCTATTAACTCATACCAAGACACAGAGGCGTACAATACGCCGCAAATATCTTTGCAAATTCCGAAATTCAAAGCTAGTGTGGAATACGGACCATTGTCGAGGAAGCCGGTGACAAAAATGTCTGTACCCACTGACGGCATCGATTTCTTTCCAAACTTTCCAACTACACTGGAAAAAAAACACATTAGATCTAGAGTCCAGACTCTTGAAAACATTGACAAGATAAAATACTCTTGATTCAATCGGATTTTTTCTTGAATCAAAACGAAATCCGCTTTATATAAGAGGCTTGGTTCTTGATTTAAGCTAGATTCTGATTGAATCAAGGGTACTTTTTCTTGTCGATGTTTTTAAAAGTCTGGACTGTAGATCCAATGCGTTTCTTTCCAGTGTACGAACACCTTTTCCTTTGCTCTAGGATTATTTCGCCCTGAAATTCTGTTTGCCTACCGACAATACCTTTGACCTATTTTCATAAATAATCACCGATGTGAAAACACAAAAAATGTATGATTCAAAGCAAACGACAATCACGAGCACTCACGCATGCACACACGAAAACCCGATCCCGCTCACCACCCAACCCTCAAAATCTGTGTGCTCTAAAACAGCAACAGCGCCGAGCATACGTCCAATCACAAATTAATGAAGCTCAAATTATGTCTCATAACTCCATAATAACGTCAGGTCCGGGAAAAGTTTGTCCGGGCGCGGCGAGCGCTGAATATTTCACGAAGTTGTTATCCGCCAAACGTAAACACCTCTTTCACACGCTCGGCCCTTTCATTGCCCGCGATTTCCCCGCGTTTTTTGCAGCGATTCCGTCCCTGCGGTCCACTTCTCCCTCCCCGCCCGCCGCCGAAACCGCCTAACTCCGCGATGCGCACCGCGGATAGGTAGGCGGTTTTTCCGCCGGCGGTTCCGTATTTGTTTTCAAGCTAATTTGCTTCGCACAAAGGCCAGGAATGCGTCGAGTGTCACTCCTTGTTCACGCTCAATTTTTTTTTTTTTTTTTTTCTCTCCGCCTCAAGCGATGAAATTACCTGGCACCGCGAATACTCCCATGCTGAAACAAAACGACGCACGAGCATTCTAAAGTTGCCTAATTTTCCTCGATAAAATATTTACCTGTGAGGAAAGTTATGAATATATTCTCTAGACACTTTCATACATTTTAGATTGAAGTGCGAGTGGAGTTCACTAAAAAATTTGAAGGAAAAAATTCACAAGTTTCCCGAAAAATTCGTAGTTTATCAAAAAGAGTTTGGCAACATCTGAAAGCTCACACGATGTTTTCGTTTCGCACGGTTATGTAGCAAATTAAATGGGAACGCTTTGTTCAAAGTTGGAAAATTTCATGTGATAATGGGTCAGTTCTGCGTGTTAGAAAATCGCACTTTAATGGCTGAATGTTGTGGTATCCTGAAAGGAAGTTCGATTAAACAGACCGGAGATAGTGTATAAATGTTCACTTAATTTCACACTCAATCAAATAATTGGCATTATTACTTCTAAATCCTCTAATGAAATACTGATGCAGTCGTAATGTTAATAAACTTCTGTATCTATATCTATACAAGTATGATTTTTATATCAAATTCAATTTTTAAAAGGAAATAAAAACGGACAAAAGTTCTGCCGTGGCTCATTAGAATTTAAATTAGGCACAAAACTTTATTATTAAAAATGTACGTAAATTTCTGTCAAGAAACCCTCTCTTTGTCATGAAAGTTGCCACATTCTCTTTGAACCCATCCAGTTTCCGTTTTAAATAAATGCATACAAATATCAAAAGTCCATAAATGCCTTTAAGCTTCGAGAGACTGGGAGAGAGATAAAAGGCAGTAAAAATTGCACTGTATAGAGAGGAGCGTCTAAAATTTGAGCATCAAGGGACGGCCACTAAATATAGCATCTATCGGCAGCGACAATTTTTACGGTCAGCGCTAAAGCTTCCCTAGATTATTTTCGTTTACTTGGTTGTTAACTGAGCTCAGACTGAAAGAATCCACTCAGGGCAGCGACTGATGCGCGACCAGTATAATCCCCCTCCCCCTCATCCCTTTCACCCCAGAGCTTATCGTAAGCGGTGTGATCTAAATGTCGGTGTATCATTTACTCCAGAAGCGATGGAGCTCTCGGCGGACTGCTGAGCCTTGCTGGGCAAAAACACCGTATCTACTTTTGAATGTTGACAAATTTCCTTTTTATAAAATACTGATTATCCGAGAAATTTATCGATTTTTAACCTTACATTTTACAGCGAATTTTAATCGCAATTTATATTAATATATTTGAATATTTCAAAATAAATTATGTATAACTTTTTTCGTGAATAAATATTTGATTGGAGGAAGTTTGACAATATTTACGTGTTCGTAAGGCGTTCTTCCTCAGCATGGCAGCGCTGGGCCGGTCCCTCGTAAAAGCGTTAACGATTGGAGTGAGCTCCATAAAACGCAACATGACCACCAGATTGCGCTGAAAACACTTGCTAAATCGATTCGCCATAGATAAAACCCGCAACTGCCTCTGCAACTCAGTGTCTATATGCGAGGTTTATGCTTAATTTAGCAGGAAAAGCCGCGATTTTTGAAGATTTCGCGCCGTTGGACACCCCGAAATAAACCCGCGGGGCTCCTCCGTTTTACGCTGGTCCGTACCTGAGAGATTTTCACGGTCGGTGCGGTTCGAAGTCTTAAAAGCCGCGTTTACAAGTGTTAGCTTATATCCGAGCTAGTGTTATTGTTTCCCGGGATAGGTTCCAAATTTAAAAAATGATAGAATTTTTCTAGAGAAGCTAGGATCTTAGTTTGTACAAAATTCCCTCAAACTTTGAAAATATCGGAAAAATTAATGGAATTTTCGAAAACTTTTATACGCAAAACTGATACGGATTCAAACTTGGGCTGAAACCGTAACTTAGGGAGGCTACGGTGGTGATTACCCCTGAGCTTTAAGTGACGCGCTATTCTGGAAAGTTGGCAACATTGTTTTTCCTTAATTTCAATACATTATACTGCCGTGCTAAGGAAAAATGCCTTAGAAACCTTCAGGCGTTGCTACATTCCCTTCGCTAAAATTTGAATTTCTTGGAAAGTTGTCATTATAATACTTTCAATTTTTCAGACAATTTTTTTCGCAGTTTAATCTAAAATATCTGAATATTTCAAAAGAAAATATTCATAACTTTCCTTAAAAATACATGTTTGGTGCGGAGAAATTTGGCAACTCTCGAGAGTCCATACGGTGTTCTTCCTTAGCACGGCAGTAGAAATACAGATTCAGTGTAAGGCAGCCTGCATGAGAATCGATTTTTTTACACAAAATTAAAATGGAAGAAAATAAAGGTTATCACTTTGAAAGAATTGCCATTGCGTTTAGGGAATCTCCGCATTTCTTTTTAAGTGCACAGGAAAGTAAAATACAATGCGGTGGTAAATGAAAGCGAGCATATTTTTTGTAATATCTTTCAAAAAGTGAGTTGGAATTTTTTCGCGAACGTGCGTTAAAAAGCAACATAAAGCTGAAAATTTCAATACAGAGGGAAGAAGCTCATATGAGCCCGATTTTCCCTCAAAGAGACACGCTGTTTGGTGCAACACTAACTTTTTACAACTACTACAACGACTGCTTACAACACTAGTTAACATCTTTTCCTGTCTCTAGATCCATTAACTATGTGAAATCAAACGTTTCAAACAACAATTTGGCTCTCCAGATCTTGCATCTAGGAGAAGACTCCCTTACGGCCGCGCCGAGGAAAAACGCCGTATGAACATTCGAGAGTTGCCAAATTTTCTCTTAGAAAGTATATTTTTGAAGGAAGGTATGAATATTTTTCTTTGAAATTTTCAGATCAAATTTAGACCAAAATTCTCTAAAAAAATCGGGGGAAAATATGAGAAAAAAAATCCCGAAAATTCATGATTTGTCGAAGGAGATTTTGCAATGGCTGATGGTTTATGCGGCGTTCTTCCTCAGCACGGCAGCTTAGACTCCAGCGTTTTCGAGTATGCTAAAGTGGGCTTTTGAAATTCTTGGAGTCCCCCTCCCTCAAGAAAAATCCAAGAGCCCCCGACGCAAGCTCGCGTAAGACCTAACCTCAAAGTTGTCCACTGCACGGGTGAACGGAGGGCGGGCGCGGCGGGCTGCGAGACACAAAGAAATGAGTCGAGAGGAGGAAATAGAAAATTTAATGCGAGTATTGTGTCTGTCAAAAGCAGACATTCAATTTTCAGCGTAAAATAATACCCCGCGCCTCCACCTTTGTCCGCGAACCTATTGCCGAGCCCGGGGTGCGGGGGCGTGAGGGATGTAATCTTCAAGATGAAATAACACCCCCTCCCCCCGCTGGGTTCGGGGCCGAAAACCCCTCGTGTCTACCTTTCTATCATGTTGGCTTTTACAAGTGAGGAATATTGTAAAAGATCAAATGGGCACTTTCCTCCGTTTGCTTACGTGAGTTACGTGACGGATCCACGGCTCATCTTTCGTGTCCCGCGGGAAATAGACCTTTTAGTTTCGATAGATCCGCTCCCGTTGTCAAATTTGACTCGGAAACTCCTTCGGGGTCCCGCCTAGAGTACCTTTATAGACAGAGTATGGCCATTTCTGTTCCGGTTTTTCATTGGTCGCGAGCGAATAGGCTGACACGATGCTCTTAGGGCCGTAAATAAACAAAAAAGATGGCCGTTATCAGCAAGCAAGATTGAGGTTATGCACATCTTACATCCTCCTGTTGTGATAAAGGTGAAAGGCGATTTAACAATATTTTCGTGTGTTTTTCGTGTGCTATTCGTAGATATGCTCGTTTAAATTGTTACTGCCGCATAATTGAAATTTTTGTCAAATTTAGCTTCTCATCGATGTTACGGTGAGCCGCCATCTTGTTTGTTTATTCACGGCCCTAAGAGCATCATGAAGCCTAAAGACTCGTTGACGAATCAAAAAGCGGAACAGTTTTCCTGTAGTAAAAATATACGAATGGCCATACTTTCTCTATAAAGGTACTCTATTCCCGCCCGTTAACCTGAGGATGTACTCTTGTTCTATTATCGAAGCAGGGTTTCTATTCAGGCAGATACATTTTCCGTACACTTCGACACCGTATCAATAAACTCTACTCAACGGTGGCGTGGAAAGCTCTGCGATAAATCGATTTATCTGCCTTATACATCTATGGAAAATGATCGATGAACAGGGTGCTTGCAACGAACACCTCACAGATCGATTTTTTACTATGATGTTGAATGAGAACATATCGATAGTCAATAATTCACGCAGCGCCACTGCTACTCAACTTGAAATTATTTTGCGAAATGTCTAGCATCAAAAAATGCAGTTGAAGCGCTGAACGTAAGGAGAGCATTTTTCGGCTGCGCTTTTTGGAGTTGCTGCGAATAATTTATATTGAAGGGAGAGAACTGGGATGTGATACTTCTGGAATTTTTCGTTTGGAAATTTTTAAATCATTAGCAATATTTATTAAAAGTTTTGATAGGCATATGCATTTTCTTTCCTTGTAATGGATGAAATGTCAGCAGAGATTATGAAACATTCCGACCGAGAAGTCCCCTTACTGCAACCTGCAACTAGTGTCTTTTTGTTGATGAACAAATTTTAAAATCTATAAGATACCTTCCTTGATGACACTCGTATACCCGTCAACAATTTTGTGCAGCAGAGGACCACACATGCACGAGCATTATAATGAAGAATGAGCGGTACAGCTTCCTGTGTTTGAATACCACTATTCGATCTTCAGAGCACCCGCTTTTGCCTACTCTCGAAATTGAGGGCAACTTGGCAATCACCGGTGACCTCCTTAAGATGTTTCCATCTCCGGTGACCATTGGAACCAGATTTCATTCTTATGGAGTTTATACAAGAAAAAACATGTGTATTAAATTTTTTTACGTACGTCTTTACCACATAAAATGTTCATCAAAGATATTATCATTATGTACACCGAAAAAAAAAGTGAAATTGATTTAACATTCTGGATGTAAAACAAGGGTGCGATAACTTACAAAATGCTAAATTACCCACTACAGCAGTTACTTTAGCAATGCCAAAATTTAAAACTTATTACTGTGGCGGGTATACAGCATTTTATAAGTTCTCGCACACTTTTTTTACATCCAGAATAGTATATCAACTTCACTTTTTTTTCGATGAGACCGCTAAATATTTTTAACATGTTAAGCATGCTAGAGGAACAGTCCGCATACTTTGAATGACTATATTAGTATAGTTAGCCCTCTTAAACGTCCTAAGGTCAATTCAAGATAGGATAATAAGACGATTAAAAAAACGACACTAATTCTAAATGCGCGGATTTTTTTTCATCACTATTCAGACTCTGATAAAAGCCATCCTGTCTCAATTTATGACAGAATGGTGGGTCATCTCAAGTTATGTATTATCAACAGTGGAGCATTTCCGACAATATAAATTACATACAATTTGAGTTGGGAGAATTAAATAGTAAGATGGTTATCATTTTGATAAGTACATATAGTTAGTTAGTTAATATATTTTAAGACATTCAGCTTCACAGGCTATTGACGTCTTTACAGAGATTTTTGAGAATGGGTGTATATACGAAAATTAAGATTTTAGCGGCTCTGGTGCTTGCACTAGAGCTGCTATTCCGGACGGTCCCAGCTGGGGAGTATCATTGGACCATGTTACATTGGAGAGACCGCGCGTTGGTTAATGGGAATCGGCGCCATTTTCGGCTATGTTCCTTGTCATGACTTTATTTTATTGCATATTGTTTTATTGTTAGCCAATGCTAAGTTGTGTAGTGTATTTTTGGAATCATGGTGATACAGTCAATAATTCAAAACTTGTCTGTGCTTTAATCTCGTGATGGAAAAAATGTACTTTACGTTCAAAATTTGAAAATTTGAATTTTAAAGTTTTCGCGGTTAAGGAAGCTCCAACCACTGGGTTGGAGCTTCCTAGTCATATTACTCGATATTAGCTGATAGCAAACAAAGGTTACCAAGGAAACTGTAAACGTCTAATGCCGTCTGCCCACGTAGCAAATGGGAGGCGAAAATGGAAGTCATCAGTGCATCGTTGAGTGTTGACGCCCGATCCCATTTTCAGACATGTTCACACGTTTTGCTTGCAAAGAAAAAAGGCGGCAAATCAATTTTTATTATTGGACCAATGAGTGTTCTCCAATTTGAGTTTGTAAACATCGTGGTTTCTAGGTTAGGTTTTTGGCTGTGTGATAAATGATATTATGCCGTCTTTGATTTTGTTAAAATGACTCGATATATGTTATTTGATAAACGATTGGAGTTTTGATAAAGTAAGTTGATTTGAATTAAAAATTGTGTCCTTAAAAAATGGATGATGAGGTGATTTGGTTAACATGGGCATTTGTGGTACTTGCGGCGTATTGGGAGTTTGTATGGAAACGACGTGGCAGTAGTCCACACTTTTTACAAGAAACTATTTTGTACAAGGTTCTGTACAAATTTTACACTATTTATACAGTAATATAATACAAAAAAATTATGTACTTTATCACAACTCACATAGCTTCAAAACAAGATAGAAAATGATGGATGCTCAGCCCCGACACATCGATGATCGCGAAATTTGCGCGGCCCGCGCAATTTTCACGTTCAACACTCACCGATGCACTGATGACTTCCATTTTCGCCTCCCATTTGCTACGTGGGCAGACGGCACACAACTACCGTGGCCATCGGGGCGATTATTGAAATGACATCGACTCTATGTCGCCGCTTACGACAAGACATATAGCCCTATCTTAACCGTGTAATAAATCGCAATTCGATATTCAAAACCATTACCTACAATTTCAGATATAAAAATGCAAATTTTTTGCAGCCTCGCTAAACGACTTATCAACCATGCATTCCAAAGTTTCTTATCACAGGGCTGCGAAAATATACAATCTAATAAATACAAAATAACCAAATATCTAAAAAGACAAAATTTCAGTTACAGTCAGTTTCAGTCTTATTGTTGCACAAACTAGTTATTTGACAAAAAAAGAAGATGATCACTCAATTGAAAGAAATTGGCGCCCAATCACAAAGACAAGTTAAAAAAAATACTGTGGAAGAAATTTTTTAGGATGCGGACCTCCAAAGAGCCTTCAAAATTAAAAGTATACAACAAGTGATAGTGCCATGCATTCTGCATATCAAGGGCCAATACACATTTATACACCGGCTACGTAAATCTGCTAAGTTACAAAACATGAATCGACAGTTGTCGGATTGTACATCAGTGACAAAATGTGTCTAGGCCCTCATTCTTGACTGCAACTACTGTCGCCAGAGCCGCTCTCCGACGCGAATGCGTTGGAGCTTCCTGCTTGTTTAAATTGAGAGAGGTGAAGAGTTTCAGAATTTTGGCAGTGACAGTGGGTTCATCCCATGTAAACGGGTTTGTATTTCTGTTGATTGTAGGAGAGTAGATCTGTGATTGGAGATATCTGAGGGCAGTGCAGTCCATAATTACGTATTTGATGGTTAGAGGTGATAAATTGCAGAAGTAACAGATGGGTTTATGTTTGATTTAGAACTTGCTTATATATGTACACACGCTAGTGAGCATGCACGCACCAAAATACGCAAACGGGCATATGATTGAAAAGAACAGGCCGAAAACCTACTAAATTTTGCAACATTGCAACGATCGTAGGATGTGTTTTGAATCGGGAGGCCCGAAACATTTCTATTTCGGCGTAAAAAATGCCAAGAAAAATCATGGAATAGGAAGCGGGACCTCCTGACTCCCGTGTCATTAATGGCGATTTCCCCGAGCGCGGAGGCCTCCGCTCAACCTTGGGTTCCCCGCGCGCGGATGTGACGACGTGACAAAGGAGCTAGAAATTAGATAAAAGCCCAAAGTGTCTCCGTTGACAGAGCAAATATTTCATAAAAATTGAGCAAATATGGAAAACGCTCGGCGGAAGATGCAGCGGAGGTACCTCGGCTGCGCCGTGAAAACTCGATAAATAAAACGGGTAAACAGAGCTGTTTGAACAGGGAGCTTTGAGGGAGTGCTCTTGCGCGAAAACCGAGGCGAAATTTGCGTGACCTGCTTCCGAATCACTCTGCGTCTGGTCGCTAAACTCCCCCCCCCCCCCGAAAGTGACGTCACCGGGGGCAGAGGCACTCTGCACGCGGGCGGGAGAGCGTCGACTCTGACATGGAAAAAGGTCAATATTACGCTCAAGAATATTTACCACTTGACAGTTGAACGGTGTTGTGAGAGGGAGCACAAAGAGTTGGAGAGAGATTTGGAAATTTTGGGTGGATCTACTCCGCTGATTCCAGAAAAGCCAATACGAGTGGCATGTTAATAAGACTGGGGGACATTAATGAGTTTCGTGTTATCTTGATTTCCCCGATTTTCGTCTCTATCTTGTGGTTTACATTAACAACCGTTTGGGCAGCTTTCAGCGGCACGAGACCGAGGCACATCAAGACTGCCGTGCTAAGGAAGAACGGCGTATGAACATTCGAGAGTTGCCAAATTTCCGCCAGTAAAATGTTGATTTTTGAGGAAAGATATGAATATTTTTCCTTGACATTTTCAGGGAATTCAGGTGAAATTGCGGACAAAATTATCAGAAAAATTGGGAGGAAAATACTCATAAGTTTACCAGAAAATTTGTGTTTTATCAAAGGTAATTTGACAACGCCTGATGGCTCATACGGCGTTTTTCCTTAGCACGGCAGAAGACTGGTGTGATAGCGAAGAGAGCAGTTAGTGCATGCTAGAGTGGACCTCGAGACGCATAAAATCATGTGTTAATCATGGCTCATACCGATATGCACTTACTGCTCTCTTCGCTATCACGGCAGAAGTTAGAACCGAAGAAAGGGGTCTGAGGCTTTTCTCTTTCATAGTATCAATGCTAATTTTTAGGTTGAAAAAAACATGTTTTTTTTTCGACATTGAAGTTTTGGAAATCGTTCCAAACTCGGTTTTTTCCAAAATCCGGCTTAAATTTTGTCGGCTTAGTTCCGATTATTTCCAAATGATACCCTTCAATCGCAGGGGTGCCGGGTGTTCGTGTTGTATGAACTAAAATTTTGTCATATTCATACAGATATTAACGTATCAATGGTAAAAAAAATTCGGGAAAATGACGAGCTAAAAGTAAAACTGACCGAACCAAAAAGGTAGGAGAACAGGTCGAGAGGCAATGACTAACAACAGAATAATGGCGAATTGCACCACTAAATTGGACTACATTTTGCAATTCGGAACTATAAATTATAGCCCGGTTTAAAAACAACGTATGTGCCATTAGCTTCCCTATGCACATAAGTGTTTTTTCAGATGAGACAGAATTTATAGCTCCAAATTGCAAAATGCAGTCTAAATAGGACTCTGCACGTGCCCCACTATCCATAATGTTCTGTGCGGGTCGTCGGTAGTGGAGATGACTATACCATTACATGTTTGGTTAACTGAGTCAAAGTTCAACTGGATTTTGAAATATGGAACTACCAACAAACAGTGCATTTCTGTCGCTTTACGAAAAAATATTGACCAAACGAGGAAATTTTCCTCCATCGTGCGTATTGCTCGGCTATCAGTTAATACATACTTCATACTTCATAGCACTTCCGGGTGCTTCACGACACTTTACCGCTACTGTCCCCTATCGAACCATAACCCTTCGGAAATCGATTACCTCAACATCTCTTCTTCAAACCCATCCCTATACCCTCTACCCAGTAATTGGGAACCATATGCGCCTTCTCCCAGTAGAAACCCAATTCAGAACCATCTTTGGTAACCATTCTTCTACCATTCTCTGTACATGACCACACCATTTAAGTTGTTTCGTCATAAAGTCATGCACGATGGTTTCTTTGGCATCCATGGCCAATGTACCCGTGCACCAATTCCACCAGTTGCATTGGGAAAAAAAAAAAAAAAAACACATTGGATCTAGAGCCCAGACTCTTGAAAACATTGACAAGGAAAAGGACTCTTGATTCAATCAGATTTAAGCTTAAATTTAAAGGAAATCCGCTCAAATTAAGAGGCTTGGTTCTTGATTTAAGCTTAAATCTGATTGAATCAAGAGTATTTTTTCCTTGTCGATGTTTTTAAGAGTACGGACTCTAGTTTCAATGTGTTTTTTTCCAGTACGATTCATTGGAAAATTAGAAACTGCAAAATATTAGCAATATTAAAGTACCAAAATGCAGTTCAGTTTGCACCCAGTGCAAAGGTTCAGAACCTGCAAAAACCCGGCGCAGGAGTATCGCGGCAACAAGACACCTCTCGCCCGGGCGAGCAGCAGCGAGGGTGAGGGGGGGCGAGAAGGTTCCCACGATCTCTTTTCCGGGAAAATGAAAAGCACGTGGTTGAGACGGGGAGGTTAGCAGGGTGGGGAGCGGGGGGTAGTGGTGGGCGGGGGTGCGGAATCACTCGGAGAATACTCGAGGATCGCGCGCCGCGGCGTGCACTTTTGTCGCGGTTTCGCGGGCGCCACCCACCGGCGCCGCTGCGAGTCGCGAGGTCGCCGATGGAATCACGGTCGTCGGGAAATTCCCCGCCACGAAAGCTCCGATAACAGACACCGCCCGGTGCGGAAAATCAGAGGTATCACGTTTGACTAGTATACTGCCTCCCTACACTGAAAAAAAATCTCGGTGTATTTACTAAGAAAAGGGTAAAATTACCAAGAATTCAGGGTTCTATTTGATCCCAGTTTGTTCTTGGTAAAATTACCATTTATGGAATTGGTAATTTTACCGAGAAATCTCGGTAAAATTATTGAACTTTCTCGGTAATTTTACTGGACTTTGGTAAAAACGCCAATATTTTTTATCGACTGAGGTAGAATTACCGAGATAAAATGGCAAAGTTACTGGGAATTGATTACCAATAAAAGTGGTATTCTTACCTGAAAAAAACAGTAAAAATACCGGTTTTTAGGTAAGCTTACCAGTCTGTTTTGATAAAATTACCAATAATTGGTAAAAAAGTGAGATGGTAAAGGTACCAACGGACTTGGTAAAAACGCCGTGAATTTTTTTTCAGTGTAAGTAAAAGTGCTGTAACTTCGCTCCACAGGGACTATTAAGTCACACACATGGGTGGTTTCACGATAACTGGAATAGTTTTGTCGCCGTGACAGACAACACATTTAAAGGTCATAGTTTTAGTAGAAATGATAATCACTCGAATTGTTTTGCATTAATCCTCAACGGGTTACGTATCATAACGCTTTCTAATGCTTTATTGCTCTACATCTCAATTGATATTATGTAAAATCCGAAAATGTGCTGTTTGCTACGCGCGTAACAGACAGCACATTTTGCGCCATTTATATATTGAAATTGGAAAATAGGGCGATAAATCTTTGAAAAGCGTTATGACCCGTAGCCCTGTGTAGATTAATGCAAAAAAAAATCGAGTGATTATCATTACTACTAAAAATATGACCGAAAAATGTGGTGTCTGTTACGGCGAAAAAACTATTCCAGTTATCGAGAAACCACCCGTAAACTGCCTTCCTAAGTAAAAGTGTTGTAACTTCACTCTACAAGGACTACAAAGTCACACACATACACTTCATTATTTCGCAGTTGAGGCACTTGGAGGACAAGGCTCGTAAGTGCAGTGTGCTTGCAATTTCGAGAAATACGTGTTTGAAGTTGCAAAATTACATGGATCCTTTTGGCGGAAAGAAAGATCAAACTGACTTTTTTTACTGCTTAAAAATTGGAATTTGGACGCGAATTTTTCACAGAATATGCATTAGAACTAGCTTTACTTGAAATCATCAATAATTCAATTCTATCGAAAACTGAACTTATGCGCCTTGTACTTGAAGCCCCTCAGTCTATGGTCGCCGTGATTATAGTAAAACCTTGAAGATTAAAAAGACGATAGTAGTAGTGATGTCACCATAAGGGATTGTTCATCATATTGAATCGTATCCAAATAATAACAATGGCATAACCCTTATTCACGCTTTAAATTAGAATAAATTGATGTAATATTAGTTTTCTGTGATGTAACACTATAACGGCGTCTATATCATGATCCCGTATCTTAAAGAATACATGCACGACAGAGCCGAACTTGGGGCGCTCGGCCGCATTTTTTAATTAAGAGCTACAATTTCTGGCTCATTGCAGAAACAACATATGTGACATTAATTTCTCTATGCAGATAGGTCTTTTTACATATGAGCCAGAAATTGTAATTCCTTATTACAAAATGCAATACAATTGATGGTGGTAAGAAAGGAGATTTTGGTGATAGTTTTGATAATCACAATGATAGTATCACCTTTACTAGGTAAGCTCCCTTTCTAGGAAGACACAAATACACGAAAATAGCGAAATAGTTTCACTAAAAACGCAAGAAAAACGGGTAACCAATACTAAAAAACAACAACAACAGAACTAAAAACTATATTCTTGCTACAATGTAGCGCAATATGTGGAGACTATAATTTTTGAGAAATACAAGGGAGAATCTCGCACTGAAAATGTGTGATAACAAATCACGCTGACGAGATTATTGAACGGGACGATGTGTTGAATAAATTTTTCACGCAAAATGTGTGAGGTTTCTTACGCAACAGTTTGCAAAATTTGGCAAACGTCGGCGAAGCTGCAACGGTGCCCGCGTTTTTGAGCTCGAAGAAAACTCTGCAGTTCATCAATTCGTCTTAACAAAAACAGCCACCTCCCCCGCGTTGCTTCCTCCACCTCCAGGCCCGGGCACGGCCCGGGCGGAGGGAGAGGGGCGTTGCTACGGTTTTAATCCCTTAACCTGGGAACACGGCGTGAATTTTGTCCCGAGTAAATTGGGTGCATAGCTGCGGCGAGACTCTCCTCTCGACTCTCCTCTCGCCCAATTTTCACCGTCGCGCAAAAATCGCGGATCCGTGCAAAGCCTCTGCTGGAGTTGGGCGGTTGCTGTTCCGGAGCGCAGTGTTACCACTGGTTTTGTCTCGTGTTTTCCACGTATCTTCCAGGGCAACGATATCTCGGGCACGAAGAAATTTGCCTGCATACGTCGAGACCGTCGAATTCTTCTCGGCTTCGTCTCTAAGCCGCACAGTGGATCGAGTCAATAGGAGAGGTCGGACAAAATTTGGCAGCTTTAAACGATTATAATTCCGTTTATACAAAACTTTGAGGTTCTGAAAGTGGTTCCATTGATTTTCTTGCGAAATTTTCTTCCAGAGGCAACCCTCAAAATTTAAAATGCGACAAAATGAACAACAAAATTTGCAGTTTTAGTTAAAATTTTACCGTCCGACCTCTCTAACTGACTCGATCCACCGTGCGCCGCTCAGAGACCTCCTCTTCGTGGTTTGTGAGTATTTTCAAGCGGTTTCTCTGTCCGTCGAGACCTTTGAGATTCCAGCATGAAAATAAACGGCACAGATAACGTGAGAGAGTATGGACTGTCCTCGTCTTTAAAATAGCTCTTGCTCTCCTTAGGAAAAAAGCTGTGATAGGAACGACTTCCATATGGGATATGGTTTACATTGCTTTTAAACAATTTCAACAAATATCGGGACGTCAACATGATAGTCTCAAATTGTTCCAACAATCTGAATTTGCAGTACGCGTTTGCTTTTGAGTGCAATACAATACCAGATTACAAGCATTGCAAAAGTGTCTCTCTCTGTCAGTATTATGCCTTTCAAAAAATTAAGGCAAAGTATATTGAGCAACTTTATTTCAAAATATTGGAAGTGATGACGGATTCTTGCATCAGAATCATTTGATTCAAAATGCGCTGAGAAGTGACAATGCTGTGCAGTGCAATTGCAGATATTTTTCGAAAACAGCTTGAAAAAATGGACAGTTTTTTGCACGTCTTTTCCCCACGGCCCGGTTTTGTTAAGTAACGCTTGGCTTGATCCCTCTCCCCCTCGTAACGCACCGTAACAGTGGCTCAAACTCTCCCTTCCCCTACGTTACGTGCGTTATATGGTACTTGAACGTCCCCTAGAGCGTTACGTATGTGAAGAATGACCCTATTTTTTTGGATAACCCTTGAACCATTCATCGGTCATTTCAATCATTGAAAAAATAGTATTTGCTGTTTTAGCACCTAGGATGTCAAAAATGTGTCTGGTGATCCCAAAATGCTGCTTTTACTGCCCTCGCAGTTAACTTTACATCCTACGAATGCAAATTCAACTGCGTGGACAATCAAGGTAGCATCTTAGGATGACCAGACACATTTTTGACATCCTAGGTGCCAAAACAGCATACCATGTTTTTCGGTGATATCCTACCAAAAAATAACTGTCTCTGGAGCTCCATTACTCTCCGGAAGATCTCCCACAGGATAAGGGAATCCAAAATGGTGTTTATTGGGGACTTGGGATGGGGTCTCCCGTCACAGTTAGTCTCGAGCGCCGCGCTAATGTAGGCTACGTCCAAACTTGCCCCGCTGTTTGCAACATCCACGCTGGTTTGTCGGAGCGTCCCCAGCGGAGGGGGCAGATCCCCCCCTTCGCGCAAGGAACCCGGCGACTGGTGGCACAACCCGACGGCGACGCCCATGTTTAGTAAATATTCTCTCGCTGCATTCTCGCCGGGCCTTTGAGCAGGCGTTTCTTTGAAGTAGAGTATTAGTCCCTTTAACTTTCGATGTAGAATTTAATTCGAGCTTAAGTACATTCCGCCTTTTCCTGCCTCGGCTCCTGCTGATTTTAAATCATCTTCGAGGCCTCACCTTTGTTCGGCTCGCCTGTCGACCTCTCTGCAGCTTCGCCGGGTTGCCAAATGGAGTTCCTCATTTGGTACTTTCCTCGGTGAGTAGATCACGCAGGCTTGTCGAATGAAAGGGAAGACAATTAGTATCTGATTTTTCATGACAAAGATCATGCATAAGAGGGGTAAATTACCGAATTTAATGAATGCAGCAAAAATTGCAAAACTCCGAAAACAACCCAGAGACAGAAAAAAGATTAGATTCAGCCGAGAAATGTTGGCAAGTGGAAAATATTTTTGACACATCTATGTATTTAATATCCTAAGGCTTTTTTTATCCTCCTTCAGTTTGGACAGTTTGCGCTAATTCGATCTCGGGGCTAGCCCTCGGCTAGCGGCGCAAGCGAGCGTAGCAAGTTGAAGCAGCTAGTATTGATTACATTCCAAAAAGAGCCTCACAACCTAAAAGTATATCAACGGTGTAGGTCAGCAATCACAAATATCGTTTGCGTTGTCTGGAAATCTCCGCCTCTATGCTATTTTTTTAAAGGAGAACAAATTGACATCATTCCTTGAAGTTTTTGCAGAATTTTCTTCACACATGAGAAGAAAAATCACGGCAGTTTGAAAGAATTGTCATGGAGTAGTTTTCCGTTTAAAAAATAAAGCATGCAGGAAATCTGCGCTGTCGCAAACCGAGTTATGTGATTGCCGACTTACACCGTCGATTTGAAACTTCTTGGCTACTTGATGGTGCAAAATGAACGTTCTTAAACCATGGGCATCTACATGTTTCGGACTAGTCAAAAAGTCTGCCTATCTTTTCAACTTGAAATGAAGAAAGAGAATTACTTTTGAAAAAAGCTGTAATCAAGGTTACCTAGCGAATCAGTACTCTCTATCTGAACAAATTTTTTATTTCCGATGCCCGATATAGGTTGAAGTCTCGGAACGTTCACTGAAAGAAAGAGACGTCGTAAATGTTACAAGCGGTTGTTAAAAACTAAGAGTGGATTTTTGAGCCATATCTGACGTCATTGAGATCCTGCCTCGTTCAAGTTTAAACGTACCCTTGTTTGCTCTCTTCTTGCACCATGGGAACATATTTGCTTTGTGAGTCCATGTCCTCGCAACTTTTGACAACGCTCTTTAATATCTTCCCGTCCAAGAGAACAGAAGGTCCTTTGAATCCACGTATTCACTGCTGATGTTGAACGTTGTGGCTTAAAGTATGTAGATAGGGGGAAATATGCTCATGACAGTCTTGGATATTGGCAGACTCTTACTAAATCTTATCTTAAACACTGGGGGAAAAATTGATACTATTATATCTTGGAGATACTCACGTTTTGTCAAAGACCAATCGAGAGACAGGCATAAACATGTACTTCTTCGGTTTGACCACATTTTGCAGGGAGTGTTTTTTTAGGAAGAATGGTGGTGAAGATTCTTTTGAAAATTTCAAGGTATTTTCTCTGCGACTTAATATAAAGCAAATTTTCTGAAATGTTCAAAAGGATCCGTAGAGCCGCTTTATGTAAAGAAAAATAAATTCGATAAAATTTGGTACTGGCAGTTGTGAACTTGGCTTTTTATCTGCTCAACGCGGTCGAAGTATTGAGAGCCTAGTATTCAAAAATGAAATTGTTGCGCCACGCTAATATGATATTATTTCAAGACTCCCCCTTAACGATTTGCGGTCCTTCCCCCAAAGCACGTTGCATTACTCTCATGATTTTACATTGAGGAGTAAGATTTAATCACTGGTAAAAAAAACCTCTTGGACCAATGCCGCGGTGCATTGACTTAAGAGTGCAGTTTCTTGTCGCCGGATTTAAGAGTCTTGAACTCTTGTTTCAAGCGGATTTTGCATTGATTCAATTCAATATCCGCTTGAAACAAGAGTCCTGACTCTTAAATCTGGCGACAAGAAACTGCACTCTTGAACCAAGAGGTTTTTTTTACCAGTGATGAAAAAATCTCTCCTTCATTGGTTTGTTTCACATCTTCACCTTGAATGATAAAATTTCTATTCAATCCTTAGGTTAAACGGTTAATTTTGAGGGGGAAAAGGGAGGGGAGGGGTGATTATTCCTTTATTGGAAAATGGAAACATAATCTAGAGAATACGATAATCAGTTGGGAATTCTAAGACCCCAACGTCACCAAACTTCGAAGTCATTGGAGTTGAATAAAACATGTGTTAGGTGCCACGAAGACCGAGTGAAGCATAGCAGGAAGAGAGGGATGGCACAAGACAAATGGAGCATTACTCCGAGTGCATGACGATGAGCGAAGGGGGTTCGGGCGGCACGTGGTGTTAAAAAAGTGGGCCTAAATTGAAAAATTGGTGTTCTTCTTTTTCTTCCTCTTTTTCTATTGCATTTTTATTCATATTTATATTCTTCTTCTTTTCTTAATTCTTCATTTCACTCCTCTTTCTGTTCCTATGCCTATTCTTCTTCTTTGAAAGTTCATTTCGTTCCTCCTGCTTTCAAATTCCTCTTATGCGGGCTCTTTCGATTATTTAGATTTCTGCTCTATTTTTCGGCGAGACTCAAGGCAAGGGTCACAGCGCGCGGAACTCGTTACGTCCGTTATGCACCGTCTCATGTTATGAGTTACGATACGTATATTACTGAGGGGACATGTACTACTTTCAGGGGCTCATTTGTAACACAACTAGTGGAATTGAGAGAGAAATTTGGTGATCATGAGCATTAGTTGAAGTTTCAAGGTGACTTTATGCAAACTTGTCATCCTGCGAAATTTTCGTTGGGCATGAAATGAGAAATTCAGCATGCCACATGAATATGCAGGTTAATGAAAAAATTCGGCCAAGATTAGGAAAATTTGTAAGCTTATACCTTTATGAATGCAATTTGCGGGAGCATTCAGCGATTTTACTGGTGTCTTCGTAAAACTCATCCAAAAAAAAAAACCCTAAAATTAACCATCTTACATTAACATCAATATTTGAAGTTTCAGTCGATAATATCGTAGCCAATTTCTTCCGATACCTCGTCCCATGAAGTACCGCACAGTGGGATGGCCAAAGGAATGCGGTCCTCAGAGGATCTCAACTCCCAATCTGAACAATTCGTCATCCTCCACGGGGGTATCATGAGCGCCATGCGATGATTAAAAATTTCCACCGCCTTTTTATTTTTTTACAGAGAAATTATTGGTTGAATCTGTTTGAAAATGTCACTGAATTTTATTGGCAGCGCAAAAAAAAAAAAAAAAAAAAAAAAAAAAAAAAAAAAAAAAAAAAATTCGGTGAAATTTTCAGGTAGCTTCGTTTAACGATCTCTCTGTAAAAAAATAAAATTGCGGCGTAAATTTCTAAACGTCGCATGGCGTTTGTGATATTAGCTCTCAAAGTTAGCACATCAACTCTTCTTAGGTCGCGGTCGGACCATCATAAAACGCCTTCAAATGCGTGTGATACTGTGCAACAAACCAGAGTTGATGTAGTTATATTCTTAGGTTGGAACCTAACTCAAGCAAATTGCTCCACCGAATAAGGCATGTTAACCTTTTAACTGCTGTATTTCAAGTTATACCTCGCATGATTTTTGCCTTAACTATGTCTATGAAAAAAATATGGCGGCGGAAATTTTTAAACGCCGCATGGCGGTTGTGATGCTTTGGCCGAAAGGTGACGAATTTTTCAGAAATTTGGAGTTGAGATCCTCTGAGCCCCTTCCCCCCCACCCCCTTGGCCTTGACCACGGTGCAGTACTCAATAAAACGAGATATTAGGAGAAGTTAGATGTTATATTTTTGACTGAAACTTCGAATTTTGATGTTTTTTTCTCATGGTTGATTTTAGGGGTGTTTTTTGAGGCGAGTTTTACGAAGACACCAGTAGAATTGCTTTATTTACATAACCAAAAATTATGCGTGCTTCTTGTTTTCTTTCTCTCATTTATTCATTTTTGTGCAGTTTCTTTCAACACAACTACGGCTCATTAAGATTAATATCGATGCCATCGCTCGGGAAAGGTTTTACAAATATTTGCAAATGTTTATAAAATGAAGTAATATTTTCATTGGGGGAAAAAAAGTTATAGCTAAGGTATATTTTATATCAAAAATTGTTAGAATAGAAATAAAACCATATATTCACCAATGACAATTTGGAAAGATGAATCAAAAGAAGAAAGTAACATTTCATTTAAAAATAAGTTATCCTTAAAAACACCTCCTTCTCTCAATTTTCTCATTTCGATATTTTCAATATAATTTTACATCGTTGGTGAGTGATTTTCGTGCCGCCTCGAAAGGTTGATCCATAAAAGGTTTGATCCATGGAAAAATTGACTTCTGGCTCACGTCAAAACAATGGATGATAACATTAGTTTTCCCATGTAAATAAAAACTCAAATCGATGAGTCAGGAATAGCAGCATCGTATTGCGGAATGATTTCAAATTGTTTCAGTCCATTCCACAACATTCGAAAGGAATTACGCTCCTTCATCGGGTAAATGACGAATCCTGCAACACAACCATTCATCAACATTCGCATCTGCCAATACGTTTGCCCTATATTCGGCGCGCATGCATCGATCAAACGGTAGAGCCAAAAAAACCTGACGTATGCTCCGGTCCGTGGAAAGAAAAATACGCGAAAAAAATGGCATGAGCATGACCCAGATGATGGAGGCGGGAGTTGGATATTTTGAGATGGACCCAACTCCCCGTTCCGATCACCGGAGCGGTATTCGCGGTCCCGACCGAGTCATGCAAATTAGGCGCGAAAGCCTAACAAACTTCCCGTCGACCTATCATAAATAGTGCTTTATCTGCTCCCACAAGCGACAGTAAAACAGTCCGATAGCAAATAACTAATTAGTTCGCGAGCGGTTCGAGCCCCGCTTCGCAGGCTCCCCGCGCCGCTCCCGCGTAAAAAAGTCACGATCGAAGTTTTCACTGCAATGGCATATCCGAAAATTTTCATAGGAGCTGGTTCAAAGGTAAAAAATTGCTAAAAATATCGACAAATTAATTTTTGGGGAAAAATTTGATTCTAACCCATTCGTACATCGATCTTTTAGAGTCAAATACGTCAAATTTTGAGCGTTTGGTTGCACGTACACTACGCCGCAGCAAAGTAAAAGCACAACATAAAAACGAAAAAATTAAACTGCTTTGGAAATCAATACATTTGACACGGAACCACCTTAATATTTATTAAACACACAGTATATTTTCCTGAAATACTTATTTTTTCCCCATCAATTTAAATGAGAATAATCCATGCACAGTGTGCGTACATTTCAAAATCATGAATTGAAAAACGCTAACTACGCGAGTTTAAATATTAGAGCCAAACACATGCAGAGAGGAGCGGCGTGCTATCAGCGCGACACGCGCACTGGCGCCTACAAACCTAACAGGGATACTTCACGTATTGCGCAATGCGCGAAGTATCCCTGTTAGGTTTATAGGCGCCATTGCGCGTGTCGTTCTGGTCGCCTTCGCCCGCCGCGCCTCGCCGCATCAAGAAACTATTTTGCAACAGAGGTGTTGCACAGTATCATACGAAATTGAAGGCTCTCCAACGCATCAAGATTGTCAGGCATCCTTTAAGAATACTGAGCTTCCCTCGCAAAATACATCACATAATACATACATACTCGGCACAAAAAGAGAGCGGGAGTCTAAAAACTCACTAATTCCTAGCATTCGTATTTAATAACGTTTGACATAATTTTTGAAATTCATTACAGAAAAAAGTGACTTGATTTAGGCAGCAAAATTCTTAAGTATGCCGTCAGGAAGATTTTAATACGAATAAAGAATAAAATTGCTGTATAAAAGCAAGTTTCTATTTAATGTAAGTGACTTTTCTTTCAACATAAGCATCTTTTCTTCTCTAAAGAAGCATTATTTTCTTTATTGTATCATAAGGAAATCTTCTCGGCGGTAAATTTGAGCATATTTCTGCTGGAATCAAGTGACTTTTTCTTCTAATGAAGTTCAAAAATCATGCTAAACGTTATGGAATGTAGAGACTAGGACTTAGTGAGTTTTTCGACTACCGTTCTCTTTTTGGTTTTGTCACTCGATTGAATTTGCGAGCGAACTTCGTGGTTTTGAAAGATGCCATCAATCATGATACATTGGAGTACCTTCAATCTCGTTTGACACTTAGCAACACCTCCGTGGCGAAATAGTGGATCAAAGCGTCGTGGCATGCCGGCACCGTCGTGAAGTTGTCGTACACAGGAAAAAACACAGAGCCTATAGATAAGGCAAATCAAAAGGTTTATTTACTTCAGGTATAACAAGATGGGATTTTCTTGAAAGATACTAAAGTCCTGTTGCACCAATGAAGTATAGAGAGATTCAGTGAATTCTCCCTCATGGAATTGACGCTCCCCCATTTTTACCAAAAATCTCAATTTTACATTTTTCTCCGTTGGACTGGGCACACAAAAAAAACAAACAAACCCTCATTCTTCCGAGACATTAGACATTCCCATCCAAATACGTGGTGAGCACGTGTCGTGTGTATTTACATGTTGACCAATTAGCTTTGGGTCTCAATTGGTAAGTGGACCAGAACTCTCCCGCCGAAAAGACGCGTGAACGTAAATTACTAGGAAAACCAGGTGCGCGGACGAAACATCGTTGACAAAATGCCCAATAACCTCCAATTTCTTTTCAAGTTTAATAGCGTATGCCTCTTCTCAGAGGTCTACGGCCAACTATAGACAGAGACTTAATAACCTTAGACAACAGGGCGATAGGGACACATATGCTCCGGCTTTCAAATTTTCAGGGATTAAAGCCGAGTGGAATCTGTGCCTCAGATCCACTCGTCAGCTCCGTAAAAATTTGTCGCCACTACCGGGATTCGAACCCGGGATCTATTGGTCTAGAGTCAGACGCGCTGACTGCTAGGCCAACCTGGCAGGCTAACCTCCAAAATTTAAGGGGATCTCCCTAAAAAAGGCCGCGAACCCTGAGGTCTACAGGTATGATGCTGGGCACTTGAATCACAGAGTACATGGAGTCGTAATGCAAGTGGGAGAGCTGGCGCCGCTTTTAAGAATTTTCCAGGTCCAGAATTCCGAGATTCCTGTGCGGCGCCGGGTCCCCTTTTCGATACATAATCGATTGTTTGCGATACACGGGGACCCAGCCATATTCCACACCGCCATTTTGGATCGAATGTGTATCGAAAAAGTGACCCCGCACACCGGGCTCGGAACTCGTCGGCAGAACATGGCGCCAGCTCTCCCACTTACATTACGACTCTATGTACTCTATGATTTGAATCAACCTGTGTATGGACTAATTTTTTTTTTTTTTTTTTTTCAACTCAAGGAATGTTGCAAAATGTTCCTTTTTTCTCCACGTCTGTTTCTCGACGCGGCGGCTAGGAACCGACAACCCGGCGGGCCAATAAATTCGCGCTGCACATTTCATCGTTACGCGTAGCCGCGGGAGCGGATATTTTTCATCAACCTGAAATGAAGCGTGTACATATTTGTAAACGCGCCGACCCCCCCCCCCCCCCCCCCCCATCCCTCGCCGGCGCAGCCCTCCGTGCCCGGCATAGCCTTCCGTCATAACGTAGCGCAGGACTGAGGTTTTATATTGCCCGCCCCGCGAATTATAAATGAGGGCATATTAGATGCCGCGATTACAAATTTTGATGTTGTTCGCCGTCCGTTTCCTTTCGCGTTCGTGCCTGCATTGCGTTGCCGAACCGGGGACTGAATCGTGCACTTACGACCGGGAGCGTGGGCGTGCTTTGCGATGTATCGATTGATCTGTCATTTAAACCTATGGAAAAGAATCGATGAACACGGTGCTCGCAACGAACAATTTAATCGATTCTTTACCACAGCCTCAAATGGGGAGGTATCGATAATCGATCATTCACGCTTCGCCACAGCTTACGACTTTATTCCTTGCCGTAAATTATGGTCCACGTGACCGAGGTGAGAACAAGCGACTACCACTGTCATATTCGAATATGTTAATCTTTAGTACACCCATTACATCACATTTAAAGGAGAAATTGGTAGTCGCTTGTGCTCATACATTAACAATCTAATTCAGAACCGAAAGTGAGCAATTATTCGAGAAAACTGCAAAACTTCACTATTTTGCGATGGTAAACCAGGCAAAAACCTTTCAAAAACACCTCAAAGAAGGACAAGTTCTCACAGGATAGATGATTAAGGGTCGATTTGACCATACATGACATTATTCTAAGCTGCTTCAATTTTCCACCAAAATTAGGGTCAAAATAACCTCCTTAATGGGACACATCCTATCTTCAAGAAAACTAGCTTGCATTTCCTCTTGAAATTGCCAATCGAAGGACAGGGTTACTTTGTGTTTTTATCTCACGTGTTAACCAAACTTTCCTGTTAAAATTTCTCTCCGTGCACATACACTGGAAAAAAAACAAATTGGATCTAGAGTCCAGACTCTTAAAAACATCGACAAGAAAAAGTACTCTTGATTCAATCAGAATCTAGCTTTAATCAAGAACCAAGCATCTTAATTTGAGCGGATTTCGTTTTGATTCAAGCAAAAATCCGATTGAATCAAGAGTATTTTTTCTTGTCAATGTTTTCAAGAGTCTGGACTCTAGATCCAATGTGTTTTTTTTTTTTTTTTTCCAGTGTGCGATGGCAGACATTCGCTTTAAGCAAGGATACTATCCAAGCGGCTCCGATCCATGCCGCGGTTTTCATCATCGAGAAGCGATCGATTCCTTGGAGCGGCCCGAAAATAAGCGGTTGGGCGGCCGGAAAGCGATCGGGGGAAAAATGAGGGTTAGCGAGCTTTTAAAGGTTTCAAAAGAGCTTTGCCGGACACAGAGGGACAAGTCGGGGGGACTAATTTCGGGCTCAAAGCCCCGTGTAGGCACGCACGCACGGCTCGGGATCAACGTGTCCTTCGCCTTGACACTGTATCAATACACAATAATCTCGACTCCGTCATTTCTCCGCGGTTCGACGGATTACAAGACGGACCGTCGATAAAGAAAAACGCCGTATGAACCTCCAGACGTTGCCAAATTTTCCTTGATAAAACACGAATTCCCTGGTAAACTTATCAATATTTTCCTTTCAATTTTTCAGAGAATTTTGCTCATATTTTGATCTAAAGTTGCTGAAAATTTCAAAGAAAAATATTCATAACTTTTCTCAAAAATGAACATTTTATCGAAGGAAATTTGGCAACTCTCGAGGGTCCATACGGCGTTCTTCCTGTGCACGGCAGTAAAGTTCCGAATCAAGCCGCGGGGACAAAGGGCGGAATAAAAATCGTATTGGGGCAGTTACCGGACTCGAATTGTTTCTAATCGAGAACAAGTCCATTTTTCAAATGGTCCTTACAATGCTAGTATTCTTACGTGGTCCAGGGCTCATCTAGAAAATGAACTTGTTCCCTTTTTGGAAAACTCTCGATTGTCTCTCGTCTCCAGCCGCGGCTATCCGTCATATTGTCCGACCATCCGGAAACAACAGGCACTTCGTTCCGATGAGGCAGAATTTCGAGGGATTTGCGTGAACGAAGATTACGTTGACAACAGGAATTTCGGGCGACGAGGTGGGTTGAGGGAAACTTGCGAATGAGCGAGAGGATGATGAGAGTAGAGGCGGTATTATTTTGATTCGCTGAAAATCCCGGCTATTGATGGAGCTTCGGCATTTTGTCCGAAGGTTTGAGGCAATGGTCCACGGTTGCACGGATGAAAAAGGTAGAGGTGGTCATAGATTCCTGACTATAAAGAGTTTCTCGAGATCTCATTTATGCATACAGTTAAATTTAATAGAATTAAATAATCTCTGCGTTAATGCATAAGTCAGCACAGTAAATTTTGGTTATACTTGGATTGCATTTTGCAAAAAGGAACCAGGAACATTGCAATGTGGCTAAGATTGAGCAACTTCTTTTGTCTTGGAAGAAAAACTCGATTATCCATTAACAGTCTCTATTTTACTCGCTAAAAACTGTAAATTTAAGACAAAAATTACCATCTAAATTTCATATTATTTCATGGGTTCAGTAATTTCATTGCAAAGGACGAATATGCACAATCTTAGCATCATTGCAATTCTGCTGGTTCCTTTTTGCAAAATACAATCAACTTGTTCTAGTTATTTTAGGAGCTACAATTGATTTTTGGTCAGGTGTTCTATGGGTCAAAATGAGACTTTTTTTAAAACAAGTTTTTCTTAAAATTGTTCTCAGTTGAAGCCACGGTCCCCCAATTTTTTTAAGGAAAGGCACCGTTTCCTCTGTATTTTAGGGACAGCGATGGGCCGAAACTGCAAAAATGGCTACGTTTCGTAATTTTAGTGCGTAAAAGCCTCAATAATTTAAAAATCTCGAGAAAAAGGGAGCCAAAAGAGGGTTCAAGGCGTGGACCAAGTTCTTCATTTGAAGACCTCCAAAATCATACCTCATCAATAAGTAAGGGGGATTTAAGAAAATGTTCAAAAAGTTTTCTTCAAAATCTTACGTGCACGGCTAGAACAAGTAATCGATATCGACGGTGTAATTCGGCAATCACATAACTCGGTTTGCGACGTCGCAGACTTCCTGTCATACTTTATTTTTTAAAGGGAAAACTACCCTACGGCAAATCTTTAAAACTAACGTGATTTTTCTTCTCTGCGTGAAAAGAATTCTGCAAAAACTTCAAGGAATGCTGTAAATGTTTTATTCTTTATGAAAATAACATAGAGGCGGAGATTTTCAGACACCGCAAACGAGATTTGTGATAGCACTTAAATAGCTTACCTCCATTGCGGCAAATTTAGACGATTGACAGGGGAAGCATGGTAAAAAAACGATAAAAGAAGGGTTCATGGAAACTTCACTGAAAATTATCCCAGCCGAACCGGACGGTCGTCAAAAGTAATATTAAAAAGTAGAATAAAATAGAAGAAGAATATTATGAATATTATTGAAAGAAGGGTTCATGGAAACTTCACTGAGAATTATCACAGCCGAATCGTTAACCTAACCTGACCTTACCTAACCAAACCTAACCTAACCTAACCTAACCTGACCTGACCTGACCTGACCTAACCTAACCTAACCTAACCTATTCATATTGTAGATCCATATTTGTCGATCCATATTGACAATGTAAGAGGCTGCAGCAAGCAGCGTGCACAAACTGGGGAAAATACAACGCGTTCGCCAAGACCCCGCATCCACGGTCCTTCTTATCAGTATCCGATACATGACCATCTGATACGCTCACCTGTAAACAAATCCCATGGATGCACTGTTGCCAAAAATTAAAAATTCAGTATCATCTACCCTCGCCCAAAAGTCCTATGATTGACAAGGGCAACCAGCGAATTACCTCGCCCAAAAGTGCCACGATTTCGGCCTCGCCCAAAAGTCATTCGCCCAAAAGGGATGCGACCGCCAACTCACACCGTCGATATCTTGTATTAGCATGGGAGGTAGAGGTCAAAGGTTAAGTGGTTCCAAACTGGGACCAAAAAAAAATGCTCCAAGATACGTAAAGCTTCAATCTCCTCCATAAAAAGAAAACAATGGACCACTGGACAAGGTATGAATTTCAGCATTCGGATACATGTGTCTTTATCAAATTTTCACGCAAAACAAGATGCGCACGACGAAAATTACCGAAATCAACTCCTACCGAATATAGTTAATGATTCTTGATGCGTGAATTGAAACCACCCGCTCATGAAGCGCTAAACGTTATCATGACAGTCTCTGCGATATAAAAATCTGGCAACCTCAATCTTGACGCTTTTGCCCAGTTATAGCAAATTACTTATAGTTTGAACAACACATGGTGGGAAATGTATATTGCTCGATTGAGAAGCTTGCTGAGACCGTTGTAGTGGGCGATTTGACTCACGTAGAGCTTTGAGTTTCTTTTGAGCGGGCAGTTCAAATTCCTCGTAACCAATGTGAAATAAAAATGTTAATATCTCCATTAGGAGTTGATTTCAGTAATTTTCGTTGCGCGAATCGTGTACTACGTGAAATTCTGGTGAAGAAACATGTATCAGATTGTTTAAATTCGTACCTTGTCTAGTAGTCCATTCTAGAGTCCCTTTATACTAAGAGTCAAGACAACACCCCCCATGGAGTCACAAACCGGAATAAAGATTACAGAAATTGAACGTTTTTCGTAATCTTTGATCGGCTCATTCTCAAATTCCTCTCTCCGTTCCTTCTCTCATTCCGTTTGTTCCTTGCCGAACCCATAATTCCCTGGTCTATTCCAGATTATAATCTTTGCAATCGGCAAAAATGTAATCTTTATTCCCGTTTGTGACACTACGAAGGCCTAAAATACGGGAACCAATCAGAAATGGATTCACATTGTCTTGATTCTCAGTATAAAGGGACTCTAGTCCATTCTAAATTTTTTCTCCTCCTGAACATTTCACAAAAATGCCGAGGAGCCTCTCTCCGCCGACGGCAAACATATTCGCCTCTCTATCCGCTCGCCATAGATCTGGCAGAACTTGCGGTGAGTTACAGACTCGTATGTAAAATAATTAAAGGGGAAGCGGCGAAGGGAAAGCCCGGGGGATACTCTTCCCCGGGTGAAGAAGAAAAATGAGGCCGGGAAGGAGATAGGGTAAATGAACGAAATAAAAGGAGACAGGGTAAGGGATGTGAGCGCATTATCAAAGGACGGGGCTCCTCGAGATAAGTAGCGGGTAGATAAAAAGTGAGGTGGGGAGGGAGGAGGGGTGGCTGGGAGGCTGCGGCAGATTTACGAATGTCAGTCCGCCGAAAGATGAATTACGAAAATGTATGACACTGCTAACCTCTCGGTTTTTTCTCGAGCATAAGTTAACGGGCCGTGGCGCGCACATCCACGCCGAATCACGTGCGCCCACTGGTGCCGATTCAGGACTCAGAGCAGGGATTTGAGTGGAACAAACTGGAAAAAAGCTGAATTTTTTACCATCGATTATGTTCTTCAAAAGTAGTGTTTTCCAAAAAGTCCTCACTTTTACCGCCTCTGCTTAACCCCGCCCCCCAGCCCCTCTAAAGTGCAAAAATTACCCATTTTTTTAAACCTCTCTATTACCTCGCCTTATTGAGATAATCAATTTAGATGATTTTATGAGATATTATAAGACAGCAGTGATACTGAATTTGTTTAAATCTAGTCTTCCTTAAAATTCGACTATTCTAATCCCAAGTAGCAAAATGAAAATATTTTATGGAAAAAAATGAATTAAAAAAATTTAGAAAAGAGAAAACGTAGCTAGCATTATGGAAAGTAGACAGAAAATTTAAAGTGAGTGTCACTATTTACCAAAGAAAATAGGTCTGTTTGCGGTCTACAAAATGGATCTATTTCCCGTCCAGAAAATTGATGAGGCTATTTCCTTAGGAAACAATATTCGAAAACCTGATGGAAAATGGAGAAAAACTGAATATTTTCTTTATCTATCTCTTAGAAATTTAAAATTCAGAAAACAGATAGAAAAAACACAGAACGTAGGCAGAAAAACTGTCTGTTTTCCTTGTATTTAGTGTCCAGAACATATTTAATAATTTAACGGACGGAATTTTTTTAATAATTTTCTTATCTCCATTTTATACATCTATTTTCTTTCCATTTTCTTTCTATTTTATTTTTCTCTCTAGAAAATAGACAATTTCTAAATTAGCGCTAGACAGAAAATAGAACCCCATGCTACTGGAGATATATAAAAATTGACTAATTCAATTGAAACAGCAAAATTCTTCTTACTTGTATAGAGAAAAGGGGCAAAACTGGAGTTATGAGAAAACAGCAAGAAGTCCGCAATGAATGACGTCGTTTCAGATGAACCGACGGTAAATTCTTCTTATTTTGATTGGATAACATTACTACGTGGACATGGATGATGTTTTTTTTCGAACTTTTCAACAAATTTTAAAATCGAGTCTCCTTAAAAATTTGATTGTCCTGATTTGAAAGAATTGGCTAATTCAATTGAAACAGCAAAATTCCTCTTATTCATAAAAAAACACAACAATTAGAGTTATGAGATAGCGGCATGTAGTCTGCAAAAAATAAATGACGTCGTTTCAGACAAATCAACAGTACGTTCTCATAATTTCGATTGGATAACATTACTGCGTGCAAAAATGATGAGTTGTTTTTTTCTTCTTTTTCGAAATCGAGTCTCCTTTGAAATTCTCATATTCCACAGAATGTCCGCACATTTTCCATACTTCCGTACCGAATTTGCAAAATCCGCATCATTCCAGAGTATGTGTGCTTTTTCGCACGGTAAGGACCCTGATTTTGGTGTGGATTTTTCAGGACAAAAGATTTACGTGAGAGAACATGTGAATGTCTCATACAATGAATATGATAACGGTTTATTGATAGAGGGCTCAAAAGATCTTGTCGGGAAGCGCCTTCATTTTTCGTGATACCTGCCGCTTTGTCGTGCGGTTAGTTTAATGGACCACTAGACAAGGTACGAATCTAAGCAATCTGATACATTTTTCTTTACCAGAATTTCACGGAGAACACGATTCGTGCAACGAAAATTACTAAAACCAACTCCTAACGAAGATATTAACGTTCTCATTTCACATTGGTTACGAGGAATTTGCTCTGCCCGCTTACAAGAAACTCAAAGCTCTACTTGAGTCAAATCGCGCACTACAACGGTTTCAGCAAGCTTCTCAATCGAGCAATGTTCATTTCCCATCATGTGTTGTTTAAACCACAAGAAATTTGCTGTAGCTGAGCCAAAGCGTCAAGATTGAGGTTGCCAGATTTTTATATCGCAGAGACTGTCATGATAAACGTTTAGCGCGCGATGTGAATCACGTAGAGCATTGAGTTTTCATGAGTGGGTGGTTTGAATTCATGCATCAAGAATCATTAAATATCTTCGTAAGGAGTTGATTTCGGTAATTTTTGCGGTGTGCATCGTGTTCTACTTGAAAGGGTATCCCGGGATAAGAATGTCAAAATGCCCTTGTGAATGGATTTTTATTTTAACCATTTTAAGTCATCAAGGGGGTCCTAAAACTTAGGTTTTGGGGGGTTTTAGCCCCCCAACCCCCTCCGCCCCTCCTCCGACCCCCAAAAACCGCTTTTTGGGGCTATTTTTGACTATGCTAACGTCATTTCCTCATAACTTTCGTAATTTTCGATAGAATTGAACCAAAATTTGTCAGAATCTACATCAATTAGCTTAGTTTTTGTAGAAAAAAATTCATTATCATCGGATAATATTTTAGCCTCTAAAAAAATTCGTAAAATTTTTGAAAAAATCATTTTTTTCCTTTTTTCGCGGCTAGGTGGCATATGGAAACATGTACACAAACAAAAATTGTCTCTTTTCTTAATGTATACATTCAATAAGATACAGGAAAAATTTCGTGTTGATCGGAGTGGTGCGCCATACTTAAAAACGCAATTTTCTAACCTCAAAACGGCCTAAATGCCACCATTAGCCTCCTTTGATGACTGGGCGTGGAGAAATTTAGAGAGAAATATCCGATTTTATCGTCTCACCTCTTAAGTGATTCACTTAAGTACCTTTAGTCAAAATTTCGAGTCGATCGGAGTGGTGCGCAACACCTAAGCACGCAATTTTCTAACCTCAAAACGCCGAAATTGCCCATTTCGGCACCCATTATCACTCCGTGTGAAAAAATAAGAAGAGGTACATCCGATATTATTGTCCTACCTCATGAATTAGACACTTAAGTGCATTCAGTCAAAATTTCGTGTCGATCAGAGTGGTGCGCAACACCTAAGCACGCAATTTTCTAACCTCAAAACGCCGAAATTGCCCATTTCGGCACCCATTATCACTCCGTGTGAAAAAATAAGAAGAGGTACATCCGATATTATTGTCCTACCTCATGAATTAGACACTTAAGTGCATTCAGTCAAAATTTCGTGTCGATCAGAGTGGTGCGCAACACCCAAGCACGCAATTTTCTAACCTCAAAACGCCGAAATTGCCCATTTCGGCACCCATTAACACTCCGTGTGAAAAAATAAGAAGAGGTACATCCGATATTATTGTCCTACCTCATGAATTAGACACTTGAGTACCTCCAGTCAAAATTTCGTGTCGATCAGAGTGATGCGCAACACCTAAGCACGCAATTTTCTAACCTCAAAACGCCGAAATTGCCCATTTCGGCACCCATTAACACTCCGTGTGAAAAAATAAGAAGAGGTACATCCGATATTATTGTCCTACCTCATGAATTAGACACTTGAGTACCTCCAGTCAAAATTTCGTGTCGATCAGAGTGATGCGCAACACCCGAACACGCCGCTTTCTAACCTGAAACCTCCCAAAATTCCCATTTTGGCATTCATTATCACTGTATGTCAGCCAAGATCCCGCTTGAAAATTGCATGATGCACATTTCAAAGTTTATTTTGGCACCCTGCCGCGTAGCTAACCCGGTCACTCAGGGAAATATATACGGATAAACACTCGGATTAAGTTCATTTTCATGGAAATTACTGGCAAACTGGGAATGAATTCCGAGTGACAGTTTGGCAACTGTGTAAACACAGGGGAAAAATGCCGGGCACGACTCCAGCGCTCCAGTGGAGCAATATTACAACACACTGCGCGGGAATCTGCTCATGGACCTGGCGGGAGGAAGCTTAACTTGACAGTAAACACGGATTCGTGTTTGATTTTTGGTGATAGTGAAATTGGTATTTGATTTTTGCCGGCGTTCTAATGCTAAACTAGTGCTCTGTAGAATTTATTTACTTTATGGTGACCTTGACAAGTTGATTTCTTCTGACTAATTAAAGAAGAGTTCATTAACAAGTGATGCTCGCGCTCACCAGCTTTATTTACTACCTCATAGATGTGCAAGTTCTCTGCAGGTAAGGAGAAACATTATCATTTCTTATTCTATCTTCGAAATCTACTCTACAAACGTTATTTAACACCGAAATGTTGTTCCTTTTCTTTATTTCGTGTCTATTTCGACAACTACGAAGAGTAAGCGAATGTGGTAAGAAAAATAACGAAAAACTGAGTGGGACATGCGCGGAAGGAAACAACAACTTCGGGGAGAAACTTCCATAAACGAAGACAGCGATGAAGACTAAAAAGCTTCGCCTTTTGTTTTCAATTTTACTGCCCATTTTTTATTCCTTCTTCTTTTTCTTTTGGTCCTGATTACAGTAAATACAAAATTACGTATTTTTTTAATAACATAGCTAGTATAGTTTCCCTTCCAGTATACATATATTCTGTGACTCGGTGCCATTTTATATATTATTCATACTTAGTATGAATATGTGTAAATATAATATGTCCGTCCTCTTTTTCAAACTCTGTCCCGGCCCCTGCATCTTTTCCAGCCTGGCTGCGAACTCCACTTCCCGCCTTAGAAAAATTCCAGGCAATATCTTGCCTGGAAAACTCATTTGATTAGAGAACTGGTTTCCGTGAGCAGGACTTGGGGGAAAGCGAGCGCCGTCTGCGCGAGCGGGAGCTGCATGATTCCGTTTTCGAGTTTTTCCATTGGAGCATCGGCTCATTATGCTCGCGAAAAAATGTGACTTTTGAAAGCCGGGGCTTTTAACCTCGGTCGGCTTACCTTTTCTCTCATATTCTTCATCTCCAGTGATTAGAGGAGTTTTTCCGGCCCCGCAAACTGTAACTCGTGTGTTTTCGTCTTGTTCTTTAATCCTTTGGTCTCTCACTGTCCAACACCCTCGGGTCTCTGACATCGTTTTCCCTTGTTTTCTCTTTCTTTAGTCAGAGTATAACGGAATGACCTCACAAGACCAGGGGGTGTTGGGCATTCAGAGACCAAGGATCAAAGAACAAGAATAAAATACAAGAGTTGGAGCTGGCGAGGCTGGAAAACTCCACTGATCACTTAAGATGAAAAACATGTCATTCTTCAAGAAATTGTGTGTGTGAAGTTGCATACAACTTCTCTCTTCGGAGGAGAGGGAGGGGTGTTTAACCACACCTTCATTTTATCATTTTTAATCTTTGCATGAGGGAGGAACAAGTCGGGGCCCGCCCGCAATTTATTGCGGGGGCTTACCCCGACCCCCCCTTCATGTAAGTTTTAATAAGGTCTGGCAGGGTCGTCTGGAGTGACTAGAAATACGGTCGCGTAGTCTAGTCAATTCCGGTGACGTTGCCTAGCCTGGGGGGATAAGCGGCATCAGGTTTGGGGAGCCAGATCGGTCGTTTGGGTAGTTGATTGCGCCATTGGAGGTGGGGAGGTGCCGGGATGTCGGGATTTGGTTGTCACATTGGTTCGGCTGTCTCGGGTCTCAGCGGGTTATGGATTGTCAGACTTAAGGTATAAGGTAGACTGAAGTCTTAAAAAAAAAAAAAAAAAAAAAAAAAAAAAAAAAAAACACCTTCAATTTGTTCTCTGTTTTTGTTTTAACCTAATATACGTACAAATTGTTTCAGAGGTAAACAAAAAAAATTGTAATGAGCAAGTGTTTGTTGACAAAGTCTGTTAAAATGGACCTTCTTTGCCAAGAAGAAATCATACCAAATACCCACCAAATTAGGTCAAATTTATCTCGTGCTTCTTAAAAAAAATCTATTCTGTAAATTAAACGCAAAATTGCGATTGACACCGGCAAAATGGAGCAACTTAAAACCATTGATCACTCGTATTTATTTCTTGCCACTGATTTTTGTTTATTTTCCGATTTGTATATCATGTCTTACCTTAAGTACTAATTTTGTCATCTCTACAATTGTAAATATTAATTATATTTAAAAAAAAAAAACCCCGTTTCTTTCACTCATAACAAAGTTTCTTTACTGAAAAAGTGTTTTCCTTTCACTTTAGGATTCTTTCTAACCTCTTGTTAATTTATTGACTTGAATTTGCCAGTACTCATTGCACCGCTACGTATTATGGAAGTTTGGACGAGGGAACGCTTCTTCGTGGGGGATGAGCGAGCCTCCCTACCGGCATATATATCCAGAGAGTTTAGAGGTTTCCCTGAGTGACCGGGTTTGCTACGCGGCAGGGTGCCAAAATAAACTTTGAAATGTGCATCATGCAATTTTCAAGCGGGATCTTGGCTGACATACAGTGATAATGAATGCCAAAATGGGAATTTTGGGAGGTTTCAGGTTAGAAAGCGGCGTGTTCGGGTGTTGCGCATCACTCTGATCGACACGAAATTTTGACTGGAGGTACTCAAGTGTCTAATTCATGAGGTAGGACAATAATATCGGATGTACCTCTTCTTATTTTTTCACACGGAGTGTTAATGGGTGCCGAAATGGGCAATTTCGGCGTTTTGAGGTTAGAAAATTGCGTGCTTAGGTGTTGCGCATCACTCTGATCGACACGAAATTTTGACTGGAGGTACTCAAGTGTCTAATTCATGAGGTAGGACAATAATATCGGATGTACCTCTTCTTATTTTTTCACACGGAGTGTTAATGGGTGCCGAAATGGGCAATTTCGGCGTTTTGAGGTTAGAAAATTGCGTGCTTGGGTGTTGCGCACCACTCTGATCGACACGAAATTTTGACTGAATGCACTTAAGTGTCTAATTCATGAGGTAGGACAATAATATCGGATGTACCTCTTCTTATTTTTTCACACGGAGTGATAATGGGTGCCGAAATGGGCAATTTCGGCGTTTTGAGGTTAGAAAATTGCGTGCTTAGGTGTTGCGCACCACTCTGATCGACACGAAATTTTGACTGAATGCACTTAAGTGTCTAATTCATGAGGTAGGACAATAATATCGGATGTACCTCTTCTTATTTTTTCACACGGAGTGATAATGGGTGCCGAAATGGGCAATTTCGGCGTTTTGAGGTTAGAAAATTGCGTGCTTAGGTGTTGCGCACCACTCTGATCGACACGAAATTTTGACTGAATGCACTTAAGTGTCTAATTTATAAGGTAGGACAATAATATCGGATGTATCTCTTCTTATTTTTTCACACGGAGTGATAATGGGTGCCGAAATGGGCAATTTCGGCGTTTTGAGGTTAGAAAATTGCGTGCTTGGGTGTTGCGCACCACTCCGATCGACTCGAAATTTTGACTAAAGGTACTTAAGTGAATCACTTAAGAGGTGAGACGATAAAATCGGATATTTCTCTCTAAATTTCTCCACGCCCAGTCATCAAAGGAGGCTAATGGTGGCATTTAGGCCGTTTTGAGGTTAGAAAATTGCGTTTTTAAGTATGGCGCACCACTCCGATCAACACGAAATTTTTCCTGTATCTTATTGAATGTATACATTAAGAAAAGAGACAATTTTTGTTTGTGTACATGTTTCCATATGCCACCTAGCCGCGAAAAAAGGAAAAAAAAATGATTTTTTCAAAAATTTTACGAATTTTTTTAGAGGCTAAAATATTATCCGATGATAATGAATTTTTTTCTACAAAAACTAAGCTAATTGATGTAGATTCTGACAAATTTTGGTTCAATTCTATCGAAAATTACGAAAGTTATGAGGAAATGACGTTAGCATAGTCAAAAATAGCCCCAAAAAGCGGTTTTTGGGGGTCTGAGGGGGGGCGGAGGGGGTTGGGGGGCTAAAACCCCCCAAAACCTAAGTTTTAGGACCCCCTTGATGACTTAAAATGGTTAAAATAAAAATCCATTCACAAGGGCATTTTGACATGCTTATCCCGGGATACCCTTTTAGTTACAAAACATGTATCAGAATGCTGAAATTCGTACCTTGTCTAGTGGTCCATTTCGGGATCCCAAAGAGAAAATTTCATTCTTCATTTTGAAGAATACTTTATACGTTATTTGAAAATGTGACAAGGGTGCAAGGCACTCCTCCGGGGATGTGACGCCTGACGCCTATCAGCAGTGGTGCAAGTGTAACAAGTCATAGGATTGGATTTTTGAGAGCGGTTCAGCCTCAAGCTTTTTCCGCTCTTCCGAGGACGTCTCGTTATCCATCAATTTTAATTTCACCGGAAAGATACTACTCGTCCGTGAAGAACGGCCTTCACATCCTCCGTGCAAGGGGTGTGTCAGTCTCAATTTGAGCGCTTTTTTTAAAATTAAACCTTTTCAACCTCTGACTTTCCTCAACGTTTTCCTCGAAGCGAGAACATGGACGAGAGGGCGAAAAAATAGGAGTAAAAAACTCTTGCTCTTTTCGAATGTGTTTTTTTCCCCATTCTGTCTGTCTTTTGGTATGAAGACTGCGTCTTTGTTTGATGGAAAAACCGCATGCGAAGGGTACAAAAAGGCACAATCAATCAGTAAAATAAAAAGGTGAAAATGTGACAGTCTACAGGAAAAAAAGCGTTCGGAGCCCTCATAAAATACGCAACGTTTTAAGGAGAGATGCCTGTGCTTGCGTCGCGGGTGCGTCAAAAGAGGGAAAGGGGAGTCAACTGACTGCGACGCACAAAGTTGATACCGGTGCAGGACACTGATTTTTCGGAAATCTAGGATGATTGACACTGAGTGGCAATTGTCCATGCAAGATTTATCACGAAACGCCAATATGAGGACGGGAGGAGGGTCGAACTTGGTGTTTTGTATTTTATTAAGATGAGGAAACACATGTTACAGATGCGTTATGGTGGAGAGGGATGGGGTAATAAAATCCGATTTTCAGAGTTTCATATTTTTCATTTCATAGTTCCAAGGGACCAAATTTTTAAGGAGAAATTTTGGTTCATGTAAGAATCGATGTTTCAGTTTTTGACAGAAAATTCTCTGACTATATTCATATTGCGACAGGGAGAAAAGTACCAGATCCTGTACATTTCCTTCTTGAGTCAACAGGACTAGGTTCACTTGGTCTGTGTTCATCAAAGAAAACTAAGTGTTGGCAAAAGTCAACAAGAGCACACCTGTTAGTGATTTTTCGGTACAAATCGGTGCTTTTCATAGTATGCAGTATGGCTATGAAATTAGCGTATACGGGAAAAATCACGTAGCTCGTCTCCGCAAGTTTTTACTGTATGTACAAATAAAATCAATCAAATGAAACGAAAAAAGCACGTGAATTTTTCTTGTTTTGTAGTTACTTTCGATTCTTCAAGTCTGTAAGTTACTCTTCTGACGTAAGATCGTACCTCAATTTCCACATGAGCCCCCGAAAGCATGAAGCTATACGGAGAACACGGCTCACGTAGAAATTGAGATACACCCTTTCGCTATACTGCCGTGCTACAGAAGAACGCCGTATGAACATTCGAGAGTTGCCAAATTTCATTTGATAAAATTTTCATTTATGAGGAAAATTATGAATATTTTTCCTTGAAAGTTTCAGGGACTTCAGATCAAAATACAAAGAATATTCTCTGAAAAATTGGAAGAAAAATATGCATAAGTTTACCAGGGAATTCGTGTTTTATCGAAAAAAATTTGGCGACGCCTGAAGGTTCATACGGCGTTTTTCCTTAGCACGGCAGCATAGGAGCCGAGCACATACTTCCTTTCAGCGAGGATACGTCCAATTGATAAACGCTGCCCGTCTCGCAATGTATCCCTGATACTACAACTAAGCCACTTAAGCACCCAAATACGGTCCCCGATTCCACCGAACTGCAAAAGCAGTGTAAACCCATCGCGCAATACTAAACACCGCATTTAATATTTACCGAGCCTCTCGTAAGGTATTCCGAACTACTCATTTTCATTTGCGTAATAAGTCGCGGCCCTGGAGTGTCGGACGCGCTGCGGTCGCGAGGTTGCCGAATGGTGCTCGTTATTCGCACCCTTCAAAGCCCGCTAAAAAACCACCTATCGACCCGATGCCTTCATGGGAAGATGCGCGGTTTTCCGGGACGAGACGGCGTTTTCCGGGTCGGACGGTAGATCGCGCTTCGATTCTTGAGGAGGGAGTTCGCGGAACTGCCGAGTGCTGGGAGCGCTGCGCGGCGAGCCAAGTCCTTTTGTATTAGCGCCGAGTTGAGGGCTGACTACATCTTAGGGTCATCTTTCACACGTTTCCAGCCGCCCCCCTCCTCCATTCCCCGCCCCGCCCGGCTTTCCGCGCCCTTTTGAAAAGCACTTCGCGGACTTAACCCAAATCTCGGGCGTTGAAGTAACATTGTTCCCGTTCGTACCCTCGAGGGCCGTGAGAATTAATCAACAATTTTCACACCTTACGGCCTCTCCGCTGCGCTCGGGAGAAACCCCGTATCGACCACCGAACGATGCCGAATTTCCCCCGACAAAACACGGATTTCCATGGAAATTTGTTAGATTTTTAGGTTGAATCCATCACAGGAATTTATTTGCGGTTTAATTTGGTGGACTTCAAAATTTCAACGGCGGGTATTTGTAACTTTCCGCAAAAATGAATATTTTATCGGGGGAAATTTGGCGACGTTGGAATTTTCCTACGGCGTATTCTCTTAGAGCGGCAGCTTCCTCGGGCGGATCGGGCCTTTCAAAGGCCCCGATGCTCCCCCGAGGCGGACCATTTTTTATTCGGTGGAAATATTAATAGTGGGCGGGTAAATGAAGCTTTGGAAAGTTCTCGATTGAACGCAACATTGATGCTGTGAACTATACGCTGCCATCCCAAGGAAGAACGCCGTATGAGCCTTTTGGCGTTGCCATATTGCCTTCAATAAAACAATAATTTACGGGAAAGTTTTTGAATAATATTCCTCCGATTGTTCAGGCAATTTTTTTGACAATTTAATTTAAGATATCAGGAAATTTCAAGGAAAAAGATTCATAACATTCCGCAAAAATGGAAAGAAAATTTGGCAACTCTTGAATGTTCATAAAGCGTTTTTCCTTAGCACAGCAGTGCGGATGGTGTTTATTGGGTTCCTAGGGCTTCTTTTCCGATCTCGCAATGAAAGAGTGTACCGATGTAAGGAGAGAATCATCACGTATGTGCCGCTCTATAATTGGTTCATCAGTTTCAGGTTTTTCATGGGCCTCTGGAGGACTAGTGTAAACAAACCCATAAGAGGAAATTGCATTATCGAGGGGAAAATCAATGACACTGACAAAAAAGTGTAATTTTTGGCAAGAATCGAGTTGGCTCAACATTTGTATCAGAGATTGAAAATTAGGTATGAATAATACATTGTCCAGAAATCGGTTGCCATCTTGTTTGTATACCTTGGTCCAAAACTAGGAGCGGGGGCTACCGTGAAAGCCAAGAACTCAAAGACGAATCAGTGAGCGACACACTTTTTCTACAGTAATAAGATTAAGACGGCAATACCCTTATTCCACGGGTAATTCGAAGGCTACTGATTGAGAAAAAGCAGACATTGGATGCCCATTAAGTTTTGTTTCGTTCATGCACAAAACAGCTACGCCGTCACTAAAAATGTACATGGACTGAAAAATTTTTGGAGAAAAGGGGAATTTATTATTTTTGTGGTCGAGATATAACGTGTTTATCAACTTGTAAAAACTGGAAAATTAAAACTTAATGTTAGTCTCACGACCCTAGTTTATGTTTGCTCAGGTCACCTGGACGAAATTTGTCTTTTTTCGTTTCTAATTTGAGACCTGTTTTTCTCAAAACAGATTGATAATATACCAGTGCCTTCGGCATTGCATAGTATCTATAGCAACCTAAAAATCGACTGATATGGAAGGAGACTAGAGAAATTATGGGAAATGTACTTACGCCCGATGATACTAAATGAATTCGCATTAAATTTCGAATTACCTACCTGAAACAAAAAAAATTGAATTCAGTGAAATGTAATAAAACACAGGATTAAACAACTGTCAGACATATGAAACGATAAAAACAAGAAATGATAGAAAGAAAAGACCCTAAGACACTTGTTTTAAAACTTCAGACTCCATGAGTTTTACCCGATATTATTCCTGCAAATATAACGGGAAAACTTCCACGAGATACCACATTATCATTCAATCATTTCTACTCAATCTTATAAGTCACCCGTAACAGATTGAACAAGATTATCTGTATTGTCGAGCGTGGCGAAAACCGCCTATCTACGCGGGAATTTAATAGCATTTACGCTATTCTCGAGAGCGGTGTCCCGGGAGTCGGTGGCAAAATTGATTGAGAGCGGCAGCTACGCGCGGAGTCATGTGTCTGGTTCGTGTTGCGAGCGATGCGAGGTCGGTCTTATTTCATCGTTGTTCTCGAGATTGGTCGGATTGGATCTTAGTTTTCGGAAGCGAGGAATAAGCTCATAGCTGCATCTTATTGAAAAGTCCATGTTTCTTTTCAATATCCACGTCTTTGACATTAAGCTCGCTGCTCGGCGAAATGAAGACCGCAAAATGATTGCGACCTGCTCCGTTGGTGCCGCGCTAGAGTCGAATTCAAGCTTCGGGTCATGGACATTTTAGCAGCGCTGTCCAAAGAAAAACCGCCGTAACTTCATTATTCATGAATTTTCAAATTTTCCTCTGGTAAATTGTCAAATGACAAGATGACGAGTATATACCTATTAAATTTTCAAAATTATAGTAGCAATATTTAAAGACTCAGACTGAAAAAAATTATCATAGTAATTGTGATGACGTTTGCTCGCAGAAGCGCATTAAATATGGAGAAAACATGCAATACTTTGTATGGAAGTTCGGTATTTTTACTATGAATGGCAGATATAAGGAAAACGAAAACTAAAATATTTTAAAGAACATGCTCTGAGTATTCAAACAAAGTAAAAACTAAAAGGCAAGGACAAGTTAATTTCGAGGCTTAACGCTACTCTAAGGACGAATGATAATTCATGACTAACGTGTCGGGTTTTCTTTAAATCAAACGATGACGGAAAAAGATAGTAAAGATAGATAAAAAAGAAAGTTATATTAAAGGTATATTCAAGGTATTTTTAAAAATAGGTAAACTATGAAGTTATGTGGATCTAAAAAAGGCAAGGAAATTATATCATGATAAATTAGGTTTGATTATTTTCATAAAAACTCTGGAAAGCCGGCGAGACAAGTCTAAATTCACGACTTGATACTCTCGGTTACTCATCAAAATGATCGCTCATCAGCTTACACTTGACGATGGGTTCGATTCTTTGATACAACTATTTCAACTCCTGCGTGTTGCACAGTATCATGCGCGATTGAAGGCGTTTTACGGCGAAGACGCGACGCAGAAGGAATCTCAACGTTAAGGTGAGAAAACCCTCAAACTTCAGAGGCAAACACTGTTTTCATAGAATTGGGTCAAAAAATCCAAACTTTAGATTTCATTTAAAAATGCTCGTTAAGTCTTGAAAAATAAGGTACAAGGTTAAATTCAGTTTCCTGTTGACTTAGGGCTTAAAAAAGCATTTTAATAAATTATTTCTGGCCCTGAATGTGATCAATGAGAATTATGCTGTGTAATTTTTCACTCTAAACTATGTATTTTAAACCGCTGTAACGGTTTGCTTTAAACTTGTTGGGTATTAGTCCCAAAACATTGGCAGCTTTTTATCATACACTTCCACCGGGAATAATATATTTTAGAGACCTAGCATTGCTGTCAATCTTAAGGCTATACCTAACGCAAGTTTTTTTTGGGAGATACCGTTCATCGTCTAATGATGTCTGATGACTAAAGAGTAGAACTAGCAATTTTAACCTTATTTCCGGAAACTCGCCTAGCAAAATGATTCCTCCCACAATTAATTGATTATCATTGCGCTTATTTCATGCACTTTTATACTCAACCCGCTGCACATCAAGCATCTCCAGGCGAGAAATATAGCGTTGACCACTTAACTTATCTTTTGCCTTACCCGATTACATCACTAATATTGTTAGTGCAGATTCTCTACAATATATTATTTCTTGGTTATTTTTGGGCGTTTTTAGCTCCAAAATGTTCAAAGTTTAGTCTCCTAAGCTCTCGACTTCTACTTGACCTTGAATTACCGCGGACTTCATGGTTTGCAGACACTGGACAGTTGCATTTTACGAACTCCACCCAAAGTTTCTATTCGGAGATCCCAGCACGGATAACTCTCTCCAAATAGAGAGTCCATACTCAATTCAACTACCGCTTTCCGGAAAAGAGGCGGTCGAACCAGCTTAAAGTAGGAATATAAATCACGTTGCATTAAATCTACGGCGGAGCAACCCATGAAGCGGATGATTTCTCGTGCGTTAAACGATAATCTCCGGTAATAGTCGTGTACTCGAAGATACAATGTTAAAATCCCGAGCGCGGGGCGGTAACAACGGGGAGGGGGGCGGGAGGGGGTGAAAATCACGTCTTATCTGCTCATAGCATGAATCCCGGAATTGGGGAATCTGGGGAAGTAGCTCTCGCAAACAATTCAGAAGATCGGAATAGGTTTCCGCTACGACTTCACTTATTACTGCACGCAGAGATGCTACTCGTTTCCTCGAGGAGCGCTACTTATTTGTGCCACGTTGCCCCTCTTCCTAGCTTGCGTTGGGGAAACAAAGCCCCTGTAGCCGCACGATAGACAAAGGTAAAGGGTCATCCGGAAAAGACACGACGCTGAAATCCGGATTTTTCAATCACCCCTTCCCGTAACGCACCCGTCTTCGCCGTGGTAGTAGCATGGCGTCAAGTCATTGCATGTAGAACATCAGAGCAGAAAAACGCCTTCAATTGCGCATGATACTGTACAACACTTGGAAGCTGAAATAGTTGTATCAACGATTCGAACGCCGTAGCCGTGGTGCCAAGTCATTGCGTGTAGAACATCAGAGCAGAAAAACGCCTTCAATTGCACATGATACTGTGCAACACTCAGAAGCTGTAATAGTTGTATCAACGAATCGAACCCAACGTCGAGTGTATAAGCTGCTGAGCGATCGTTTTAATGAGGAACTGAGATCATCAAGTCGTGGATTTCGACTAATTGGGCCGGCCTTTTAGAGTTAAGAAAAAATCTAACTTAATTTACATAATTAATAAATGTATGACTTTTATTTTTGTTTTTATTGATTATTTATTTTTATTCATTCTTATATCATTTCTTCATCTTTGTTAGATCCAAATTTTTGACCTAATGAATTTCTTAAAATTTTGTTTGAACGCTTTCATTTACTTTGACAACCCCTCATTAATCCACTAGCAGAAGAAGGTTACTTGAAACTTCCGGAATATTACATTTCGGTGCTGAACAGCGTATATCAAATTGTGACGAAGCAAATCCTTAAATTGAGGGTCAGAATTTTTTGTAAATTTCAATAAAAGTCAATTTTATTTTTGAGAAGTAAAATTTGATAAGATATTTTGAAAAGTTGCAATTAAAATACAATTTTTTCGACTTTCTCTATTGGTATTCAGCGTAGTTCCACGATGAAACTTACGTAAAATCAATGAAAATTCAGCTCGGTATTCGCCATTATGAAGTCTCTAACGTTGTTAGTTACAACCTCGGATTTTTACGACACGTAAACATGCTTTATTGCGAGTGCACGGTTTCATCCAACTTTTTTCAACCATTAATGTCCTCCTCAAAAAGAATAAGTACCTGAATACGAAATGAGAGCAAATTGAATACAGGAAGCACATTTGCAATCACTCGAATATATTACATGGAAGTCTAGTATTGTTTTACGAAGAGAAGACACATGGCAAGACTGCCTCTTAGAACCAATCTGTGCTTGTTTACTAGCCCAACTTAGTTATGATGAGCACCGAATCATGAAAGCGTAAAGTCACCCATGTATGTTCAGAGAAGAAGGAACTGAATGTTATGTGTAGTTTAGGTGATAAAAATATTGTTCTGGGAAAAGATAGAACTTTCTCTGTTGCCTTGGTATCAATATTTGCACGGAATGTATGATTGAAGAGGGAACCTTATTTTTCCAATTCCATTTTTGAAATTTACAAATTTATAAACTTTAATTCTCAACGATGAGTGTGAAACTAATTCAAACAGGAAGTTACAGCAAAAGAAAAAAAAAAAAAAAATATCACAGTTTTAGATGTACCTCGGGAGTTTGGCCGTTAAACTCTAAGTTTGGTAAGAAAAGAGCTTTAAACTGATGAGAAGAGATCAAGAAGTGATGCAGTAACAGCTGTAAGAATTGGTAGGAAAAAATTATTTGACCGAGGAAACTCAGAAAAACAGCTCTTCATTCTGGGAGGTAAAATTTTTCGCTCAAAATTTTTTTTCAGCACCGCACATGAGAATTTTAACGAAACAGTATTTTTTGTGGCTCATAGAATAAATTGAGAGTCATCTAGCTGATTTTCAGCTGATCAACAGGGTAGCCATGTTGCATATAATTTGGCAGTATCATATCTTGAATAGAGCAAATTAGAATAATTTTTTGCTCTCTCCGTCGAAAGCAGGAATTCTTTGTGCCTACTTTGCGTTTCAATGGTGCACCAATTAGATAGCACCAGCGATTGATCAGTGCTCCGACAGGCTTCTCAGTGCTGCTCAAATAAAGTGCAGTCTCGGTAATCTTAAATAGCACCCTCAAAGTATAATTTGGACTAGAAGACTCAAATATAGTTTCTTGAGAATAGAACTTGATATTCAAGTGACAGAGGTAGAGTACTTGTCCGGATGAACTCTACAGAAAAGTTAAAAAGATTGGAGGAAAAAGGAAAGATGATGGGGTTGCTGATTAAGTGAAAAACATTTTCAATCCTATCCGACTGATTAACTCCAAGGTTAATCCCCAACATATTTATGGCAGACACGCTTGGTGCACCGTTATGAGGGAACGGAAAAAAGCGTTGTCACGTGGTGTTAGAACTGGGATTAGCGCACGACAGTTTTCTCCACGGCTTCGGCAGGGATCTTGACTACTCTTGGCACGTTTATTGATTCAGAAAGTACTCCTAAGCAAATAAATTCTCAGATTCTTCCATTTTATCAGAGATTTTAATTTTAAATTTTTGGAGGCTTGCCTCCACGAAAAGAGTAGCGTGATATCAATCGGTGTTTTATTTAACTGTCTATCGCGTAATCTTTTAAACCGTTATCCCATTGGCCATTGCGAACTGCAAAATAGTCTGAGTGCATCTGTAGCACTGTATTCAAAGGGATGAAAGAACTGATCATTGTGTGGAATTTTAAGACTCAAATCTTGCGGGATCAGTTAATGTCCTCCAACAAGTAGAGGAGGAACTTTTTTTTGAAGAACCAATGAAGTGATTGACCTGAAGAATTCAAATTGGAGTTTGTCTTTGTAAAGGCTAATGTAAATTTAAAGCCAGGAAAATGACTTAAAATAAAGTCGAAGTGTGAACTGGTTCCTTGATTCCTGTTTGATTCAAGAAAATCCATTACTAGTATGAGAGCTATTAATGTTAAATCAAAACAACTTTATGTATAAATCGGGTTTTTTTGTAGAATAGAAAAGAATTTTGTTTTTATTATTGTTCTTATAAAAAGATTCGATACAAGAGAGAATTCATTTGGTGACATTGCCACAAACAGCGTCTATATCGTCGGAGTCCATGTTTTCACAATTTTTACTGCATGAATAATACAAATCTACTCATGAGACTGACATATTTGTATTCAAAACATATTTACCTCACACATCAAGGTTCTTGTAATCTTGAAGAAGGAGCTAATTTTTAGAACAAATGCAATATCACAGGTTTGAACGGGGGATATAAAAAACTTAAAAATCAATTACTTTTCAAATTTACAATCTTTTTCTCAATGTATTACATTGAGTAGCAAATGACAGTGCCTCTCTCAGAAGAGGAAAGCATACTACTTGAGAATAGAACGTTTCAGAATTCCCGCTGCCATTTTATATTTGTTTCATATACAGTTTAGGCAAAATTCATGCGAGGTAACTTGTTACACATCAGTTAAAAGGTTAACATGCCTTATTTGATGGAGCAATTTACCTGAGTTAGGTTCCAACCTAAGAATACAACTATATCAACTCTGGTGTGTTGCACAGTATCACACGCATTTGAAGGCGTTTTATAATGGTCCGACCGCGACCTACGAAGAGTTGGTGTGCTAACTTTGAGAGCTGTTTGCGCTGCATATTTTCACCTTCCGGCCAACATATCACAAACGCCATGCGACGTTTCAAAATTTCTGCCGTCATTTCATTTTTTTACGAAGAAATTGTCCAACGAAGCTGTCCGAAAATGTTACTGAATATTCTTTTTCACACAAATTTCAATGAAATTTTATTGTGCTACCGATAATATCCAGTGAAATTTCAGATTCAACCAACAATTTCTCCGTAAAAAAATCGAATGGCGGCGGAAATTTTGGACTGTTCCTGCCTGCTGCCCTGAGAGCTTTTCTTGAGCTTTGGGATTTCTCTGTACAAAAATAAAGTGGCAGCGGGAATTATGAAACAACGCATGGTGCTTGTGATGCTTTGGCTGAAAAACGACGATGTAAGCATTTCAAAGCGAAAAATGGGTTGGAAATTTCGATTATTTGGACGAAATTCTGCAAGTCACGCGTGTCGGTCGTACTGGAAAAAAAAACACATTGGATCTAGAGTCCAGACTCTTAAAAACATTGACAAGAAAAAGTAATCTTGAATCAAAAAGAATCTAGCTTAAATCAAGAGCCAAGCATCTTAATTTAAGCGGATTTCCTTTTGATTCTAGCAAAAATCCGATTGAATCAAGAGTATTTTTTCTTGTCAATGTTTTCAAGAGTCTGGACTCTAGATCAAATGTGTTTTTTTTTCCAGTGCGCCTCAAACAATGAACGTAAGCGTATTTTTTGGCCAAGTGGAGAGTAGGCTGGCAACGCCCCGAAAGGAGCAATTGAAGGTTCGAAGGAGTGCAACGTAATTTTCAATAGAAAAATCAAGCGCTGAGCGGGCGCGCCGCGCCACGGCGAAATAAAAACTTGTGAAAACGCAATTTAAAAGAATTGGCACACTGCATCAGAACCGCGGAGCGTGAGCGATTTTTCAGCCGGAATAAAGAGTCCTGCGAAGCGGAGCGACCTCGGTTATTTCAGCGCATTTCTCCCCGAGACAAATTACGCCCCCGCACAAAAAGAAACCTGTGATATTTCAGCCGGGAGATATGACTCGAGTCCTGCTAACGACAATATTGAGCGTATTTTAAACCTAATTAAACCCCGACGACTCCTGTCGTCTCGGTAGCTCCGCTCACAGTTGCAAACAACACTTAACAATTATTGTTGTTCCGTTCCTATCCTTCGCCCCCCCCCCCCCCCCCCCCCTTTACTTTCGCCGTCCCGATAATTTTCACCACTTTTCATTTTTTCAACTAACGCTTTACAATCCATAGCTGCGTCACCACTTAAAAAGCTTCCGACTTTTTTTGACTCCTCCGAAGAAACAACGGTGTGGCAGGCTTTCAGGACCCGCAGAGTCATAAACAAATTGCTAATGATGGAAAGTTTCCTGCCGCAAACCCCGTCGTGTGATAGAGAAAACCGTGAATTCTGTAATTCGGTTCACTTCAAATGTAACGATTGCTCTTTTGGGTGTAAATTTTTCTTCTGTAATTTGAAAATCATTTTAAAAAGTTTCCAAGAGCCGCCTATAAGTTTCACAGATGTTGCCTGGAAGTTTGGAACTTTCAACCGGTGCTAAACTATGAACATTTCAAAGAAATCCAAAGAATATTGATGAATTCCTACACGATATCCTGAGGAATCCGGTTTCAAGAAATCTCAATCCAAAAGTCGATAAGAGAATTTGTTCATTCGTTAAATTGCCTGAACAACATTTGTAAACGAAGCAATTTTATTTGTTTGGAAATTGAAGGGAGCAAAATTTTAGTATAGTGGATGAATGAGAGTAATCTTTTTCTGGAGAATTTTCCTACTTGCTTTTTGAGGAAATACGTGACATAAAAAGAAAATGCTCTTGGTATTTTGCGGTAGCCGTTTGGAACTCGTAACTTTTGAGAGACATCGAGATCACGAGGAACAAGAGTGCATTATTACTTCAGCGGGACACTTTCTTTATTTTCACATGTCTCGGAGTAACTCATAGTCTAGGACGATTCAACCAAATATTTGGTCGATCAACCAAATCCGTTTGGTTGATTTGACCGGAGAAAGTAACTTCAAGTAACCCAAAGTAACACTGGAAAAAAACCACATTTTATTTAGAGTCCAGACTCTTAAAAACATCGACAAGAAAAAATACTCTTAATTCAATCAGATTTAAGCTTAAATCAAGAACCAAGCCTCTTAATTTGATTTCCTTTTGATTTAAGCTTAAATCTGATTGAATCAAGAGTCCTTTTTCTTGTCAATGTTTTCAAGAGTCTGGACTCTAGATCCAATGTGTTTTTTTTTCCCAGTGAACCATTGACACGGAATTTTTTTACGGTGCACAAAGTCGCACCATCCTCTTAAAAATTAACACATCGATTTTACACAAAATGTCTCAATTTTTCTCATAGCGACTGGCTTTCTCCAACCAAGTCCGTTCGTTTGATCTGACCTGAAAAAAAGTAACCCAAAGTAACCATAAACACGAAAATTTTTAACAGTGGACAAAGTACACTTCGTTTCTACACAAAATGTCTGCATTTTTCTCATAGCAACTGGCCTCTCCGTTCCAAAACGCAGAAAAATAAGCGTGTAAGCAAGTAAATAATTAAACGAATAGAATTCGGATCTGCTGGCGGGAGTCCTCAAGTCAAACGGTCTCCGTCGTGGCTCTGCGTGAAATGACAGCTCCTCCTGCATTAGAAATTACCTGCGGGCAACCTGGGTCTGATGAATAAATCCGGGAGCTCGTCTGGAGCGCAACTCGGAAAATTACAAAAAGAGGAGCTCGCGGCTGTCACGTGGGCCCGAATCCCCGGTCGCCGACATGCGGGCTAATTCAGGATCCTCTCCTATCTGGCAGTCCCGGCGCAGGGCTAATGGCCGATGGCTAACGTGTGGTGGGAGCTACATAAAAATGGTTTAATTAAACAGGGGAGACGAAAGCGTATGCTAGGAAGCTCGCCCGGCAATAAAAACTTTGTTTCGGTCGTCCCGTAGGTAGCCACATCTCCGCTGAAAAGTAGATTAGTAGTAGTAGTAGTAAGATAAGTTTATTTTAAAGCGGTGCTTTAGCATCTAAAGCCATTTGGACCGCGTTAAACAGAAAGGAACCAAGCCACATCAGCAATTGCCAAATTTAATTGGGCAATTTAATGTTTTACATGAAAACGGTTGTGCGGATTTTCGTGCAAATTTCAGTGAAAATTTTCCATGGTGCGAAGCGAATTCCTTAAAATTTTCAAAGAAATCTGAACAAACGTTCTCTCGTAAAAATGTAATTGCCCAGTTATATAAACTTGGCCATATAGTTGATGTGGCTTGGTTCCTTTCTGTTAAACTTGGTTCATTTACACCTTTGTGTGTTTACATGGAAATCAAGGTTACATCAGTGAAAATACAAAAGGGTTGAGAGGGGAGGTTAAATTTTAGAAAGAAAGAAAGTAGTAGTAGCAGTAATGTAAGTTTACGCTGCCGGGATACAAAAGAACGCCGTATGACAAGTTGAATGCTACCTAATTCCTCCCGGTAAAATAATTTTTTTTAGAAGAGTTTTGAATATTTTTCCTTGGTATGTGTATGAGTTATGTAGCAAAAAAATCTATGTCAAAAAGTTAGAGAGAAAAATTTGCGAGGTTTTTTAAGGAAATTATATAAAGAAGTTTGGCAACGTTCAAATGTTTATGCGCTGTTACTTCCGGGTAGGTTGAAGTTGTAAGTATTACGAGTTTTGACACTTGGAAACGTGATTTTTCCACCGATTTCGGCCAAACAAAAATTTTGGGTTCCAATTTAAGTTAAATTTTTGGGTTTTGCATTACTAATATTCTATAATTTCCTCACGCCCAAAAAAAGAATAAAAACATATCGGACTGGTAATGCCAAATTTCCTCAGATGTTATACGTAGTTCCCTGGTTTTAGATTTTTTTTTTTTTCGTAAAACAATAAGGATCTAGGTTTAGGAGACCCAAAATTATTTAAGGCTCTTATTATAAGACACTCGGAATAGGAAATTATCTGTTGGGTCTATTCATCAATTTTTAGTTTTTAAAGAACCGCAAGGGAATGGAGAAGTCGCGACTTCCCCATTCCCAAAACGCATCAATTCGAGGTTATTTTGAAATTGTAAATACGGTAAGCTCATATGCAGATGAAAATTTTACGGCTTTGTAGATATCTGAAAATAGTTCAACTTTATACCTAGAGCAAAACGTGAAAACTTCAGGAGTCAAAAAGCTGAAAATAATACGTACATGATAGCCGATTTTATAGCGCAGCTTCGCGCTCTGTAACATCCAATTGCAATTGTCCCCTTTCCTCCCACAGGTGAAAGTAATGATAGGATACATTGTTCACGGCTCAAATAATTTTACATTTTTAGCACGCACGTAAGAGATTCTATCCCCGAAATTGGGGACGTTAGGATCATATTCAAAGTCGTTTCTTAAACTCAAATGCCTCTATAAGCCATTAGAATCATGGGCTAGAAGGACTACCTACATTGAATACCACCCTCGTAAGTCTCCAATCGTGGTTTAGCATCGTCTTCGCTGGTGGGTGGTTGCCAACCTAACGACATCAATTTCTCAGACGGTATTAAAAAAAACGAGGGTGGCAACCATGTTTCTATTTGTGCGGAGTAAGTAAAAATTCACCGCGCTGTAAGCCGCACCAATCTGGACACTGGTAATTATGTAAAACTGCGCTTCATCTCCGCGTTTTTAATTACGATAAATTTGTAAAGAAAACACGGCTTTGACAAACACCCCGGATCCCGCTTCCTCGGTGCGGGTCAGTTATATTGCCGTCACGCGGTCAACCGATGTTGCTAGACGGGAACCCGGGAAGTCTTCTAATTTAGTAAAGACTCACACTGGAATTGGCTTCAGTACCGGGTTCAAAAAATAAACACAACCTTTTTTTTTAAAAAAAAAATGAACCGAGTTCGGTGGCAATTTTAAAAGTTGGCAATCCTGTTTTTCTTCCATTTAAATTCATTTAAAACATCGATTTTAGATGAGGCAAGGTGCCTCAAGCAAATCCCCCGAAAAGCCCTATTTTGCAATATTATTTGTCGATGATAGGTCCTCGAGTTATTGTCAATTGAGTATGGCCCTCTTTTCTGCCAATTTCTAGCCTTTAAATTTGTTTGTTGTTTGTCCAAAATGCAATCACGAAAATACGCGGAGGATATCACTTCCAGCTGCCTTACCAGCCTAACATGAAAAGGGAAAAATGCGCTTTTTAAAACGTTCAAAATAAAATTCGTTAATGGGCCTGTTGCATGCAAGAGATACAGCCGCACGAATAGACTTTTTAGAGGTTAAATGACACGAAAATTACGATGGTCATATTAAAAAAGTCTGAAATACACTCCTTTCTGCGCAATTTGCGTTGTTAGGAACGCGCTTTTTTAAATTTCCCGCGTCTGGGGGCAGTTTTCTCATCACCGGAAACGAGCAAACGGCGGGCTCGGTATGATTTCCGGAAGATGCCGAGTCGTTGTTGTTGTTGTTGTTGTTGTTATTTTTTCCTTCAGTTTGTTTACAGACCCAACGTGATCTCCTATAGTGGTCCATATACGCTTTATGCGGTATCAAATCGATCAACTTTTAAATATCCAACGCAATCCTTCTACATTTCATTTCACGATGTCACGAGCTCCGATTTTTAGGTTATGTTGTCAGTTTTAGTTGACCGGAAATAGCCGCGAGTTGCCGTTAATTGTTTCCGTTAGAAAACCGCCCCCAGACGCGGGAAATTTGAAAAAGCACGTTCCTAACAACACAAATTGCGCAGTAAGGAGTGTATTTCAGACTTTTTTAATGTGACCATCGTAATTTTCGTGTCATTTAACCTCTAAAAAGTCTATTCGCACGGCTGTATCTCTTGCATGCAACAGGCCCATTTTAAACCACTTAATCTACTTCTGAGAGTCTATCGGATGTTTGGTGGCAATTTTATAATGGGAGCATATTTACAATAACGACTCTTTCCGCTTGTTAAGGATCAGCTTGTCCGCCTCCTTGCAACCCGGGCGACTGCGCGGCGAGCATACTGCGACCGCGCTTGCTATATTCGCCACCAGGGCGCGCTCGGCGCAATTCTGCCGTTGCGGTCCCTTTTAGGGGAAATTAAAGGGCACAAACTGCGACCTTTCGCCCTTTGGCGTGTTGGGCACATGACCCATGGACGTTTAACCCGTCTTACCGGGATTTCAAGCTGAAAGGCTCAAATGGAGACTTTTGGCAGCGCTCCGTGCGCGACCATCCCGTCAATGGGGCCCGCACCCGTTTCACCTGGGCTCTGCCCACTTCTTCAATTCATCTCTCGATTTCATTGTGTAAGGTCTCGTCTTCAACCTTCTGAGATTGTTATCTCCAGATCTTCCTTCACCTACAAGTAAGTACGAGTAAGTATTCGGAGCTGCCAAGCATTTCGGCGCTCCTTTCCTTCATTCGGCGCTACGTTCTTTCGGCGCTAAGACCTCTTCAAACAAGGGTTGCCACGACCAGGGACCAGTTCTATAGGACCCTGGACTCCCGTAAGAGTCAATGTAAAAATTCGTGAGCAGGTACTAGTGCTGCTATCGCGCGTAGGATCCTCGCGACTCACTGCTGTTATCAGTTGTTGGACTTCATTAAAATCCGTAGGATCGCGTATAACTGCGAAAAATCGAAGTTTTCGTCATTCTAATACATGCAGCAGGCCCATCCTCGTCGATAGGGGTCGAAAAACGCCAAAAATATACTTATTTTTCAAGAATTCAGCCGCCTTATGTGTTATTTTTCAATCTCCGGCTTAACCTCACTTTTGGAGCGGGCGATGGATGAGTCGAGGTTCGGGGGGAAGGATCCTCTGAGTTGACTAGGATCCTACGCGAGAATGCGCTGCAATCACCCGCTCACAACAGAACGGCGTCCTATAGAACTCGTCCCTGCCACGACTTTCGGTACCCTTCTTCGGCGCTACGTTTTGCGGCGCAAAGACTTCTTCAACAGGGTTGCCACGTCTTTCGGTACTCTGCTTCTCTTCTTCGGCGCTACGTTCTTGGGGCGCTAAGACTTCTTCAACAGGGTTGCCACGTTTTTCGGCACTCTGCTTCGGCGCTAAGCTTTACGGCGCCACGAACTCTTCCTTCAAGGGCGATTCTCAATCTGACGCCCCCTCCCTTCTCTCTCTTTCTCTCTTCGTTACATTCTTTCAACCCCTTCGTCAATCAACAACTCTTTTTCACTCTACATTTCTTCTTCTCTCTCTTCCTAAGTTATTCTTGTTGCCCTGCCTTTAAGATGGCTGCCTGCGAGACTATCCTCGGGATGACTTCTTTTCTTCTTCTCTTTCCTATCCCACTTTTCTAGGTGTTCTCTAACACCGCTATCACGGCAGAGTAAATCGATGGAGAAACTGCAGAAATGCGCGTTTCGGTTTGCGCCGTTGCAAATTTCCTGGTATATTTTATTTTGTACATAAAAAACTACTGAGTGTCATTTTTTTTAAAAAAAAATTTAGTGACTTTTCTTCGCTTTATGAGAATATTCTATGTAAAAGCTTCAAGCCGTGATATCGTCACCTTCCAACCAAAGTATCACAAGCGCCATGCGACTTTCCGAAATTTCCGCCGGCATTTTATTTTATTACGGAGAAATTATTGGTTGAATCTGTTTGAAAGTTTCCCTGAATTTCATCGGCAACACAAAGAGAATTCAATGAAACTTTCGGAAATTGCGGCGGAAAGTTTTAAACGTCGCATGGCGCTTGCGATAATTTTTTCCGGAAGGTGACGATATTGGTTCAGTCTTCTATTAAAAGATGAAGTAATGGCGTAAATTTTGAAACACCGCGACTGATACACGCATTTATGCAGTTTTACTGCCAAAATCAGGTGTCTTTTACTCCTAAACACATAAGTTCGGACGACGCACAGAGGATCGAGTCCATCAGAGAGGCTGGACATGGAATTTTTGACTAAAACTGCAAATTTAGATGTTTATTTCGTCATATTTTAAAGAGGTTGTCTCATTTTCCATAGGAAGTGGCCGCAAGAGCTTTTCCATCCATACTTTCAGGAATCATGACGTATCATCGGAGAGGCCTAAATCCGGTGTCATTTCCCGTCTAGCCCTCCAGGGGGAGGGGGGAGGGGGTCAAAGGTCAAACGCTCCGACCGCCATAACTTTTGAACGAATCATTGGATCAACTTGATCTTGGGCTCAAATGAAAGCTCTTGACGAGACCTTTTATTTGATGTGTAGTATTGTCTGTTTTTGGTAATTTTTCAATGTAAAAAAATCATTGTTTGATTTTTCAAGCCCAAAAAATTCAGTTTCGGGGATTTCTATAAAAGGGAACGCATGAATCATTACATAAACCAGCTCTTGCGGCCATTTCCTATGGAAAATGGGACAACCTCTTTCAATGAGTGCTCTCTCAGGAAAATTTCACGAGGAAACGAATGTAGCCACTTTAAGAACCTCAAAGTTCAGTATAAACGGACTTACAAGCGTTTGAAGTTTCCAAATTTTGTCCTACTTCCATCGACTCGTTCCACCGCGCGACGCACCCGAAAACGCACGCGGCTCGCGCCCCGCCGATACAGCACGAGCGGCGTATCCGTTTAGGAGCCCTGGCGAGGCGGGCGGGGACGAGGCAGTGATCAAACGTAGCTCATTAAGGGCACCTTTTTTGCCGGGCTCAGATTAATCTCGGTGGACAGTAGATACAAGCGAACGGGGAATGGGTGCCGCCTCCGTCGGCCGGGCCGCTTTTTCACCGGCCTCCCGCCCCCTCCTGCGACCCTGCGTCCCTGCGTCCCTGCGTCGCGGCCTCGATCCCTGTCGCCGGCAGACGCCCGTCCCTCAATGCCCTCCGATCAATTATGAGGATTATCCCCGCTGCGAAACGGCGCGCCAAAAGCCGTGTCGCTACGCTCCCGTACTCTCCCGTGCTAAGGAAAAATGCCGTATGAGCCTTCGAGCGTTGCCAAGTTTCCTCCAATAAATCACTAATTTTCAAGAAAATTTATGGATATTAACCTGCCAATTTCTCAGATAATTTTGTTCGTAATTTGATCTAAAGTGATTGAAAATTTCAAGGAATTTGTTTATAATTTTTCTCCCTTATAAACATTTTATCGAAGAAAATTTGGCAACTCTTGAATGTTCAAACGGCGGTTTTCCTTAGCACGGCAGCATTGCGGGGATTTTCCGATTGATCGTCGATACAACCGAGGAGGAGTACAGTATAGCTGATGTTACACGATCAAATCGAGCCATCAAATCTTCAAGGTCAGAAGTTATGATTGGTCCATGTCATGGAATAAACCAATCAAAAGATCTGATGTTGATATATTGACGGCACAGTTTGATCGTGTGATATTAGCTTATAAGCACAGATTAGGCACTGAGTGAAAATCTGCCTTAACCTTGCCTTGATCGTGCACATTCTTGTTTTCTGCATGAAGTAACCAGGGCCGGATTAAGGGGGTGGCCATATGGGCCGCGGCTCATGGCGGCAAATCAAAGGAGCGGCAAAAGTTTGCAATTTTTTTAAGTGTAGGTGGGTGAATTCAAATAAGGGTCAAATTCCAGGTTCTATTTCCTCCCAAAAATTTTTTCTGAATTTTTGGGCAAACCAAACTTTATTTTGACTATCATTAGGTGTAGACTTAGGAAATATAGCTCGTCGAGCTTAATAGTTGGGCTTAAACCCGAATTTCCACCGTCAAGTGTATCACTTCCCAAAATTTGCCGTAATTTTGCCTGATTTCCTAAATTTTCATCTCAGAGGTGACATGTAATACTTATAATTAAAAATTGAACACAATTGTCATAAAAGCATCGTCGATTACTAAATTAAAGCATAATTGAAAACATGTAACCCTTTCATATCTTGCAGAACCAAAAAAATTAAGAAAAAATTCATCTGTCATGAAAGATATCTGGAGCTTATTCTGCTTGTCTTTTAGACAGTTCCGTCTGTTTATCAAAATGCGCACTGATTTCGTTTCACACGAGAAGAAGCTTTTATTTCTTGGAATATTGCAATACAAAATGGATCAAAAACACCGAATTTTAAAACTTCGAGTGGGCGTTTACCCGCTGAAGTGGCGATAAAGCCAGGAAATTTTGAGGACTTACATTAACATAACAATTACACCGGTCAACTTTTTTTTTTTTTTTTTTTTTTTTTTTTTTTATTATTATTTTTGATTTTCCGAAGATTTGCCAATGGTTTCGGAGTAGATTTTTGGCGCTGATTCTGAAGAACACCTCCATTTACCTATATCAATGCGATTTATCCTGGGAAAGTTCGGAATTTTTCCGGAGAAATCGGAATTTTCCTTAAAAGTCTAGCTTTTCCAGATGAGTCAATTTTCCGGGAGAATCTGTGCACGATGGAAAAAACACAGGAATTTTTCGATTTCGTAGCCTAAGATACATAAGAAACCCTATTGCACCCCTATTAAAATTTCCTTTCTTTTCCTTATACCAAGGTTTTCCGGTCCAGTTTCATAAAAATCAATTAATTAGTCACCGAGATAGTGTTTTAAGCCACGGCCACCATCTTAGATTTTCGAATCTCGGAAATTTGACTAAAATTCGAGTTCCCCATTTAAAAATACCCGCGGGTACCAAGTTTCACGTAAATCGATTGATTAGGCTCTGAGATAGCATTTTAGGCCATGTCCGCCATCTTGGATTTTCGAATTTTAAAAATTTGACTAAAAATTCAAGTTCCCCATTGAAAAGTACCCCCGGGTACCAAGTTTCACTTTAATCGACTGATTAGGTGCTGAGATAGCATTTTAGGCCACGTCCGCCATCTTGGATTTTCGAATTTTGAAAATTCGACTCAAAATTCGAGTTTCCCATTCAAAAATACCCCTGGGCACCAAGTTTTGCGTAAATCGACTGATTAGGTGCTGAGATAGCATTTTAGGCCACGTCCGCCATCTTGGATTTTCGAATTTTGAAAATTCGACTAAAAATTCGAGTTTCCCATTCAAAAATACCCCGGGTACCAAGTTTTGCGTAAATCGATTGATTAGGCGCTGATATAGCATTTTAGGTCATGTCCGCCATCTTGGATTTTCGAATTTTGAAAATTCGACTAAAAATTCGAGTTCCCCATTGAAAAATACCTCCGAGTACCAAGTTTCACTTAAATCGGTCGAAAAGAGCGCCTACAGGGCTTAAACAAACGAGTCCCAGTTGATTAGGCGCTGCGATAGCATTTTAGGTCATGTCCGCCATCTTGGATTTTCGAATTTTCAAAATTCGACTAAAAATTCGAGTTCCCCATTGAAAAATACCCCCGGGTACCAAGTTTCACTTAAATCGGTCGAAAAGAGCGCCTACAGGGCTTAAACAAACGAGTCCCAGTTGATTAGGCGCTGCGATAGCATTTTAGGTCATGTCCGCCATCTTGGATTTTCGAATTTTCAAAATTCGACTAAAAATTCGAGTTCCCCATTGAAAAATACCCCCGGGTACCAAGTTTCACTTAAATCGGTAGAAAAGAGCGCCTACAGGGCTTAAACAAGCAAGTATCAGTTGTAACAGTTTTCCACTCTGTCCCACTACAGTGGGACATGGGACAGGATGGAAACATATGGGACAGGATGGAACGGGACAAGATGGAACGGGACAGGATGGAATAAGCTGTTTTTTAAGCTTATCTCTAACAGTAAAGACAATTTTGGTGTTTTTTTTCACGGAATATTTAGTAGCACGTCCTAGAGGATCGGAATAAGAGAAAATTTTCCCTAACGCACACTTCGAAAGTATTTTACGAGCTGATATTAGTGTGTGTGTGTATGCTTGACGCCCTGTTAGTTATCATGTATAGCATTCTGTTTGGCATCATTAATGGCGTTAATCTTGCACAAAAATTTGCGAATTTCAGAATTTTTGCCATCTACGACGTGTGAACTATTCAATCAAAACAAAAAAAGTCGTTTTTGGAAAAACCTCAACGTTACGGCTGTCATTTAGAGCTTATTACATCGTTGCCATGTCTCTCCTGACTGTTGCTGACTGTTGCTCGGGACAATGATTCTAGCGCGTGAAAAAGTTATTGATGGAGCAAAAAATAAATTGACTTATTTTTTTTCTCAAATTCAAAAGCATTACCTATCATCTCCGATAAAGTTTTCTCAAATAATCACTCTAGTTATGCTGCAACATAGATTTAAAGTCAAGAACCAGGCACGGGGGACACGCAAATTTGGGACAAATGTAGGCAATTTGCACATTCAAAGTTCTCCTAAATTTTTATTTCAGTCCAAATAAAGTGGGAAGTAACATGTAATAGTCAAAAATAGTGTGGAAAATGAGAAAAAAATTTGATCTGCCCATGATTCTCAGATTATGACGATTAAAACAGCTCGGGACACCAAATTAGACGCATATTTGAACTCACCCAGCTGTATTAAAAAAATCGGATTTAGACAAAAAGAATTACAAACGAGAAAAGGTGACAAAATCTCTAATTTACTGAGAGTATAGTAATTTCGAATTTTGTCGTCTCTTAATGATACAAGAGACAGTACCTTCAATTAGTCGAGTTATTAAGAGAGAAACCAAACCGCAATTTTGCCTGGAACGGCGCGACTTAGAGAGAAATGATAACGAGGACTTGAGATGAAAAGGAGAAGCCTCGGCGCGGCGATCTGCATATAACACATATTAGCGCCTACAAGACTTCACGAATACTTCTCGCATTGCATCAAACACAGTGCGGTCATTGCGGTCAGAATGAAACGGATAGCGCCTACAAGAATGCATGAATACTTCACGCATTGCGCCGAACACAATGCGGTCAGCGTGAAATGCATAGCGCCTACAAGAATGCATGAATACTTCACGCATTGCGTCCAACACAGTGCATTCAGCGGCGGTCGGCGTGAAACGCATAGCGCCTACAAGACTGTCTGAATACTTCACGCTTTGCGCCAAACATGGAAGGTCTTGTGCACACAGAGATAGGTTTACGAAACTTAACTTTCGCGCAAAGTTTCATGAACTTTTGCTAGTAGTGTTGACAAGGCTTTCCCAAAAAATGTGTTGAACACGAGTAAATGCGTCTTATGCACCCCTCCCCCGCTGGCACGTTCACTTGATGGTTTTTATCGAGTTTCAAAACGAATGAGAAGGGGGCGGCAAAATACAGGTAGCCCATGGACGGCAAGTAGGTGAATCCGGCCCTGGAAGTAACGTAAGTCCGCATTCCAGGGTTATGAAATCAGACTAAACCGTTTAAATTTTCACAAAGACAAGACTTCGTAACTTTTTCCCGAAATTTTTCCGATTTCTGCGCAAACTCAGAAGAAAAATTAGTGAAATTTTCAGTGAAACGCTCACACCGTCCATGGTGTAAAAATCAGTTCTGCGATTGAAAATTTCGAAACGTTGAAATGTGGTTACATTCTTTTGTTTGAGGAACGGTGACATGTGGTCTTACAAAACGGTTTTTTTGTATATTCCCGAACGTTCGGTTTTCGGTAACTCTTCAGGGAGTGTTTTTTTTTTTTTTGACATAATATTTTATTTTATTCAGAGAGTGTATGGGTATGTTTCTTGTATAAGCTGCTGACCACTTCAACCTCCTGAACCGTTTCTCGCCTCAGGTTTTATGCGTTTTTCTTAACATTTGGTTATTTATTGTACATCTGTACATGAGAATGTGTTTTTCTACCAAAATTGTTGAGGTAGGTAGACTTGAACCAGGACTTTCCTGGAACTTCCCCGGGAAAGTCCCAACGTCGATACCTACTTTGCCGTGCTAAGGCAGAACGCCGTAAGAACATTCGAGAGTTGCCAAATGTCCTTCGATAAAATGTTTATTTTTGAGGCAAGTTATGAATATTTTTCCTTGAAATTTTCAGGAAATTTAGGTGAAATTGCGATCAAAATTATATGAAAAATTGGAAGAAAAATACTCATATGTTTACCAGGAAATTTGTATTTCATCAAAGGATATTTGGCAACGCCTGAAGGCTCATACGGCGTTCTTCCTTAGCACGGCAGTGGTCCTCCCCGTGAACAATTTATGGCTACTCCGACCAACCGTAATTTGCCTATACATACAGAACTGGATGACACGCAAGAACGGCAGCCCTGCGTCAGCCTATCTTGTCCAAACAACCGGTGTAGGGACATCCTCCTATGCTAATGGAATTGTTTTGTTCGGCAGCTTCCCTGGTTCGACCCCTGGTCCAGAGAACGCCTTGTTCGTGTAGATATTAGTGGTCGGCCAAGGACTCATTACGCCTCCTGACGAGACGTGTCTTAAGAACATCAGATCGATACTACAACGGAGCTACATTAAGGACAAGGCACGCTGCTAAGGGTTCCGGCTCATCTTCAAATTTCGTGACGTTAGTGAATGCAGTCTAGATTGCAAGTATAATTTGCAGTCGTACTTGGCCTCATAGATGTGCCGTACTCCCTGTTGAGAATCCGCCCAGAAATCGGGCATTATAGAATCGCGTGCTAGAACCGTTGCTCATCATTAGATCTGAACATCAGACGACGATACAAAGACTATACTGCTCTGCTGTGGAGGAGCAAAGCACTGCAAAAAAGTTGCTTGGCTCGAGTCTGATGATTCTTGAATTTGCCACCAAGAACTTTATTTGCTTTATTTTGATTCAAGCTGAAATGCTCTAAAAACAAGAAAATACGTGCTTGGGTCAGGCAAAAAAGAGGGTTAAATATAGCAGCAACATCCTTTGTTCAAAAAAAATATTTAGTGGTGGCAAATTTAAGATTTTTTTCAGTGAGTGTCGATGAGAGTGCGCTTTCGCAGAGAAAACAAGACTTAAACCTCAGCCCGATCACGTGACGTCTTGGTTGATCAGGGTGTCCACTAAAACAGGCTGATCAAAAATAAGTAATTTTACAGTACTTTTTCAGTACCTTATCAAGAAATTCAGTATCTCCTCCAACAGAAAAATTCCGTACTTTTTCAGTACCTCCATTTGACGAAATTCGAAAAATTTCAATTTGAAACTGCGACAAAAATGACAAAAAATTAAAACAAATTCCGGACCTTTTTGCGGAATTTCCGTACTTTTCCATTACTTCCGGACCGCTCTTAAAAAATTAGTACTATTCCGGACTTTCCGGAAATTCCGGACTTGTAGACACCCTGGTGATGAGGGCTGTCTCAACATGAATCGATTGTTTTACATGTATTTAAATGGAGGATCACAGTGTTGCCGACTCTTACGAATCGCCACTTCTGCATATGCAAGTGTATGCATGCGGCTCCCCTTAAATCCATTAAAAATATCGCTCTTGCGTGATGCAAGCTGTCTCAACATGAATCGATTGTTTTATATGTATTTAAATGGAGGATCACAGTGTTGCCGCCTTTCATGAATCGCCACTTCTGTATGTACAAGCGTATGCATGCGGCTCCCCTTAAATCCATTAAAAATATCGCTGTTGGGTGATGCAAGCTGTCTCAACATGAATCGATTGTTTCACATGTATTTGAATGGAGCAAAACAGTGTTGCCGACTTTTACGAATCGCCACTGCTGCATGTGCAAGTGCATGCATGCGGATATGAATTCCAAGATCCACGGAGCGGTTAATCTGCGTGGCCACATTCGGTCGTCGTAACAGTCGAGCGGCATAGCTGGTGTCGGGAAACCGCGAGCACCTTTGACACCTTTGACTGATCCGTCGGTTATCCAGGACCAGTTATCGCGGAATCCAATTTCCCGGCGGAGGGCGGAAGGGCGGTAGACCGGCCGGGACATGCCACGGACGGCGCAGTTGATGAAACATAGCGTTACACAACTGATTTGATTAAAACGCTCGTCATTGCGCTATAAGGTTGCCAAATCGCGACCTCATACTGGAAGCGTTCAGAGCGCCATCTGTATAGCATTGAGCGAACTCTGCTACCTTAGCGTGCCTTTATAGACAGAGTATGGCCATTTCTGTGCCGGTTTTTCGTTAGTCACGTGAAAATGGGCTGATGCCGCTATCACACGCTGAATGTGGGAGCTGAATGTTGCTTGAATGTGGAAGTCATCGGCCCGATGCCTGAATTTTGCGCGTCACGCGCAAAATGGCAATGATTCTCAGCAACCATCGGACCAATTTTGAATTTGTCTGAACTATTCGAGTAGATTTGATGATGAATTTTCTAAATTTCAGCCTTTGGGCGATGACTGTTGACTTCCACATTCAGCTGCTAAATTCAGCGTGTGATTGCGGCATGACACGATGTTCTTACAGCCGTAAATAAACAAACGAGATGGCTGTTATCAGCAAGCAAGTTTGAGGTTATGCACATGTTACATCCTCCTGTGATTAAGATGAAAGGCGATTAAACAGCGTTTTCATATGTTTTTTCATGTGTTATTCGTAAACATGCTAGTTTAAATAGAACTGCCGTATAACTGAAATTTTTATCAAATAGCTTCTTATCGATGTTACAACATCTTCTTTATTTCTTTACGGCCGTAATTTTTTTTCTAATTCAGAAAGATGGTCTTGAAACTTCCAAGGGTTAAAAAAAATCGAAAACAGAGGAGGGAGTGAAAACTGAAAAAAAGTCCCCATGACAGTTAATTTCGGTTTAGTACGGAAAATACTGAAAAAATGTATTTTCCTTATTGCGCTCTATTAGAGTAAAGTGCGGTCTTCATCTGATCAAACTATGAAACCCTCGACTTGAAGAAGATGGAGCAATCCTGGGATACGACAAATATTATTATTTGCGCTTGGATTTCGGGAGACAACAATCGGAACAGCGCCTCCACTTTATATGATAAATAAGCCGGGATAAAACGTAGGCAAGGAAGTTGGAGGGAGGTTTCAGGAAGTCTGGTGTTGACGCGGCTGAACTGCAACAGCTGAAAAGATCAACCGAGGAACATGCCACAACAACGCGAATCAGACAGCGGAGAGACTGGATTTCTGGGAAGCGACGAGACGAATTCCCTTTCAACTTAAATTAGGATCTTAATGCTCTTAGGCATGCTTGATCGCCTTTGCAAAGCGGTCTCTACTTGAAATAACGGAAACCATAATTTTGAAATACGTAGCGGACCAATTCTCCTCGGAGCAAATTGTAAACCTTTAGGTTCAAGGATTAAACATTTTGAAGGGTAAAATGTGAGACTTTACCTTAGATGATTTACATATATGTATGTATTAGTCGCTTTTACAGTGCAAAATGCCCTTCGTGACGCCTAACCGTCACAGGAATCTGTTATGATAGAGATCTTCCAAGATCTGGCATCTCTATCAAGAATACATGTAAATGAACTTGCTTGCAACAAAAACATGCTGTTGAGGGAGACATTTATCTGTGCTCAGAGATTCCGTTATGACCAGCCGACTGATTATTGAAATTGATAGACAAAACAATAGACAAAGAAGACATAGGGCGCATGGAGCGACCATATTGGTTTGAATGGGTGATTCCTTTAGACTAAGGGAGAAAATAATGGACTAACTATCGGATCTCTCGTGGGTTGCTGTTAGTTAGTCTGTTACCTACCTCGTTAGTCCAGTGCGACCACCCGCTTCCACCAATTAGATCTCTCCATATCTCTTTTGTCTTCTTTGTCTATAACTTTGTCTATCAATTGATAATCGGCCTCCTGCGGCCTGATCTTTGAGACTTATGCCAAACTGACAAGACATCGAAAATCGATGTCACTTGGTATAGGAACATCTGTGTCTGAGGTATCTAATGTCCTCGATTGAGCAAGATTTGGCTCCTACGAGTATCCTACATGCGCCACTGTATCATAAATCATGATTATATCATTAACACCATGACGGTAAAATCAATTTTAAGTTTTTATGACAGGCCGGCAACATTTTTACAGGTCCTTGCTCCCAGAAAAGTTCGAGCGACTCGTAAAATAACTGGGTTACTACTTGTCGTGATGCATACGCGGATCATAAGATCATCCTTTTTTGCGTTGGATGAGGCCCATATGGAATATATCCAACACAGTATTGAGCGCAATTACGGCAGATGTTGCCATGTGGCTGTGAAATTCTCAAATAACATCCATTGAATGTTTGCCATCAAATGTAATTCACTTCCAATGTACATATTTGTTTAAGCACATTCAATTGTCACAAGGGTCATATTGCAACTCGTTAAATTCCAGGAATGGAACATGTTTATTTCCGGGGCAAAATCTATAACGAGATCCTCACAATGGACCACTAGATAAGGTACGAATTTCAGCATTCTGACACATGTTTCTTAACCAAAATTTTACGTAAAACACGATGCACACAACGAAAATTACCGAAATTAACTCCTTACGAAGATATTTAATGATTCTTAATGCGTGAATTCAAACCACCCGCTCATGAAAACTCAATGCTCTACGTGATTCACATCGCGCGCTAAACGTTATCATGACAGTCTCTACGATATAAAAATCTGGCAACCTCAATCTTGACGCTTTGGCTCAGTTATAGCAAATTGCTAATAGTTTGAACAACACATGGTGGGAAATGAACATTGCTCGATTGAGAAGCTTGCTGAAACCGTTGTAGTGGGCGATTTGACTCACGTAGAGTTTTGAGTTTCTTGTGAGCGGGCAGTTCAAATTCCTCGTAACCAATGTGAAATAAAACGTTAATATCTTCGTTAGGAGTTGGTTTCCGTAATTTTCGTTGTGTGAATCGTTTTCTACGTAAAACTCTGGTTAAGAAACATGTATCAGATCGCTTAAATTCGTACCTTGTCTAGTGGTCCATTGCATGGCCACTTGGCCAAAAGCTAAATTCGCAGTAAGCCTCAAATACTAAAAAAATCATTTTTTTTTAAAGTTTCGTGAGATCCTTTCACAAATTCTCTCCGCAAAAGTCGTACATAATATCTGAAGACGCTTCCAAAAAAGGAATAATAGAACATATTGTATTAAAATAGGAAAAAATGGAATTGATGCGATGATTATGAAACACCCCCAGTCTAGATACGTACTATTTCAGTTTCAATCTCAATATGCCGTATTCGTACATATATGATGGCCTGTTCATACTTGGTCTCATCAATCATAGTAGGACACACATTGACAGTGCTTTTCCTCTATTTACAGTGGCTCTCGACGGAAGAAATATAAAGATTGATGCAATTAATTCCGTAATGTCAAAGCAGAGCACAAAAGCACAAGATCTTTCCTTATTGAATTCACTTGTAATTAGTTGCTGTTTTAATACTTGAAGACTTCGTGTAATCATGAAAGGTCAAAAAACCGCAATTATTCCTGGACTTCATGACCAGGAAAACCCGACAGTCATGGTCTCTTCCGCCAATATCATTGGTACGTTCTCCCTTTTATCAATTTCCTACAAAAGGCCAACCTTTTCTCTAAAGAATGAGGTCTCAATTGAATAAGAAGCAGGAAAAACATTTAGGTGATAGAAGCATATGGGATAAAAAGTTACCTGATAAGTGCGCTTTTTTTGTGCAAAATTGTGATTAAAGCACAGTTATATATTATTTTTCTTTGCCGCGTCGAAAGAAATCACAATAAATTAGCAAAAACAAAAAAAACTAACAACACCGATATTACTTCTGAATATCACGAACCTGCGTTTCTCGTGAGAGTTGGGTTTGGCTAGGTCACGCAACTAAACTAACTTAGTAGTGAGGCACGAGGTATCATGCGCGATTGCAGGCGCGCCTTCGATGAAGAATGTATGAATAAACCAAGCATGTCGTCGTCGGATTTGCCTCGTGCTTTAATATTTCAAAGGTACAAAATCTTCAATATCTTGACTATTCAATATTAACTTTCACGTCAACTGGATCGTGTCAGTAAGTGCTTAAAAAAATCTGACTTGCCGATGGACGATATCTGAAATACTGTCGTTCAATTCACGAAAAGAGCTGTCAAATGTAACTTGTATATATTTCTGCAAAAACGCAACGAGTCTCAGGTAAAAAGAGAATTTATACTGATTATTGGAACTGTTCTTATTCAAACAAAACGCCAAGTGCGTTTTATTTGAAAACTATCGTGCGTGCAGATTTTATGGCTAACTTAGGAAAAGCGATATCTCGTGATCTCAAGTTTAAGCAACTTTCTGCGAGTGTTTCAGACGATTAAATACCTTGAGATATCACGATTTTCTCATATAAGTTTCTTCTTCAACTAACAATACAGCCAATTAATGTTTTCCCTCATGATGCGATTGATTCGTGAATACACCCTATTCAGTGCGTGAAATCCATCGGATCTCACAATTTAACTTTACAATTCTTCTCGATATAATCAATTAAAGTATGTCTTTAGAACTATAAGAGCTGATAATGTAATGATAAAATTCAGATTGATAATGGTAATATTTAAAACCGCTCCGTTTTTCATTGCAAATTTCCTCCGCTTTGTGTAATTCACACGTTTCTCGTCAGCGAAGCGCCTTCAATTTCGCTTCATACTTTATGCCTCACTACGAAGTTAGTTTAGTTGCGTGACCCAACCAAACCCAACTCCCACGAAAATTGCACGTCGCGTCGGTGATGATCACGGAGCCTAAAATGGACGTACTTATGCTAAAGGGAACTATAAGTATAGGGTTCCGTGCAATAAAGTTCCTTTTAGCATGAATAAGTCCAAATATTTAATGGTATGAGGTTGGTATCAGTCACTGAATGCAGCAATTGACTACCTGACAAAACAAAAAATTAAACACTATAGCACAAGTCCTATCGTTAAAATTTCACGCAAAACCCGTAGAACATATTGAAAACAGTCAAAATCAACTTATAAATGAGGAAGAAACGTACTCCGTTTACATTATTAACAGAATATTAAAACTGCTGCTCGTGAACAAGCCGTTGTCAATGTAGGTCAAATTAAGCAGTGATAATTCAACCTGAGCTTTACGCAAATTACTAGAGCACAGTTTTACACACAAATCTTCCTCTATTGATGTTAAAAACCTTTAATATTGTCAACAAAAGTTGGAGCTCAGGAAAATTCTTCAGTCGTAAAATATACCGAGATAAGCTTTATGCTTGATCTAACTCGAGCAGACTCAGATATTTTTCGTGAGCGGAATGAGTCCGTCATGTTGTACGAATCTTTTTGATAAGTGATCATACATTCCTACATTAAGAGGCATGATTATGAACTTTGTCTAGTATCTCATTTTAAAAAAAGCCTCTTCGTAATTCAAAGATGTTGTTAGAGCTTGAGTGTAAAAACAAATTACTTTTCTAAAAGATCTAGAAGAAGTTGCAATTCGGTGCAAAATGCCCATTTCTCTCCTCGCCGACTATAAAAGGCCATGACCAGTCGATAAACCTAATATAGTGGTTCCTCATTACAAAATATAGACCAAGTTTGTTTCAAAACTTCTTAGTGGTTCATTTGCTGACAAGTCAAGGGACTAACAATGGGCTGATGTGCATTTACATACTAAGCAAGCACTTGGAATTTAGTATTGTTAAACGGCTGAAGTTCATTTGCATATTTACATTCACGGGCGTTTCGCGAGACGGAAGGGGGGAGAGGAGTGCGGGAGATGACTTCTCCTCGTAGGAACTTCCGGATTTTCGGATAAATTATTCAGAAATGGGTTGTCATTCACGTGGGCAAACTCATTTTCAATATAGAGGCGGCGAGGTGGTCATACATTTTTGAACAGCAGAGGTAGTGCTCCTGCTTTCGCTACCAAGTATAATGTCACTCAACATCACGCGAGCAAGTACCGAATTGAAAAATAGAAATCATCTACGCTACGTTTAAACTGAGCAATTTATACTCAAAATTAATCTCATCATCATTTGAGCTTACAGGATTAATAAATCATTTCTCAAAGGAAATTAAATAAAACAATTTTAACGATACATTCGATGGCCATCACGGGAAAAAGTAAGTTGCTGAGTTAACAATTAAATTGCTAGAAAAGTGAATGCAATGTTTCAACGTAGATTTTACAACAAACGAATGCTGCTCTAACCACTATTGTAAGCTAATTTAACCACGGGGGTGGTTAAAGTAGCATTTTTTTGTTGTAAAATCTACATTCAAACATTGCAGTCACTTTTTTTTTAGAAATTTAATTGTTAAATCAGCAATTTAATTTTTTCCGAGATGCTCCGTTTCGGCGTTCCAAAATTTCCGTTCCTACTTTATTTATTTTTTTTTAAGAAAAAAAAAAAAACGACTTTGAGTTTTGGGCAAGAGAAAATACACGACTAGTTTAACTCAAAAACATGCTCAACTTAATTTTTTCGCAAATGTGGGTTGGTTTCTTTCTGATAAACTCAGTCCAATTTTGTTTCGTATCCTGAAGAGCTGTAAAAATCAATGTACTATCTCCGTCACGCGCTTGGATCTCGAAGGGGCCTTCATCACCAGGCTAAGGAAGAACGTCGTATGAACATTTGAGGGTTGCCAAATTTCACCGGATAAAATATGCTTTTCTGAAGAAAGCTTTGCATATTTTTCTTTGAAATTCTCATATATTTTAGATTAAGCACCAAACAAAACTGTCTGAAAAATGCGAGGAAAAGTATTCACGATTTTTATAGTAAATTCGGTGTCCATTGAAGGAGATATGGCAACGCCTGTAGGCTCATAGGGCGTTTTCCCCTAGCACGGCAGCTTACTATTTTATCCTTAATTATTTTAAAACGTGACAATTTGTCGCATCGTGATGAGCCCTCGGGCATAAAAGGCGAGCGACACGATTATCATCGGCTGTTACTTTCCTCCGACGCTAATCCAAAACCGCGTACTTGCACGAGGGTTCCACGAGAGATGCGCGGTTCTTACTTAGTGGGGCAGATGAAAGGGATAACTACGAAGAGGGGGATTCAAGGACAATTTTTAACCGCTTTCACTACGAACGCAAAAGACTCTGAGCAAGAGAGTCCAGCTCTCGCCCATTTGCGAAGATTAAAACCAGCCCTCCGGCACAAATTAAAACGTCGGATGAAAAAAGAAAAAAATCCTGAAAAAATGCCGACAGACCCTGGTGAGAGGAGAGGGCCATTTTTTCTGTCAGGATAAAAAGGTGTGGCTTGTTTATTAGGTGAATTTTTCACGCGAGCCGTATTTGTTAATGAGAAGCGAAGGAGCGAAATGATTTCGGAAACAATTAAATTAACGGTATAGATGATCATAGTTTAATGAAAAAAAAAAGAACACCAAGAAGTGGTCCGAACTGTATGTAACAAGGTGGAGAAATGGTACTGGATCCACACCATTTCAAGGGGAAAGCCAAGAATTTTCAAAAATTAAAATTAGAGTCAAAATTTATGTCATGAGAGATAATTTTGACTCTAATTTTAATTTTTGGAATTTCTTGGCTTTGTTTTCCCCGTGAAATGGTGTGAACCCAGCACCATTTCTCCACCTTGATCATAGTTAATAGATACTGTAAACATGATGGTACTGAACTTTGAATTTTTTCTTTGAACTTCTTCATATTTTGCATAAAAACAGCAGTACGATTCTTTGGACTTTTTACGAGACATCCTTACTGAAGCGAAGTTAAAAACCGCAGGAATTTAAAAACGAAAAGAAGCGAAGATTGTTTTTTTCCACTTCGTTTGGCTTTCATTATTTTATGTATCAGGGTAGAATCTACGGCTATCTTTAAACACATGTGAATGGTATCTGAGCGTTGGCACACCCATACACCAGGCTTTTCAAATTTTCAGGGATTCAGGTCGAGTAGAAATTGTTTCTGCAGAACCACTCGTCAGTTCCGTGAAAATTTGACGCCACGTCTGGAATTCGAACCCGGGGCGTATTGACCTGGAGTCAGGCGCGCTGAGCACTAGGCCAACCTGGCCGGCAGGAAGAAGATTAAAAGGAGAAGTAATATTCATTTTTAATAAATAGACAAAATTTGGTAAATCTGCAACGCTGCGATCTGAGATCCATATTTTTGAAATTCCAACTTCCACCAAAAATCGTTATTTGCACGGATTTTAATTATGAAGCCCTACTTAATCACCTGCTAGCTTACGCTGAAACAAAATGGAGCGCCCGATTACACTGAACGCGATCTGACTGGTTGATGATAAGGCAAGGGATATGCAATGCAATCCTCTTTATTTCACTGTGAATAAGTCGTGCGGCCAAAGGCCGATAGGAAACTTTATAATGACATGACACCGGAAGACAAAGTTTCAACGAAATGAAATTTAAAATATGACAAGAAAATGAATAAAAATGGAGCCGAGTCGCGGTAGATAACTTTTTCACCCGGACTCACCTTGCTATTTGTGAGTTGTTGCCACTGCCACACAATGGGGTGAGTCAATGGGAGAGGTCGGACATTATTTAAAAACTTTTAAAAAATCTTCAATAATATGAAATGTTGATGTTTTAGAAGAAAATTCGTTGGTTTTCTCGTAAAATTCACTCTTAAAAGCACCCCTTAAAATTAAAATTGTCACGACATAAACGTAAACTTTTACAATATTTGTCAAAAATTTAATGTTTTACTTCTTCGAAAGATTCTTTCTAATGTGTGTCAACTTCATGCTATATTATGCGGCAAATTCAAGGAGTAAATTACATTGAAAATCAAAATTATTTATTGGACAAAGCGCATGATAATTTCGGTAACTTAATAGTTTCTAGAGTCCGATCAGAAGTAGATTTCAGGCGCCATTTTTTATGGCATGTTGATGAAATGGGATTTTTGATGCAGAATTCTGTCCATCACCCTAAAATATACAAAGTATGAAATTGATTTATAATTTGTGCGCATTGGCCTATTAGTAAGAACCAATTCGTAATTTACGTTCACCAATTTTACCGAATGTTTGGTGTGCACATTGACACATAACGGTTCTCGTAGTAAAATTATTTGGTACAAATTACAATTGCACTTGGTGTTTCGTATCACCAAAGCCAGCCGTGGGAAGAAAACCCGATTTTGCCCCTTGAACGTGTGAAATGATGTAAAAAATGAAGGACTTTCAATAACTGCAGATGTATGATGTTCTGTGACAAGGAAAATATTCAAGACAAAACTCACTGTTGTTGTTTTGTACCAATGTACTTTCACTAAGTCAAACGAATGAATGAATTTTCTGCATTCGATTACCTGCAACAAAGAGAAAGAAAGAAAAATTATAGAATGTACTCATGTCATTGAATATTAGGCATTCTAATACTATCATGAGAAAAAGTACGATACAGAATCCGCCTGTATGCAAATTAGATAAAAACTCATAAAATTGAAGAGGTAATTGCTTGAAAGATGCAAAAACACAGGGAAACATGGATAATTATGTATGATAATATAAAGAAAAAGGATAAATCACGGAGACCGATGATCGTTAGTCATTTACCAGACAAAAGAACCTAACTTCATTCCAATGCTGCAAAATTATTTACTCCAACAATTATTTTTTATACGAATGTGACTGTGCGCTTCCCATTCAAAATTCTGATGAATTTTGCCCGCAATAAGTAGACAAATTGAAGGAATTTGCTCTATAGCTTCCAAGTAAATATACGAGTAGTGAGTGAAAAATTGCAACATTGAACGTGCTGCTATATATATCATCTGGAAAACAATGAAATGAAGGGAGTTTTGAATGACGGCATTCGATAATAACCCGTGTTTGAGTATATTAATTCTTACAAACTAGACCACGAGACTTGACTCCTAGATCTCGAACAATTTTCTGCATTTTGCAAAGAGGAAAAACTATAGCTGACGCATTTCAAAAATACCATATGCTCCATTATTAAACCCCTTTTGCAGATAGGTCTTGTTACCGTCACATCCGGGATGTTACTACATCATCTTTTTTATCGGTGTATATTATCAAGGGAACTTGGGCAACATTTCAAGACTCATACGGCGTTTTCCCTCAGCATGACAGAACAGGGCTTACCTACGTTGTAATCTGCCGTGCCAAGGAATAACGCCGTATGAACATTCTAGAGTTGCCAAATTTCCTTCGATAAAATGATATTTTTTTAAGAAAGTCATGAATATTTCCTCTTGAAAATTTCAGGACTTTTTGGCTGAATTGCGAGCAAAGTTATCTGCAAAATTGGAAGAAAAATATTCAAAAGATTCATCAGTAAATAATTCGTGTCTTATCAAAGGCAATTTGGCAATGCCTGAAGGTTCGTGCGGCGTTCTTCCTTAGCACGGCAGTAATGGAGAAGGAGATACGCCCTCTCGTGAGAGGAACAACGAAATGCATCGGATTCATCCTCCGAGTGTACCGCGGAACACAGCTGTAGAGCGTGTACCATAGCGTTCCAGGGAATGCAATCTTGGGCGCATTAAAGCGGGGCAGCACGCGCAATTTTACGACGGCGGCCGTTAAAAAAGCCGGCCGCGGATGACTCGGCGTCCACTTAAAAGTTTCTAAATCACGACGGAGCCCCGGTTACGGCGGCCGTCGAAATAACTAATGAGGTTTGTTAAATTTTATTCCCGGCCCGAGTGCGAACTACACGACGCTCCCCGTTATTGACTTAAAAACACCAACTTGTAAAGCTAGCTGATAATTTAACAACGCCCCGGCCGCGGTGGACACGCGGGGGAGGGCCCTGTTTTTATCATCGCGAGTTTGTTCGCGCCAACTTTTTCCAATAAATGTTATGCACTGAGTTTCACAACTTTTACTGCGAAACTCCTGGTTGAGATAGTACAGATTTTATTCACGGACGCGTCGCGAGCTGAGTCTCTGCCGCGCGACAAATATTTCTCGTCTGGTTTATCTTCGCCGAGCTTTTGTCCTCGTAAAAGGAGCTGACAAAGACGCCGAGTGGATAGCGGGGGTGTGTGGACTCTCTTCTGAAATTAATTTTATCACCGAGGATGTAAGACTGTTGAAGTTGTGCCGGGCAGCGGCGCGCAGTGGATTGAGTCAATAGGAGATTTTGGACAAAATTTGGAAACTTTAAACGCTTATAACTCCGTTTATATGTAATTTTGAGGTTCTGAAAGTAGCTCCATTGGGTTCCTCGTGAAGTTTTCTTCTAGAAACACAACTTAAAATTTAAAATGAGACAAAGTAAGCATCAAAATTTTCAATTTCAGTCAAGAATTTCATGTCCGACCTCTCTAAATGATTTGATCCACTGTGCGGTCATAGAGTGTTCCTTAAAGATCTTCGTCATAATTTTGCGTGCTGCGTTTTACTCGTGAGTTTTTCGGAGGGTCGTTAAACGGCAAGATTATACGTTCGTGTATAGCTAATCACGACGACAGTCGAATCGGACTATTTTTTTGCAATGAGGAACTAATTTCTTTGGCTCATCAGTAACAAGATCTATCTGCAAAAGGGGTTTAATAATGGAGAATATAGTATTTTTGAAATGCGTCAGCCATAATTTTTCCTCTTTGCAAAATGCAGAGAATTGTTCGAGATCTAGGAGTCAAATCTCGTGGTCTAGTTTGTAAGAATTAATACTCAAGCACGGGTCATTATCGAATGCCGTCATTCAAAACTCCCGTCAATTCATTGTTTTCCAGATGATATATATAGCAACACGTTCAATGTTGCAATTTTTCACTCACTATTTGTATACAACATCCAAGAGTTGTCAGCTCATTTAGGGACTATCACCTGTAGATGACCGCAAAAATCACGGAAATTGGCTCAGTAGAACGTTCAAACGAACTATGACAAAAACTAAAAATTTACATTGTTTAAATGGGAAAATTCGCAACTTTGCCGCGTGATGTAAAAAAAAAACCTGGGTCATATTTTCAAAATCTGAATAGAGCGGGCTCATCTAGAGACAATTTCCTGTCGGTAGCTGCAAAAATCAAGATAATCGGCCCGGTAGAACGCTGGGACTAAGCGTTACTAGGTACACAAATTTAGGAGGTATTGCAGCTTTGTATATGATGTTTCATTCAAAGATTCCCGGGAAAGAAGATTTCAGTCGGGAATACCATGGAGCTTTCTCGGAAACAGGACAATTCTCAGTCATCTCTGAGTACAACGCAACGATCTCTTTGCCCTTCCACAAATGACACCTTTCTAGCGGCGGCCATATTGGAAAACTCCACGTTCAGAGCATTTAACCCCGTAAACGGCGCGCACATTAATTAGGAGCTTCCCGATGAATTCATCAAGGCACTTGAAAGGAGCCGGAGAGAGAAAGGGATAAGGGACAGTCTGGCCTAAAGTCGCGACAGAGTGGAATATAAAACCCCCTCACTCACGACCAGTCCTCGTTTCACTTGCGCGGTTTGGCCGGGGGTACCGCGTGGAGCGAGGACAGAGTGTGCCTGGATTGTAAAACGCCTTTCTCACGACTAGTCCTCATTACACTTGCGCGGTTTGGCCGGGGTACCGCGTGCGGCGAGGGGTGCGGGGGCGGGGAGGAAGATGCGGCGGCGGTAACTTTTACGGCGCGACCTTAATTAAGTGGCATAACAAGGTAATTATCTTTTTGCCCGGTGGCGCGCGAAATAAATTAGAAACTTGCGCGGATCGCGGAATCCCGCTAATGAGCAATATAGGCAGTTGCGGGCGAGCCACGCACCCACTTTCGGTCACAGGGGCGCTAGGGGGCGCTAGGAGCAGGAGCTGCCCAAAGTCTCGCGGAGCCGTGGCGTGAAGCCAAGTTGAGACCCCTGAGCACCCCCGACACTACTCGCGGTCCACCGAGGGAAGTCACCGGACTATCTGAAGTGAGTTCTACCGAGAGTCGAGAGTGTGGGATTTAAATTTGAGGAAGTCACCATCCGGAAAATGGGGCTGTTGGAAAATTTGCCGCATGCGGCAAATTTTCCATCCCGCGGGATGGAAAGGAGAGTTTCTTCTAATGATGACAAATATGGCACAAAAATAACACTCTGTACCTGTAGAGCTGAAATCTGGTTTCAAAATAAATCTAAAAACTTATTTACTTCAACTTTAAACCTTTAATATATAATATTTAAATTATTATCCATTTAAATTTGGATATTTTAATTTTTTTAAATCTTAATGAGCCTTGATACAAAAAGTATAATGTAAGTAATATAAATATTTTCGTTTAATTAGTTTATATTTTAAAAGTCCGTGACATGCATAGGAGGGCGAGGGTCGAGAGTTTTTTGCCATTTTGTTTGTACTTGTGAATGGATAGGGTCTTTCTCATAGAAGCATTACAAGAGGAGTGGGAGGGGGAAGGGGAAATCCGAGATTTAGCTATACGTATTTTATGAACGGCGCCCCTAATCATCGTGTTTTACATAATCAGTTCTTGAAATATTTTCGGATTATCTTGTTACCACCAATTATTTTTTAGTATTTTAGCTGTTCCTTCTAGTCGCATATTTCATGTTCAATAGATGGAACAAATCCCTTGATAAGTTGTAACAGTCTAGGTGGCCAATAGTCTACTTGGAATTATAAATGTAGAGACTCTACAAATATTGAATTTCACTCTAGAATTTTGAACTGTCGAAGTCTAAAATTCACTTCTACCTACAGAATCTCCGTAAGAAAATGTGAGCTGCTTTGAGCTTCGTGCTTCAGAAAATATGTTACCCGTGTAATAGTGATGACCTCACTTGCCTTATTCGATTTGAGAATCACAAAAGGTGAGTTAAAATTTTGTTATTAATTAAACATTTTCCTGAAATGCAGGGAGGCACTGAAAAATCGGTGATCGGCCGGAAAAATAAAGTTGTCCAATCGTAATAGCGATTGATTGTTGATATAGAAAACCCTTGAAAACGACGCTAAAAAAAGAGAAAGGAAAAGCGAGCTGTTCAGGAATGAGGGTAATTCGTCTTGTCAAGTTGTTGCGACAAACCTTGCACGCTCTTGCCAAACGGTTTAAGATATTCAGTGATTGCAACTCTTGAAATTTACCTTCGAACAATCTGTGTGTCATGAAACGAGATGTTTCTTGACCGTTATGTCTTAAAAAGACCAAAACCCGTCAAACATTGCTAAGTGCTGGAAATTACGATGTAGAAAGAGAAGACTCCTTAGTCTCTTTAGCACTTTTATAATTGAAAGCTTCAACCTAACTTCATCTTTTCAAGAGGACATTTAACGAAAATCAAGGCTTCAATAAAGTTCAAAAAAAGCCCTAATGTTTCGACAGATTCCTTACAATCAGCCATTTTCAATCGGGGGAAAAGTCGCTTTTTAGCCATTGATAGGCAGTTCATCTGTCCTCATTTAGCTGTAGCCCGTGTCTCACTATCAAATGAATTCATCAAATGTTGGATGGCAATTGTTCATGAACATTTGACGGCCCGCCAGCTTCTGATAGCGGACTTGCGCAAAAACAAGTACTCATCTCCGCCATATTGAATTTGATGAGTTCATTCGATAGTGGGACACGAGCTCAAGCCAAGCGGGACATGATGGAGTTATTTAGGCCCTGAGAGACCAGCTTATTCATTTGAGACTCAAGGGTGGAAATTCTAGCTGATCTGGGGTGTCGGAAATTGTGGGATTTGAGAACAAGCGACAACAGGCGCGGGACGATTGACAAGATAATTAATCATGTGGCGGCTCACCTATTGTAGTTAGAACTAAAGAGAGCAACACGCGATCGGAACGCCAACGATAGTCCGCATCGATTACCGGAGCAATTCACCGCAATGCTAGCTGGCTTCTTTCAGCTCATATCTCTCTCATCAAACGACACTCGGTGGCCTTTCCAAGTTGCACGGATAGACCCTCATTTGAAGATAATAATTTCCCCTCCGTAAATAATATCCCAAGTGCTAAAATGTCAACTGTACAGAAAACACAATAGAAAATAGTGCATTTTCTTCGGAAAATACACTGAAACCGATTTTCCTTGGATAAAGTTGTTTAGATTACGACGATTCGGACATGAAATTTTCCGACTTTTCCGTATTTATTCTCATTGACTTTTGGACGGTCCCTAACTTTTTGAAAATTTATTATGTATATATTTTTGGCAGTTCCTGATCTTGCCTGGAGTAGAGGTGTTCCATAGATTTTTAAGGAGTTATGAAAACGGTTCAAGGGAAAGGTGACGCTGCAAATAAACTTACCGGCAGTTAGACTACATTTTGAAATTAGGAACTATAGTTTGTGACTGAGTTTACAAACAACGCACGCACCATTTTCTCAATATGCATATAAGTATTTTTACAAGTGAACCAAAAATCGTAGCTCTGAATCGCCAAATAAAGTCCAATTATCGGAGCTTTCATAGCTAGCACAAGCACACCGTGAAATTTGGTGCCCCGTTAATTAATGTCAGTGATGTGGTAGTAGTAGCTATATACGGCCGATTTAAATGGAAAAAATTATTTTTCCTGACTCACATCTCCCGCATTTTCCCTGATTTTCTGCATGTAATTAATTTGTCTCCTTTCACCTAACACATTTTCTCCACAATTATTTCACACAACTATTTCAAATTCTATACCTACCCTGGAGTGGTAGGAAAATCTAATTGAGACTTGTAGAATTTTGAAACTTGCAACATTATCTTAAAACATGTGCTAGTTTCGTGGAAGAGCGAAAATCTACGAAAGTTCATGAATGCGCTAGGAGTATTACCTGGAAAAGCAGTTAGTGATCTCAAAGTCGATAATGCTTTTCCACTTACCAGCCGTTCTAAGAAACGAACACACCCTGGCGATTATAGGTCAAATTTCGGGCGGGTTCTCAACGCACACAAAATAACGCATAGATGGGAAACTTTGGAGAGCAAACTCCTTGCAGCAAAAATTCATTTATTTTCTCAAAAAGTATAACTTTTTATTACGTACAAGTTTAGTTCATACTTTGAAGTCAGTGAGTACTTTGGGTCAAAAAATCTTTTGTTTTATTATTTCAAGTCAAAACATTATTTTCCTTGGATTCAAATGTGAGACTACAAATTGTTTAATACATTCAGAAGCCTCTCATAAGTTTGAAATATTACATGTTTTACAGGAATAGACAAATTAATGCACATATGCCTACAATGTTTGTCCTTGATGTAGAGGACCGACACAATTTTGCCTCAATAGAGAGGACCTATACAACACTTGATCAGGGCGTTTTCTGGCATGCAGAATAGTATGCATATAAGTCACTGAAGCTGCGAAGTTTTTGATCCATGCTCAACCTTTGGTGGATATCTTAATTTCAATAAAAAGTTCCATTGTGCCTTTTTGATCCTCTATGCTTCAAGTTTGTTAGGTTAAACGTCGTGTTACCTGTATTACGCTTCTACAAAAGAAATCTGGCAAAAAATTCCAACCAACTAATATGTTAAGGATGAAGTCCACTCGAAACGGCCGTCGTCTATAATGGACTAATTATCAGGGAAGAAAGATAAAAGTGTAGAAACAATTGATTCTGATGCGATTAATGTGTATTGATGTGATCTGCGACAAAATAAAATGGGAACAGTGTTCTTCGTGCAGATGTTTTCAATGGGTGATATTCAACTCATCCGACTACAGAGCAATGTTCCAGAGTTGAAACGAGAGCGAGAGTATGTGAAAAACGTCAAAGCAGGTGCCTTATATGGCGGAGCAAATATTTCCGAAGACTAGACGGATGAGCTTGTTTTAAAACGGTGGAAAACACGGGCGGCAGATAATTGCTGGTAGGAACAGGAGTAAACGACTGAAAAAGGGCGTCAAATTAAAGGGACAAGGTTGGAGGGCTAGAACAGATCTGCCAGTGAGATGTACATGTAAATGAGTTTGGATGGTTCGGCATTTGCATTTGTGACTTGGAACACCGCAGACTTGCTAATGGGTCTGTTCGGCACCACTTCACCGTCCTGTCATTCGCTTTCAAAAAGTGTTAGAGCTCAACGTGGTCCGTTTCTAGTTTGAAAGTGTTCCAGGAAGGGCTGCGGAATGAAGGAGAAGAGAGGTATCATAGGGACTACATTTTGCAAAGAGGAACTATTGTTATTTCTAAGGTCTTAAGTTCGGAGCAAAAAATTCGCCAATAGTTACCCTAAGCTGGTATATGCATTTACGGATGAACCAAAAAGTGTAGTTCTTTGTGGCAAAATGTAATGCACAGATCTCTGAAACCTTAAATTTTCATTCTCTATCTTTTATATATTGTTTTAGATATCTACTGGGCCGAAGTCTATGAATTTGTGTGTATTGGTAGGCTTTAACCTCCACGTGGGCCCGACAAATAAATTGATCGGGTTTTTTTTTAATATAACATAATGCAATTGTAAAAAAATCAAGGTTCATTAACAAACTCGCTTTATTTAGTAATGGCCCAGTACAATTTCCTGATTTTCCCAGGTTTTCCTTGATTTTTAAAGAACTCGCACAAACTTGGATTGGCATACTAATGACAAATTGGACTGCATTAAACAGAAATGAACCAAGACACATCAGCTATTTCCAAATTTAACGGGGCAATTTTATTTTTTACGAAAGAACGTTCATGCGGATTCCTATGAAAATTTTAAGGAATTTTCTTTGTATTATGGAGAAAATTCACTGAAATTTGCACAAAATTCCGCACAACCGTTTTCATGAAAAACATTAAACTGCCCGATCAAATTTGGGAATAGCTCGTGTGACTTGGTTCCTTTCTACTTAACGCGGTCCAAATATAACTGATAGAGCAAGCCTAGGAGTCCTGTGATGGGTCAAAAAAATCCACGGCTAATTTATTTGTATTCTCATTTATGTATTCATTACTTTTTTGTGTGTGTTGAAAAGTTGAGATGGTTCCCGTGTGGTATCATGCAAGTATTAGTTTTGACACTAGGGAGGGAAACTGAATCAGCGTTGCCACATCACTTACACAAATCGAGTATTTTGTACTTACATGATTAGGTTTTGTGTTAATTTTTTTGAAAATATGGCAACGCCGGGGCATCGCGAAGCTCCGCGCCCACCGGTGGCGGTCGTGGCCCACCACAGATCATAAATCTTAATGCGCTGCGCCTGCAACTACGAATTCGGGCAACCCCCTCGCCGACCCGCGCCTGCCATCGAGCAATCAGGCAACCCGCTCGGCACCCGGTTTCTCATAGTCTCCGCGCCGTGCGTAAATGCGCGGTTTAACAACTCGCGCCGCCTTCGCCGCCCCCTTCTTTGCGGTAATTAATTTTATTTATTTCTTGCGCAGATTACGCTGTATCTCAGTTATTTTATTATTTTTCAGCCGGCTCCGCAGTCATTTCCGTTACAGTGTTACCGGGCCCGACGCAATCATTCTCGGCTTGATTTCTTCTCTCCAGCCAACATTTAATGATCCACTCTCAACATATACATTCAAAGAAATTGAATCAGTGAGATCGAAAACACACCAACTCGATAACCCGAAAATGCTCAATTTTCATTGAATTGTTATAAAGGTCATGGAAGTTAGCGCATCTGTTCCAACTTGGACTTTTAAAATGTCCCTAAGTACTCATCTTTCGGCACCAAAAATATTTTTCTCTGACTAGGTTCTTTATCTACTGTAAAGTTTTGTGTGTGTCTTGGTTACTTTCATTTTTCCGAGTTAGTGTGTTTTCGTTCTCACTAATTCAATTGCTTTTCACTAAATTTTCAAATCGACAGCTGTATCAGGGACGATGGAGTCTTGCACTTGTCAGGAATTTGCGTTTTAAGGATTTCACCGCGGTTGATGTAAAATTTTGCGAGAAGAACGATATTGCTACTGGTTTTCTCTAAAATAAACTCCCAAGCTCAAAATAGTGAATTTTCTTCAGAAAATACACGAAAAAACTCTCCGAGCTCAGGCTATAATTGAGGGGATCTCCCACGTTACGTTGAGAGTCCTCTTCTATACCTAGTCATGCACAGATAGGGAGCAAATATAAACGAAAACAACAGGAAAATGCGGAAACAAGGCTAAAATACAAAAATACGAAGGCAGGACGTTTCGGTACCTTACGGCACCATTATCGACTGCTAAAATAGAATTAAAAATAAAAAATAAATTAAAATAAAAACCAGCAAACGGCGTTACTTGGTGAAATTGGTATTGAATTGAGACTCATTTCAATATCCTAATGTAACCCCTGAATGACGAACTACCCAGCTGAGGCTGACGCGTACAACGGAGAGTATTAGGTCGGTGTGATCATTTACAGGTTTTAATCTCGCATTGTTTCGTCTAATTTGGTGCCGGTCGGCACAGTTCATTGAACTGGAGCGTTGCTATTTCAGTCATATTAACTCTCTGTCCATCCATCACTCTCCCAATTTTGATTCAAGGTCTACCCTGCTAAAAATGGTGAGTACAGACGAGTAGAAAATCAAAGTCATATGAATAGAATTTCAATTCATATGAATAGAATTTCAACTCATAAGAATAGAATTTCAAATTATATGAATAGAATTTGATTCATATGAGCAGGATTTCTCTATTCAGTTTTTGCAAACTCATATGACTAGAGATTCCAACTCATATGACTAATCGGATTTTTGCTTGAATCAAAAGGAAATCCGCTTAAATTAAGAGGCTTGGTTCTTGATATAAGCTAGATTCTGATTGAATCAGGAGTACTTTTTCTTGTCGATGTTTTTAAGATTCTGGACTCTAAATCCAATGTGTTTTTTTTCCAGTGCTTCAAACAAAGGTAAGAGGCAGTTCGGGGTTAAACGTGACAACGTGGAATTACTCCAGAGCACATCTTCCGGCACCGAAAAAATAAGTCAGAACTCAATTCTTCACGTAGGCATACAAATCTATCAACGAACTTCATCAAAATCCGAGCATCGCCAAATATTTGGTTTCCCATCCTTAGTCACGCGACCCTAAACAAGCAGATCCAGTCGCGGGGTTTAAAAAACTGAGTCCCTCCTAGAGGAACTTTTCATGGAGGCGTCCGAACTGCCGCACAGTGGATCGAGTCAATTCGAGAAGTCGGACAAAAGTTGGGAACCTTAAAAGCTTACAAATTTGTTTATGCAAAATATTAAGGTTTTAAAAGTGGTCCCATTGGCTCCCTCGTGAAATTTTCTTCTAGCAACACCCTTTAAAGTTTAAAATATGACAAAATAAACATCAAAATTTGCTGTTTCAGCCGGAAATTTTATGTCCGACATCTCTGATTGACCGGATCCACCGTGCGCCGACCGCGGGATCCGTCCTAATTTTCACTGGGTTGCCGACAGGGTAATCTAAATTAGAGCTTGACGGATGAAGAAACAAAGTTGGGAGAGCTTTCAACGGGAAACTTTTAAAGTGAAAAAAGGGAGTGCAAAAAAAACCCGAGCCGCCAGCCCTCGGGCCGGGAGCGGGGCGCTCAGGAAATAAACCCGCATCGACGTAACATTTGAATCCGTAACACACCCACCCGCGCCGCGCCGTTGCCGCATTGCCCGAAAATACAAATTAAATAGTCACAATTTTATAAAAATCTAACATACAGAGAGGCCGTATCGCCCAAAAATACAAATTAATTAGTCACAATTTTGTAAAAATCTAACATGAAGAGAGGATTTGCGATTTTTACTATACACTGGAAAAAAACACATTGGATCTAGAGTCCAGACTCTTAAAAACATCGACAAGAAAAAATACTCTTGATTCAATCGGATTTTTGCTTAAATCACGAACCAAGTCTCTTAATTTGAGCGGCTTTACTTTTTATTTAAGCTTAAATCTGATTGAATCAAGAGTATTTTTTCCTGTCAATGTTTTCAAGAGTCTGGACTCTAGATCCGATGTGGTTTTTTTTTTCCAGTGCACTGATAGGTAATATTTAGGAAGAACTACGATCATGCAACCAGTTGTATCTCCATCTTATCCACAAAAGCATCTATCGACATAGAAAAATTGATAGCACATACGTTGTTTCCAAAACGAGCCGACAATGGGCCTGTTGCAAACTTTTGCTAGAGCAAAAATAAGAGTTGTTTCCCATAGATGATGCCTCAAAAATCACGATGAGCGCATCGGCAAAGTCTAAAATGCACTCATAAATTCACAATCTGCGTAAGAAATTTGCGTTATTTTGAGCTTCCCGCTTCAAAAACGATACTACGGCACAGGTGAACATTTTGATGGAGGAGTCGTTCCATCGTCGGCAATACTCATCATGGCCGACGCCAATCCGCCAAAACACGTGTGATGGGACGAGATAACATCTGAACTGGATTAGACCAGATAACAATCGGCGTGTTTACGTTCATATTTTCCACGCCCGAATTGATTGACCTTGAACTCTCCTCGAATTACGCGCGGAACTGCGCGCAAGCGTCAGGCATGCTGAATATCGCCGACGATGGAGCGACTCCTCTAACAAAATGTTCACCTGTGCCGTAGTATCGTTTTTGAAGCGGGAAGCTTAAAATAACGCAAATTTCTTACGCAGATTGTGGAGTTATGAGTGCATTTCAGACTTTGCTGATGCGCTCATCGTGATTTTTGAGGCATTATCTATAAGAGACAACTCTTATTTTTGCTATAGCAAAAGTTTGCAACAGGCCCATTGTACATTAGTAGTTCAACATTGCAAAAAAATGTAATCAAGTTGAGATACAACTGGTGGCATCATCGTAGTTCTCGCTAAATACCTGTCAGTACACTGGGGGAAAAAACACATTGGATCTAGAGTCCAGACTCTTGAAAACATTGACAGGAAAAAGGACTCTTGATTCAATCAGATTTAAGCTTAAATCAAAAGGAAATCCGCTCAAATTAAGAGGCTTGGTTCTTGATTTATCTTAAATCTGATTGAATCAAGAGTATTTTTTCTTGTCGATGTTTTTAAGAGTCAGGACTCTAGATCCAATGTGTTTTTTTTTCCTCAGTGCATCGCCGATATGGACAAGGAGTGCCAGTGAAATGAACTCCGAGATTTCAACAGAGTAGGAAACGGATTCCGACCCTGATTGGCAACGGAGCCAAGACAATGGATCCTGAGAAAAATTTTACGGCCTCGGAGGCATTTTACTCGACGTTGAACTGTTATTTCTCCTCCTCTCTGCTTCCGGGGTCGGGCAACTCTTTTACGATTTCGCGTTATTTCCGTATTTTAGTGGCTCCGAGTGTTGGAAACGTTAAACTCACCTCGGCGATGCTTCGCTTGCATACGGAACCGGAATCGCTAACTTCTCCCCGCGCCGATTTAGGCCTGAAATATGCCCCTCGTCCTCCCCCGGAAATATTTACGGCACGTGCTACGTTTGAAAGGCAATCATGGAACAGGTGACACGCGGTCGCGATAAAAAATCGCCCCCATCAACCGACGGAGACAAGGCTTCCCGGAACGCCGGAATTTTTCTCGGACTCCGCGTCCGGAATATTTTCGTTTGATATGTGAACGTATTCCTACCAAACAGAGTTACGTGCATTATGACATGAGCCCTGAGACCCATAAGTATATGTGCATAACAGGGCTCACGTCATAATGCACATAGTTCCGTTTGGTAGAGATACGTCCGTGTAGGAAATTGAAAGTTGCCGATGACGTGGGATTATCTTTCCTGCGTTCATTTCCGCGCGGAGACAAATATCCGCTTTGATCGACAGGAACGTCCAATGAATACTTCCTAGGCTGGAATTCTTTTTCCGACGATCGTTTTTCCTGTGGGACACCCACGGAATTTTCCACTTGATCCTCAATTTTTTTTTTCTTATCCAAGAATGAGGAAGGGAATTCAAAACCTGGTTAGCGTCATCAGAGGTTGCTATACAGGGTGTTTCAGACCACCCGTACCAGGCCTTTTTCTCGGTTGGTATAGGTCGTACGAAGTCGGAGACCGCGGGGTTGAATAGGGAATTGACCCCAAGAAATCCGAATTTCGTGGTCCCGAAACCCCCCCACCCCCCTTGGGGGGTAAAGGGGGGGTCACGATGCTAAAAGTCACGGTTCCCGACCGAATTGCGGATAGATCGCATCAGAATTGAAAAGCACGGAAAATTTCACGTGGAATTGACCCCTAAAAATCCAAAATCGGACCATCCAAGGCCCAAAAATGACCCCCTAAAGAGGGGGACAGTACCCCCCTCCAATATTTCTCTTTGGTCTCAAAATTGACGTAAATTCTCCAGAAAAAGACGGTTTCCCAGGTAATCGACCCCGAGAAATCCAAATTTCATGGTCCCGAAGCTCCTCTAGCTCCCCTTGGGGGTTAAACGGGGGGGCCCAATTTCAAAAATCGGGGCTCCTTTCCGAATCGCAAATTGATTGCATCCAAATTGAGGAGCAGAACACATTTACATCTTAAGTGACTCCTAAGAGTTCTAATTGACCCCCCTGAACGGCAGAAAGTAACCCCAGAGGAAGGGGGCCTCGCCCCCGCCAAAAATTTCTGAGGATTCCTCTTTGGTCGCAAAATTGACGTCGGTTCTCCAGAAAAAGACGGTTTCCCATGTAATCGACCCCGAGGACTCTAAATTTCATGTTCCCTGAGCTCTTCGGGGTCGATTACATGGGAAACCGTCTTTTTCTGGAGAACCGACGTCAATTTTGCGACCAAAGAGGAATCCTGAGAAATTTTTGGCGGGGGCGAGGCCCCCTTCCTCAGGGGTTACTTTCTGCCGTTCAGGGGGGTCAATTAGAACTCTTAGGAGTCACTTAAGATGTAAATGTGTTCTGCTCCTCAATTTGGATGCAATCAATTTGCGATTCGGAAAGGAGCCCCGATTTTAGCGGCTCTGGTGCTTGCACTAGAGCTGCTATTCCGGACGGTCCCAGCTGGGGAGTATCAATGCAGCATGTTACATTGTAGAGACCGCGCGTTGGTTGATGGGAATCGGCGCCATTTTCGGCTATGTTCCTTGTCATGACTTTATTTTATTGCATACTGTTTTATTGTTAGTCAATGCTATGTTGTGTATTGTATTTTTGGAATCATGGTGATACAGTCAACAATTCAAAACTTGTTTGTGCTTTTATCTCGTGATGGAAAAAATGTACTTTACGTTCAAAATTTGAAAATTTGAATTTTAAAGTTTTCGCGGTTAAGGAAGCTTTAACCACTGGGCTGGAGCTTCCTTAGTCATATTACTTGATATCAGCTGATAGCAAACAAAGGTTACCAGGGAAACCGTAAACGTCTAACAACTATCGTGGCCATTGGGGCGATTCGACAGTTTGAATCGTTTTCGTTGATTGAATCGACAGTTGTCGGATTGTACATCAATGACAAAATGTGTCTAGGCCCTCATTCTTGACTACAACTACTGCCCCCAGAGCCGCTCTCCGACGCCAATGCGTTGGAGCTTCCTGCTTGTTTGAAATTGGGCCCCCCCGTTTAACCCCCAAGAGAGCTAGAGGAGCTTCGGGACCATGAAATTTGGATTTCTCGAGGTCGATTACCTGGGAAACCGCCTTTTTCTGGAGAATTTACGTCAATTTTGAGACCAAAGAGAAACATTGGAGGGGGGTACTGTCCCCCTCTTTAGGGGGTCATTTTTGGGCCTTGGATGGTCCGATTTTGGATTTTTAGGGGTCAATTCCACGTGAAATTTTCCGTGCTTTTCAATTCTGATGCGATCTATCCGCAATTCGGTCGGGAACCGTGACTTTTAGCATCGTGACCCCCCCTTTACCCCCCAAGGGGCGGTGGGGGGGTTTCGGGACCACGAAATTCGGATTTCTTGGGGTCAATTCCCTATTCAACCCCGCGGTCTCCGACTTCGTACGACCTATACCAACCGAGAAAAAGGCCTGGTACGGGTGGTCTGAAACACCCTGTACTTATGCAGATTTTTCTCTCAATTCGTCGCTCCTTTGGCGTAAGGGTGTACATCGATTTTTGCATGAGCCCCAGAAAGGATGCATTTATATGTATAACAGGGCTCAAGTGGGAATCAAGATACGCCTTTCCGTCAGAGGAGCAACAAATTAACAGGAGTCTAGTAGTAGCTAATGAGCATTTTTTATTGAAAGTTAAGTCACTCAGAAAAAACTTTCCAATAAAAAGCCTAAATAGCGAGGGAACTTTATAATTTGAAACACCATACACAATCTTAGCGACAATCCATGGAGCTCACCAGGTTTTTAATTCTTCCTCCTTGAATTGTCACTTACAACGTGAGGGCGTTTCTCTATATCCCTTTGAGCCGTGGAAAGCTAAGAGTTATACAGAGCATAGGGCTCACGTAGAAATGGACCACTATGCTAGGTACGAAGTTCAGCATTCTGATATGTTTTGTAACTAAAATTTCATGTAGAACACGATGCGCACCAAAAAAATTACCGAAATCAACTCCTTACGAAGATATTTAATGATTCCTGATGCGTGAATTCAAACCACCCGCTCATGAAAACTCAATGCTCTGCGTGATTCACATCGCGCGATAAACGTTATCATGACAGTCTCTGCGATATAAAATCTGGCAACCTCAATCTTGACGCTTTGGCTCAGCTGTATCAAATTGCTAATAGTTTGAACAACACATGATGGGAAATGAACATTGCTCGATTGAGAAGCTTGCTGAAACCGTTGTAGTGCGCGATTTGACTCACGTAGAGCCTTGAGTTTCTTGTTAGCGGGCAGTTCACATTCCTTGTAACCAATGTGAAATAAAAACGTAATATCTTCGTTAGGAGTTGGTTTTGGTTATTTTCGTTGTACGAACGTGTTCTACGTGGAATTCTGGTTGCGAAACATATATCAGATCGTTTAAAATCGTACCTTGTCTTGTGGTCTATTGAGATTCGCTCTTACATCAGAGGAGCGAGGAGGAGTGAAAATTTTAAACTTCCTCGAAGAGGTTCTTAATTAGGAATGATTTAGCAGGATCCATAACGTTGTCGCTCATCTTTTCTCGGACAGTAGAACGAGTCTTTGGAAGAAGTTGGATATGGCATTTTTGACAAAAAGTGTGAAATTGTACGTTTATTTTGTCACAATTTTAATTTTAAGGGGTGTTTATTAAAGAAATTTTTACAAGAAAACCAAAAAGTCTACCTTTTAAACATAGCACTTCATATTAATGAAGATGTACACGGAGAAAAAGACTTCATGCGTGGGACCCAAAGTTAAGGTCATATGGATCTCTGAAGTTTTCGGATTGAGCATCCGAACACTTGAGGTCCAGCTGCTGAGGTTCGGATCACACATCTGAAACTTCAGTTCTTACATCTGAAGTACTTCGGTTTTCACATCTGAAAAACTTCGGTTCTCACATCCGAAAAGCTTCGGTCCTCACATCTGAAGTACTTCAGATGTAAGAACTGAAGTTTCAGATGTGTGATCCGAACCTCGACAGCTAGACCTAAAGTGTTCAGATGCTCAATCTGAAAATTTCAGAGATCCATGTGACCTAAACTTCGGGTCCCACGCACGAGGTTTTTTTCTCCGTGTACGCTTTTGAAGTTTTTAAAACATGTCCGACCTCTGTCACTGTGTGATGTCAAAAAAGTTCCGCGATAATCATAGGTTGCTGCGCAGCGGAGTATACGTCATGAGTAAAGCCCTCTATTCTACGACGTTAACTTGTCAGGTCCTGAGAGATTTTGGCGAGGATCAAAAACTGTGGCTGGCTTCCCGGCGATACGACTATTATCCCATTCTTTTCCTTTTTTTTGCGGCGAAAGGAAGCAATGACTCAATGCCTCGCTCTTGCTCGCCCTTCCTCGAACCACTGTCATCGAGCGGACAAGACAACCATTACTAAAACCCGATGCCGAGAGATTGTCTCCCTAAGGAACCTGTGCGAACATCTTTCCTGCCACTTGTTGCCAAATTGGACGCTATTCAGCACAATACACCTAGGAAAAAAGCTGCAAAGAAAAGCTCTCACTGCAAAAAAAACACATTGGATCTAGAGTCTAGACTCTTAAAAACATTGACAAGAAAAAATACTCTTGATTCAATCGGATTTTTGCTTGAATCAAAACGAAATCCGCTTGAATTATTAGGCTTGGTTCTTAATTTAAGTTAGATTCTGATTGAATCAGGAGTACTCTTTCTTGACGATGTTTTTAAGAGTCTGGACTCTAGATCCAGTGTGTTTTTTTGCAGTGTTTGTAAAAACGCGTGTCTGCTGGAGAGACACAATGATCTGTAGTCGTATTTTAAGATTCTGCTCATAAAAGGACATTTTCTGGGTACTTGACCTCCACGACAAATGCATGAGTTTTAAAAGTTGGATAACGTCTTTTTTATCACGAAAGAACGTAACTATATCTCATTGATGCCAAATTTTCCCTCGCAAATTGCATTTTTGCCGTGAGAATCTTGGAAATTTTCAACTGAAAATTTTACCGATTTATCCTCTGACTTCAAGCTAAAATGAGTTCAATCTTAGCCAAGAATTCTGCCGCACTGGAATAAAAAACACATGGAATCTAGAGTTTAGACTCTTGAAAACATCGACAAGAAAAAATACTCTTGATTCAATCAGATTTAAGCTTAAATCAAGAACCAAGCCTCTTAATTTGAGCGGATTTCCTTTTGATTTAAGATTAAATCTGATTGAATCAAGAGTCATTTTTCTTGTCAATGTTTTCAAGAGTCTGGGTTCTAGATCCAATGTGTTTTTCTCCCAGTGCGTGCTAAGGAAGAACGAGGTATGAAACTTCAGGTGGTGCCAAATTTCCTTGGATATAAAGTCATTTTGCACCCTCGGAAGGAAATTACAATCCTTCGTCCGGGAAATGTCGAAACTTCAGCAAAAAGTTTAAAAAAAAAAATAAGGACACCACTGGAAAAAAACACATTGGAGCTAGAGTCCAGACTCTTGAAAACATTGACAAGAAAAAATACTCTTGATTCAATCAGATTTAAGCTTAAATCAAAAGGAAATCCGCTCAAATTAAGAGACTTGGTTCTTGATTTAAGCTTAAATCTGATTGAATCAAGAGTATTTTTTCTTGTAGATGTTTTTAAGAGTCCGGACTCTAGATCCAGAGTGTTTTTTTCCCAGTGAATATACCGATCGTATGTTATGATCGTATTCTCTCATGATAATTCGTATTGTTCATCCGAACTATTGAATATCCGCGATACCCCCGGTCTCGAAAATTGCGAATGATTGAGAATGTAACTGTACTCAGTCTGTTATCCGTTCCGTGAACCACACAGTTTTCCCTCCTTTATTTTGTCGCTGGCAGTCTTTTACGCAGCAATATAGCAACGATGTCCCCTGCGTTTTGCGGGTTGCGGGCGTGTCGCGGTGAAGCTTTCCCAAATCTTGATTTACACCAGCCAAGCGTCGGTAATTGCGGCTAAAACCGGTGCATCCTCCCTCTCAGATTCACTAGGGCACTCGTCTCTCCCTGCCTGATACATCTCTGCGCTCTGAACACCAAGTTGACCTCCTGCTATTCGCGCCTTGCAAACCGAAGGAGGAACATTTTCCGATGATTTTTGAAAGATAGACCCACTTCAAGAATTTTTTAAAACATAGACCGTTTAAATACTTTGTAAAAGCATGATTACTAGCACTAGAGTGCAAAATTCATGCATTTTTTAAACTGCCGTATTTTTTCGTTTTTTTTTCTAATTTGATGGGTCTGGTATTTTGTTATCTCGCTGGCGAGAGATACAAGTTTCATTCCAAGTTGCAAATGTTGGGGCAGTTGAGTTTTTACTCCCAAATTTTTGGGATTTTTTGTGGGGGGGGGGGAGGGTACTGATTGGACTACATTTCACGATTAAAAACTGCAGTTTGATGCTCACTTTAGGAACAACGTATGCGCCATCAGCTCTCCTATGCAGATAGATGTTTTAATGCAGGAGTTAGGAATCTAATTCCTTATTGCTAAATGCAGTCCAATTTCACAATGGATTGCGGGTGAAATTTAGCTGAATCTTTGACAGAAATTGCGGTTATTTTCGCAAAGTATATTGGAGTGAATTGTGCAGTTTTGGAATTGAGCTGAATTTAAAACTGCATATAATATCGTGAGTCGATTATTGATGATAAAAAGCAAATAGCATACATAAACTCAATAATTTTTACTAAGAACAAATCGAGAAGATGCACCAGTAAATAGACGCAAGTTGGTGATCACACGAAATAGCAAGGTGAGATCATGACTTTGCATTAGAGTATTCTGACAAAACAGCTTAACTTTATGAGAATGGTTATGCTCTATACACGATTTTTTCCTCTATGGTGAGATTACTCTGAGTAATGGTGTCATGACGTCATCTTGCCTCTGATCGTATGATCATAACCAACCTGTGTCTGTGAAATTATTTATTACTCATTGAAACTGTCTTAGGTTTTTCAATTTTCTGACATCAATTTGTTCATTGAATGCATAGTTCTCTTCTTTTTTTTTAAGCATTTGCCTTCACTGAAAAAAGGTGACGCTCATTTAACATTTTAGATGTCAAAAAGTGTGCGAGAACTCACGAAACGCTGAATCAACCGCCATGGCAGTTACTTTTACATCTTGAAATTGCTAAAGTAACTACTGTAGCGGTTGGTTCAGCGTTTTGTGAGTTCTCGCACACATTTTTACATCCAGAATGTTAAATCAGCATCACTTTTTTTTTTTATCGGTGTTGCTTTTATTTTTTATTTGTATACGGTCGTTATTGGCAAAATTGACATTTCCTCGCGCACACAAACGCACGGTTAACGCAGGCAAAAGGATCGAGTTATCTGCAAGACCAGGCATCAATCTCCGCATCTCGCGGGATAAAAAAATCGCGGGAACCTGCCTCGCACCTTTCGCCATTCTCCGCAGAAAAAACGCGAAAAAAACGCGAAAAAAAAAAAAAAAAAAATCAGTGAATGAAAACCTCTCGGCGATGAATTCCCGGGATAGTGAGCCTGGGCCTCGACGCACAGTGAGTCGAGTCAACCAGAGAGGTCGGACATGAAAGTTTGAACTAAAACTGCAAATTTTGATGTCTATTTCATATCATTTTAAATGGATTGCATTTAGCAAAAAGGAAGCACTAGCATTGCAATGTTGCTAAGATTGTGCAACTTCTTTTGTCTTGGAGGAAAAACCCGGTTATCCATTAATAGTTTCTATTTTACTCGCTAAAAACTGTGAATTTAAGACAAGAATTACCATCTAAATTTCGTAGTTTTTCACGATTTCCGCAATTTTATTGCAAAGGATGAAGTTGCACAATCTTAGCATCATTGCAATGCTAGTGCTTCCTTTTTGCAAAATGCAATCCAAATGTTGGGGTTGCTTCCAGATAAAAATTCCACGAGGAAACGAACGGAACAACTTTTAGATCCTCAAAGTTTTGTATAAACGAAGTTATAAGCGTTTAAAGTTTCCAAATTTTGTTCGACCTCTTCTATTGACTCGATCCACCGTGCGGCGGAGGTGTCTTTATCGACTCGGCGTATCACTACCGAGCGCAGCTGCTCAGCCCCGCGGAAAAATACCTGACACTTTCCGCGCCTCGCAAGAACCGCTTACCTGCGTAGGGTTTATCACGGGAGTTAGGTGGTTTTTCCCTCGCTCCCGTTGCATTCCGGGTCGGGTCCCAGCAGCTTGGCAAGCGCGTAAGCTGAGCCTTTAATCTGGCCGATGTAATCGAATTTATTATGCGTAAAGAGCCATGCACAAAAAGGGCCAAAAACGGCCCATTTTTGGGCCTTCGAAATTGGGGTCGAAGTGAGGTTTTTTTTCATCCTTAGGGTGACCCTTTACACATACTAAAATTTCAGATTGAGTATATGCACCGTTTTCGAGTTATGGGGGGGCAAAGTCCCCGATTTTCACCCATTTTTGCAGGTGTTTTAATGTCGAACTCCGGCTGTTACGAGGTACCAGATTTAGATGTTGAAGCGCGGTTTGCGGTGATTTGTTCACCTATTCCTGTAGTATTTTTCCACATCTTTCACAAAGCCCCAAATGGTTTTTCGGGGGGCGGGGAGGGGGGCTTTATTCATACTATCATGACCGTTAGCGCATCTTACTGACTTTACTTTGTTCTCTTCTCTCCACGCCGCAGTCACGATGGTATTTTCTGTTGGGGATTTTCCTTCTTCTTCACATTTTACCAATTTTCATGTCCTCCCCCTCTTTTCCCTTTTTACCCCCTCCCCCTCAATCCAAACACTTCCTCTCAAGCGCTTCTTCCTGTAAGGCAGATATGACGGGGTCATATGTGGGGGATTATTTTTCTTTCTTTACGATTGATAAACTTTGACCCAACTTACTTCTCCCTTACATACAGGGCCCTCCTTACCCCTGTATTATCCCTGCCCCCTGCCCGCTCCACTTTACTTGAAGTATTTTGCTCCCTCCGCAGCAGAAATGACGATGTTTCCTGTGAAGAATTGTTTCTTATTCATATTTTTCTCGTTTCTCTTTCCACTTCTATGTTTGATTTATTCTTTCCTAGGTACATTCTCTTCCACTTTCTCGTCGCGTGACCATATTACTCCCACAAAAAAGTAGTAAAAAAAAAAGAAAAGTGAAAAGTAAAGAGAACGAGGCAAAAGAGGGACAAACAAGAGGGTAAGGGGAAGAGGAAGAAGAGGGGGAATAATTAATAGAGAAGAGGAGGAGGGTGGCTCCCATGTATTCAGAATTTCAGTACCTAAACATAAGTAAAACATTCTTTTCTTCAGAAACATCGTCATTTCTGCTGCGGAGGGAGCAAAATACTTCAAGTAAAGTGGAGCGGGTAGGGGGCAGGGATAATACAGGGGTAAGGAGGGCCCTGTATGTACGGGAGAAGTAAGTTGGGTCAAAGTTTATCAATCGTAAAGAAAGAAAAATAATCCCCCACATATGACCCCGTCATATCTGCCTTACAGGAAGAAGCGCTTGAGAGGAAGTGTTTGGATTGAGGGGGAGGGGGTAAAAAGGGAAAAGAGGGGGAGGACATGAAAATTGGTAAAATGTGAAGAAGAAGGAAAATCCCCAACAGAAAATACCATCGTGACTGCGGCGTGGAGAGAAGAGAACAAAGTAAAGTCAGTAAGATGCGCTAACGGTCATGATAGTATGAATAAAGCCCCCTCCCCGCCCCCCGAAAAACCATTTGGGGCTTTGTGAAAGATGTGGAAAAATACTACAGGAATAGGTGAACAAATCACCGCAAACCGCGCTTCAACATCTAAATCTGGTACCTCGTAACAGCCGGAGTTCGACATTAAAACACCTGCAAAAATGGGTGAAAATCGGGGACTTTGCCCCCCCATAACTCGAAAACGGTGCATATACTCAATCTGAAATTTTAGTATGTGTAAAGGGTCACCCTAAGGATGAAAAAAAACCTCACTTCGACCCCAATTTCGAGGGCCCAAAAATGGGCCACTTTGTGCATGGCTCTTTGCAAGAGGGTTTCAACCGCAGCCGAGGAGAGTATTATTCAACGGCGCACGTCGCGGCGTTGAATTTCCCGAAGAAAATCCCGCGGATCCGTGTTCGAGCTTCCCGGTCTGTTCGTCGCTTAAAACGTGCAGCTATCGAATCATCGCTTTCCTGACGTGGGAATGTAAATCTGTTCTTACGTCCTCGTTACCGAAAGTTAACTCAATTCCAAGGTTAAAAAATTGACTCGAACGCTAAGTTTATTGCGAAAATAAAATTGTGCTACTACTGGGTCAAATTATGCTGATATTTTAGTGTCACTAAGGGAAAATCAGTGTAATAGGGGGAATCAGTGTAATTTTCCAGTTAGTAACGCCGAAAGTTAACTCAATTCCAAGGTTAAAAAATTGACTCGAACGCTGAGTTTATTGCGAAAATAAAATTGTGCTATGGGTCAAATTATGCCGATATTTTAGTGTTACTAAAGGGAAAATCAGTGTAAAAGGGGAAATCAGTGTAATTTTTCAGTCAGTGACGCCGAACAGTTTTACAGTGAAAATAAAATTTACGAGTGAAAATTTAGCATCGTTTCCGGACGAAAAAAGTTGACTCAATTCCAAGGTTGAATAATTGACTGAACGCTAAGTTTATTGCGAGAATAAGATTGGGCTATTATGCTGATATTTAGTGTAATTGAAGAGAAATTCAGTAAATGTTTTAGTTATGACGTCAAATAGTTGTAGTTAGCGTAAACTTGTTCTTACGTCCTCGTTCCCGAAAATTTCCGGACGAAAAAAGTTAACTCAATTCCAAGGTTAAAATAGACTAGAACGCTAAGTTCATTGCGAAAAAAAAATAATGCTAATACTGGGTCAAATCATGCCAATATTTTAGTGAAATTGAAGAAAAAATCAGTGAAATCTTCAGTTATAACGCCAAACTGTTTCATAACAAATAAACGCGAATAAGTTATGTTGTTGGGCTGCAAGCGCAGGCCACGTCGAAGCGGTCGAGTTCGCAGGGGCGAGAAGCAACTATACAACCTCGGCGGTCGCTCTAGATGGTATCCACCTAAATTGAAGGCGTTTGGTGATGCTGTCGCATCGAAGTCACACTTTGCAGCAGTGCCGTTTTAACCTAATGCAGATTCCCTGCTACAACACGCGCAGAAGTGTACAAAACTGGAGTATTTTGCATACATTGGCCAATTTTTCTCAACACTGGCAGCGAAACCCAATTTTTTCATAAGCAAGAAAAAAGAAACACTAAAAAATGTGGCCCGACCTGTACATCACAGGGTTATAAAATATTGCTGGGTACACATTGTTTTGCGCAAAAAGTTCACCAATTTCAATTAGAGTCAACTATTTTAAAACTCGACGACTGCAAGCACAAGATTGAAGCGGTGGGAAGGGGAAAAGGGTATTCAACTCAGGCATTTTTTACTGTAATTGAAACTTTTTTCACTTTTTGGTCTTGCATTTTCCGCAAAAAAGTGCGGACCCAGCACCATTTTACCACCTGTTTTCATAAGTTTTTGGGGCCGATCAAGTAATTGGAGCCGTCTACGGTTTTCTTGGTGTCCAATGTTATCGACTATTTTCAAGGGCATTTGACAAAATGCCTGATTTGCCTAATTGCCTGCGATGGATACAGGTTGTGAGGAGACGAATCATGTGAACGTCAAGTACTTATGAGCTTTAAGATCTGCGAACCAGAAATAAGAACAGGGCTCATGTATCGACTATGTTATCGACTATTTTCCTGGGCATTTGACAAAATGCTTGATTTGACTAATTGACTACGATGAATACAGGTTGAGTAGAAATGAATCATGTAAACGTTAGTGCTTATGAGCTCTAAGATCTGCGAACCAGAAATAAGAACAGGGCTCATGTACTGTTAGAACTTCCGTCATTATTTACTCCCCCTCGCGTACTGGGAGAAAATATCGAGGCGCCGCTCTGATTCGACCCGCGAAACAGCGTCAGTCGTGGTCCGATGCTCGTGTAATTATTTCTCGGGCAGATTTGCCAAACCAATCGAATCACTCCGGCCCTCAACGCAATCTCGTGCGCGGAATTTCAACCCGATTTCCTTGATCGGCAACGACCGCCGTCATCTCACCAGACATCGATGGTGGATTTTATTAATGCGAAAACTTCGCGGCTATCAATTTTTGGAACCCGACCGCGGTTCGAGCTCATTCGACTTCCCCGAGAAGTGTTGGGTGCAATATTTTACAGGGACCCGCTCTAATCGCTTAAATGTGTAACCTTTTTAACAGCAATATTCAGTCACTCCAGACGGGAGACCGATGGCTTGAAACTGTACTTAAAACTTGAAAACTTTATGTTCAATGCTTGACTTTTATGGTTTCCATCGCGGTAATTGTTATTTCTTCGGAGCCTTCCAGCTCTGCGGTTTAATTGAATGAGGTTGAGTGGTTGGAAAGAACTTAACAAAACGTCATTTTATAGTGGGTACAACCTTTCTACTCGATTATAGAATGACAAGAGATCTTGAGCATTGATTCCATTCATTTTCCCCTTATTGCACAGTTTTTAAGTAGTCTTAGGAATTCCCGCATTATCGATTGGTGCAATGTGATTGGGCGAGGCAAAGTTTAATTCGGACGTCAATGCTATACTTTTCGCAAAATGGTGATTGATGAGAGACAGGTTGATCATAAAATCAAAATGATGGCTGATAAGTGTCGGGGTAAGCGCTTTGCTGGCGATTTTTTGCAAATTACCTCATCAGGATTGCTGAATCAATTGCTCACCTTGTTAATCATCAGCCAGCGTAAGGCAAATTTGCGCGTTAACTCCCAACTTTTGTAAATCGACTTTTTAACAGAAGACAATATGGTAGATTCCAGCTAACTGGATTGGACTAGTCCAATCCAGTAGTCCATACAACCCTTTTGTGCCCTACCAAACAACTTGTCCTGATTGTTCACTTGGTATGTTCTCCATGGCTCAGTCAATTATTTTCTTATTAGTCGCTATCTCGAGCCTCTTAGCGTGAAGCTGGTGTAGGGGACTCTTACTTTTACTATATACCCACCCAACTCCCTAAAACCTTAAAAAAAATTCTACTGTACATTCCTATTCTTTCAAATCCTTCTTAGCTTTAATATAACTTCCTCTGTCTATAGATGGCTGTAGATTCCTATCAAAATAATACAGAGGAATAGAAGCCACAAAACTCCAAAAAAAAAAAAAATCTAACATATTCTATCTTCCGTATCGAACGTTATACACGAACAGTAAACAGTAACCCGTGCGAGCATAGGCTCGAGACTTCGAGCAGTTATTTCTTATCCATGAGGTAAGAGGCTTTAACGCATGAGAGGAAAATTTTTAAGTTGAGCTATTTTTGTGAAGCCGGTTTCAGACTGGCTCTGATTTCAGCAAAGAGAAGCTTTTTCCGACCCCTGCTCATAACACACCGAATGCCGGGAAAACCTTGTCAAAAGTTTGAAGTTTGATACGCGAGACCGGTAAACCATATGACGAAAACATTGTTGGCTGTCAGTGACGCAAGCTCAACTTTCGACAAGATTTTCATGGTTTCTTATTAAGTTTGCTAGGAACACACCACGAGGGTTTTAAAACGGACGGACACGATGCAAGACTGTATTTCTTTGATCAAGTTTCACGAGTGGAAACGTCTGGATAGGATACAGCAATTTCAGCATTGGGTTAACAAAAATTAAATTAATTTTGATGTATGATTCTATCTCATAGATAGAATGTAGATAGAATCGAAGGTGATATTTTATTCAAATTGTTAAATGCTCTTAACAATGGAAAAATGTCTGATGCCTTGCCTAGACGACTTCCTAATAGATAGCACTGAGCTGGCTCTGATTCTTGGAGAATCATTAATTTTTTTTTTTTTTTTTTTAAACTTTTTACTGCACAAATTTCCTTGCACAGTATTTATTCTTGTTTCTTTACAATATTTTGTTTAAAATTTATAATGGCTTCGCATTCATTGCTTTGCAAATTTGCGTGGAATTTTGCTTTGACTGCTTTGTAAACATTAGATTTCAAGCTATGAGTTGAGGGTCGAGCATCTTGCGGCAAGAACCGTCTGAAAGAAGGGAAAAACTCTGTTGGTGAAGGCACAAAAAGCTCAGCACCAATTCTGACGTGAGTCAGTCGTAGTAGCTCGAACATGAAATACATCATCGCGAGTTGTTCTGAAATTCAGGATCTGAGGGTCTGGAGCTTTGGGCCCCGAAATTTACTGGTATTTTCGTTCGGGAGGAAGCGATAATTAAATGACCCCTCGCGTTTCACGCAGAATATTAAGAGTACTTCTGAAAGAGTTCCCGGGAGGGGGCGGAGGGCGGGTGATAAAGCAGTTCCGGAAGTCGGGGAAAAGAAAGGCAGAATGGGAAAAAATTAAGACTCGCGGAGTTTTGAAGCAACGGAACATGAATTCATTATCCGTCGCTTCCACTCGGAAAGTTTGCCCGGAATTCCATCATCATTATAAAATTTCGTCGGTATGAACGTGCCCGGAGTTGGAAATGCCCCGGCGTCGTCACCGATCCGAGGCCCCGCGCCGAATTTCGGGATCCGGGCTCCCGGTTTTTCAGGTCAATAATTATCGGGATGCCAACAAAAATCCGCCCCCGGAGCCTCACCACCTTGCAACGAAACCCTTGCTCGAGTGCCGCTTTTCCACGAGCATTTTGTCTTGATTTTTCCTGATAGCGTATCACGATAATCATATTAGGATTGATACTATTTTCCGAATTCCGGCTTATCTTCCACCACCAACTTAAGGGAAAACGCCGTATGAACATTCGAAAATTGCCGAATTCACCCGATCAATTATGCATTATTCGGAGAAGTCATGAATATTTTTCCTTGAAATTGAGTGATACACCAGATAAAAATGTGAATAAAGTTCTCTGAAAAATTGGAAGAATATACTAACAAGTTTTCCTAAAAGTGTATGTCTCATCGAAATAAATTTGCTTGTTAAAAGAAGACACGATCCTGATATAAAACAAAAAGTCATATCAAGCAGAAACCCGCTTTGATTCGGCTATTTTATTCTTGATTCATATTGAAATCTTCTTGACCGCATACTCAAGAATGTTTCTGCCTACATCGAGTTACTTTTTTCTGTAATAAAATGAAAAAATTATGCCAAACGTTATCATCTGTAAACGTTGCACATTATTATATGTATGCTAGGAATTAGTGAGTAATTGGATTACCGCTCTCTTTTTGTGCCGTAGTATCTTGATTTATTTTTCGAAGAGAGGTCCATACTCATAAAAGTTGCCTGCTATTCTTAATATGCTGGAGCGCCTTCAATTTTGCATGATACCGGGCAATACCATTATTGCGAAATAGTTGCTGGAGGCACCGAAGCACGCTGAGCGGCAGCAGACGGCTAGCCAGCGCGCCAAGTGCATTGGCGCCTACAAACCTAAGGGGATACTTCAAGCATTGCGCAATGCGTGAAGTATCCCTGTTGGGTTTGTAGGCGCTAGTGCGCTTTTCGCGCTGGCTGCACGTTGCTTCGCTCTGTGTTCAACCTCGCAGAGTCCGCGCTTTTCAACTCATGATTTTGAAATGTTTGCACACTCTGCATGGATTATTCTCATTTAAGTTGATGAAAAAAAATATGTATTGGCGGTAAGTATTTTGTAAATATTAACGTGGTTCCGTGTCAGATTTGATAATTACCATAGCATTTTAATTTTTTCTTTTATGCTTTGCAATTTTACTGTACTGCAGTGTGGTTAGCGCGCAAATACATGCTTGAAATTGAACGTGCTTGACTCTAAAACATCGATGTACAAATGGGTTAAAACAAAAGATTGCGTGCTTCTAGGTTTTCTAGGTTATTTTTGTATTGTTTCTTTCAACATCACTACGGCTCATTGATATTAATATTGATGCTATCGCTTGAAAAAGGTTCTCCCCATTGGTAAAAACTTAAATTTTTTTTTTAAAATGAAGTAATATTTTCATTTAAAAAAAAACGTATAGGAGGTATATTTGATACCGAAAATTTCAACGATAGAAATAAAACCAAATATTCACCGATGACAAAATGAAAAGATAAATCAAAAGGAGAAAGTTAAAAAAAAACTTTAAAAAATGAGTTACCATAAAATTACCTCCTTCTCTCTCCATTTTTTTATTTTGATATGGTCAATATAATTTTACATTCGGCCTAAAATATAACGCTTGAACCAAGTCACCGTTGCTTATTTTACGCTTGGGTGTAAACTCCAGGACAAAACAAATGCACGGACAAAAAATCGTTGACGGAATGTCCTGAAACCAGTTGAGCTATACTCGACACTCATTCAAATCGTCCTTTCTATGATACTATGTTGAGGATTCCCTTAAAATTCTTTTCACCACAGTGTAAACCATATGGGAGCTCCTTAGGAAAGGCGCTTATTGAGTAACTGTGAATACGACCCTGGGCCCCTTTCACCGCAATCACACGCTGAATGTGGGAGCTGAATGTGGCTTGAATGTGGAAGTCATCGGCCCGATGCCTGAATTTTGCGCGTGACGCGCAAAATTCAGCAACGATTCTCAGCAACCATCGGACCAATTTTGAATTTGTCTGAACTATTCGAGTAGATTTAATACACATCTGGATGAAAATAACTCGAATTTGCTAAATTTCAGCCGTTGGGCGATGACTGTTGACTTCCACATTCAGGTGCTAAATTCAGCGTCTGATTGCGGCATTTCCTCAAAAATTATTTTTGCACTTACTACTCACACTCCTTGCGGTGCCACGACGGAGCTCATTCACACTTCCGACGAGAGGGTGGCGCGCCCTTGAAAGAGCCGAAGAAAAGCGTCAAGTGGCTGGGGCCCCCATCTGACAGCGAGGTAAGGCGAGTCTAATCCGGTATTCATGAATTCGCCAATTTCCCGGCCGGGCTTACAACATGCTCTAATTATTATTATTGGATTCGAATCCCCACTGAAAGCCGCCCATTCCGTGGCAGACGCCCTGAGTGTAAGCACGTGTTGAGCTTTTCGGCTCCACCGTTCACCGCTCACCGTTCAACACTCCACGCTCCCCGGCCCCGCCTACCCGCGCCGTTTTACACGTATTTAAATTCACGCTCGTCTTTTGTCTCCGATCATTCCGCACTCGCCGCTCTGCTGGGAGGAGTTAAAGATTAGCCATTCAAAACCTGGTGAGGGGCCATCAGGTGTTCCTAAGATTATTCGTGTTGTTCTTTACACTGGAAAAAAAACACATTGGATCTAGAGTCCAGACTCTTGAAAACATCGACAAGAAAAAGTACTCTTGATTCAATCAGAATCTAGCTTAAATCAAGAACCAAGCCTATTAATTTAAGCGGATTTCGTTTTGCTTCAAGCAAAAATCTGATTGAAACAAAAGTATTTTTTCTTGTCAATGTTTTCAGGAGTCTGGACTCAAGATTCAATGTGTTTTTTTTTGCAGGGTACTGTAAAAGAGCCTAAATGCCTCCGCTTCATTACAGGGGAAATTTTCTCTGAATTATTTTGATCTTATTTTATGACAAGCATTTCCATCCTCCGGCCATTACACTTACAGTAAATCAGAGTAACAGTTGCTCAACTCAAGGTAAGTGAGACGTAGGCTCTGCTCTTACCGACCCTTTTAGCCGAAATGCAGCTTTCTTCGTTCCCACCACCATAGCCGTGGCGCGAGATTTGAATTTTAATACTTGTGCAGTCTTGACCGAAAGCAAATATGAACTTCTGCTGTTGATAAAGTAAGAAAATAACCACCTCGCTGAAAGTAAATACATTTTGATTCTTCACGAATTTGTTTGCACCAAAGTTTTTTATTTTTATCGACAGCAGACGGCCACTTTTAAGGCGTTGGGTGCAGAGAGGAAATTTTTTGGTTGCGGTGTTTCAGAATTTCCGATGCTAATTTATATTTTAGAGAGGCAACAATTGGGTGGATTTTCCGAAATTTTCAGAATTCAGCATTGTAAAATCAATTGTCGAGTTTCAAATCTCGCGCCGCGGCATAAAGGCGGTGGGAACGAATAGCTTTTTGGCTAAAGGGGTCGGCAAGAGAGCATACCTATGTTTCACTTTTCGTGGTCTGAGCATATCTTCGGACACTTTTATCACACAAAAAAATCAGACACACCTTGAACCGAACTTGCAGAAACACATTTCTGTAAAATGTACATTGTGCGAGTTGGGAATGGAGTTGCGTTTCTTCGTCTGGAGTAGAGTCCCTTTATACTGAGAGTCAAGACAATGCGAATCCATTTCTGATTGGTTCCCGTATTTTAGGCCTTCACAGTGTCACAAACGGGAATAAAGATTGCATTTTCACCGATTGCAAATATTATAATCTGGAATGGACCAGGGAATCATGGGTTCGGCAAGGAACAAACGGAATGAGAAAAGGAACGGAGAAAGGAATTTGGGAATGGGCCGATCAAAGATTGCAAAAAACGTGCAATTTCTGTAATCTTTATTCCCGTTTGTGACTCCATGAGGGGGTGTTGTCTTGACTCTCAGTATAAGGAGACTCTAGTCTGGAGTGCGACGAAAGGTTCTGATCAAAACACGAGTCTTTGACTGGCGCTAGTGACCCATTTTGAGCGGACCGGGTATTGTATTTCTAAAACTCCGGAGCGCTCGGTTTTTGAGTAAATTTTCGGAGTGACATGGGTGTGACGTTGACGCCTGTGATCTTCCAAGCGTGTAGCGAGGAGGCTGGAATATCGAGCGGAGTTTGACACTTGCCAAAAGTAAAACCGCCGGCTGAGTATCGGGGATGAACCTCTTTGCAACTCAATTGGAAATTCTCGGAATTCCGCCGCTGGAAACTTTCCCTCGCCGAATTTCGTGGAGCAATTTTGTTTGCCATCAACTGCGGGCCCCGGCGCTGCTGTTCCACCCTCGACCCACACACCGGAAAATTCGAGTTTTCGTAATTTCGCTTAACCAGATTCCTTCAGGAGCAGCTGTCTAAATTCGCAGTTCTCCACACCTGCGGACAGCCTGCGAAACCTGCTTGAAAACTCAACAAAATAGCATTATTTCCTTTCCGATAGTAGGCCATTGAACCTCTATTCACGCAGTTTCTCTGGAGAAAAATTGGGATTAAAAGTTACATCGAGCGTGGTTCATCATTTCCCTCCTTTGCCCAATTAAATTGCCCATTATTTTGGGAATAAATAGGAACAAGTTTAAAATTCTTACGTACCTTGCTTCCATTTTCTATTCATACATCAAATTTTGAAACTATCAAATGATGATGATATCAAGGCATTATACGCTGTGCGCAAACTGTACACTCTTTACCGTCCCTCCCTGTATTTTTTGGACGCGACATCTCTATTCAATAAACTTAGACATTTGGGGTTCACTATAAAAAAAAAAAAAAATTTCAATGCAACCACATACCCATACAACACTTGAGCTCAAAAATTTTCACAATGTTTTAATCTTGATAATGCGTAGGACTTTGTTCTGAAAAACAACAACGTCGAAAAATCACACCTTTTTGGCGCTATGTGATAAATTCATTAGTGACACAATTTTCTATGATTGCTAAAACGACTCACAGATTTCCACGCAAACACACAAATAGACTGCCTTAGGATTCTAAGAGTGTCCGGATGTACGTTTTGTCTGCAGCCTCAAATTTTAGTATCAAAACAAAATTTTGGGGCACGTGTCACTGATTTATCAATACATTTCATGACAAGAAGGGAACTATGAAATCTGAAAAACACCCAGTAGAGGTACATACAGAAATAAAAAATTACATTTCGCAACATCTCACGAGCTCACTTTTTTTAGCCGCATTAGACGTGTGAAAGAAAAAATTGATAATTTATCGGTGATGTTTTACAACTCGGATCCTTTTGGATTCCATCCGATTGGCGTGAGGATCATTAGGTGTGTTCATTGAGCGCCCTCTTTTCACACTTCCATCATTGGTTCCCTTGACGGGTTGCTGAATGAAATTGATGCACAATACTGCCAATTACAGTAATATTGAAGACGTTCTGGAAAACGTGAAACACGATCATTACTATGGATTGTAAACCAGACAAGCTTTTGTAATATATTGGCGTATGGTAGGTATGAATAAGCATTCGAAGTACAGCTATAGATTATTGCCGATGTAAGTCAAAAGTTAAACTCTTTAATGTCAAGTTGCATGATGTTTTAATTTAATCATTGAGATGTAATTGACGAATTCGGCGATTGGAGAATAAGAGGCATTTCTGTAGCTTTAAAAAAACCAAGTGGAACAAAATAAAGATATATCTCGGTCTTTTTCCCCATTTCTCAACCTCAAAACTATAATTCCAATTTTCAGACTCGCGAGGAGCGTTCATCTTCTTTCATACATTTGGCATTCAAAGTACCATTGTGCTTTCGCAATGACTCTTACATCAGAATAATATCGATTCAAATATCTTTAATTTTTCAAAAACTTCCCCTCACAGCATCCAATACCAACTGCAACATTATGCCAATCTTACTTTAACATGTGCCACGCCTGGATGCACCAAAAATGGTGGCTCTTCATTACAAAATGCAGTCCATGGCAAGGATTCAAATAACGTCATGTAATTTCCAATTTCTAATTTCATAATCTAATTTCCATTTAATTTGTGTTAAGAATGTAGTTATTATCCCGTTCAGAGGTAAATTACCTGAATTCCCGTTCCATAAATCGTTTTCTTCGTAAGATTCTAAAGAGGGAACATGTCTATAGCCAAAGTGCGAAATTACGAACCTTTGTTTGCGATGTTGTGCAGATTTTCCCGTCATACTTTATTCTTTCTTCGTGAAACTATCAGCGTAATTGTTGAAAACCACCTTGATTTTTCTTCTCTGTTAGCAGTATATATATTTTGTATAAGTTTCAAGCTAAAAAGTTGATTTCTCTCTCTTCCAAAGAAGAAAATAGGAGCGGAAAGTAAACATCGCAATAGAGATACGTGGCTATGCATTTTGGTTATGGATGCGATGATTTTCTCTGGTTCAGACCTTCACTGAAAAAAAAATCTCGGTGTATTTACTAAGAAAAGGGTAAAATTACCAAGAATTCAGGATTATATTTGATCCCAGTTTTTTTGTTGGTAACATTACCATTACTGGAATTGGTAATTTTACCCAGAAATCTCGGTAAAATCATTGAAATTTCTCCGTAATTTTACTGGACCTTGGTAAAAACGCCAACATTTTTTATCGACTTCGGTAGAATTACCGAGATGAAATGGCAAAGTTACCGGGAATTGATTACCAATAAAAGTGGTATTCTTACCTGAAAAAAACAGTAAAAATACCGGTTTTTAGGTAAGCTTACCAGCCTGTCTTGGTAAAATTACCAATAATTGGTGGAAAAAGTGAGATGGTAAAGGTACCAACGGACCGTGGTAAAAACGCCGAGAATTTTTTTTCAGTGTATATATATTTTGTATTAATTTCAAGCTACAAAGTTGACTTCTTTCTCCTCCAAAGAAGAAAATAGGAGCGGAAATTAGTAAACATCGCAATACAGATACGTGGTTCTGCACTTTGGCCATGGATGCGATGTTTTTCTCCGGTTCAGACCTTGTTTAGCGATCCGTGGAGATTGCACCGGCCAAAAAACCAAAGCCTAAAAGTCGCCTACTCGGCGCTTTCACAAGTCACGCGAGACACCCCATCAAGTTTCACGGCTGAACACCTTTGGCGTGAAGGGTCCCTTTGAAACGGTACCGGAGACGGTTTCAGCGGGAAGACGGCGGCGGCGATAGTGATCAAACGAGACGACGAATTAGGAGGTTAGTCACTCGTGTGTGGAGTCTGAGGTCGCCCCCCCCCCCCCCCCCACACCGCGTGTATGGGGGAGAGCGCCGCCGTGAATGGGAGGTGAAAGCCGCCTTTGAAATGGAGCGGGATTTTTCAGCAGATTTGCACGGGCCACCGGGGACCGAGGAACGGGGACGCAGGGACCGGGGCTGGGACAGGGATGCTGCGGTCCCGACTGCGGTGATCGCCGATCGGAAGGCACAAGTCACGTCGACGCCCCCGCAGTCACACCTCTCGCGCTGTTGCCGGGATTGAGCGTTCGTAGTGATGGCGATTTAAATGATTGCAAGGATAGCCGGTTGAATCGAATTGATTTCTCGAGGTCGATTTTGAATCGGAATCGATTTTTCCAGCGAAAATTGAATTGCTTCCTTCTTATGCACTGGAAAAAAAAAACACATTGGATCTAAAGTCTAGACTCTTAAAAACATCGAAAAAAAGGACTTTTGATTCAATCAGATTTAAGCTTAGATCAAGAACCAAGCCTCCTAATTTGAGCAGATTTTCTTTTGATTCAAGCTTAAATCTGATTGAATCAAGAGTCCTTTTTCTTGTCAATGTTTTCAAGAGTCTGGACTCTAGATCCAATGTGCTTTTTTCCCTCAGTGTGGGTAGATTCGATAAATAATTTTAAAGAAGAAGGTTATTGTGGGAAAGTAATGAAAACTAGTGAAAGTAACCAACTTTTTCAAGTTCGGAAAAATCGACTTTTTTAAATTGGTTTTTTGTTCAGATTTTAAAATTATTTTAATTTTTTCCATAAAATCGTATCGATTTATTCGGAAAATCGTCATTCCTCGCCACGCTGGATAGAATGTTGTACATTGTCATCTATATTTCTCCTGTTTAAAATTACAATATTTTTCACTCAATTATGAATTATATCTTTTTTAGTGAGATTTTTATAGGTTTTCGAAAAATGCAACCACGAAAATTCTCCAATTATTTGCTGATAGCTATGCTTTAGCGCACTTCAAATCGAGAGATTTTGATTTTGAATCAGCTTGTCTTGCCTGTTGATCTCATCTTCCGGAATCATCCCCAATTTTCCTGCTTGCTTGTCTCCCCTAGATTGAACAGGTCAGTAGATTGGAATCATCCGCTCCAAGGGTGCAGAACTTTATTCGACTTCATATTTTTTTAAGGTGCCTCCACATTGCTACCCACATATCGTTGTTCCTCTGGCGTAAGGGCGTAACTCGATTTCAGCATGAGCCCCAGAAAGCATGGAATAATAAGTTAACAGGACTCATATACAAATCGAGATACGCCCTTAGGTACGTCAGAGGGACGACGATAAGACGCACGCGCTTCACTATTCCTTTCGCATAAAAGAGTGCGCTTAATTAGAGCGTGTTACAGTTTCCTTCGCAAAAAGTTATGCGCTTAGCAGGTTTATGCCTTTGCATTTTTCCCCTTTTCCAGATGTCTTCACATTTTTTACCCCTTTTCAGGTGCTTCCTCATTTGCTTCGCGATCGGTCTGCCAACGGCCGATCGAGCACTATCTGCACCCTTGATCCGGTCATTCCGTCATCTAGTTCTTTTACACAATTATGTTTACTTTCTCGCGCCCCTTGCGGGTAGAGAAAGTATTGTCATCGTCCAAGAAAAAAAATAAAAGAAAAAAACTTGAAATTTCATCATTTCTAGGCGTTTTAAGGTACCTAGAGTAAAAAACCCATACTTGAAAAAATGTATGTCCGACCGTCGGGCGTACCTTTTTTCTGTGTACAGCCATATCTCAAAATCTATTTGCTCGATATTATTCAAAATTTGCGTGGAGGACCATACCTTTCGTCTCCTTCCGGATATCAAACAATCTTAAGGAACCCTAAAATTTGGGGGGGGGGGGGGCTAGGGGCCAAACATGATTCTTAGCCAAATCACACATCAAGGACTGTAAATTTTGAAAAAAATGCCTTTAATTCTTTAAAAATGGAGCATCAAATACCACCTTGACTAAACTCAAAATTCAAGGGATACGAGGCACATACGCGTAGAAAAAAAATTTCGTGCGTGGGACCTGAGGTTAGAGTCATATGGATCTCTGAAGTTTTCTGATGCACGCATCCGAAAACTTGAGGTCGAGCTGCCAAAGTTCGGGTCAGACATCCGAAGTGCTTCGATATATACCGAAGGGTTCGGGTCACAAATCTAAAGTACTCCGGTATGTATCGATGTGCCTCGATGTCTGACCCGAACTTCGGCAGCTCAACCTCACGTTTTCAAATGCGTGATTAGAAGACTTCAGAGATCCATATGACCTCAACCGCGGGTCCCACGCACGAAGTTTTTTTCTCCGTGTAAGAACGGCACTTTTTCCGCGAGATCACACAAACAGCTCAGTATTAAGGGCTGTAGATTTTGGAAAAATGCCTTTAATTTTTCCATGCCAGAATGAAAGAGTGAACGGTGTCGGAAAGAAAACCTCCAAGACTCTGCAAGGAGTTCGATCCGGCGGCAAGGAAAGACGCTTCCCGACTGGAGCGCATAAATTCAATCAACGCATGCAAATTCATCGGGCGAGCCGGGAGAAGCAACTTGTTCGCGAGGCTAAGTGTCGCCGGGTGCATCGGTATCTTCAAAGATTACAGATGGCTGCACTTGGCTCCCGTTACAGACGCAACCATCCGCGAGCTCCCTCCAATAAACTCTAACGAAGTCGTCTATGCCGTGTGAATGTATTAATTTTTACTTGATTTATTCCTCCTTACTCCCGCGCCCGGCACCGAACCCAGCTCCGGGGCGAAGCGTGCTTCCTAGTTCCGCTTCTCGCCGCTCGCGCGCCACCGCCGCCGCGCCGCTACGCTTTCCTGATAAGCATTCCTCCATTCACTGGTGTTCTTCGACGCCTTTTGCGCTCATCGAAGAGTGTTTTCCAAAACTAATGGGCCATTACCCAGAGAAATACTCGTATTTCAAAATTTACTTCCTGCGAGCTCTCTTATTCTCCAAATTATCATTTTTTTCATAAATGTTGGTATCCTACTCGTACAGATTTAAAAACCCGAATTCTATAAATTCTAAGTTATCAGCTCGCAATCGTCTGCAAAATGGACTACCCATTTTAAAATGTTTGAACTACTTACCCTTTTTAAAGTAAAAAAGTGGCCCTTTTAAGACTGGAATCGGGGGGTTTCATGATAAAAATACTCGTATTTCTCATAGGATTTTGCTTCAAAACTGGAAAGTTGCTCATGAGTTGCAGCTGTAAATTGCTGATTTCGAAGTAGATAGTACTTATATAGGGAGAGTACAAACATGTCGCAATATAGAGCTCTTAGGGCCCAAAAGGGCAGCAAACCTTCTGCCACAAAAAATGTCACTGCCAAACTTTAGATTCCAGCAACAAGCAACGATGACCGAGAATGTTCATAAAAGACCGTTCTCCTGCAAAAATAAGTAAATTGGTGCAAAAACTAAATCAAAAGCGTGTTTTACAAACGACGAGTGGTAACAATAGTAATAATTAATCGTTCACGATAATTTGAATTCACAGGTTGGCTGCCTTTTTGGGCCCTAAAAGCTACATGACCCAACCTCAAAAGTAACAACATTTTTGATATCCGCGCTCTCTCTAAATGAGTACTCTATTTTGAACTTGGCAAGGACGTTTCAAAGCTAAGAAGAACTATTCGCAAATGAGTTAGATCAAAAGGAACTATTAGGTTCTATAATTTTTGCTAACTTTTCACGACTGAACAAAATTACGGACTGTTTCAGATTTTCTCTGCATGACTTTTTCACCCGGTGTGAAATTTCAGCAGTACACTGCGCGTCGCACAGTGAATCGAGTCAATGGAGAAGGTCGGACTTGGAAACTTTAAAAGCTATTACTCCGTTCATACAAAACTTTGAGGTTTTAAAAGTGATTCCATTAGTCTTCGTGAAATTTTTTTAGAAGCACCCCTTAAAATTGAAAATTTGACAAATTAAACATTTAAATTTGCAGTTTCAGTTGAAAATTTCATGTCCGACCTCTCCAACTGACTCGATCCACCGTGGTACGTTTATATCGAGTTCAACAAAAGAGAAACCACGATTTTTCTAGTAAACAATGGATGTGTTCGTTAGTTGCCCGGAAGAAAACCTCGAGTTGAAATTGAAAATTTGACAAATTTTAAATTAAATTTGCAGTTTTAGTTAAAAATTTTATGTGCAACCTCTCTGATTGCCTCGATCCACTGTGCGTCGGTGCAGGCTATTCGCCGGTGCGTGGGGAAGTTGATGGGCTCGTTCGGGAGACGACCGGGCCGGCATTGAGACGTCTATGCTAAGCCGGAACGGGGCTCTGGGATCTGTGCAGTTGGTAAAAGCTCATTTGGTTAAACGATTAAGCGTTTAAAGCGTTTACAGTGTTTACAGTGTTTTTAAGCGTTTATGAGCCCCACGCCGCCTCCACCTCCATCGACGCGCCTTGCGCTGGAGCTTCTATTGTTCTCCGCTGAGAGCCGACCTCTGACACGGATCTTGTCGACGTTGCCGTTCCGTCTAGATCCAACGTCGGGCGAATTTCTTCGATCGCAGATGGCAGAAAATACCAACCGGTGTAAACCAACGACAAAACTCCCTTCGAATGATGCACTGGAAAAAAAAAACACATTGGATCTAGAGTCCTAACTCTCAAAAACATCGACAAGAAAAAGTACTCTTGACTCAATCAGAATCTAGCTTAAATCAAGAACCAGGCCTATTAATTTGAGCGGATTTCGTTTTGATTCAAGCAGAAATCCGATTGAATCAAGTGTATTTTTTCTTGTCAATGTTTTCAAGAGTCTGGACTCTGAATCCAATGTGTGTGTGTTTTTTTTTTACAGTGTGTTTTCATAAACCCTATCAGCAGCTCGAATCGTATCGATGAAATTCCAAAAGCTCAAATCGAAATAAAAAAGTGCAATACGACTTTGAGGAAGTGAAATCAACAGAGAGTCGTTTAGCGTCGTTCGTAGCAAAAGCGTCGTAACTCCATTACAAATTAGGTATTTACCTTCCGCGCGCATACTGATCTTATTACATGAAAATCGAATCGCCAAACATAACTTCAAAAGTTTCATTTTAAGTTTCTCCAAGTTGTGGTATGACGGCAACGGTTGTCAATCAAGGAAATATTTGTCCTTAAATGCAAAAATGATCGTAAAGAGCAACAGTGGCCGTGAAGAGCAACAATGTTCGTTGACGGCCACAACAATGGTCATTCAAGGAGACATTGGCTGTTAAAGGCAATTAACGGACGTTGAGGGCAAAAATGGTCGTTAATGGCACCAATTCTCAGTTAGTATCGCGTGCGATAAGCACTATACGAGTTTCATGATAATTTTACTCCTGGATACAACTATTCGGACTCTACGGATATCCGTGTTGCATACGCCCGGAGGTGAAGGCGTTTTGACTCACCAGACAATCAACAGTTCAACTGCGGCTGGTGGTAAATGTAAGAATATTCAATATGATAGAGCGTCCTCCATAATTCCTATATTATACTACAAGATGATGCGATTGTTGCTCTACAAATCATTCTCAGCGAATGGCGATACCAAAACTGAAGCACAAAATACACTCACATGCTTTCGACAATTCGGTGCCTTAGAGATGTCTGATGACGATAAACGAAGAATTGAAGGCGCCCTGTCTTTTGGCATCCACGTAGTAATGCCCGCCACCGCACCGCATCTCAAGTGAAGCCGTAAGTTCATTGAGAGTCAAAACGCCTTCACTTGCGTGTGTATGCAACACGCACATCCATGGATCCCGAATAGTAGCGTAGCATCCAGGCGTTATAGTAAAATTTGTTTATGGTGTTCGTTTCATGCTGAATATAGTTCGATACAAAATCAATATCGACTTCTTCATGGTCTTGGCATACTTCCACGATGATTACGAAAAAAAAGGTTACGGGTTATCTCCTAAAATAGCGGCATTACCGCAATTTGTTGGATGATGTGGACATTTTCAAGTAACTGTGATAGTACCAAAACTCAAGTTGGAGTAACATCGCAAGATTTTGGTAAGTTACCTAATTTTTTGGGGTATTACCAAAATTGATAGAGATGGTACCAAAACTAATTGAAGTGCAGCCCAAATTAATTGTAAATGCCCATATCATCCGAAAACCCCGTTGTCTTCTTTCCGTGCGATATTCTGCAACATGAATCATGAAAGCATTCTGCTTCTTTTTCCTCAATCAGCTTGTATTCATTTCAAACGGTTTTCATGTTCTTTAATTTTCGCATAGCTTCATCGACATACATCAGCATAATACCATATTAACCACCAAAAACAGCCCGGAATCATACCGCTCCAATTCCCCAGCGTAACTGCGGGATAATCTAAATATCACGAGTCCGTATCGACGCGGAAACGCGATTTAGCCAAGCGAGCGGCTCGTCCGGATTAATTCCGCCGAAACAAGACCGTCCGACCGACCGCGACCGCCGAAAACGATAATTAAAAACGTCGACGCAAATTGGGACGAACGCACATTCCGCGCCGGAACCCTCATTGTCTCTGACCCGAGTTATTAAAAACGCGAAACCAAGTCTGGCGCGGCGGCAAGGCGGGGCGGGGGGGGGGGGGAGGCGGAAAGAAAAACAAATTCGGGCGGAGGAACTTTCAGCGGAGGCCCTCGGCGTACAATCGTACGTTATATACAGTTCCAATTAAAATTGTTGTGATAATACCTCTGGTATTTGCTCAAGTGCTCCGGAGCGCCGCGGCGTCGGGGGGTGGGGTGGGGGGTGGGGGCGTCGGGACTAATCTCCCCGAAGAAATAATCTTTCGTTATCTTCTTTCCGTCTGGAACGCCTATTCGGGCTATTCGTTGCGTCTACTTCAGTACTCCGGCTGCCCTGAACTGACTCCGCTGCGCCCATTTACACGTACCCACGTGCTCCATTTTCGCCCCCTCCCCCGTCTGCCTCCCTCGAGGGTCAGCCGGAAACTCAGAGAGGGACGGGATGTTGCCGCGTGTTTTCATCATGGAAGATAGTTAAAGGAAGGCTGCGGGCTGATTGTTGAAATTGATAGACAAAGTTAAATACGAATACATTTTATTAACAAATTTGGCTGGCTAAGCTGTGTAGACTATAGAACATGGTAATTGATTAAAAATATCCATGATTCCGATGATGGATAGTTCCGGACAGTTCATTCAGTGTTAATCATTAGATAAGACTATAGTTTAACTGTATTACAATGTAATATTACTACTAAGTATTTTACAGTTTATATTTTGTGCACAATGATTTAACTTGTTAAAAAAAAAAAAAAAAAAAAAAAAAAAAAAAAAAAAAAAAAAAAAAAAAAAAAAAAAAAAAAAAAAAATGATGGAGATGGATAATTATGGAGAAAATTTACATTGTATGTATCAACAGAGAATTTTGATCCGCTTATTTGATTTTTTGAAATCACTGAGTCCATGAAGAAATTGGAAAACGTGAAATAAAGCTTTTAAAAAGCGAAGGGCCAAAAACTAAAAGCACCGGTTCTATTGTTGAATACAGTCCAATTATGGAGACCGCGATTGCATAATTGGATAATGTCGGCGCGATTTAACGTACACATAATGAAGCGCGTTTGATCTCGCTCCAAAGAACTACCATAGTCATGTGAGTCTGTCTTTCTTGAAGTGGTCTGTTGACCTCCTTGCAGGATGAAGCTTGAAGCAGCATTGCACTCTCTAGAAATTCCCCAGAAATGCAATTATGAATCTACAAAGCACGAAGCCCTTGCCTTGCTGTCCTGAGCAAGGGAAAAATAAGTCAGAGTACAGTGTTTAAGCTTCTCCTCGTGCAGCCTGGTTTTAAAAAAGAAAAATTGACGTACACTGGAAAAAAAACACATTGGATCTAGAGTCTAGACTCTTGAAAACATTGACAAGAAAAATAACTCTTGATTCAATCAAATTTAAGCTTAAATCAAAGGGAAATCCGCTCAAATTAAGAGGCTTGGTTCTTGATTTAAGCTTACATCTGATTGAATCAAGAGTATTTTTTCTTGTCGATGTTTTTAAGAGTCTGGACTCTGGTTTTACTTAGTCCAGTGTTTTTTTTCCAGCTAGCCAAATTGAGCTATGCACCTTGGGAATAATTACGAAAATACTCAGCAGGAGGGCCGTTTCAATTTTTATCCTCGCAAGTATTAAATAACGGAGAGTGTAAGATTGATCGAATCAGAGGATGAGGAGATTTGGAAGGACAAAATCAAAATAGGGCTTAATTATACTACGCTTTCTCTCACTATAAAATTCATCTCATGCATACACATCTTGTTCACCTCTAATTTTTCGCATCGAAAATGGTCGTAAGAAATATTGGAAATTTTTACCAGTATTCAGTATTACCTGTAATCTTGGAACGATAAAATAGAACGAAATAAAAACCGTGCCTACAAATTAATGTGTGTGGCATGCTACAAAAACTCAGACTATAATAAATCAAATATAATTTTGAGAATCACTACCTGAGCAAGTGAAGTAGACAATAAGGAATTGAAAGCAATGGTGTAAAAAACTCTAGGATAAGAAGAAAAGGCGCTTAATTTGATGAACTATTCAAATGTTGCAGTTTTACGGTCGGATTCAGAGAAAATTGCGTCACTTTTTATTTAAAAAAAAAAAAAATCTTAGTGCAACATGAAATCAAAAAAATATCATGTGATGGCAGCACGGAGGTGCGGTATGAGTTCATTAAGAATTGCGTTCACTCGGTGGCGGAGGAGGCCCTGAGGTTTTCTGATCAAGAAACTCCTTCCCTTGTTTTTTCAGTACTCACAGACTCACAAAAAATTTTCTACTCGTGAGGTTAAGTTGAGAAAAGTGATTTTTCACAATGAGGTTCCGAGTATTCCCTTGCCTCTCATGGTTGGTTGTGGCCTCTTCCTTTCTATTTCAAACAGGGGTAGTGGTAAGTCGGAAGCTTAGCAGTGACAAGATACTTACACGTTTGTATTGCTCAGGAGAAAAAAACATCCTATTTCCCAAATATATGTCCACACACAACGCTTACAAGTTAGTTACTTCATAGTTGTTACCTATACACGCATATGCCTCAAAATGCGAAAGAAGTTCCATTGTGGCAGTGGAATTTTCGGAGATCGTTTTTACATGGTGCACACATGTCCCTAAAATTTCTCATCCGCTTATTTATCAGATTTTCGTTACAAGAAACTTTCACATCCTTGCTAGAGTTAGACATTTTCCTTCGTTCTGATGAGTGCATTCCCTTCAAACCTGTACTTGCAAATTAAGCAACAATTGTTTTGGGGCTCCAGTTTTGGTAATAATGTAAAATTGCAACCTCATTGTATACCAAAAAAAATTTAATCCTTCTTTGCTTTGTCACATATCGACGGTGAAACTACCAAACCACGTATCTCGGTTTGCGACGTCGCAGACTTCCTGTCATACTTTATTTTTTAAATGAAAAACTACTTAACATCCAGTCTTGAAAATTTCTGTGATTTTTCCTCTTTGTGCGGAGAAAATTCCGTGAAAATTTCAAGAAATGATATTGATTTGGTCTACTTCAAAAAAATAAAATGCGAGCGTAGATTTTTAAACACCGCAAACGAGATACGTGGTTTGGTAGTTTCACCGTCGATATGTGGATTCGATTACTGATCCAGACACATTTAACTATATTTCCATTAAAACTCAACTGATCTCGTGTAATTTTTCCTTATAAGATGATCCATAAAAGTGAAGTACGCTTGCTGAAATTATTATTTAATTCATCACTCTCCAACCTTAGCTGTTTCCTGCTTCATGACGCGTAGAACAGGCTATAAGTTTCAGCAAAACAACAGATAAACGTGAAACAGGGTGATTGCAATTTCCAAAATCGATCATCGTGTCATCAAAATCGTCATAATCATCGTTTTCTGTGCGCTTCAAGTCTAGAGTCCCTTTATAGGGAGAGTTAAGATAGATGTCACAACCCGGAGTAAAGATTACACTGATTACACAGTTTGAAAAATGTTTGTAATCCTTGATCCACTCATTAACTGAAAGATATTAGATAGTTAGAAAGTATATTAAGATCACGAAAGTTTCGTAGCAGATGTTTTTTGAGTCTCTAATTTCGAATTTGACGTCAAATTGCCTACGGATTTTATGGCACGCTGCGGCGCGACGCGGCGTGCTGCCAGCTCGAAACGCCCACTGACACCTACAAACCTAAGGGGATACTTCACGCATTGCGCAATGCTTGAAGTATCCTCTTAGGTTTGTAGGCGTCGGTGCGCGTTTCGCGCTGGCAGCACGCCGCGGCTCTCCCGGCGGGCGGGCGGTGACCGCTTTAAGGCGGGGAGAGCTTCCTGGCGGAGAAACTCGCTCGGCGAATTTTTTTTTTAATTTTTTTTTTAAATTTTCGACTTTTAAAATCACACACTGGACGTGTGAAGTAATCAGTGAACTCTCAATGCTAGATGATGTGTAATAATGAAAGGCGGGTCGTGCGCCATGCGCGCTGCGGACGGCGCAGGACGACTCATAAAATTCTCCCCAGCGGGCCGATTATTGAAATTGATAGACAAAGCGATAGACAAAGAGGACACAGGGAGTATAGAGCGATCCTATTGGTTGACATGGTTGGTTCTTATAGACTAAGGAAGAAAATGATGGACTAACTGTCGGGTCTTCGGTGGGTTGCCGTTAGTTAGTCCATTACCTACCTCCTATGTCCATTGCCGCCACCCGCTTCCATCAATAGGATCCCTCCAAATCCCTATAGTCGTCTTTGTCTATAGCTTTGTATATCAATTTCAATAATCAGCCCGCTGTGCCCTGTCGCTGACCCACTGGCTAAATTTGTTATTCATGCACAGGGACAAGGTGACCGTGACCGGGCTCTTCTCACTTACACATCATCTAGCGACCGTTGCACGAGTACCTCAGGCTTGGGTCCCGACGCGACGAGCGCCGCGGACTGGGCTTGCGAGGAGGCCTTCCGGGCTCTGGAACGGACCGGACTCATGGATGACTCCTGTCGCGGATGGCGCCAGGCTAAATGCCGCTTCATCTTGGCCGTGAACCAAGTCCGATGCTCTGTCGTCGTCCGCACTTGTAATATTTGGGTTCCAAACAAAGTCAAGACATTCCGTGACTGTTCCTTCTACTTCAGGCTCCAGGAAGAAATAAACGAGGAACCGCCGCAACACTCGGACAAGTTTCTGCGGCAGAAAAGAGAGCTGGATCGACAGGCTGAAGCTGCTCAGAGCAAGCGGAGGAAGGGTAAAAGCGTTTCACAAGGTAACGGGTTTTCTTCCCTGCTAAAAATTTTTCATGGAATTCCATAGTATTCCGTGCTGTTTCTCATGGAATCCCATGGTGAAGACACGGAACTCCATGGAGACTCCATGAAGACTCCATGGAGGAGGCACGGAACTCCATGGTGACTCCTTGGGTTTCCGTGGAGACTGCATGGGATTCCATGGTGGCAGCAGGAGATTCCGTGGTGGCTACATGGAATTTCAAGGGAGTGTAACGGAATAGCAGAGGACATGCATTGGAACACCGTGAAACACTGGAGACCACCACAAGAATAAACATGGTAATCTGTAAGCCTTTGATCATTGACAATCAGCAACTATTTGCTGTTTCGTTATGCATCATAGAATTAAGTTGAATTACTCACCGAAGTTCACAAGTGAGGGCCACTAAAATGTTTCATGTCATCAGTTATCACAGAATAAGTCTTCATTAGTGCACTGAAATTTCTACAACCATGGCATTCCCAAGACAATGCCCACTATTTAACGATAATTTAATAATTGTACCAGTAGGTAGCAATTACTTTTTGTACGGAGAATGTTTTCATTTAAAATATGATTAACTCAGAGATTCGTTATGGTTGACAGAGATGTAATAATAATTTGCTGCTTATACTCTGTTTAAGACAACTGAAATAACCGCAATAGTTTGTCAAAAAACAGAAAACACGCAGCTTCTTCGAACCTGTAGGTACAGCTTTAAAGTCTGTCAATTAGAGACCAAACGTCTGTGTTTTGCAAGATTAGTTTAGACACTAACTATTCAATAGGATCGCCTTCACCTACTGAAGCTCAACCGTCATACTTTCAAATCTCCTGTGTGAAACCAACATTGAATTGTAGAAAGAACCGAATAGCGGTAAAAGCAAAACCAATGAGAATTGAGTTGTATCTATCAGAATTTTTTCATTCTATTTCTACGCATGGCCAAAATAAAAATTTGAATATCGATTACCAAGAGTCCATTGCGATACACTGCTGGCTTACTTTCAGGTTAATCAAAATTCACCAACTTCGAGGTAACATTACTTTCGTAACGAAGAAGACTCGAATTCGAGCTGATACTAATTAAATCACATAAAAAAATTAAAATTTGCATTACTGGCAGTGATAACCAACAACTCATCTTGTGTTGTGTTTACAAAGTGATTCAGTTCCGACTCCAAAACAAAACCTGCGTTGCAATCCTGCCGGCCTGCCCTGTTTCATGTTGAAATTGTATAAAAATAAAAATAAAAATAAAAGCAAGAATAGAACGCAAATGTTAAAGCGTGTGAAGTATGAAACATTATCGGCGTTACGCATTTCAGTAATAAATAAGCGAATGAGTTTTTATAGATCATGCAGATTTAAATAAAAAATCCTCAATTCAATTCGGCAAGTCAGGAGATGTGCCGCCCCGCCCTGCCTCGCCCTGCCTCGCCCTGCCTCGCCCTGCCCTGTCGGTATTTTGAGGTTATATTATCAACGAGGCGTGAATCGTCAGGCTCAATGAAGCTCTCGCAAACCATACAGTAATTCTCAGAAATTTATATATTTCTTGACTTCCTGCTTTCGCTACATCACGCCAAATCTGAGTTGAATGCAAGGGCCTTGAACTGAATCTAGGTAAGTCATGAATAACAATGATTAGCAATTTCTATTACTGAATGTAGGCATAGGCACCAATAGTGATCCATCAGCCACTGATCTGTAACCTCTCCATAGAATCATAGCATTACATTTATCTCTGTATCTTGATAAACTATTCTAACATTCTTTGTTGAATAGTAGATTCGTATGTGCTCATCATTTTCTCTATCTTCTCCTTGGTCGCTCCTCCAAGTCTGCACCCCGAACATGAACTGTGATCGAATATTGGTTACAGTCTCCCTTATCGTGTTTTCAGCACACGGTTAACATTCTAACTGCATTCCATTCCCAGCTGCTCATCAGCTCATGTCATCGTCCTCCTCAGGGATAATATCAGATATCTGTCAGATCATATGAGATTGCCATTTCTTATCGTTTGCTGAAACCCATATAGACTGTGAATAAAATTCACAGGTGAGAACTACTTAGGACTGAAAAAAAAACCTTAAATACAGGCCCTTCTAGATTTTTTTGCTGTGTGATGGAAACTAAAGCCCACCTCAGACAGTCTAGCTTTCCTCCACTTATACAGAGTGAAAAGTTGGATCGTTTGATACGGACATGAGAACATAGAGCTCGCTCATCGTATGTTGAAACAAATGTTTCTCTCTGATTAGCTCTGAATTCGCACCACTCAACAGGTAAATTCATGTAGTCAGGTGGCACCACTGGTGAATGGTGACTTAAGCAATACTTTTGACGTTTGTCTCAATGTATGATGCGCGAGCGCTAACATTTGTTTGAGAAGTTGAACGGAAACCTTGGTGTGACCTGACTTTCAAATTTTTGTTCAACCTCTCAAATGATCGTTGTGTTCTCGTGTTGTATTACACGATCCAACTTTTCATTTGACATGAGTGAAGGAAAAGTGACGTCTGAATTGAGCCTTAGCTATTACTTGGTATTTTTATTCAGAAATGTAAGTAGTGTGAGAGATATATCTGAAGTTACAGATGAGGCCTTAAACTTTTAACTCTAGAGGGCTAAAACATCACATCCTTATCAACGATGTTTCAGTGAATTATCAGATGTCCAATAATTTACTTCCTATTTTTATGGCTACCAATGCAATAATTGCTTTTACACACAATTTTACCAATGCTTTTTCACAAGTATTTTGTCCAATTACTAAAAATTATTTGGCTATCCTCAGAACTTATTTTAACTTCTCAAGAAATGTTGGTTGGCTTCACCTTGAGATTGTTTCAATTTAGTGCTGATCATTGGTTGTACTCATGGTTTTGATGCGCTGTACATTATTCATTTTTCAGAGCTTTCATAAAAACACACCGAGACATTTACCTGCCTTGTTCAGCTGCAGCAATCGCCATTTGTTTCCTATCATCTGGCAGTTCCTTTGATCTTATCGAACAGCCATTCGCAGGGAATTAGTGGCAACCTTTAAACCATCTAGATGCAATTAAGCTTCCCAGACAGAAACCAAAATCTACAGTTCATATTTCACTCTCTTGGCCTCTAATTTGGATAGTGTTGTGATAATTTTTGGTGCTGTTTTCCGTGCTTATTGTGAAATAATTTGAATATGTTTTCACATTGTCAACTGAATGAAATCTTATTTGAAACGTTGAGCGTGCAGTATGTGACGCGAAGGTACAGTGCGGTAGTTTCTCAATTGTTAAAAGAATTATTACATCTCTGTCAAGTATAGTTGGTACTATGTGTCTTCAAGTTGGTGAGTGTATCATTTTCATTTATTTTGATTACAAGGAAAACTTGTAAATTATCTAATTAAATACTAAAAAAACCAGAAACATTGAGTAGAACAGTTCTATGATGACTTAAAGAAACAACACCATGGTAACTTGATGGTGGAAACCTGCATGAGACACAGTGAGTGCTGTGGCAGGTTTCCACGGTGAGAATTTGCCGTGGAGAAATTTTCCATGGAGAAATTTTCCATGGTGACATTTTCCGTGGTGCTTTCCGTGGAGAAATTTTCCATGGAAAAATTTTCCGTGCCCAATTTTACGTGGAGAAATTTTCCATGGAAAACCAGCACGGAATTCCATGAAAAATTTTTAGCAGGGTTGGTTTCCCAAGTTTCCTACATGTTTCTCTGATTGTTCAAAGATGTAGGGGTGGAGACATTTCTATGGAGAAAATCAGCCACAATCTTAGTCCCATAATTTTCTATCACTCCGCAAAAACGTTATAAGTCTACGTTGAACTTTCACGACACTTTCACAGCGCTCTTTGATGCTTTCCGGCACCTGATGGCCACAGCCCCTTAACCTCCCAGAGCCCCTTTGGAAGTTGGGTTCCCTTAATTTCTTTAACCCTCCGTCACTATGCTTTCACTGGGCATCCTTTGAAAAAAATCGTATACTTTTTTTAAATTAAATAATGTCTGAATGTAATTATATTTCCTCTCCCCGCCCTATAAGGAACCCCTTTTCATTGAAAAATTCCTAATAAGCTCGCGAATTTCAACGAATTTTTCCATCAAAAAATTGAGGCTTTTGAGCGACTTCTAAATTTTCGAATTTCGAGCTGAAATTTTTCTTGGTATATGTTTTCTCATGAAATGGAACCGATTGAAAACGTGCCGTCATAACATTTCAGACTTGCCCCAAATAAGCCGCACCCTAGGTATCACATTGCAGTGACTAACTCACTGTTCAACAGAGGAATTTTCCGATTTTCATCTGATTTGTATTTTTCGTTTACTTAATAAGACCTTTTCAATCAATTTCAGCCGGCACAATGGCTCCATACGCTGCAAGCCGCTCTCAATCTGCGACTCCTGTTCCTGCAAGTCCTTATGAGGATTTCCCCCCAATTCCAACAGATTTATTTTACGGTGGTGGATCTTCATATGCTGGTGGTTCTTCATATGCTCCTGGTTACACCTACGCGCCAAATACTAGATCCACTGCAGTTCCTCAACCTACTACAGCTCCGTAACCCGCTGGAGGTACTTTTGCAAAATTTTACGCTGAATCATACAGATTATTTTAATGCATGGTTTTCTCTAACAGGTGACGTGATTGGATTCTCTCCCTTTTAACTCATGTGTTCCTCGGAATATAGCATTCACCAGAATAAGCATCAAGGCTTAGGTTAGGGTGGACATTAACGTTAGGGTGGAATCAAGGGTGTAAAGCATGACATAGCTTTTGAAAAGACACATTATATGTTACATACTTTGAATAAGGGATGGGGGGGATTTAAAAATTCAAGAACGCGGGAGCAGAAACTGACGAAGTTTCTTACTATCTGTCTAATTCTGATAAATACAGACGCAATTGTAAAGAGAGTGTATTTTGGCGTTGATATCTTGCGTTTGCATGATTTCGCATGATTTTGGCATGGATGAACAAAAAAAGTAGGTAAAACTATGCACTTTAAAGGTTTTTTTTCGGGGGGAGGATCACATTTCAGTGACAAATTCACTATTCAACAGTGGAATTTCCCTTTTCAACCAGTTTCAGCCGGCACGATGGCTCCATACGCTGCAAGCCGCTCTCAATCTGCGACTCCTGTTCCTGCAAGTCCTTACGAAGATTTCCCTCCAATTCCAGGAGACTTATTTTACGGTGGTGGATCTTCATATGCTCCCGGTTATACCTATGCGCCAAATACTAGACCCACTGCAGCTCCGCAATCTGCTACAGGTACTTTTGCAACATTTTACACTGAATCTTACAGTACATCTTGAGGCATCGTTTTCTCTGCCAGGCAGTGGCGTGGCGTGAATTGCGATGTATCGCTTGTTACGCCATTTAAACTTATAATGAATAAGAATCGATTATTATCAATTCTTTTCCGTAGGTTGTGTTTCTACTGGGATCCAAATGATCGTTGCCACAAAAGGAACATTACGGGGTCTATTACCAACATAAAGAGAGTAACGATTTATTTGAGCCCGTGGAGTCGATTTTTCAATTTTGGGAGAAACTTTATTCAATGCCGAAGTTTGTCAGATATACTCTTTTTCGGATCCTTTCGGACCGCCGTCGCAAACTTGGGAGACTTATCCTTACGTTCTTTGGGAAAACTTTTACCCTATCTAACTGCTTGAAAAAAAAAAAAAAGAATAATTACATTCTGCGCTATGTCCACTCCAGAGATAATATTTTCATTCGGATTATCAGCAAAGATTTGCTGCATGGTGAACAGTGTCAATCAGTAGGTGAAACTTAAGAATAAAAAATCACCTCGTTATGAGTAATTTACACTTTATGTTTGTTTAGAAGTTGGTAAAGGAGGCATTTCTAAGTCCATCAAATGTCCGCATTGCAAGAAAACATTTCCCACTGAAGACGAGGTTGCAAAACACCTGGAAACTCACACACCGGACAAGTACTGCAAGATATGCGATAAGTATCTTAATTCGGTACCTTACCTCCGAGAGCATATGTGGCAGAAGCACGGAGTGGGTAAGTACAATCTTATTGGAAGAATCTATTCTGAGAATGTTAGCAGAATCGTAATTTGGCAGTCATACGTTGCTTATGTTGCCGTCTACTGGAATCGACGATTCCATGATAAATATATGAAAATAATACCTATTTTTTAGGTTATCTGAAAATCGAGGCACCTAGGACTTTGCACTTCAAACGAGTGGAAGTTGAAAACCGCTTAGGTATATGCAAACTGAAGATCTTACAAGACCAAGAAAACATTTTGCAATTTTGTGCCTCTTCAATAGAATGATCTGATTCTCATGTGAATAATTTTAAGAGATTTGCGAGCCCCAACTAGTCAGTCAGTTCAATTTCAGTGAAAAAATGATTCAGTTTCAATGAGCTACTCATTACAATTTGACGATGACCGCCGTTCAGAGCCAATGAGCCAGTCCATGAAATTCAACGACCAGGATAGTTCAAATGAAATGAGAGGCTGATTAACATTCAACAACCCGCATTCTTTAAATTGGATGAGAGTTTCACTCAAATGAAACGCTTAACACAATTCAAATATGATAAGCTGTTCATTCAACTCAAAGTCGTATAATTGTTCTAAAAAATCCATTTTTTTTAAAAAGATTATTTCGTTCTTTTGTTTGTTGGAAAATAGATAAAAGATATCGTCACCTTCCAGGAAAAGTATCACAAGCGCCATGCGACGTTTAAAAATTTCCGCCGCCATTTTATTTCTTTACTGAGAAATTGTTGGTTGAATCTGTTTGGAAATTTCACTAAATTTTATCGGCAGCACAAAGAAAATTCAGTGAAATTTTCGGACAGCTTCGTTGAACAATTTCTCTGTAAAAAAATAAAGTGGCGGCGGAAATTTTTAAACGTCGCATGGCGCTTGTGATACTTTGCCTGGAAGGTGACGATATCTATAGATGGTTTACATTTATTATTCCTGTTTATTTTTACAGAGCAAGATAAGGAGAAAACTAAGGAAAAGCGTTTTCCCTGCGACGCTTGCGACAGGTCATTTGCATCTCTGAAGGGTATGAAAAATCACCAACGAAGTCACGAAGGACTAACATACTGCAGTATTTGTAAGATAGACTATAAAAGCGTGGTTACGTTCGATACACATATGAGAGAAAATCATCACTCTGGGTCCTTTAAGTGTCAGATTTGTCAGGTTGATTACGGAACCTTTGAAAATCTATTAAACCACAAAGATGATCACAAAAAATCCAAGATTTGCCTTTTTTGCGGGAAATCTCTCCACGCATCGGGAGATGTCAATCGGCATATCCAAAATGTACACGTGAAGAAAGGTCACTAACCTAACTGAACGAATTCATCGATTTCTATATATTTGCAAACTCTAATCACATGTGGTAAAAACAGAATCGCCCCGCTCATATAGCTGTTACATTTTCGATTCATAAACAGAAAGAGAACGGTTGTTGCATGAACAGTTGAGGACACAGACATATATTAAGAACTGTAATTAAAACTGATGAAGAATATTTCTAATTGTAAGCCTCGACTTATTTCTTCAAATTTTATTTAAGATGACATGAGTTTTACCGGTCAAATAAAAATATATTATCGGACAAAATAAACCTATTATTTCCTCCTCAGTAATGGTATCTATATCACGGTATATAATATTGCATAATATGTAGCAGCTCAGCTATGTGTTGCATTGATAAATCGTCGCTATTTCACCACCTAAAATAATGACCTCCATCCTAAAGTGAAGTCTCCCTCTCCATGGCAACGTTCGTTGGTCCCAGAATTTTAGAAGTTCCATATGGGTGATTTTTTTCATGACGAGTAATGGGCAAAAGTAATGAGTAACAAGTATGAAGATGAGTAATGAGCAATTGAAATTTGCAGTCGTTTGTTTCAGTGGTTATTACATTGTTATGCTTCTAAGAACCTTTGCTTTGAGAAGTTCTGAAACAACGTTTAATTGGAGCATTGCAGTGAATCTGGCTTGCAAAATGAGTGAATTTTGAAAGTTTGATGCGTTACAACGAAATTCTTCATCGTAAATTGAAACTCAGTGTCAGTCAAGAGTGTCGAGAGGTGGCTTGCAGGTGTCTTAATGGGGAGGGGGAGAGTCTGAACCTAAAAAATGCAACTTGCGTAATTTGTTGACGGTCTCGAAACCGTGTTTTTTATGCCTCACCAGAAACTGCAACGATTAAATTTTTGTGCAGTGTTTAGGTACATTAGAACTATTAGGATTTTGGTGAGTTTGACTCATTACGAAACGGATTTAGTCTATAAATAATACTTTGAATGGAATAATATCGATGGTTTTTGTGTCATTTACTTAAACCCAATTAACCAATTATCAGCTATACTTATCGTCATCGTTCTTATTAATTTTTCGTGCTGCCTTTGATGCCTAGCCTAAAAGCCAAGGTAGACCGAACAGTAGGTGTTACAATGATCTCATATAATAGTAAACACGATCATAATGTTTCTCCGCTGCGCGACTCTGTGCCGCTTACGATGCCTGAATTATGTTTGCTATGGGTTATCGTGAATTCCAAAATGCGACATAGTAAGCGCAATCAAGCCTCTTCAGGACGCCAATCCTACTTTTCTCGTGTTCCCCATTCTAATGAATTCAATTCGAATGAATCTCAACACTCTCTTTTTACAGACGCGCCTTTGCAAAACTCCTGTGTATGCCATCACCGACTAGTTTAACATTTTTTTCAAAACTTCATTTTCAAATGGCGACCCTCCTCATTTTATACGTTTTAGAAAAGTACTAATGAAACCGAGGAAAGGGCAGAAATTGTGACACCGTTGAACTTTTAAGTTAGTGTTTCTGATTGGCGAGGCCAAAAAAAATTGTGATTGTATTCCAGGTCATGTTTTATCTAAGGAAAGACTAGACAATTGAAAAAATAGATTCAATTCAATAGCTCAGCTGCCGCAGAGTTCCAATTTCAAAGAAGGGGAGGAGTTTCAGGTGGGATCAATTTTCTTTAATTCCATTAAAGAGATAGTGGGATTTCTTTAATTCCATTGGATAATTCCTTTCAAGTGAAAAAAAAAAATTCCAATCGGCTCTTCATTCTTCACAGCTATACTACTATTCCTCGCATCAAAACTCCTTTCCTCGGCTTTCCAGTACTGACGTACACATTTTTTAGTCGTTAGGTTGAGTTAAGAAAATGTATTTTTCACAATGAGATCTCACGTATTTCTTTGCTTCTCATTATTGGTCGTGGCTTTCATGTTTCTGCTGAAGGTGAGTCGAAAGTTTATCACTTAAAAAGACAAGTACATATTTATATTGCTTAAGAGAACCAAATATATTCTATTTCAAGAATATAATATCCAAACATAGCGCTCACAAATTAGTGACTTCATGGTAATAACATGAATTAATATAATAAAGCTTCCACTTGCGAAAGAAGATTCTGAGCGGCAGTGGCGGTATCATTGAAAACCAGTTCTGTACGTAGCACATATTTTAACAATTTCTCAATCGTTCTTTTTTCAGGCTTGCGTTGTAAGAAACTTCCACACCATTCCTGGAGTTGAACATTTTTCTTCATTCCCATAAGTGGATTCTCTATGTACCTGTCCTTGCTTATTCCCGCGTCTTGTTTTCATTTAATTTTCGATGGGCTCTTTCTTTGAATATTTTTGTCTGCACTCTGCATGAACCGGTTCATCAATTTTACCCTGTCATTCTTCAAACTTATAATCCCTCCTCTCTTTATGCAGTTTTTTTTTTCAAATTTAATGCTGGATCATCGTTCCAAATCTCACTAAACATAGTGCGGCCGCCGCGCCGGTCGACGCTAAACGCATAATAGTGCCTACAAGAGTGCAGGAATACTTCACGCATTGCACCTAACACAGAGCTGTCGCTGGTCGGCGCGAGAATCATATCAGCGCCTACAAGAGTGCAGGAATACTTCACGCACTGCGCCTAACACGGTGCGGTCGCAAATCGGCGCGAAAAGCATATTAACGCCTACTCAACTGTAGGAAAACTTCACACATTGCGCCTAACACGGTGCGGTCGCTGGTCAGCGTGAAACGCATAGGGCAATTCTACGCTTCTGACGCTACGCTACGATAACTGTCGAATCCGACCACCAAAAACCTAAAAATCCAACTTGATTATTTTGGATCAAGGGATTATTTTCCTGATCAAGTATAGCATCAGGCTTGAAACTTTAACACGGGTACCATTTATAATGATGTATTTCTCCCCTTCTTTCTACAAGCAAAATATCCTATACGATGTGACAAATATAAACAAAAACGGCGGGTACACGGAACACCATTGAAGCACAATCTCTAAATTCGGCACATGTGCAATTGGAGGTAAGGACTATGAAGTGGGCACAAATATTTTCAGAAAACCACGCGCTTCATAAATAAAAAGCGTGACAGTCGTAACAAGCAAAAAGGTTCAATGGAGAAAATTTGCGTTTTAAATCTTTCCGGAATATTCTCAATTCCGGCAGTGACTGCTGTGCGATCATATTTTGATTTGAACACTTTACTTAACGGAATGGAACGTTTTGTAGTAATTTGATTGTCGTGAGCAGCCGTTTTGATGAGCAAAAACACCCGTGACGTAGGAACTTCATGACAGCATATTTTCAAAATATTTCAGGTGGAAAATCTATTTTTTAAAAAGTCAAATGCCTTGCCCATTCAACGACCAGTATTTTTGATGAAATTAGTACAAAAATTGAACCATTTCCTGATGCATTCATCGTGATTTTCGAGCCATTTTCTGGAAAAAGCAACTCTTCTCTTTCCTCAAGCTGAAGTTTGAAACAGGCCAACTTTTCACATCGGAAAGACTCATAAGAAATTCTGTAGATTTCCACGAATTTTATCTATAGAAAGAGATCAAAATCGTGCCTAAAAATAAATATGTGACGATCGGCTTTTCAGGCTTCAACCGCGCCGTTCCTCACATCAAAAATTGGTGCTTGTGAGATTTAGTGAAGAAGAGTTATTTTCACGATGGGGTTAAAAGTATTAACGTGCCTCTTATGGTTGGTCGTGACCTTATTGTCTCTGTTCCAAACAGGGGTAGTGGTGAGTCAGAAGTTTAGCACGTAACAAGATATTTATATATTTGCATTGCTCAGGGGATAAAAATATTAATTTATTTCTCAAACATTTATACTTCCATAACGCTTACAAGTTAGTGATTTTTTAGTGATTATTAGGGGGTCCGCCTCCTAGCCCTACAACACTCCCCGAGGGTGCTCCGCAAACCCCTTGTCAGTTAATCCATAAAGAGTAAGCTCATATAAGAACTACATCTTATCGATAGCCAAAGGCTATATTCCAAATTTTAAAGTGAGATATAAAAAAATTATTAATATATGCTCAGAATTACTGAGGAAGTCAATAAGAATGATACTTTACTATAAGAAAGAAACCGATATATATGAAGGGTGGTTCACGAATCGCTGAAAAATCACTTGAATCATATAATTTTAGATTAGAAAAAAATTAATTTGTCACACATGTTGATCCGACAACTGATCAAAGCAAATTTTATTATATTTCTATTAAAACATAATTGATGGCGTGAAAAATTTTCATGATGAAGTGATCCATCGAAAGAAAATCTTAACGAGCTTATTCAACTCGTCGATTCTCCAACCTCTGGCGATTCCTGCTTCATGAACCAATAGACAAGCTAAGATATTGAGCGACATAGCACAAGTTTTAAAATTCGGCGGAACACCAGGAAGCTCCAAATAGATCAGTTGCGCTGGTCTTAGCATCATGTTTTAAATTCTTCTTGTTGATAACCTAAAAATATTAAGGTCTGTCAAAACAGCAACTTTCTACGTTCAGTATTAACCGAGGTACCGCGTTTTGAAAAAATCGGCTTATGACGTCATCTACGACGGTAGGGAAGCCCTTGGCTACTTCCTCTCGCATTCATCAAAATTACACGTTGAATTACCAGGGGTATGATATGTGTTTCCCTCACTGATAAACCAAGGTGGAAAAAACCAAGAGAGGCACTATCGCGGTGGATGACGATATAACCCGAATTTTTCAAAGCGCGATATTTAAGTTAATATTCAACGTAGAGAGTTGCTATTTGGACGGCTCTTATTATTTTTAGCTACTCTTCAAAAAATAAAGCATTTAAACACGATTCTGTGACCAGCGCAATTGACCCATTTGACTCATACATGGATTTCCTTTGTGCAAAAGGAACCAGGAGCATTCCAATATTGCTAAGATTGTGCAACTTTATTTACCTTGCAAACATAAACTGATCATCCAAACAAGTTTTGTCATGGGAACGGAGTTCCCCATGATATTACAATCGTTCCGTTGCTTTCGCTATGGGATTCCCTATACCTCTGCGACCTTGAGCGTTTCGCCCAGTCTCCGATTTTTGGTTGATTTTCCGATGTATCAAAAACCGTTGTATTTTTTAGCCAATCATGTCTCTACGTCAAGTTGTGTTGATTTCTAAAATTCGCTTTCAGCGAGTTTTTTTCCACCTTGAGATGTCGTGTCTGACTGGTAAATCTGCGCAAAACCACGAAGTTCCGTTTTTAGGCAAATTCTTTTTTTTGGGAGGTTTTCATTGGCTATTTTTCGCCATCAGTTTTCTGTTCGTTGGTGCAAAAGATCGCCTACCTCGTTGCTCTTGAGAAGCCGCCATTATCCCACCTCAAATTTTAAACATAGATATAAAGAAATAATAACCATCGTACAAGGCGGAAAATTGTTCTGGAGGACCCGTTACGGATATATGAGCCAAAATCAGAACTCGATTGATGGATCTAATCCATGAATACAGAAATATTGCCTCAGTTTACTGCCGCGATAGCAAATGCAAGGTGAGATGAACCTTGTGACACATGAAAGCATAGGCAAACAATGTCTCACAGAGAAATGCACTTAATCCGCTGTCTCTTAACAGCAGTGGCCGGATGTCAAGGTCGTCTTTTGTGAAGCCCCGCTCAGCGTCCGAGATCACTTAACTGTTATCTTTTCTCCAACCGTGAATGAGCGTCGAGATAGCTCGGATGTTTGAGACGCCAAGTCAGTGCATCATCACCATCCTTTTTGTTGCGAGCGGGGGTTCGAATCTCGTAGACGACAGTTAATTTTTACTGGTTGTATTGAATGTTTTAGACCAATCATCTAACAATAATTAATACTTGGCAACTTAGGAAGCACATAGGTCCCTTATGATGCGTATTCGGGCATATGTGTAGAGTAAAAATATCATACGTAGGGTGTCCCAAAAGTACCGGGACTGGTTTTGTAACTTCAAAAATAAGATAGATACAGGCATGATTTTGGTCACATTTTGAAGATCAACTCAATACCTATCGATTAAAACCAAGATCAGCTCAATCGAATAAAAATTGACCGAGTTATGACAATTTGAAATTAGTGAGGAAAGTTTACCCCTAAGGTTTTTAGGAAGATTTTTCGCTTACCAGGATTCAAAAAGTTAATATTCGTATCCACTTTCCTCCGAATCTTCTATAACTTCCTTTTGCTTTTCAAAGTACCGTCCATCAAACCGGATGCACTTTTTCATGCGCTCTTGCCACTTATCCAACATTGTTTTCCTGAATTCTTCCTCTGGGATAGAGTTGAAGAAGTTTTGAATTGCATTCTGGATTTTTGTCTTCGATACGAATCTTCGTCCGCGAAGCTCCTTTTTAAGCGTAGGAAACATCCAAAAATCACATGGAGCCAAGTCAGGGCTATAAGGGGGATGAGGGATTGTTTCAACTCCATTTTTACTCATAAATTCACGTGTTAAGCTCGATGTGTGAGGCCGCGCATTGTCTTGATGGAGTATCCACGAAGCTTTCAAGTCCGACCGTTTCCGGGAAATGTGCATTCTCAACTCCTTTAGTACTTTGCAATAATACGCACTGACAACTGTTGTGTTTGATGGTACAAAATGTTGATAAATGACACCTCGAAAATAAAAAAACACAATAAGCATAACTTTATCGGCCGACTTTTCGATTTACGGCGATGAAGAATCTTCCTTAAAAACCGTAGGCGTAAACTTTCCTCGCTGATTTCAAATTGCCATAACTCGGTCAATTTTTATCCGATTGAGCTGATTTTGGTTTTAATCGATGGGTATTGAGTTGATCTTTAAAATGAGATCAAGATCATGTCTGTATCTATCTTACTTTCGAAGTTACAGAACCAGTCCCGGTGCTTTTGGGACACCTTATGTATACTTTACGCGGAAAAAGCGAACCTGAAACTTAAATGCGTTAACTTCCAAAAACCATATATAATCCAACGAAAATAAATAATTGGTACATAACAGCTTTCTTGTATGCAAAGAAAATAATTAAAAATGTTAAAAAAGAGATGTCAACACAAAATTACATAGCCCCTTCAATTCAGAAGATACTACAAACGAACTGTACCTTAACATTTTCATATCCCAGAAGCTAACGTTCCCATGACGAATATTGCCATCGCTAGCGATTGCAAAATCCAACTTGTTATCTTTACTCTCAATAAACTATAAATTCATGAAAAAAATTACGTTTGTAAATTTAATTTTTGGCACGATTTCAGTAATGGTATTACCAAAAGTGTAAGTTGCACAATCCTAGCAGCATTAGAATGCTTTTGGTTCCTTTTTGCAAAATGCAATCCACACGAGGAATCATAGTTTTCTATGGTTGTCGATTCAAAATTGTTGCTTGCCCGACAATCAAAGTCTATCAAATTGGACTTTTTTATCATCGTTTTCTATGCTCGTCGATTCAAACTTTTCGCTTGCCCACGAATCAAAGTCGATCAAATTGGCATTTTTATTCATGCACAGGGACAAGGTGATCGTGACCGGGCTCTTCTCAGTTTCACATCATGGAGCGACCAATGCACCAACATCTCGGGTTCGGGACCCGACGCGATCAGTGCAGCCAACAGCAATTGCGAATCGGCCTTCCAGGCTCTGGAACGGGCCGGACTCATGGATGAGTCTTGTCGCGGATGGCGCCAGGCTGGATGCCGCTTCATCTCGGCCGTGAACCAAGTCCGATGCTCTGTCGTCGTCCGCACTTGTAACGTTTGGGTTTCGACAACCAAGGTCAAGACATTCCGCGACTGTTCCTTCTACTTCAGGCTCCAGGAGGAAATAAACGAAGAACCGCCGCAACACTCGGACACGTACTCGCGGGTGAAAAGAGACCTGGATCAACGGATTGAGGCTGCTCAAAGCAAGCGCAAGAAGGGTAAAAGCGCTTCACAAGGTAGCTATTTTTCTCGGATTGTAAGATTTCTTGTCGTTTCTCCTGACTGTTCAAGGATGCAGGGGTGCAGACATTTCTTTGGAGCCATAAATCAGCCACAATCTTAGTCTAATAATTTCCTGTGACCCTCGGAAAACTTTAAAAGTACGCTCTGAGAAAACACATTTTATACGTGATCATCGTTTATACATCCAAACGCGAGAACCACTTCCACATTAGCGGATCCAGCAATTTGGCAACACTGTTTTTCTCCATTTAAACCTTTGGAAATGTATCGATTCTTGAAGGGGCCAGGTGCCCCGACAAGAATCGATTATAGGTTTAAATGGAGGGAATCCGTTGTTGCCAAATTGCTGGATCCGCCCCTGCACTTTCACAGAGCTTTTCGGTGCTCTACTTATAGAACATCCACTTTTACGAAGCTCTTCGGCGTTTTGCGACGCCTAACCGACAAAGTCTCCTATTATGCCAAAGCCCGCCAGGGAATTGGAACTCCCTCATTTCCTCTAAAACCTCCTATCGCCACCCTTTCACTGGGCCCCCTTCGACTCCTCCCAGGAGGAACCCAATCAAGCATCTTCTTTGGCAGCCTTTCTCCTGTCATCCAGTTAACATGTCCGCACCACACAAGCTGCTTGGGCATGACGTCGAATAAGATGCCATTTTCGACTCCCATGATCTAATGCACTCTATCACTGCGGAGCCGATGTCTCCTGGGTTTCCCAGCTGACCTTCCGCAGAAATTCATCCGTCGCTCTAGCTTACCCTGCCCAGCTGCAAAACTTCACGTCCACAAGTAAGCGTGCTTTTGACTACAACGCAAAATTGTAATGGGCCTGTTGCATGCAAGAGATACAGCCGTGCGAATATACTTTTCAGAGGTTAAATGACACGAAAATTACGATGGGCACATTAAAAAAGTCTGAAATACACTCCTTACTGCGCAATTTGTGTTGTTAGGAACGCGCTTTTTTCAAATTTCCCGCGTCTGGGGGCAGTTTTCTAACGGAAACAATTAACGGCAACTCGCGGCTATTTCCGGTCAACTAAAACTGACAACATAACCTAAAAATCGGAGATCGTGACATCGTGAAATGAAATGTAGAAGGATTGCGTTGGATATTTAAAAGTTGATCAATTTGGCTACCGCATAAAGCGTATATGGACCACTATAGGAGATCACGTTGGGTTTGTAAACAAACTGAAGGAAAAAATAACAACAACAACAACGACTCGGCATCTTCCAGAAATCACCGAGCCCGCCGTTTGCTCGTTTCCGGTGATTAGAAAACTGCCCCCAGACGCGGGAAATTTGAAAAAGCGCGTTCCTAACAACGCAAATTGCGCAGTAAGGAGTGTATTTCAGACTTTTTTAATGTGACCATCGTAATTTTCGTCTCATTTAACCTCTAAAAAGTCTATTCGCGCGGCTGTATCTCTTGCATGCAACAGGCCCATTTCACCCTTTATCCTCTTAGGACGTCCGCTGATCTCGGTTAGAGGATTCCATTGAAAATCGCTATGGCCTTCCTCCCTGGGATGTTCCTTTCCTTGATAGCTTGATCCGTCTTTTCATCCTGGGTCAACTGCACCCCTAAATACTATGGTCCACGCAGCCTTTGATCTGCAGCCCATACTGCTCCAACTCAATGCTTTGCTGGTCACCTCCCAAAGTTGATTCCTTAGATTGGATATACCTACTGATTTCCAAACTTGCGAGCCACTGGAGCTCCTCCGCGCCTCAGGAAGGCCGTGTGGCACGGGGAAACTTTAAAAAGATACATCATACGTCACATAATATCAGAACTGAGGGAAAAAATTGAAACATTTGAGAGCTCGTGAGCCGAAACTATCATTTTTGATTGTGTGTCTGACCCTGATATATACAGAAGCAATCGCAATGAGAGTTTATTTTGACCTTGATATCTTGAGTTGAAATGATGTCGCATGATTTAGGCATAAATGAACACGAATTATAGGTAGAACTATAAACCCTAAAAGTTTTGAGGGAGGGGGGGATGACATTTCGATGACAAAGTCAGGGTTCAACAAAATTTTCCGAATCTCATCTGATTTGTTTTTTTTTTCGTTTACTTAATTAGACTTTTTCACCCAGTTTCAGCCGGCACAAAGGTGCCAAACGCTACAAGCCGTTCTGTTCCTGCAAGTCCTTACGGAGATTTTCCCCCCATTCCGGCAGGCTTTTTTCAAGGTGGTGGCTCTTCGTTTGTTGGTGGTTCTTTTTATGGTGGTTCTTCTTATGGTGGTTCTTCTTATGGTGGTGGTCCTTCATATGCTCCTGGTTATACTCACGCGCCGAATCCTAGAACCACTGCAGTTCCTCGACCCGCTGCAGTTCCTCGACCCGCTGCAGTTCCTCGACCCGCTGCAGTTCCTCGACCCGCTGCAGTTCCTCGACCCGCTGCAGTTCCTCGACCTACTGTAGTTCCTCGACCCATTGCAGCATAAACGCCCACTACAGCTCATCCACCAACTACAGCTTCCCAATCCGCTAGAGGTATTTGTGAATTATATCGCTGAATCGTTGTATATTTTAGAGCATGGTCTTCTCTAATAAGTGCTTTGTTCGGTTGCTCGCCCTTTTAACCCATGTGTTCCTTCAAATTCAGCATTCTTCAGAATGAACACTGTGGAAATTCGTAGCGAGCTGCGTTAAATAAACCCGCAATCACAAGGTGCTACCGCCATGCTGAAGGAAACACACCGTATGAACATTGAAATGCTGCCAAATTTCCTCTCAGAAATTATTTTTTAAAGAGAAAGTGAAGAATATTTTCCCTCAAAAATTTCGGACACTTCAGATCAAATTATAAACAAAATCCTTTAGAAAATCGGAGGAAAAGTGTGCATGAATTCTCTCGAAAATTCTTGATTTTTCTGGAGAAATTTGGCAATGTCTGAGGGCTCATACAACGTTCTTCGTTAGGGATTCCAGATCCTACTTTTTTATAGTTGGATGCTTTGGTAATTATAATTTCATTTCGATGGTAACAAATATTTTAATCCGGGTATCTTGGCTGCGTTATCAATAACACTGATGCATCTTTACCGGTATCAAAATGATTATTATCACGAAAGTAACATTGCAACTTCGACCGGACAGGGTCTAATATCGACATTACGAGAACAACAATTCCTTCCTTCCTGAGCAGTCAATTTTTTAATTTTTAGTGAACCTGTATTCAATTTTCGGATACATTTTTCGGAATCTCTCAATGTCGGATCCTCGTGGCCCTTTGTCGCAATCTCGGGAAACTTATCCGTAAATTCTTTGGGAAAATCTATATACCTCATTAGACTTAGGAAAAAAATTAATAGCTACATTTTGCGGAGTGATCGTTCCAGGGATAATCTTTTTCCCCCTAATATCAGCGAAGATTTGCTCGATGATGAATAGTCTCAACGATAACAATGAAACGTAGGGGAAAAAACCCACTTTGCAATTGATAATTGGAATTATATGTTATTCAGAAGCTGGTGAAGGAGGCGTTTCTAAGTCAGTCAAATGTCCCCATTGCAAAGAATACTTCCCCACTGAAAACGAGGCGGGGAAACACCTGGAAACTCACACAGCGGACACTTACTGCATTTTATGCGATAAGTATTTCCAAACAGTATATACCTACCGAACGCATTTGCAAAATGTACACCAAGAAGGTGAGTTCATACATTTCTACTGGAAGAATATACTATCTGAATGTTTGAATCGTAATTTGGTAGTCGCAGGTTAATTGTGATAAGTTTAAGAATTAAATATGTCCAAACGCCAACACTCAATTTATATTGATCGAGCTATCACTCCTAAGACAAGAGAAAGCGTGGCGTAATCATGCTTAGTGGTAAAAGGTTATTTCTATTTTGAAATTATCCTCAGAAAATTTGTAGACGGTGGGTACCGGGTACGGTTTACATAGCAAGCCGGTCTCTTTAATCAATTAGAAAACTGCACGACGCTCGTCACTAAAAAGAATGAGCAAAAAGTTGCGAAGTGCTGAGAGTAGACGATTCCATGAATATTACCTCTTTTCGGGTAATCTAAAAATCAAGACGCCTTGACCTAGGGCACTATTTACTTTTTTATTTTAATTTCAAACGAGTAGAAGCTGGAAAACGCATCGATGACTCAGGAGCTATATCGTTTTTCTGCAAGCTGAAGATAATACGGGACGACGAATAAATTTCGCCGTTTATGTAATTTTGAGGTTGCGTTTGAAATTGAATTATTAATTACAGCGCTCCCAGGCAAATGTGAAAAAACTAAAAACATTAGTTTACATATATTACACTTTAAAATGCGGACAATTTGCCAATTCATTTTCGCCAAAGTTGGTATTCAAGCGGTATTGTTCATTTATAGCCCTATATATAGAAATTAAATATATGAATAATATACATTTCTATAAATGATTTTTTTTATCTCAATGAAGTGGCTACACCACTACACGCTACCTTGTTTAAATGTAGGAAACTGTTGCTCAGTATCAAATATCTGCTTCTCGTGTGTATACATTTATGAAAATTGTGAGCCCCAACGAGCAGTTAGCTCATTTTCAGGGGAAACAATTATACATTTTCAATGATTTACTCATCAAAATTTGACGACGAACACTGTTCAAAACCAATGAGCCGCTCATTCATAAACGACCAAGATATTTCAAATCAAATGGGAGGCTTATTCACATTCAAGGATCCGAAGTTTTCAAAGCGTATGCTTATTTCACTCACAATAATTCTGTCGTGCTAAAGAAGAACGCCGTACGAACAATCGAGAGTTGCCAAATCTTCCTTCATAAATCCTGTATTTTTGACAACATTCATGCATATTTTTCAATGAAATTTTTAGATATCTTAGATTAAACTGCGTACTAAACTGTCTGAAAATTTTGGAGAAAAAATTTCACTATTTTCGCAGTAATTTCGGATTTTATAGGAGGAAACCTGGTAACGTTTAAAGGCTCATACGGCGTTCTTCCTTAGAGTATCTATATAGGGAGAGTATGGACATGTCGAAAATTTTGAGGTTAGGTGATGGAACTTTAGACCCCAAAAGGGTAGGCAATCTATGAATTCAAATTTTCCAGAGTGATTTATAATCACAATTGTTGGGAACTGTCTTTGGTAAAGCACGTATTTGACTTGGTTTTTGCATAAACTTACTCATTTTTGCGGAAGAATACTTACTTGTAAATTTTCTTGTCAAATTTCGTTTGATATTTGAGTCTAAACATCGACAGTGACATTTTTCGTTTTCAAAGGTTACCTACCCTTTTGGGCCCTAAGAGCTACATAATTCGAGCTTTCCATACTCTCCCTATATAGGTACTCCATTCTTCCTTAGCACGGCAGAATTACTCAGCACACTCCAAAATAATATGACGAGGGGTTAATTTAATTGAAATTTCTATCCTGATTGTTAATTTTTCAACGATCCTGAAAAATACATTTTTTGCAGTATCGTTCGTTTCTTCGTTTTTTAGAGAATAGGTGAAAGGCATGAAGCTGCTGTTAATTTTTTACTTCTATTTCTTTTTTAAGAGCCTGCGAAGAAGGAACCCAAGGAAAAATTATTTCCCTGCGATGTTTGCAATGAGTCATTCGCGAGTAAGGCGTCCATGCAGAATCACAAAAAACGTCATGAAGGACGAACATATTGCGATACTTGTAAGAAAGAGTATGGGAACGTCTCAGCTTACAATCGACATGTGTACGATAAGCATCCAAAACCTCCAGTTCCTGAGTCTTATGTGTGTCAAATTTGTCAAGTTGATTTTGGAACCTTTGAGAATCTATTAAACCACAAAGATGATCACAAAAAATCCAAGATTTGCCTTTTTTGCGGGAGATCTTTCAACAGAACGGCAGATGTCAATCGGCACATCCAAAACGTACACGTGAACAAAAGGACACGAACCTGACTGAGCGAATTCATCAGTTGCAGTATATTTACGAACTCTAATTGAATATGGTAAAAACGGAATCGCCGGGCTCAAAGCTGTTACATTTTTTATTCATAAACAACAAAAAAAAAGATTCTTGTATGAACAGTTGAAGAAACACGTATTAAAAAATGTTATTAAAACTCATGAAAAATGTTACTAATAATTGTAAGCCTCAACACGTTTCCTCAACATTTTTGTAAGATAAAGTGTGTTTTACTTGTCAAATAAAAAACATATTTTCGGACAGAATAAACCTATTATTTCTTTCTCAGTAACAGTAATCACAGCATGGGAACATCACATCAGTGTTAGCTTTAGAGTGGTTTGCAAAAGAGGTACCAGCTAAGCTATATTTTGCACAGTAAATCGTCGCTATTTCATCAGCTTTCCTGGCTCATTTTAGAAACAATATATGTGCTATTGAGTTCCTAACGGAGAGTGGTGCCTCTGTGGATGAGTTAGAAATATAAACTGACTGCTGAACGTCACTTATAGCTGTAAAGGTAAGTTTCACTCCCGAAAAAGAAATTTTAACTGAAACTCTATAAATTTCTTACTAAAAAGGTGGGATGATGTGACTTTAGATGAAAGTGTTTGCATATTCTATTCGCTTAAAAGAAAACGAACAAAAAATTGGCAAATTCAACGTAAAACGAATTGCACTAGACTAACATTTTTAAATGGTTACTCACTTGCACACAAATGAAGTACTAAAATCGGACCGGTTTTGAGCACTGTCTAAATCATCAGCGATCGTCGACATCAATCACCGTCGTGATGGCTGATGATGAGGCAAAGTACTCGAAACCGAACCGGTCCGATTTTAGAATTTTATTTCTGTGCAAGTGATTTATCATTTTAATCATTTCAATGTTTTAATACAAAACTAGTGATTGAAACCCTTCAGAATTGTTAAATACTCAAAGATAATCCATTGGCCCTCAGGTTGTTCTTGCAAAAACTGATTTATTCAGTCGACTCTAGGTTCACTCCTATGAGAAGAATCAAACCAGAGAAATGAAAAGATCGACAACAAAATCCGAATAATCTCAAAAAGGGTTGTTTAGGAGCCTCAAGGGAGCAGATGAGATCAGGAGGCCAACAATTAACTAAAAGCTTTTTTTTAATAATGTCTTTGATGAATTAAGATCTGGGCAGTAAAAATTCGTAGACGATGAATTTCCGACATGATTATCCACGAATAGCCTTTTCATAAAGTGGAAGGGGGGGGGGGGGTAGCACACTTGAATGCACTTTCCTCCAAAGCAGTAGTAAAAATGTGAAAAGAAGTAAGAAAAAATTTCAATCTGCCCAAAATACTCTTAAAAGATACTTGACAAAAATGGAGGATCAGGAGATGGATTACAGAGCTTCATTACAGAGGAAAAAGAAAAAAACTGATGAAGAAGGGAATTTTTTTACTTCAAACCGAAATAGGTATGCGGTTGGATTCGGATCAAGGCGCTCCCTCACACAATACGTACCTTTTTTTCTTGCTTTTTTTTTGGAAACTCATCGACAGAGGTATAAATAACTGCAATCCGGGGGAAAAAACCTCTCTTGATTGTCATGACGGGTGCGAAAAAAAGTCGCGGTTTTCCATTGATGTGCACGAAACGTTCATGGAAAAAAATTCTAGAGGCCTTCAAAAAGTAGAGGTTTTTTACATCGGAAAATCCAGATTAGATTTTTAGATGCTTATGACAGCGGGTAAGGCGACGTCTGAATTCGGAGAATGTATAGCTCTCGCATATGTGAAGGATTTCTTTAAATACTTTTTCTTGCGTAAAATTTTGCGTGAAACACGATGGTGCCACCGGTTTTCTCTGAAACGATATCCAAAGCTCGAAAAAAGCTGTCAAAATAGTCATAAAGTAGTATATTAAAAGTAATGGAGTCAAACTCTTCACGCAAAGGTAGGCACCTAGCAAATACATTATCAGGGTTCCTGCCGTGTTTAAAACCATGATGTAGTGGTGGATTCTCGTAACAGCGTGCACTGGAAAAAAAAAAACACATTGGATCTAGAGTCTAGACTCTTAAAAACATCGACAAGAAAAAATACTCTTGATTCAATCAGATTTAAGCTTAAATCAAGAACCAGCCTCTTAATTTAACCGGATTTCGTTTTGATTTAAGCTTAAATCTGCTTGAATCAAGAGTCCTTTTTCTTGTCAATGTTTTGAGGAGTCTGGACTCTAGATCCAATGTGTTTTTTTTTTTTCCAGTGTGGACTATTCCCATCTTTGCGGCCTCAACTTTGAAACTTTTTTTGAGTTTTTGGGTTGGTTCCAGAGAAAACCAGTGGCACCACCGTGTTTCTCGCAAAATTTTGCATAACACGAGTCAGTTCTCTATTCGCAAATTCCTCACACATGCAAGAGCTTCATCGCGTCCTGTGACACCAGAACGATCCCCGAAACAAGGGCCCGAACGAGGTGAAGCAACAGAGCTCCGACATTAGGCATTCCGAGGACGCGGAGCGATTCGAGTGTGTTGTTCTTGCGCGCTGTAAAAATATTTTCCGTCGTGTGCGGTTGTTTATCGGGGCGACATGGCAGGGGACGGTGGTGCTTACAAGTAATAAGGCAAGAAATATGAAAGGGGGGTGGATAAAGTGCTCTTCTGCGCGACATTTAGTCTCTTTCTCGGGGTAATAAGCCACGTCTGAAATGCGGCCGGGGTGCCGCTCGGGGCTGGAGCGGTGTGCGGGACCCCGGAAAGGGGTGGTTTTTCGGGGCGGGGCGGCATCGGCGGACGGAACGGAGCCGGGACGTGGGTGCATGTACCGCCGTCGAGTCATGCAAATCCCGCGCTCCACCCTGATTCACCGCTCAAGGAGAGCTCGGAAACCTGAGAAAATGCGCCGGAAAGATAAAGCGCGGGTGCGAGGTGAGCGGGACCTCGCCGAGGTCCCGCTCAACCCGCGCGGAGTGGGTGCGGCCTTAGGGTGAATTTACGCCAGTTGTAAAAAAAAAAAAAAAAATTATTGAAATATCGTATACAGTTTACCAAAACACTGTTCCCTTTTAATTTTCTGGCAGAACAAGGATTCGTTATGCTGCCCTCCACACTGCCATGCTAAGGAAGAACGCCGTATGAACATTAGAGAGTTGCCAAATTTCCCTTGATAAAACATGTATACTTCCGACGAAATTTGTGCATATTTTTCCTTGGAATTTCCAGATATTTTAGATTAAATTTCGTACAAAATTGCATGAAAATTTTGGGGGAAAATATTCACAATTCTTCCAGTAAATAAGGTTTTTATCGAAGAAAATTTGGCAACTCCTGAAGGCTCATACGGCGTTCTTCCTTATTCAACCTTAATCAACAATTCCTTAGGGAGAATCATATGGGAGCAATAGTCATCACTCTGTTTCCGGCTGTTGACCTACCTACAAGGTAGATGGGTGACGTCATGAGCCAAACAAGTTTCCCAAACTTCGGCTTGTTTGCGGAACGCAACTGCCAACACGTTGCTAAACATCAAGCATGTAGGTAAGTCAACAGTTTGTTGAAGTCCCAAAAATAAAAGCTTCCATAATAGCCGAGATACGAGCGGAGGGTCTCTTGTTTCTGCATGTAACCCAGTGTCCACACTCTCCTCATAAGGAACTCTAAATTTCTCCTCTTCGAGTGTAATGCTTGGTTATTGATCTTGTCAAGCAGTCCCAGAGACACAGAGACTCTCCACTCGCAACTCGGCTATGGAGGTAGCTTTTACTTTCGTGACTTCAACATTAAGCTATTGACTTACCTACATAGTTGATGTTTAACAACGTGTTGGCAGTTTCGTTTTGCGAACAAGCCGAAGTTTGGGAAACTCGATTGGCTCATGACGTCACTCGAAGCTCATCATCCACCATGTAGGTAGGTCAACAGCCGAAAAAGAGTGAGGACTGTTGCTCCCTTATAATTCTCCATACGAAATTGTTGAACCCCGAAAGTAAAAGCTTCCACCTGTCGTCAAGAGGTCAGTGGAGGGTTTCTTGTCTCTGAGCAGTCCATTCCCTGATTTCTCCCTGATTTCCAGAGTCTTCCTGATTCCCGTAACGCGGCGAAGACGGCGTCGGGTAAAAAGTGAATCCGGCAGCTCGGATGGGAACAAATGCAGGCGACAAAACTTCGCACCATGATAAATGGTTCGACTGATAAACGGGCTACGAGGGAACAGAGATTAGTGGGGCTTACGTCGGGCCACCGCGCCGCCCCGCTCCGTGCGAGCTCAAGTAATTTCGGCCGTCTTCCTCCGGCCCAAATTTAATTCCCTGTCCCTGTCCCGTTTCCCCGCCAATTACCCACCTTACCCCCCTCCCCCGATCCGTCTCCATGTCTGCCAGCTTCAAAACTGTGGCTTTGACCACTCAGACGGAAATTACCCGTGGGGGCGGGGAGCGCGGTATCACTCAAAACGCACTCCCGACGCAACGTTGAGCTTAATTGAATGTCTTGTTTCGGAAAGTGTCCAACTCCGAGGAAAAACAACTGGAGTGTGGGAATTCAAAGCATCCTGAACGCCGCTAGGTGTTAGTGAGGTTTTACGTGGTATTCCTCACCAGAAAGTCTCTGTGTAATTCCCTCTTGTATCAGTGTTGGAATATCGGCGCCATAGGAATCATCATTATCCTTATACATACCTTTTTGAGTGTTCCTCCTTTCACAAAGAAAGACAGGATCTTGAGAGGACATTAAGACGTAGCTGATGCATGAACGTACCTGAAACAATAGTTAAAAGCAAATTAGAATATAAGGATGCGTGGAACTGTATACATAAAAGCATGAACTGTATTCTCAGATCATTACAGGATATTCTGCTATCGTTTATCAATTTTATAGATGTATGAGTGTTTATCATACATTTAGATGAATGAAATTCAATTTCCCCAACATGTGAGACTGGTGAGATCCAGCTAGTTAAACCTAATGCCACTAAGAATTGTTTTAATTTTCTCTCTGCAAATGTTGAAAAAAAAAACCACTAGACCCAAACATTTTAATAGTACCATCCTGAAACAATTTGACCCCGTTAAACAGAAAGGAACCAAACCACATCAGCTATTGCCAAATTTAATTGGGCACTTTATTTTTTCATGTGAAAATGGTTATGCAGATTTTCATGCAAATTTCAGTGAATTTTCTGCATAGTACGAAGCAAATTCCTTTAAATTTTCGAAAGAATCCGCACAAACGTTCACTCGTTAAATATTAAATTGCCCGGTTAAATTTGGCAATAGCTGATGTGCCTTGGTTCCTTTCTGTTAAACGCGGTCCAATTATTTGGCAAACTTAAAGATGCGTGTTCGTATGACTGCATTTTGCGTTGCATGGACACGGGGAAACCTTTAATTTTTTAGAAGATGAGACGATTTATCGTTCCTACTCTCAGGTAAAAGAGCACGCAAGGAAAGATATGAAAATTCGAGGAATATCAAAAATCAAAGCATGGCACTTCACACAAGGACTTTGGATTTCGCTCAGAGAGTTGACTGTTACGTTTGTCGAGGAAAGAGGTAGCATAGTTGCAGGCGACTTTGATGACTCACAAGTCTCTCGCCTTGTAAACGGACGTTTTGAGTATAAAGCACATACGTCCATTGAAAAATCTTTGAAACTTCGCTGTTTTAGCCGTAAATGTGTACAAGACGTATTTTAAATGAACGAACAGGCAACATCTCGTGAACTAGTTCCGGGAAACGATTGCAGGACCGCGTCTGGGCGCATGTAAGACACTCAAAAGGATTTCAACGTTCGCGGCAGGTATTTAGAAAAAAGCGCCACTTTTTTCTGAAAGCTACTCAAGTAGGAGAAGTTTGCTCCGACAAATTATAATCCCCTGCACTAGCGTTGCATGGGACATAATCCAATTATTGTACCAACAGAAAACTTTACTTCCTGGAGCGAATTAGAATAATGCGCGTTTGAACGTCGCGTTGGATAATGGTCCTTGGTTTGGTGGCCTTTGACTTCATGCCTCGTTGCGGCGAAGTGCTAGATTCTGCACTTACCTGCGCCAGATTTTGTAAAATTCGCCGAGTTGTCGGAAATTATCCCCATTTCTAACTCTTTTTTTACCTTAAAATGGAGCTGGGTAATGTATTATGCATATGCATGTTTTTAAGCCTAATCTTGATCTAAACACCCCCAGTAAAGGTTGAAGTCTTCCCCGTTCCGTTAATCTCTTTAGTAGGATGACATATGCGTGGATCTAGGCTCATGGGCCTGATCTGCTACGCTAAGGAAAACCACCTTATAAAATACGAATGTTGCCACATTTTCTCCCGTAAATATATTATTTTTTGACGTTAGTTATGAATACTTTTTCGTAAAATGCTCAAATTATTCTGATTAAATTCTGAGTAAAGTTACCTGGAACATTAGAGGAAAAACAGTCACAAGTTTCGTAAGAAATCCGCAGTTTCAGAGACGATTATTAGACATCGGCTTTGCATTACATCTCATCGTGATATGAGAGAAATCGTCATCTCCAGGACGAGAGAATGTAATACCATTCCAAGGTTGCAAAACTGATTCAAATAGTTCAAATTTTTAAGAAAATACACCAGTGAAATAACTGTCCAAAATTTGTCTGATTTTTGCATGAGATCCCGGGAGAAATCGGGGAAATATTCAGGAAGAGATGCCCGTGATTCTCCTGGTGAATGTGCAATATGCGAGGGGAAATTTTTGACCACATTGAAATGCTATATTACCTTCTTTCGTGAGGAGAATGACAAAATATGCTGTAAGAAACAACTCTTTTTAACCTAAGTAATGTCAAGTTGGCTTAGTCAGCTAGTTGACTAGTCGGACACGTTTTTAAAGTCGATTAAAATCATATTCGAGTAAACGAGAGTCAATCAAAGTCAATACAGGTCAAAATATTGGTGCGTTGGGTGCAGAAAGAGAATTTCTTATTATCGGTGTTTCGGAATCTCTGCATTCAATTTATATTTTAGAGAGGAAACTATTGGGTGAATTTTCTGAGATTTCTAGTTTTTAGCATTTTAAAATCATGATGAAAATTCAGTGAAAGTTTTGACGGATTCCATGCTTTTGCTTTAGTTATATTGGATGAAACGTTAATGAACATCCTGATACACCGCGACCAACATGTGCGCTTTTTGCACCCAGCGCCTCAATGGATCGTATTCGATTGTGGTTCGATGTATTGTACGGTTTAAAACAATGGACCATAACCTCAAACAAAAATGTTCGGATTTAAGTTGGATTAGCTAAAAATGAGAAAATTTTTATGACAATTTCACTTTTCGTTGCCATTTTGAACTTAAAAGAATCAAAATTCTATCACAAAAAACCCGTTCCCTCAGATTACTCAATTGAATTTTGAGGTTATCTTCACCAGATACGTATCGACCAGGATTTGGACAAGTCGTTGAACTAGTCGATATCGGTACAATCTTACCTGCTCGATGTAGCAAATACGATCCATTGAAGCAAGTTAAATTTAGCGTAAAACGACGGTCTAAGTCCGTAACCACGTATCTCGTTTGCGGTGTTTAAAAATCTCCGCTTTTATTTTATGTTTTTAAAGGAGAACAAAGCGACATTATTCCTTGAAGTTTTCGCAGAATTTTCTTTCATCAGGCAAGAAAAATCATCACAGTTTTTAGCAATTACCATTGAGTAGTTCTCCATTTAAAAAATTAACTATAACAGTACGTCTGCCACGTCGCAAACCGAGATACGTGGTTGCGGATTGACACCGTCGAAAAGTAGGTTCAAAGTTGACTCAATCTTATCTTGAATATGGGAGCAGAGTATTATTATATTTAACAGTGCGCAACAAGGAATTGAACCAAAGTTGATTCACGGATCAACTGTCACGTAAAAAGGTCCGAGCAAAGACTCTGTTTCCTTGTCAAACCTTTTCGGATTGCGGAGCACAAAGCTTCCGATCAAACCGGCGCTTGGACGGAGGCCACTCAGAGTAATCCGTCGGCCGCAACTCAAGAGAGTCGCGCCAACCGCGGCCGCGGGGGCGGCGGGGGCGGCGGGGGCGGCGGGGGCGGCGGGGGCGGAGCGACGCACAAAGGATCGAGTCAATGGAAGAGGTCGGACAAGATTTGGAAACTTTAAAAGCTCATAACTCCGTTCATTCAGCAATGGAGATGTTGCATGTGTGAGGAATTTGCGATTTGACGGTTGATTCTTATGTAAAAGTTCGCGAGGAACACGATGGTGCCACTGGTTTTCTCTGAAATCAACTCCCACTTTCAAAAAAAGCTCTCAAGTTGAGGCCAAAATGGAGGGGATATCCCACGCTATCCTGAGAGTCCCCCTCTACATCAAGACAAACTCTCCATGCAAAGATAGGGAGCAAATACATTATTGACAGGGCTGCCTCTTTGTTTGGGGACTCTAAAACTGAGAACACGGCAACCCTGCTAATGTATTTGCTCCCTATCTTTGCATGGAGAGTTTGTCTTGACGTAGACGTGGACTCTCAGGATAGTGTGGAATATCCCCTCCATTTTGGCCTCAACTTGAGAGATTTTTTTGAGCTTGGGAGTTGATTTCAGAGGAAACCAGTGGCACCATCGTGTTTCTCGCGAACTTTTACATAAGAACCAATAGGCAAATCGCAAATTCCTCACACATGCTACATCTCCATTTCAGATTTTAAAAGTGGCTTCATTGGTTTCCTCTTAAAAATTCCTTCCAGAAACACCTCTTAAACTTTAAAATGTGAAGAATTGGACATGAAAATTTGCAGTCTAATTAAAAAAGAATCATGTCCAACTTCTCTGATCGACTCGGTCCACTGCGCGACGCAACTTGAAGAGGAAACAGTTGGGGGACAAGGGCGAATATTTCCGCTCAATCTCCACCTACTCGAGAGCGAAAACCGCGGACGCGCGCCGGGGTCCCCGCGGGAGTTGCGCGGTTTGCGCGGGCGTCTAAATTACGCAACGTGGAGGAGAATGGGAGATCCATCATATTTCGAGCGGCGGGTTCCCCGGAGTAGGAGTGATGAATTCAATTTGGTAGTTAGACAACTTCTAAACTTCATAAGCCCCCTGATTAGTCCCGAAGTTGCCCCCCACTCTCGGTTCACTTCGACTGCTATGATATGCACGCGCAAATACTGTCGAGCCCCCCCCCCCCCTCTTCTCAACCCCCCTGGTTCGCGGCTTTGATTAGCCTCAGTGTCCGTCACTTTGAGCCCTTCCTCGAACCACCCCTGGAAAAATCACGCTTTCTGGGCGTCAGACGAATCTTGAGTTTCGTAGAACTCAAACGTAACGCGACTTTTCATGAACAAAGAAACGTAATTTCACTCCAAGGTGTTATAAATTGTTTCTAATTTATTTTATTTTTATTGGGAAGAGTTCGATTTCTATTCAAACTTTCGTCAATTCTGAAGTGTCGTCGAGAGAAAAATTGGTAAAATTTTCCGATAGAAATGTCCTAAAGTTCCGTAAAAACTAGTTGCGGGTGGAGAATTCGAGGCGTCGAAATGCAGTTAGGTTATCTGTGGTTTGATTGTTAAAATTGATAGATAAAGCTATAGACAAAGAAGACAAAAGGGAAATAAAGAGATCCTATTGGTGAAAATAGGTGGTTGCAATGGACAAAGGAGGTAAGTAAAAGACAAATCAACGACAACCCACGACGGACCCTATAGTTTGTCCATAATTTTCCCCCTTGGTCTAAAACGACCACCGGTTCCAACCAATAAGATCGCTCCGTGTCCATGTATTGTTTGCCGATTGCTTTGTCTATCAATTTCAATAATCAGCCCTCTGTGGGCCGATTATTGAAATTAATCAACACAGCTATAGACATAGGAGAGAAAAGAGGTATGCAGAGATCCTATTGGTGAAAGCGGGTGGTTGCAATGGACAAAGAAGGTAGGCAATAAACTAACCAACGGCAACTCACGAGAAACCCGACGGTTAGTCTATCATTTTCTCCCTTTGTCGATAGGAACTACCCATTTCATCCAATAGGATCGCTCCATACTCCCTATGTCTTCTTTGTATATAGCTTTGTCCATCAATTTCAGAAATAGAAACTTTGCAAAATGATAATTCGCGGGTATCGGAACTTGGCTGTTTTGAAAAAGCCTTCAAATGCGGCGTGATACCTCACGCATTCCGGAGAGTTCAAATAGTTGTATCATTGCGCCTTAGAAATGCGACGGAAGACTAAAATTAAATTAGCCTTCATGCACGCTGGGCTTGTCGATTTGCTTTAACATTTTTGCAGTGGTGAATGCAAAGCTGAAGTGCGCTTTAAATAGAATTTTATTTTGCAAATGGGTAAGTTTTATACCTAGTAGGATTATAAATATACAAGTGGTATGAAATGAAAACAAATAAGATGAACTATGCTAAACAATTATCCGGATATCGGAACCTGGCTGTTTTGAAAACGCCTCAAATGCGGCGTGATACCTCACGCATTCCGGAGAGTTCGAATAGTTATATCATTGCGCCTTAGAAATGCGACGGAAGATTACAATTAAATTAGCCTTCATGCACGCTGGGCTTGTCGATTTGCTTTAACATTTTTGCAGTGGTGAATGCAAAGCTGAAGTGCGCTTTAAATAGAATTTTATTTTGCAAATGGGTAAGTTTTATACCTAGTAGGATTATAAATATACAAGTGGTATGAAATGAAAACAAATAAGATGAACTATGCTAAACGATTATCCGGATATCGGAACCTGGCTGTTTTGAAAACGCCTCAAATGCGGCGTGATACCTCACGCATTCCGGAGAGTTCGAATAGTTATATCATTGCGCCTTAGAAATGCGACGGAAGATTACAATTAAATTAGCCTTCATGCACGCTGGCCTTTTCGATTTCCGTTAACATGTTTGCAGTCGTTAGTGCATAGCTGAAGTGTGCTTCAGGTAGAATTGTATACAGCAAATGGGTAAGTTTTATACATAGAGGGATTATAAATTAACAAGTGGTAAGAAATGAAAACAAAATAATATGAACTATGCTAAACGATTATCCTGATATCGGAACCATGGCTGTTTTGAAAACGCCTTCAAATGCGGTGTGATACCTCACGCATTCCGGAGAGTTTGTATCATTGCGCCTTAGGAATGTGACGGGAGATTACAATTAAATTAGCCTTCATGCACGCTGGCCTTTTCGATTTCCGTTAACATTTTAGCAGTCGTGAATGCATAGCTAAAATGCCCCCCCCCCCCCCCAGCGAGAATTTTATTTAGCAAATGAGTAGTTTTTATAAAAGGATTGAAAATAAACAAATGGTAGGAAGTAAAACTTAATAACACTGGTCAACGTGGGTTCTGTCTTCCGAACCAAACCAATTTTTTCGATTTCTAAGCTTTGATGCCGTCTTGGATTTTACGAGAATTTCAGTTGGTTTCACATGACTAGTGTGATCTACTGATGAGGTATAAATTGTCCCAAAATTATAAAGTAAAATTAAAATAAACTGCAGCTTCACAGGAATAAATCAATTTTAGGAACTATTGACATATAAGTTTTCTAGAAGTAAATTTTACGCTCTTTTCAATGAGCATAACAGTTTTTTTCTCAGATAATCGTGGCTGGAGGTATGAATCAAAGTTTCTCCTAAAATCAGCAAAAATGCGCCTTGTTTAAGCTAATTTTTGAATAAAACGTAAATTTAACGACCAAAAAATTAAGTTAGAAAAAACAAAGAAGAATGATTTCGATAGGAAATGTTATGTTTTTTCCGCTGGTTTTTTTTTTGTTTTTTTTTTTTCGTGAGATGAACCGTTCAGGAGATATTTGCAAAAATCTTATCGTGGGTTTTCTCATTTTTGAAAAATTCAAAATGGCAGCGCCATGAGGACCAGCCAATATTCCTGAAGTTATTATGGCCATTTTTGGGCTTCTTTAGCACCTAGAATTAAAAAAAATCTGGTTTGGTTTGAAGGACAAACCAAAACCCGAAATTTGTTGTGCTGTGTAATCAGCCTTCTGGTCCGAGTAATCGCAAAATGAGCATCAAATATAACGCCGGTCTCCAGACAAAGGAACGTAACTGTATTTCAAAGTTGCAACTTCAAAGGAAAGATAAATAAAAAATTAAGTTTGAAACGCCAAGGAGTCTCCAAATAAAAATCTATTTTGCGACTTTGAAACGTATGGTCACGTTCTTTCATCCGAAAAAAGACAAAATGCGGTAGACAACCTTTCAAAAGTCAAAGAAAACCGATGGAAGTCAGGACACGTACTAAGATACGTAAATAAATTGAGACTGAGAACGTCAAAACACATGCAGCGAAAAACGATTAGGCCAATTTTTCTTCAATAATTGAACAAAATCTTAATAAAGGAATATCAGGCTTCTGAGTCCGGAACGAACGGTATGTTATATAGCCCGTAACATTTTTTTTCATTGTAAACTGAGACTTTGCGCCATTTCTTCATCCAGTCGATACAATGCGATTAATCGATCACAACCAGACTCCCGGATAATAATCTCTGGAGGTAAAATTCAACTTTGGCACTCATGTCATTTTACTTAGGTCGTCGCCACTTAAAGATACACATCCCAAGTCGATCGAAATCATGGAATTTACTGAAGAGCGGACATTAATGGCGGAACATCAAAACCTCCATTCTCGTGTCCTAGTGTGTGCGTAGGAGCTGCCGCTAGTAGAGAATTAATGTCTCGGGTGGTGCTAGACACGCTCAAGTATATACAAGGAGCTTCTATGGGGGTTTGGACCCTTGTTGTCACATTTCAGCGTGAAGCGCGAGTAATACGTTCGAGGAACGAAAATATCCGGCTATTCGGTGACAACGCTCCCCAGCAAGTGAACCTGGTATAACTCAGTTATAACCTATGACGGCACATTAATTAGCCGTATTGGATTTGGAAGGGAAGTGGGCAGAGGCGGTCCTTTTGCACTCCCGAATTTCCGCGTGCACTGCCGGCTGCATATTCATGGACAAGCAGGCGCAGCTAACATTCAGAACGTTTTGCGATGCTGCGATGGTGACCGCACGCTTGCAACTTGGCTCCTGGAAAACGCTCTAGGTGTACCGGCAATAGCCGAGCACACGAGAAATGAAATTGCTGGTCGAGGACATTTTCGGATTGTGACTGAGGACATTTCGTGACTGTTAGAAATATTAGAAATTAAATGCACCGAGTAGGCAAAGAGAACCAGTGTTATTGATGCTCCGAGTGGCATGCACGGAATGCGACGAAAAATAAGGTGCGCTGGCCAACCATTCCATAACACCTGACTGTCTTCAACACTAATTTTTGCTATCTCTTCCATACTTCTAACAATATTTTCTGATGCATTATCACAAGTTTTGTGGTATCGAAACAGCTGTAGTGGCTTCTTACAATTAGGTTTGCTAACTAAACTGTTCCCACAATTATATTTGAAATCGCAGGATTTTTAAACCTTTGGGCATGCCCAGACCGAAATGATAAGATGTCCCTTACCCACTTGCACTCTTGAGTACTATTCCTGGAAGAAATACTTCTGTTTACTGAATTTCATCAAAATCCGCCGCTTAACGACCAAGATATCAATTGTCCGCCATTTTGAACTTGATCCAGCCGCCGTTTCGTGACGGTGATAGATGGAAACCTGCAATGGAGAATTTGCACGCAATTTTTTTATTGCTTCATCTGAAAGTGCCTAATGAGCTGAGTTCGCAACATTTTTCATAATTTTTTTCTGACATGGGAAATTGGAGAAAAATTGATTTAAAAGTGAGAAAATGTGCCGCCTTGTGACGTCATCTGGCGGCATTTCCCATTTAAACACATGTATTTTAGCAGAATCGGTTATTTTGTCATATCTCCTCTAATAATTGCTCAATTTATGAATCAAGGGTATCTTCGTGTTCAGTTCACTCAGAGGATTCCACTTAAACAGGAAATTCATCAAATTTCAGACCCTTGCAAATTCTCCATTAACGCGAATAATTGTCTTTTTGTATTTTCTTTCTAACGTGATATCAGGAGTTCCTATTAGAGATTCAAAAGTTGCCCTTCATCTCAATCCTCCTGGAAAGCAAGGGGGGGATCATGACCCCTCACCAAAAATGTACCTACTTTAATTCAAGGAAGTTTCGTACAAACCGCAAGTCAATATCATCAGCCGTTCTCGAGGTATTGACAAATACCAATACCTTGTGAAAGGGAAAAAGACACCCCCTCCCCCCCCCCCCCGAAAAAATCAAGTGAAGGTTTGTGAAAGATGTAGAAAAATCCACCAGATGTAGCTGAATCAACCACTGCAAACCGCGCTTCGATATCTAAGACATCATTGAACAATTTATAGTCGGAATTGGACATTGAAATACCTGCAAAAATGAGTGAAAATCGGGGACTTTTCTTTGGGGACTACATTTTTCGCGACGCGCCGGCAGATACCACATCCCTCCTGAAAGGACCAGCCGTCCGCCGGCACTTTTTATCTGAATTCACCTTCATATATTAAGAAGGTACATTGATGAATTTGCATCCACGCAGTACATAGATTCAAACCCAGGACCTGCTGACCTAGAGTCAACAAACTGATCACCATGCCAAATTCCGAGGTCAAAAAGCGAAAACTGACCCTTCGAGATAGCTGCGGAAATTTGACAGCGCGCAACAGGAATAAGGCAAGCCGCATTGTGGTCATGCCCGTGAGTATCAACTGACGCACGCGGAGGGAGGCCTCCATGTCGATTCTTGAATCGTTCTCGATCGATAAGTCCCTATCTTAGAGATGCTGTTTATCGATCAAGGTCAATCGCGAGCGATTCAACTCTCGACCGCGGCGAGACCCAGTCTCCCGGTCCAGGGCCGAACACCAACCTTATGAATACACCTTAATTAACTTTGACAGGGCTACACACTCGCCAAGCACAATACCCGTCCCCGGACAAGCAATCTCTTGAATTCTAATGACGGCTGTGCCTTGATTATTGAAACTTTCACGCTCCTTTGTCGATTGACCTTGATCGATATAACTTCATCTTACTTGTGATACGAATGTCGATCGATTTTTAATGATGGGTCCACTGGTGGCATTGAAAGCAACTCATTTTATGCATGTGGTTTCTACTCGTCAATAAATACGTCTATTGCAACTCCAGTATGCCCGAAATGGTATCCCTACTTTTTTGAAGGTGCCTCTTCAATGCAGCCAAAATGAAAATAATAAAATCGTCGTTCAGCGGGTTGATTTTTGAAAAATGATTGTTCGTGCATTGAAGGAAACTGATCAATACAACTTTATCTCATTTTATGTTATCTATTTCACAAATGTTGATCAATATCCAAAGATCTGTCTGCTTGTAACACTAGAAACGAGCCATTTCTTGCATGTAGCCTCAACTCGTCTCTTGGTACAACTATTGCGACTCTGGTGTACTTGAAATTGTATCCTTAGTTTTTTTGAGGGCACTTCTATGGTGTAAGTAAAATGAATCTACGGTCACTCAGTTAATTTTTGAAACTCCATAGCTTCCCCGTCTGATCACCTAGCTAGCTTACTCGATGAAGTTCTATCTCACGAAACTATTTGTCAGTAGGGGTCCTTTGATAAACTGTCGACCGATTTTCAAGAATCGCCTGCTGCAAGAATGAACGGAAACAACGTATTCTTGGATGTGGTTTTAACTTGTCATTTAATACAACTTTAATACAAAGATTATATACAGGATGCAGCACACTTTCTTGGCTTTAGAGGGATACCTCTCCGATATGACAGGGATGACTTTGAGTGCTTCCCCACTTAGAAAACAAGACGTCTGCGATGTAGGAATTCTAACGATTTTCAAAACAAATTCCCTGACATTTTACCTGATTTCCCTGACAAAAGCGGCCAAAAAGTCGGCAAAAAATTCAAAATTCCCTAAGAGACGGAAAAGATATTTATCTACCATTTCCCTGACAAAATTATAAAAATGCCCAATTTTTCGACACGTTTGAACTGATCAGATGTAATTAAGAATTTTTTTCATGTTTTAGGAATATAGTGTAGTAAATAGAGCAAGATATATGACACCATACCTACACTTATGCGAGATATTCTTGCCTTATTTTTAAAATTCAAAAGACATCTGCAGAAATTCGAGTAGAAATTTTGGTAGAAGTTTCCGTAAGAGTAAATTTCACAAAGACATTTTCCGGAAAATCCGCGTTTTTCTATTTCTCTGATGTTTCTCTGACACAAAAATCGCTTGCAAAATACAATTTCCTGATATGCCGAATTTTTACAGATTCCTTGACGTTTCCCCTGATTTCCCTGATACCGCCAAAAATTCCCTTACATTTCCCGGTTTGCCCGGTCGCTAGACACCCTATGCAATGTCGCAAACCGAGGTACGAGTTCCTGGAGTTTCACCGTCGAAACGAAGGAGGCAAATTAGGGTGTAAGTTGAGCGGACACATCTCTGACCACACTCCTGCGCAGGGCAAGAGCGGAGCGGCGAGCAGGTTGCAGTTGAGGAGCCCGCTTCCCAGTTTCTAGTTCCCGGTTGCAGCTGTCAGATGCACTTAAGCCGCGCCTTGTGCGCCCATAACTGCTGACAGAATGATAAAGCGCCAAACTTGCGCCCACGGGCTTCATGAAGGCCCCGAGCCCCCGATTGCCCACTTCCAGTGCCCCCGCGTTGCAAAACTTCAGCCGGTAATCATCGGAGAAGAGCCGTCCCGAAATGGAGATGTTGCATGTGTGAGGAATTTGCGATTTGCCTATAGGTTCTTATGTAAAAGTTCGCGAGAAACACGATGGTGCCACTAGTTTTCTCTGAAATCAACTCCCAAGCTCAAAAAAAGCTCTCAAGTTGAGGCCAAAATAGAGGGGATATCCCGCGCAATCCTGAGAGTCCACCTCTGCATCAAGACAAACTCTCCGTGCGAAGATAGGGAGCAAATACATTAGCAGTGATGCCGTGTTTTCAGTTTTGGAGTCCCCAAATAAAGTGGCAGCCCTGTCAATGTAGTTGCTCCCGATCTTTGCATGGAGAGTTTGTCTTGACGTAGAGGTAGTCTCTCAGGATAGCGTGGGATATCCCCTCCATTTTGGCCTCAACTTGAGCTTTAATTTTTGAGCTTGGGCGTTGATTTCAGAGAAAACCAGTGGCACCATCGTGTTTCTCCCAAACTTTTACAAAAGAACCAATGGTCAAATCGCAAATTTCTCATACATGCAACATCTCCATTAAGTAACGCACTTTTTCGTCATTTTTGACCCCCCTCCCCCTTGTAACGTTTTTGTAACATAGGCACCTGTCCTATAACACGTAAAAACAAAATGGCATGACGCTCCCGTCACCACCACCCCCCTCCTCCCTGCCGAGCGTTACGTAGTTTAGGGCCGATTGCGGCGGAATCACGGCGTCCAAAAATCTTAATCGTTCCGCATCCACAGATATTTTCCTAATTTTTTTTAGGGAAAATCCGTTGTGGAAAACCGGGGGTTTACACCATTTTACCATGTAAATACAAACTACAATTGCTCCTTCGCACGTTGCGGCGCGGCAGGTAGCCGGCCAGCGCGAAACGCACATTGGCGCCTACAAATCTAACAGGGATACTTCACGCATTGCCGAAACGCGCATTGGTGCCTACAAACCTAAGGGGATACCTCACGCATTGCGCAATGCGTGAAGTATCCGTGTTAGGTTTGTAGGCGCCAATGCGCGTGTCGCTCTGACAGCACGCCGCTCCGCTCTGTGTTTGGCTCTAATATTCAAACTCGCGGAGCCAGCGTTTTCCGATTCATGATTTCGAAATGTTTGCACACTCTGCATGGATTATTCTCATTTAAATTGATGAAAAAAAAATGTATAAAGTTAAGGAAAATATAATGCGTGTTTTCTGATTATTAAGGTAGTTCTGTGTCTAATTTAATGCTTTCCAAAGCACTTTAATTTCTTTTTTTTTGTATTATGTGCTTTTACTGTGCCGCAGCATAGTGTACGCACAATCGAACGCCCAAAATTAGACGTATTTGACTTTAAAAGTTTGATGTAAAAATGGGTTATCATCTTAAAGATTGCCTACTTCTGGCGGCTTTCCCCATGTTATTCATTTTTGTGTAATGTCTTTCGACACAACTACGGCTCATTGAGATGAACATAGACGCCAACGCTTAAAAAAGGTTTTACAAATATTTGTCCGTGTTTTAAAAATGTAAATCTATTTAAATGAAGTAATATTTTCATTAGAAAAAGAAAAAAAAAACCCTTTTAGACCTCATGAATAGATCACGCTCGTCAGTGACTGTGTTAAGTGCAGTTTCGAGCCACATTTCTCGGTGTTTTTTTTTTTCTCTCGTTTAGTTCATTACGTTATCCAAAACTCATCGTCCACCTACTGGGAGGGGGACCAAAAAAAGGCGATGACTGCTGTTGCCTCATAATTTGTCATTAGAAAGTTTTGAATCCCCGAAAGTACAATGTTCTACCCGTCGTCAATACTGACGCGTCAGAATACGAATTTTCAGGGAAATCTGTGAATATTTTTCCTCCCATTTTTTAGGGAATATTATTCGGAATCAGATCTAAATTTTCAGAGAGAATTTTCACAATTCTCCTTAAAATAAACATTTTATTTGAGGTAATCTGGCAACTCTCGAATGTTCATACGACGTTTCTCCGGAGCACGGCAGAATAGGTTAGCGGAAGGTCTCACTTCATCTGTGATCATGCCCATTTTCAACACCGGACAATCACATTGGGCATACGCGAGGAGCCCTGTATCTAAATGGCCGGTTAATTAAGTTCAAACGCAGCTGCAAATGCATTATTTCATTGTCACACATCAAAATGTGAAATTATGTTTGTAGTCATCGACGCCGCGGTATCTTTAGCCCCAGTCGGAATTCGTGCCACGCCGGTTGCTGCAATACAGGGTGACCTATACGACCTCCACCACCAGCACCCGACATAATCCTTCTAACTTTTGAACAAATCTAGGTAGGGACTTCACATTTTGTGAAAGCTTCAAGGTCTGAGGAAACGACTATTTAGACTCCCTAAAATTCAGGGATTGCCCCAAAAGCAGTTAAGAGCCTTCGGGAGCCACAGATGTGATCCGAGACTTTTGAATCACCCTGTATATACCTCTAAACTCGGACTGCGCGCCTGCATTGCGCCCTCCCGTCGACCCAAACGGCTTGGCTACGATAATTACTCTATGTAATAATGAAACCGGCGCGAAAATCTGTTGCCACCATGAGGGGAAATTTAGGCGTATCGAATCAAATCGGACAAGCCTTACGTTTCCTCAACTTTTGTAAAACCGCAGAAAACTGTAAATGTGGAACTTCTCGATCGTTTGTTTTTTTTTTTTTTTTTTTTTTTTTTTTTTTTTTTTTTTTTTTTAAATAGAGACCCAGACGTTGCAAAAATCGAAAACATCTGAGAAAATTAGAAATATTTTGCGGCGATTTGTTTTTTCCCTAGATATTTTATCGTTCCGCAGGCGAAGGGACATAACTGCATTTAAACGTTGCAACGTTTTCTCTCTCTAGTTATATTGTACCAGGAAACCGTTGAGTATTTCTAACTGGAAATATTTCAACTGTTCTAACTGGTAATATCTAATTTTTTCTCATTGCATAATAAAATTAGATGAATTGGGACACGAATCGCAGAGTCATTTATTTCTGTGAAAAATTGAATTATTTAAGTACATTTTACTTTAGAAACCGTTCTAATTTATCGTTTACCTTTATTTTGTATTGTAACCTTAGATAGAAGATACATTCTTTTGTCTTAGAAACGACGAAAAAACACAAATAGGAAATTTTTAAAAGTTGCAATACTGTGACGTAATTGGTTGTAGAATTTATCCATTGATTGAATTAATTGTAACGCAATAAAATAGTTATAAACACCAGAAGTGGATAGGTAAGGAGGAAAATGGCAGTGTAAACAAGATTGTCTGGTTATTTTTGTTCTACAAGAAATGTTGTATCCTAGAGCCCTAGTTTTGGCTCCCGCCCCGGTTAGAGTTGAGCAGACGTTTGGTAGATCTATTGGAAGTATGTTTAACACTGCCAGAAATCTAGTGCTGACTAAAATATTCCCTCGAGAGCAAAAATAACAAGACAGCCTGGTGTCCACTAATTTTCTTTTTGTTCATGAGCACCCCGAAATGTTCACGACAATATCGCTTAAGTAGGTAAAATGAGTGGAAAAAGGAAAATAATGATACGGATTGCAGCACTATAATCATTTATTTATTTCATAATTAGGGCCCTGCATGAAAAGCTCCCCCACGAGACAAGGCTCTCACATAATTTCGAAGCAAGTACAAACTTTCTCAGTGACTGGAGCTACCGAGTATGTGCTCGAGACCTTAATGAGATCCTAGTGTTTGCCGTCATTTAGTCTTTGCGCCAGTCATGACATCTCAGCTAAATTGACTACGGAACTTTTAATGAGACAACTCCAACTGTTGAGTATTGTCAAATCCGAAACGGAACAGAATCCACTCGTCTTAATTGCATAACAACTGAGCAAGATTCACGCATCCAGTCTCAATACATGTTCGATCTCCATGAGTATAGTCAGGCTATTCTTGGAGAGAATTGGCCACTTATAACAAGGTTTAAATTATGGCAGTACGCATCATTGTTTCTTTTCAAAATGTCACGGTGAAAATGAACCATCAGAGACGTATTGACGGTGAAACTACCAAACCACGTATCTCGTTTGCGGTGTTTAAAAATCTACGCTCGCATTTTATTTTTTTGAAGTAGACCAAATCAATATCATTCCTTGAAATTTTCACGGAATTTTCTCCGCGCGATGAGGAAAAATCACAAAAAGTTTCGAGACTGGACGTTAAGTAGTTTTTCATTTAGTAAATAAAGTATGACAGGAAGTCTGCGACGACCAAACCGAGATACGTGGTTTGGTAGTTTCACCGTCGGTATCCAGCATTCCAGCAACTTGGCTCCAATTAGGGGTGTTTTTTGGGAAGTACATGTAGTATAAGTTGCGGGGCTAGGTCAAGAATTTTCCCTTCTGCTCTTCTCATGTTAAAGTTTCAATTTCAATTAGGACAAATAGATCGCGTTAAACAGAAAGGGACCGAGCCACATCAGCTATTGCCAAAAACTGGGCACTTTAATTTTTTTCATGAGATCGGTTAACCAGATTTTCATGCAAATTTCAGTGAATTTTCTCCATAGTACGAACCAAATTCCTTGAAATTTTCAAAAAAATCCGCCCAAACGTTCTCTCGTAAAAAATAAAATTGCCCAGTTAAATTTGGCAATACAGCTGATGTGGCTTGGTTCCTTTCTGTTAAACGCGGTCCAAACACCCTTGGGGGATAAAGCCAGTAGGACATCTCACTCATAGAACTTACTGTGATGGGGAAAAACCGAGTAGGTTGAAAGTATTAAGAAAACTTGTAGTAGGAAAGAAAACAAATTTAGGACAAATATGACCTCAGCAAATCTGGGCCTTGACTTCTGGAAGTAAGTTTTAAACTGAAGAAAACAGTGAGGGGTCTTCAAAATATATCGTCTCTGGTCATGCTGGTAAACTTGATTCATTTGTGATCCAGCACTTGCTGCCACCATTGCCTAAAACTTAACGTTGTCGTGATTATGTCTTCAAAATGACAAGATTCTCCGGGTAATATACCCCCTGGGGGTGGTCGCGGCACGCACGACGGGCGGTAACCCTCGTGAGTCGCGGCAATCTCCTTGAGTTGCTGTAACACCGCAAAAAGCTGGCGCGGTTTTTGTTTCAAGGGCGGGTTCGGTCGCGAAACTGGGGTCGCAATACTTTACGGACGTTGGATTTCATTCCACCCTCAAGTTTTCGCGAAAAAAGATGAAGAGGAACTTCAAAACGAAAGGCTGTAGTCTCTCAGTCTCTTCATGCGGGATTATATCCAATAAATATTTCAAAGCTGCTCTATTTTCTCCTTCGCATTCCATTATATCAAACGAAACGGTAGTAGTGGTTTTTTTTCAACGACTATTCCACAAAAATCTTTCCATCAAACTTCATCCCCGACTTCGAAAGTCATCCAACCAGACTGTTTGTCTCCAAGAGCACTAACCATATTGTCAAGGGTCAAATAAGCTATGGCTACAAAGTGGTGTTTTGTTGGTTTAAATTTATAGATTAGCAAAAATAAATAAAATCTATCGAAAAGTCAAATTTTTAGGTCCAAATTAATGGCGGTATCGACTTTCGAAAAATACATTTTATGACATTCACCCGGGCGTTCTCCCTTCCGTCTTGATTTCAGCCGTGTTCTACGTCGAAAAACCAGTGCAAGTGTCCGTATCACTAATCGATGGGACCAAGGTGAAAGAAATCAAGGTTTGTGCTACCGCGGTGGATAACGTAATAGTAGAATCAGATTCTGCCGCATTGTATCACCCGAAGTTCATCGGCCAACGACGAGGCAGTCAACAGCTAGCAGGCTAGCTAGGCAGTTCCTATTGGAAAATGATACGGTTCCAACCTTGCTATTTTACGGTCGACCGCAACTTGTGAAACCGAACCTCTAAATTTGACTTCAAGGAAGGAAAAATATATCCTAACCTCAAGCTAGCTTTTATTACAGCAGGCTCAAGTCATCCTTAGCTCCTTAACGATGCAAACCATTCATTGGCTACCGAATAACAAATTCACGGAAAAAAAGGTTGTCTCGTGCAGCCATGAAGATGGTCGATTCGACTATCTTCGAAAGCTGAAAACCGCGCCAACCAAATTGTTGGCTAGATCGACAACCAGCAGGTAGCGACGCTGCCTTCATGCCGCGCGGCTGGGTCAGCCCTGCGGAGATGGTTAGATCAACCCGAGCGCTCGGCCGCAGCGCTCAGCAATTATGTCAAAGTGACCCATTTTGAGGGCTACCATGCCCGCTTAGTTTTGCCAAAATGGACAGCGGTCATTGCTACAATTTTTCGGGGCTTTTAATGGAAAATAGGGGGCCAGGAGCCCCGTAAAATAAATATCTGAGAACGCTAAATTGTAAAAATGAAAAATATGAAATTTGTTAATTTACTCAACTTATTTTACTACGATAGAATTTTTTCTACCCATTATTTGGGATTGAACCTGGACCTACCTAATCCTAACCTAACACCCTAACGATTGAGCTATGACGACCGATGATGAAGGAGCACAAAAAATCTATATTTAACCGTCAACGTCGATCTGCTTGAGTTTGATAACTGAATTCTAATCTAGATTTGTATTTGTGATCATTTGTTTCATTTCTTTAAATCGCACAGCCTGTTTTTTTCTTTATTATACTTTTTATTTCTACTACACACGCTACAAAAAAAAAATATGATCGGATTTACCAGTGTTTGGTTATTATTAACCATGCTGTCTTCTTGCTTTTTTTCCAATGAAGCTGCGCAGTTTAGTTAGTTACCGATATACCAGTATTGTAAATTACACGATACGGCTGACACCATGCTAGTGTGGCGTTTCCGACTGCGTAGTATGGTAATTTCAAGCTTCCCGAATTCCAGATGCTCCGACGAACTTTATGGATTCTAACATCCACTCAACATATATTTTTAAATATTAACTCAAATTATCAGAAACAAATTTGATATGAAAGTAGTAGATATTTTACTTACTTTTTGATTAAAAATTCCGGTACACATACAATTACTGGCAGTTAAAGCAAATTTGACGAGAAATAGCAGATAATTGCTTCACCGATTTCAAGTAAATGATACCAAAACGAAACGTGTTTTTACCGTCAAAGAATCATTTACAGACTTAATCAGTTTCACAAAAAGTTTGATTTCATAATAAGTAGATAGATAGTTCAAAATATACCTAAAAAAATAAACTACACGCAGTACCAATTGCCACAGTTCACGGTGGGACAGAAACTGTCAAATTTTGATTAAAGCTTATATTCAACAAATATCCCAGGAAAATTTTACTCTGCATCAGAGTATTTTGATTCTCTAAAATATTAACACAAATAGATATACGAACGAAGTATTCAATAATCACTGGTCTATCATTTTCAAGGGACTTCCGTATCTTCCCGCTTTCGCAATGACTTTATACAGAACCGACACTCACTAAATAACAGAACAATTTTGCGAAACGCCCTTCAAGTTTTCAGAATTAACACATTTTGTTAGCCAGATTCATTGCAGCAACTCTTATAACCTCCAAAAAGTGGTCGATACAGGTAACTAGGAAATCTCGGAAAATATGCGTGGAAAGTTAAAACAGATAGATTTAAAGAGAAGACGGTAGCTGTAGAAACGATTCGAACACGAATTTGGGCAAATTACGCGTAAATTCACGTGGATTAATATAGATAAATAAAGCCAAGCGCAAAGACTCCGAACAACAACGTGATGAACTCGTAACTGAGTCACAAAGGAAAAATGGCGGACCGCAGCTTAGCCAGGCGGGAACTCTCACCGCGCTGACAGTACCTGATGGTTGGGTCGCCTTTGTGATGGCCAGTTCAGCTTTGTCAAGATGGTTAATCCGTCCATCTCAGCCACAGTGACATCCGCCGTAAGATTCTTGCTGGCTTGGCCTACATGTGAGGGTATGATAACATACATTGCTGGTTGCACCACTGAAAGATGCAACAGTCGGATTTAATTTAGGCGTATAGGTAAATTGCATTCGTGCTCGGTCAACGTGGCTGGTGAATCCAACTATTTTTGTTGGTTCTCACGGCTTTTTACTTTTCAACCATACCGCATTAGCTGTTAGAGACAACCTATTTTTTTCCGTGTTCTATATTTTTACCGCAACTTTCAGCCGTACATAAGCTGGACCACCATTTGCACTTAGGAACTACATTTCCTGGCACATTTTAGAAACAACATATGTGCCAGTTTCCGTATGCAGATAAGTGTTGTTATGTATGAGCCAGAAATTATAGTTCCTTACTGCAAAATGCAGTCCAACTGCGGGCTGACTATTAAAATTTATAGACAAAGCCCTAGACAAAGAAGACAAGAGGGATATGATGGCATCCTATTAGCGGCAGCAGGTAGCAATAGCATGCGATAGACAAATGAAGTAGGAAATAGACTAACTAACGACAACCCACGGGAGACCCGTTAGGTAGTCCATCATTTACTACTTCAGTCTAAAATAACTACACATTTCCACCAATTAGATGGCTCCATACTCCTTACGTCTTCTTTGTCTATAGTTTTGTCTATCAATTTCAACAATCAGCCCGCTGGCTGGCAAGATTCTGGCCCTGGATCCTTGATAGTAAAAGTTTCCACCTGTCGCCAAGAGATTCGCGAAAGGTCTCTCTTTGTCTCCGAGCGAGGAGGTTAGATGAGTGCTGAGTCCCCGAAAGTAAAAGTTTCTACAAGTTCTGGGTGGGGGCTAACTCCCTATTTGTCTCCGATTTCACTTTATCTTCTACTTGCACAAGATCCATTACCGTATCGATACGGCAGTGCGGCTTGTTGAAAGGTTGCGCTGACTATTGTTCTCCGCGCGGAGGGTTTTTATGTGCGGCTGGCTTCCGATTGCGTAAGAAGTTTCGGCGTGGCGGGCGGGTTTTTGCCGTGTGTTTGTCATTCGTCTCTCCGGGCTCGGCGGCGGCGTCAGAGTACGAGCACAGTTAATTGTAGCGAAACAATTGAAAAAGTGCGCTGGAAAAATGGATATAAATCAAACGCGGTGCTTGAGCGGGCTCCCGGAGAGATGAATGTGTTTTTCTTTCGAGCTCTCGTGTTATCGCCCGATGAGATGCCTCTCCCAACGGCCCGCTTGCCAAGTCGAGGCCAGCAGATCTATTACAGCGAATTATCTATGAATAGTATTTGCAGAAGAAATGAATTTCACTGAAAAAAAAAAAAAAAATCTCGGTATACTTACTAAGAAAAAGGTAAAATTACCAAGAATTCAGGGTTCTATTTGATCCCAGTTTTTTCTTGGTAAAATTACCACTTATGGAATTGGTAATTTTACCAAGAAATCTCGGTAAAACTATTGAACTTTCTCTGTAGTTGTACCGGACCTTGGTAAAAACGCCAATATTTTTTATCGACTGTGGTAGAATTACCGAGATAAAATGGCCAAGTTACCGGGAATTGATTACCAAAAAAAGTGGTATTCTTATCTGAAAAAACAGATAAAATACCGGTTTTTAGGTAAGCTTACCAGTCTGTCTTGGTAAAATTACCAATAATTGGTAAAAAAAGTGAGATGGTAAAGGTACCAACGGACCTTGGTAAAAACGCCGATAATTTTTTTTTTTTTCAGTGTAAATGGAGAGCTATGTTTGTCGAATCGACAGTGATATTTATTATCTCATTGGCGATCAGTCTATATAAAACTAGATGTAACTATGCCTACAGTTCGAGGCATTTATGTCAAATATCTATAGTTACCTCCTAGCTGAGTGCTCTCTCTGATTCGATGTCTGAACATGCCTCACTCAACTACACACTAGTTAAGTCTTGGGCAACAATCTTCGAAGCCTTCAAAATGTGATTATTTTCTTGCACGTTTGACAAAAAATCTGTACAATGTGTGAATAAACCCGTTCAAAAATAATTGATTTGACTATTGATCTGCGACATTTATAACTATCTCTATTATTCAAGATGCCAATTTTTCATAGATACCTTTCAGGTGATTGCTCTCTTGAGGCTATATCTAAAAACGCCTCAGCCAAAGGCCTGCTTGGCACGACGAGGCAAAAGCAAATCGACGGTGAAGATGCAAAAATGCGTATCTCGTTCCGATGTTTTGAAATTTCCGCCACCGTTTTATTTTTTAAAGGAGACCGAGAAAACATCTTTGCTTAAAATTTTCACAGAACATTCTTTGTAGAGAGAAGAAAAATCACTGAAATTATCAGAAAATGACGTTCAGTAGTTATACATGTAGAAAATGAAATATGGCAGGGAGGCAGCCACGCCGCAAATCGAGATACGCATTTCTGGAGTTTCACCATCGAAATTATACTTCACTTATAAAGAGTAGGGATAGTTAAATCTGTAACTATTTCAATAGGCAAAGGTCTAAAGAAACGGTTGTGTTTATGGTTAGTTTCTTGGCAACAATGCCTTTTATTCAAGGCTACGTCTACATGCCTAACCTTTTGGCTAATGATTACAGTATTCTTATGTCTACACATCCGCTTTTTGAGTCAAAACAGACACATAAAGCGAAAAATAAATAATAATTACGGGCAGATATGAATACGTCTATAAATAGTCCTATAGCCATGCCTGCGTGGTTATGGATATAATGTGCTTAATTGGTCTATGGTGATGTTTCCAGCTAATTCTATCGTTTATGATTATGTTTATGACGGCTGTGTTGGCTCCGCCTATCTTTAATACCATCTCTAAACAACCTGTGCAAACCACTGTTATGACTGCTGATGAATGATAGGAGTGGAGGAAACGTCCCTCAATAATGCTAGATATCCTCGTAAACACGAAACACCACGCAGAGAGACTAAATGGACTGAGTTAAGCAGAAAGGAACCAACCCACATTTTGGAAAAAATGGAGTTATGAGTGGTTTTGAACTCAACCACTGCTCTACTATCTATTGCCAAAAATTCAAAGTTTTTGCTGGAGCAAATTTTGCAGAAATTGAACTTGAAGTTTAACTTTTACATTGAGTCTTATGCAGGAGCTAAACTTTAAGCCTCTTTTTCTCGGTTCGATCCCGATTTGGCTTGGTTCCTTTCTGTTTAACTCCGTCCAAATGTGCAATTTTTATTTGTAGTACATGCCAATTGCGGCGAACCTATTAGGTGAGATGAATTTAAAGCAAGGATATTTCAGACGTTTTATGGTGAGTAATACTTCACGGAAAGTCTAGGGAAGTTCCAATAAAGTCATTGATTTCTGTTACGTTTAAGTATGAACAATGGTTTTCCTGCCAATTCGTAAGATCTATGGCACAATTGGACCGCGTTAAGCAGAGAGGAACCAAGCCACATCAGCTATTGCTAAATTTAATTTAGCAATTCAGTTTTTTACCTGAAAACGCTTGGGCAGATTTTTGCGCAAATTTCAGTGAATTTTCTACATAGTACGAGGTAAAAGCCCTAAAACTATCACAGGAATTTGCACAAACGTTCTCATGTAAAAAATTGAATTGCCCCGCTCAATTCGGCATTAGCTGATGTGGCTTTGGTTATTTTCTGCTAAACGAAGCCCAAATGACTGTATATATGGATCGCAATACCTTGGTGTCTTAGAGTAACACTGGCTTTTACTCAAGTCCTCGATAAAACTAGGAGAAAAGTAATACAGAGAACCGAGGCTTTAGATTCACTCGATAGAGGATAATCACGATTTCAAATTGATGGGCTTAGGAATTCATGTTATAGATGTTCTGGCATCGTTGTATTTTCTGCAAAATTTTAAGGAGGAATATTCTGTTGAATTTGTAATTTATTAGCGGTGAAGGAACTACTTACATGAGTGGAATCAGAGTACGTTTGTAGGAAGAGTATGGACACTGGACAGTGTGAATGCTGTTTAAGGCCCTAAAAGGGCGGCAACGTTAGACGGAAGACGATTGATGGGGGGGGGGGGGATTAAGAGGGTTTTTGTTATAACTTTTAAATATTATTAGCACTAAGGTGAGGTTGGGTAACTGGGCGGTGGGGTAACTGGGCAGTACCCTCTGTATTTCTACCAGATTAGTGCAAAAATTGTTTTCACTGTTGGCATACCTTCATTATGACGTAAACCATCTAGAACATGTAAACATAACTTCAAAAAAAAATTTTATGGTGAATGGTGAAGTGCCGAAAATTGGACAGCTTTTTTTTCAAAACAACGCCGGAGGTGGTCCCGAAAAGAGCCTCATATCTCACTCCCAGCAAGTATTTTATTCAACTTTGACAATTCTTCTTCATGTATGATGTATTTGTGTAATGCGTGAGTAATTACAACGTAATTGGATGAAAATACTGGCTGCAAAGGGTTGATGCCCAGTTACCTTGAAAATTTTCCCTTTGTGGGGTAACTGGGCACCCACCCCAAGGTAACTGGGCAGGTGGCAGTGGTGGCACCTGCCCAGTTACCCATTGCAAGGTTGCTGTGCTTCGGTGTTTGTTTACTTCTGAAAATGTAAAAACTAATTGACTATTGTGGACTTTTAAGTGCCAAAGACCAATAATCAGGGTTCCCAGCACACTAAACTTCTAACTTAAGTCAATTATAGCATAACTTAAGCATTACTTAATTACATTTTTGCGGCTAACTGTTATGACATCACTTTAAACGACTTAAACATGGTTATATAAATTCAAATGAAATTCTCTGAAACCCTCATGAGAAGGACATTCTTTTCTGGCCAATGAGAATTACAAATAATGCCCCCCTTAAAAATTAAGGGAACTTTTTGGCGCCTGACTCTATCCCAGATCAGCCTTGCGGCTTAATTTTTTTTCATTTTTTAAAAATGTATCATGCTTAATCTCACTAAAAGTGGCCAAACAGTGTCCTGGTATACAATACTACTTTATAAGTAGTAATACAGAAAGTTCTAAGCATTTATCTACAAGGAAACAATTTTTTTTACCGTTATTCAATTCTCAGATTTGAGGGTTTTTTTGCCGCTAACTGTTACGACATCATTCTTAACCACTTGAACATGTTTATATACATTCAAATGACATTTTCTTAAACCTTCATGAGCAGGACATCACTTTCTGGCCAATGAGAATTAAAAATAATGCTCCCCTCAAAAATTAAGGGGGGGTAGTCCAGTTACCCCACGACGTTGGGTAACTGGGTGAAAAAAACGGGAAATTTTTGAAAATTTGTGGGAAAAAATTGAAAGATGAAATTCGACTTTTGACTCTTCCTACATTTAGACAAGGTGTTGTACTTACTAAAAAAAATTTAAAAGTAGCCTCCACTGTCAATATAATGATGGGAAAAAAATCATGAAGTTGAAATTTTGACATTTTTCTCCGAACTCCTGCCCAGTTACCCAACCTCACCTTACCTGTACTTTTTGCCAACCATGTCATGGAAAAGACGAAAACAAAAACAATTTTCAAGTTTCCATGTGAAGCTTAAAATTGGCTTTCAAATGAATTGAGCACGTATCATTACATGTTTTAATGGGCCTGTTGCAAACTTTTGCTAGAGCAAAAATAAGAGTTGTTTCTTGTAGATAATGCCTTAAAAATCACGATGAGCGCATCGGCAAAGTCTGAAATGCACTCATAACTTCACAATCTGCGTAAGAAATTTGCGTTTTTTTAAGCTTCCCGCTTCAAAAACGATACTACGGCACAGATGAACATTTTGTTAGAGGAGTCGCTCCATCGTCGGCGATATTCATCATGGCCGACGCTTGCGCGCAGTTCCGCGCGTAATTCGAGGAGAGTTCAAGGTCAATCAATTCGGGCGTGGAAAATATGAACGTTAACACACCGATTATTATCTGGTCTAATCCAGTTCAGGTGTTATCTCGTCCCATCAAACGTGTTTTGGCGGATTGGCGTCGGCCATGATGATTATTGCCGACGATGAAACGACTCCTCTTACAAAATGTTCACCTGTGCCGTAGTATCGTTCTTGAAGCGGGAAGCTCAAAAAACCGCAAATTTCTTACGCAGACTGTGAAGTTATGAGTACATTTCAGACTTTGCCGATGCGCTCATCGTAATTTTTGAGGCATTATCTATAAGAAACAACTCTTATTTTTGCTCTAGCAAAAGTTTGCAACAGGCCCATTAAGAATCATTTTTGATCCCTGAATAGCCAAAAGCCCGAAATGGCGGGAGCAATCAGAGGTAAATTACAAAAAGTCCATACTCTCCGTAAAAAGGTACTCTTAACGGGAGATTTGAGTTCGAAACAGGACCGAAGTACCGATTCCATGCGAAAGCTATAATAGCTGAAAGTCGTCTTGCACGATTTAACATCCCTATTTTTTACGTTTGGGTAGCAAGGAAGATTATCGCACGGTTACCGAACAGTCGGTCCTAAATATTGTGACTATGTTCCCTTAGAAATACTGCAATCTGAAAAACGGTTGAGGTTCGGCGGAGCTTTCCAATTATTGAGACATGGCGTAAAATGGTGGCCCTTTTCCCGTTGACCCCTCAGTGCGTGTGAAGTAGGGCTCGCACAGCATGGAGCAATGTTTACAGTTTAAAGTTGTGTTCGAACGCACGGCAAGACTGGCCAATGCTGCCAACTTTGCACACCGATTTATTCCTATGATACAAAGCAGACTACTGTTACTTCGATATAAAATAGGACAGGGAAAGGCGGGACGAGGCTAAAAAATACAATAATTTACAAAAAATGGGACGTTTTAACCGGTCCAACCGTCGAAAAAGAAAATATTAAAAAATCTAAAAGAACTTCATCTATTCGAAAGTTCAGTTGCACAGATCTAGAGTTCAATTATTTGACTAACCGAAGAGTTGGGTCGATATGAAACACGGAGTGAACTTTTCCCCCAATGTACGGAATGATGAGCGTCTAGATCGTTCGGCGAGAGGAACTTTGGTCGACTAACCGAGTACTCTTGATTGATCTCACCGAAAAAAAGTAATTCAAAGTAACCATAAAAACGGAAATTTTTAACTGCATGCTTACTGTACAAGGAACTCTCTTCTCTGTCGTGGATATGACTGGTTTGCTCGACATTCGAAAGTTCAGTTGCACGGATCTAGAGTTCAATTTGACTAACCGGAGAGTTGGGTGGATATTAAACACCGACTGAACTTTTTTCCCCGAATGCGCGGAATGAGCGTCTGGGTAGTTGGGCGGGCGGCAAGCGGGGGAGGGGGTGGGCCCCTGGGCGGACGAAAGTTCGGGGCGACCACTTAGTAGCTGAGTGAAATTTACGAATGACCGGGACTGCGGCCCGGGACACGACCCGAACTAATTTCTCGCTCGTCTCCGGGACCGAGTCGTAAGCTCCGAGCAGATTTCTTGCACTCTTGTTTCCTCCCAGTTTACGAGTGCACGTGATCCACCAACGAAGGATGCTCCTCCACAGACGTTGCCGAGCTTCCTTTTTCGCACGATGGAGAGGGTCGATGAGAGGAGTTGGCAATGATTAGCAAACTTTAAACGCTTATATCACGTTAAATTCAAGAAAAAACAGTAAACATATGTAGCATAGAGCTAAAATTATACTCTGTTACAAAATATCATGAGAATAACGCGTAACACATGACGCTTGATGTGGGAAACGCTTCAGGGGGTTGGACCGCAAAATGGTCAAGGTGTGAAAACCCTCAGTAAGTTAAAATCGCAGCTGAAACGTGACAAATAATGGTACCATTGAATATTATGCATTACGGTAATAGTTTGAGCTCTAAAGTTGATGTATCTTTCTAACTTTTTCCTTTAGACAGTGAAACTCTTGCATGCTAGGCGTTTTGCAATAAAGGGACAGTCTTCTGGGGAAAATATTGCAAAAAACACAATATTACCATCAATTTTTTCGAAAAAATACTCCCGAGTTCAAAAAACGCTTTCAAAGTTGAGGCCATAATGAATGGGACTGCCTACTCAATGAGAGAGTCAACCTGTGTATCCAGACAAAGGTAGTTAAGTGCAGATAGGGCGAAAATACATGAGCCTTGCCATTTCTTCCAGAGACTTCAAGTCTGCAGCCGAGACAACCCTCGTGTATTTATTCACTCATCCTAGCTGCGCATGGACAGTTTGACTGGATATAGAAGAAGACTCTTTCATAACTTAAGGCACGGGGGTTCTCTCCATTACGACTTCAACTATGAGAGCTGTTTTATTTGGGAGTCACTTTCGCCATCGGTAAGATTCCCAAAAAAGAGATGGAGCCAAATGCACGAGTTTGTGACTGGAAGCTAAACATTACCATTCCCCCTTGGAAGTTCTCATACATACGGCTAAGCCTGCAACCCTGGTTTTGCGTTCAAAATGTGTTTAATTAAAGTGGTAGATGCTCCCATTCTTCCAGTATAGAAGGACATTGCAGTCTCAACTTTCCCAGCTGTTTGTGAAATTGTAAATATATTTCGGAAAAAAACTGTTGAGACAATCATGCTTGTCTAAAATCGGTCAAATATAAAGTATTTGGATTACACAAGATACCACTGCGGCTTGGATCTTAGGGTTCAATTTGTAATTGCAAAATCCTCATCATGGTGTATTGAAGTAATTTTGTTCAATAGATTCTATAATAATGCAAGGAAATAAAATATCAATAAAAATTAATACTCTCTACCTGAGTGGGTCCCCCTAATTTGTTTCAAGGAAATATAAAGAAGAGGTCGTATTGAAACATCAGACAAGATTTGAGTTGTCTGTCAATTTTCTTCTTTTATACAGAGCGTAATCGCAGTTGAAGAAAATCAACGGGTCAAATCAACTCAGAAAATATATTCTCACGGAAAAGTCAATTTAAAGGTATTCTAAAGAGGCAGAACGAATTTTCCTAACACTTCAAAACCAAACAACTGTGCGAATACAAGGGGGAATATCTTCGATGAAGGCAATGACTAAAGACTTCATTTTGAGAGAATTAATTGCGACGGCTTACTCGCAAAACTTGACTCATACTGAGTGGGTTCATAAATGAAAGCGAAGCGTTTCGAATTTCCCTGCAGGAACACAGCGCGAGGATCAGAGGCGTAGTGGCTACAGTGAAAACATGGAAACTCATTTAAATTCGAGCTCAATAGCAATTGAGCAGAAAACAGTGCAAAATAGAGGGCAGTAAACTCTGGTTTGTTTCAATTTTCGATTAATGTTAATAATAGCGGTCAATGCTATTTGCCAGAGCAACGTTGCCACAGTCTGTCGGGAAAATACGATAGTAAAGCACTGGGCACGCAGTCCTATAAGTAATGTGTAAAATCCGTAATGATTGTTCCCAGCAGTGTTCGAAACTCACCTTTGAGTTTTAGGAGCCATGTGCCGCATCAAGCACGATTTTTAGGCGCCATTGATGATTGTTTAGGGGCCAAATTGACTTTTTGTCTATATACTACGGCGCATTTAGTGAAAAGTTAGACGCAATAGATGTTTTCGTAACAGAACTAGTAAGGAGCTGTAACTTGGGGAAGACAAAAGCACTAAGAATGAAATCGTGAAGAATAAAAAAAGCAAGCTTTCACTTGTGGTGCTGACAATTCTGAGTTTTTTCAATTCAAATAGATTTCTTTTTCTTTCTTTATGTGACTTCCTGTGAAAATCCAGATTTTAGGGGGCAATTTTTATGGGTCACGTTGGCGCAGAGCCGTCATTTTTTAGGCGCATTTGGCTCGTTGGCGCCTGCGAGTTTCGAACACTGGTTCCGAGTGTCTCACAGATGAGATCGACGAGTGAGGAACTACGGAACATGACGTCATTTTGCGAGTTTTTTTTAAGGCATCTTCGTTAATGTTTGACTACGTTAACGAAGCCCGCGTGACGCTGACGTTAATTTAGTTACTCCGACGACTAAATTTACGAGTGTCTAAACCTGACCTGACGTTTCTTGCACTGTTCATTCGATAATTCTTTTTTCTAGATTTGGCAGCAGAGAAGCAGCTCGTGTTAGCTTAGATGTAACTCCGCCTTTAATGCGTCATAATAAGAGGCGACGGTCATTCCATCGCGCTGTAAAACATATTAATGGGAATCGATTTCAATAAAAGCTTTGATTATCGATGCTCCGGCTGGAGCCCGCCCAAGCGACTCGAATATAGCTTTGATGTAGAAGAAAATCCCTCCAAATTTACTTTCGCTGCAATTAATTGACGGCGAACTGAAATCAATTCCTCTCCGATGCCATCCGCTTGTTTTTATTTATTATTCATCAACGCTAAGTACCTGAGCTCTATGCGTCCAGAAATGAATTTTTCATTTCGCCTCAGCAAAGTCAATTACTCATGAGAACGAGTTTTCCCATTCCCTTCCGATTTTTTAACGATTGATTTATTATTATATTTCATCTACAATCTTTACTGTTTCTGAACTGTGAAAAAAATATCTACCCGATGTGACGTGCTCGATGGATTAGGAGTTTCTCTTTGAGATTGTTTATTTAATTCGTGATTGAAGCTTGAGATTTCAGTAAGATATTTTTTTCTACCTGCCAGCCTCCCTGCCGTAAAATACTTTCCAGGAAAGTTGTCCAAACGCTATGTTTCAATATCTTCCTTTGAAAAAGGCACTGCATTGATTCGGCGCCATTCAGAGCAAAGTGGACGTCATGTATTTCTTGACCTTTGCAACACGTGATATCTACGCTACGAGTCAGACAGCTTCAAGAACCGCAAAGATGTAAACTTCCTGATACCGCATCTAATAACTATCGATATATAGATCTCGAATTGTGAGGGCAGCAATATCGAAAATTCACAGATTCGATAGTAATTAATTTACATGCTGGGAAGTATCTGGAGCATGCACAAAGGCCCGCTGAAATTCGAACCATTCCAGATTAGTGACTAACACATTTCAGTCGAGAATATTCGTGTCTGTAGAGTTATTATGATTTGAAATTTTTTAGATGGTGGCAGCTAAATTAAAAGAAGAGAGATCAAAAGATGAAAATAAAAGTCAAGAACTTACATTTTATAACGAGCACTGCCTCTGTTAATTACAAGTTTTGCAAAGGTTCTTACCTGTAAAATAACAAACAAAAAATTACATAATGACACGTACTTGATGATGTAAGATTCATATTTGTGTGCATTTGCTGCAAAATTTTGAGAACAAAACCACTTCGAAAAGTGTCTGTTTGGATCAATCCGTCTTTTCCCGGACATACATAATATATAAGTGTATACATACTTCGTCGTCTCCCTCACAAAAGAACGTAGCTCCAATTTGAGGTTGCCAAATTGACCCTCGCAAATTGCATGTTAACCAGGAGAATCTTGAGCATTTCTAACTGAAATTATCATTGATTATTCCTCAGATTTCATGCAAAAATCAGAAAAATGTTGGATACAAATTGCTCAGGTGGATTTTTGTAAAATTATTTATTTGTTTGAGTCAGTTTAGCAACCTTGGAAAGGAGTTACGTTCCTTCGTACGGGAGACGACGAATTCAAGGTTACAAAATTTACAATGAAAAGTTTGAAAGTCGTGGAAAGAGTTGCGAAGCAACTCGCGCGTCGACAGAAACGCCAAGAAAATGTTCCAGAACACCCTGTACATTCACCTCGTCTAAATAATAACCGCTTTATTACGCTCGTAATTGGAAATTATGCCGAGACGCAAATTAAGGGCGGCGAAAGCGTTCGTTGCAGTCAAAAGTAAATGAGGAAAACATAAAAAAGACGAAATGAAAATCCACCGCGGCGCGGCGTCGCTCTCGTTTTTAAGTCTGAAGCACTGCCGGCCCTAGCGAGAACCGCGTAAGTGTCACGGGAATCGCGAGCAGATGCGCTTTTTTTGCAGGGCGCAACGAGGAAGCAGGTGGTCGCGGGGAGGGGCCGGGGACTACAGCCTGCGAGCTGACGAAACCATCATCCGAGCACAGGTGTCCCGCAATTTATTGGCCTGATAAAAAGGGCCCCGCTTTTAAGTATGCTTATCTGGCCTATTTACAACTGTCCCACTTTAGAATGAACTTGTGTAATACTTCGCACGTCATCGCGTGTGTCGAAACCTTTCCACTGCATAAAAGTCGAATTTTTCAGATCGGGTACACAAAGAAGTACATAAGGTAGTTAGACAGATAATAGTTACAACAATCAGCGGTCTGAGGAGAAATCAATCTTGGAGAATTTTGAAAATGCACATAAAAATTACCACGATTGGAAAAATAAAACCCTAGGTTCTGTAAGTAATAAAATAAAAATCCTCTAATTCACCTCCATCCGCATAAATGGTGTACTCCAAAAAATTCTGAAGTTACACCATGAAAGTTTTAGGATCAATAGAGCAAATATATAATAGTGGAATTACTAATGAAGAGAGAAAGTTGGGATCAAAATAACAAAAAATAATTTTTTCCTCTAAAACTTCTTCCAGAAAAAAGTTCATGTTATTCAACGCAAAAGTTTACTTGAAATGATGACTTAACCCAATGAACGAATTTTCAATACTAATGGTACCGTGCGCACGCAGTCCGTCAAACTATAGCTTTTTCTTATTGTGCTGCTCAGTTTGTGTTCATGGAACCCATCATCACCGATTTAGTTTGAAAGTTCGGTTCAAAAAAGAGATATTCCGTATAAGAAGTACAGCACCAACAAATCTTAGTACGAATGATCGTAGTAAGACAAATATCCAATCTTACCGAATGAATTCGCTCGGTGTTTCACCCTCATAAAAATAAACTGTCCGTGGCAATTTGAAGACGTTGCAATACACTTCCACCCTTCTGTACACGGAATTCATGTTGGGGGTTATCCCTGGACTGGTGGTACCTTCCCAATATGTTGGATAAAATGAAAATTTCCGATTCATTTTGGTAGTACCACAACTCAAGTTTGCGTGGCACCACAACAAGTGTGTTAGTAACATAATTTCTTGTGGTAATACTACAAGAAATTGGAAATTTTCGAGGTAGGGCTTAAACCTTACCTTTTTTTCCGTGTAAAGTTTCGATTACATCATGCCGGATTCCGTTCGACTCGGCAACAATATCGGGTCCGTTGCGACACAACCCTCCGCCGTGAGCCTGTTCTGGCGTCATTATCGTGCTCCTAGTGACGTCATAACGGATTGCAACGTGGAGGCAATAGTGGGGATTGCGGGCGGCTCAGATTCCGCCGGAGGGGGGGATGGGGGACGGTACGGGGTTCGGAGCGCGAATGGGGAGGAGATTAAGTTAAGTCATTAAACGGCGCGGGAAAGGCGCGGGGCGGCGTTTAAGAAAGCATATTTCGCGGCCGCCCCCATCAACATGAGCATCAACGTTCAACACTGTCTGATAACAGCTCCGCGCTAGGCGCCCGCGACCGGCGACGATTAGCCGTCCCGACGCCGTTGCTGCCACTCTCTAGGGCTCCTGATTTCAAATCGATTACTTTGAGAATTTGATTTTTCAGCGCAGTTAATCGAGAAAATCCCTCGGGTTAAAAAATCTGAATGGAAAATGGAGAATTTATCGAGTTAATCGAGAAAATCCATTGGGTTTCGAGTCTTTGGTTTCTCAGCGAATTAATCGAGAAAATACCTCGGGTCAAAAAATCTGAATGGAAAATGGAGAATTTATCGAGTTAATCGAGGAAATCCCTCGGGTTCGCGCCTTTGATTTTTCAGCGAATTAATCGAGAAAATCCCTCGGGTTAAAAAATCTGAATGGGAAATGGAGAATTTATCGAGTTAATCGAGAAAATCCCTTGGGTTTCGCGCCTTTGATTTTTCAGCGAATTAATCGAGAAAATCCCTCGGGTTAAAAAATCTGAATGGGAAATGGAGAATTTATCGAGTTAATCGAGAAAATCCCTTGGGTTTCGAGCCTTTGATTTTTCAGCGAATTAATCGAGAAAATCCCTCGGGTTAAAAAATCTGGATGGGAAATGGAGAATTTATCGAGTTAATCGAGAAAATCCCTTGGGTTTCGAGCCTTCGATTTTTCAGCGAATTAATTGAGATACCCGCTCGGGTTAAAAAATCTGAATGGAAAATGGAGAATTTGCAGGAGTCTGAAATTGTGCAAATTGAATGTTTAAAATGAAAACTTCCTGTCAAACTTTATTTTTTCTTTCGAAAATTACTCAACGTAATTTCTTTGAATATGTTTTAATTTTCCTTCTCTTGTAGCAGAATATTCCAGCTTATAATGGCTTGAAATTTTAAGTTGACTTTTTCTTATCGAAAAAATAAAATAGGAGCGGAAATGTTAAAACACTGAATTGAAGGGTTCGTGGTTTCATACCTTGGCCATCGAAGTATTTTAGCAAATTAGATGATTTGGTCATGTCCTCTATCAATTTATTGTTCATCATAAAAAACAGGAATATTTTCCTGCTTTGTCTGCTCAATAGTTTCTCTTAGGCATGAAATTCTCCAAATTTCAGACGCCTGCAAATTCTTCATTGTTTTTTTAACCAACTACTTGTCCTTCTTACGAACGCAGCCAGTTTTGCATCGAACAAGGACCGTGAATCTTGTGGGAACCACACACTGGGGCAAACTATTGCATGCGTTCTGCAATCTCAGGCTTAAGCGCTATCCGTCAGGGAGGATAGAGTTAGTTACAGCAATGCTCGAATTCGCTTTTTGGATACAAAAATATAAAAGGACGCTTAAATAATGTCCTTCCGCACGCATATTTCCAACCGGAAACGAACTCGAGAAGATTTTTTTCCTCGTGAGGCTTGACGAGGGAACGAGCCGTCACATTATAATTTCTCGGAAGATCATAATAATAGCGGTGAGGTATGAACTTTTTCACCGCACCAATTTGACTTTCAAATGACACAAAAAAGTGGGCAACTGGGCTAAGCCTACATCTTGAAAATATTTAATCGCATTACAGGAGGCGCACTTTGGGAAAGAAAAGCCGTCCGAATAATTAGGGTCGGCCGCCTTTGATAACAGGTTATGCACTCGGTCCATAAATATTAATATTCTGAAAAATCAAGGCTCGAAAACCGACAAGCACCCTCGCTTCCCTCTTTAATTCGCTTTCTATGAATAATGTATCGGTTTTGAATAATTTGCTTTTAATTTCAATTCTTTGATAGTAACCGTAAATGAAAAAGCGCAGGAGATTCCTGGGTCGTAATTAAACACTCTTCTTAAAAACTGATCTCGGATTTTGAGATTGTATTTACAGATATTGTTTGAAACTTATCTCCTCCCTTTCGGTTTTTATTCAGCATTTGATTTTCTTTCATTTCTTTTCATCGCTTTCCCGTCACTCTTCCGACAGATTTTCTTTTTTCATTCATATACAAATTAAGCAGTTTAATTTTAAGGACAATTGGACGTATTTCTGTCAAACGGAACTAGGTGCATTGTGACGTGAGCCCTGTTAGGCATAAATTCTTATGGGTCTCAGGGCTCATGTCTTCATGCGCATAGTTCCGTTTGACAGAAATACGTCCAATTGAGAGGCTTAGAGGACAAAGCGGATGAGTGCAGTTTTGCTATTTCGAGAAATACGTGTTTAAAAGTTTTGAATTACAAGGATTCTTGTGATAGAGGAAAAGTTCGAACTAACCTTTTCATGCTTAAAAATTGGAATTTGGGAGCTAATTTTTACGGAGTGTGCTTTGAGACCAGTTTTACTTGAAACCATTAATATCTCAATTTTTTTTAAAACAAATGCACTTATGCGCCTTGTCCTCCAAGCCCCTTAATCTTGATGATATCAAGAACCCTTGGCAAGTGTATAAGATGCGAATAAATGCATTCATAATAATTATTCCCTTTCATTTTTATGGGACAGAATTTTCCGCAATTATTTTATGCAATAAAAGAGGTAAAGACTGTTATTGAGAGGAAATTTTGACGCTGGGTCGATAAAACTCAATGAGTATTTGAAGCGAACTTCCTTCCCAGATGCTCCGAAAGATTCCTTTTATGTTCCCCTGAAGCCGTCTTCGTCTAATTTCCCGTCGTGATATTAGAGCACAACGACTCTACTAATTAGATAAAATTAAAAACATCACAGCGTAAAAATTTGAAAGTTCTACAGACACGAATAGTTAAAAAGTAAATCAGATCGCGAGATGATGGCGCTCCGAGAAAATGGAGCAGAGGCGTGGCGTAAATGATCGATTATCGATATCTCCCTATTTGTAGGTATAATAAAACATCGATTATTAAGGCGTTCGCTGCGAACACCCTGTTCCTCGATCCTATTCCATAGGTTTAAATAGCAGAGTAAGCGATATATCGCAAAGCACGTCACGCCACTGAGATGGAGGGTTTCGAACACCCGAGTCCGGAGGAGGCATGGTTTAAAGCGATATCTTGAGCGGCAAAGGAGAAGAAATATTTAATTTACTTGACTGGATCTGTGTCAGCGGTTGCCTCTCTCGCCGCTCTCCCATGTCGGTGCAACGTTTTCTCTGACTGAGATGAAACGTTTCGAGGTCACCGGCCACCATTAAACGGAGCAGAGTGTTGTTTTAGTATAATTGATGAGGATGCTTCATTTTTACTCACTTTACGTCCCCTTTGAGCCGGGGAATTCACCATTATCGCTTGACACAAATATAGCGACGTGGCGGACTCTCCCCCCCCCCCCCTCTGCCGCGACCATCGTTCGTGAAACGTGAGAATTTAGTCCCTTCGAGTTATTGGTCTCAGGAGAGGGGGTTCAGTCAGAGGAGGATCATTCATTATTTAAAGAGATCACATGATGAGGAATTTTTTCAGTTGTCAAAAACTGATGTCTTCCGACTGAGGCATTGTCAAACTTGTGCGCAGAATCAATCGGTTGCACACGGAATGGAATAATGTTCGATTTTTAAAATTTTCTTAATCCTGGAAAAAAAATAAGATTCTCAAAAAGGCACACACAGGAAACTATCCCTGGCAAGTTTTCATTGTTGAAACACGAACTTGAACTAGTATGACAAACGAGCATTAAAAAAGTCGCCTCAAGGCCTAAAATATGGAGTTAGTATGACTATATTTTACGTAGCCTGATTCCATCTCGCGTTTAATTTTTAGGATACAAAATTGAGTAATAACATAACATATTGAAAATCTCTGTGAGCCCCTAGATTACAAAGATACGCTCGAAATTCCAGGACAGGTCACATCGTATTTTCCTCTTTAATGAATAAAATGAGAGCAAATTATGCAACTTCTGATTTATTTAGGTAGATTTCTGTTGAATCTGTCTTCTCTCGTTCCCTTAGCCCCTCACACGACATATTCTAGGTAAAAATACACCGCGTTGGTCCTATTGGTAAGAACTCCGTAGCGCTGTAAAAATTGGATTTCCAAAAAAGGATCATTTTCTTTTTAAGAAATGAACCCCGTAAAGGTGCCAAAACGCTTGAACAAAATACCACCAGTTTTCAAACAATTAAAAATATTAAGGTGATTCAATGGACGTCATATTTTGTGTCAGAACGACATGCGATGTATCGCATCAATTGGTTTCGCAAGAGCGAGAGGAACGACGCGCGTTGATGACGGCACAGAGATACAACTATTCGTACTTGATGGATGTCCATGTTGCGTGCGCAAAATTGAAGGCGCTATGGCGCGAACGGCGATTTCCTAATACTCCGTTCTGTGCTGCCAATGAGGTGTATATCGCTCAGATTCGGCAAAGAAGTTAAAAAAGAGGCCGTATTATGTATTTTCTATCTTCGTACCCTTTAAGGTGATTCGGTGGACGCCATATTTTGTGTCAGAATGACATGCGATGTATCGCATCAATTGGGTCCATTTTTTCAGCTCTTCGTCATTTTTCTCGAATTTTGAGATCGCAATGCTGTTGTAAGGAGACTAAAGAATTCACTTACCAATTTTGACACACAAATTCAATGTAATAAATGCGTGGTTTTTTCAGAGAAAAAATATCGCATCCAAGTGCAGTTTCGAAGTCAGTATCGAAAGCTATATTTTTCCTCTAAAAAAACCACGAATTTATTTATTACATTGAATTTGTTTGTCAAAATTGGTAAGTGAATTCTTTAGTCTCCTGACAACAGAATTGCGATCTCAAAATTCAAGAAAAATTACGAATAGCTGAAAAATGGAACCAATTGATGCGATACATCGCATGTCGTTCTGACACAAAATATGGCGTCCATCGAATCACCTTAATATTAACATTCCATCGCATTGCTAAGGCGCAGGATACAACTATTCGTACTCTCCGGAATGCGTGAGGTATCACGCCACAATTGAAGGCGTTTTCGAAACTGCCGACTTTCTATATCGGGATTCTTGTTTCACTTAAAGTGAGTCAATTGATGCAATACATCGCATGTCATTCAGACACAAAATATGGCGTCCATCGAAAAAGAGTGGCAAGATCTGCAATCCCTTTTTCTCAGCGTATCAGCGTTTTTAATCCCAGAAGAAATACCACATCTGGAAAGGACTCACGGCGTTCTCAGTGTGGAGGACGGCGGAGCCGATGACCTAGTAATTTCGCAACAGTGAGAGGTCCCACCCTCTCTCACCGTAAGACACGTTGGTAGCAACGGGAAAAGAGAAAGGGAAGAGGGACAGGGCGGGGAAATTTTCCGCGAGACTGGACGCGCGGCTCGTGAAATCATTTACAGTCTATTTATTGGCGGCTCATAGTTTTATGAACTTGTAATTCACTCGTAACGAATCGATAGAAATCGAATCAACATTCTGCTTCCCTCTTTCATTCTCTCCCGTCTGGAGTCCTCTGCGCTGATTCCCTCTACCTCTACCGCCGTGTTCGAGAAAAACACCGTATAAAACTTCGTCAGTTGCCAAAGTCCCTTTGACAGGCCACGAATTTTCGGGAATACTCAGGAATATTTCTTCTGCGATTTTTTGGAGGATTTCATTCGAAATCTGATCTAAAAAGTCTGAAAATTATAAGGCAGAATATGCATAACTATCTCCAAAAATAAATATTATCTGATAGGAAATCTGGCAACATTCGAATGCTCAAACGGCGTTTTTCCTTCGCACGGCAGTCTGGCTTAGAGTCCCCAGGAACCTGGACCTTTTTCTGTTTATCGTCATGGATTAACACTTTGAGCTCTTTCAAAAGCAAAGGAACATCACCTCCAATAAAGTTGGGTGCCAAAATGGAGCCGGAGTCCATCATAATTAAGAATGAGTGGTGCTTTTGAAATTACGGAAAATATAATGCAAGTTTCGGGCAATCATTGGCTAAAAAAGCATGAAATAGCCAACAAACACATTTAAAGAAAAAAAATAAACAATGCAAGGAACTAGATGTCTGGGAAAATATTTATATACACAGGACAAACAACTTCAATACGGACTTGGCTGGTACCAACAATATGCTGTTAAAATACATAGAAACATGCCAACAGTCTATAATACCGGCGCATGGATTGGGAAGAAAAAGAATAACAACTTCATTCTAAGCTCTGAAACGCGTCTCCATCGATGAAATTTTACCCCAAGTCAGTGCACGAAATGTTATAAAATGTTTAGCGTAGAGCGGAGCATTGCGCGTTCACGCCTCTTGCCATCGCGCCTTCAATTTTTCAGACGCAACACGGACATCCGTCAAGCACGAATAGTTGTATCTCTGCGCCGTCATCAAAACGCGTCCTTGTCATTGCTCTATTTCCAAGTTATGTTATTTGTGTTGTGCTATGTTGTGTTATTTGTGTTGTGTTGTTGTTGTGTTGAAGTTGTGTTTTTTGTCTTATTTTTTGGTGGTGTTTTAAGGGCTACGAGAGTTCACCTATTTTCATCTTACGAGAACCTGCCTCCATTACAATTAGTTTGTGAAATAAACATTTTGATTACCTTACGGAATTTTATGTAGCAACAAAACGTAAAACTTTTTTTTTTTTTTTTGCTGTGGATTAATCTTCCTTTGATGAACTCAACTTTTTTCAAAACAGAAGTAATCCAACCTGTCATAATGATAATAGCATAAGAATAATTAATATACTAATAATTAAAAATATAATTATACTTCGAGCAAGTCTACATGAAGGATCGTGATCTGACAAAATTATTTTTATCATTACTCTCAGAATAATTGTTCCTGAATCATGATATCTTACCTCCTTCTTTCGAGCCTATTTGTACCGAAAATCAGACAACTTTGGACCTCCATATTCGTGAAATCCGCGGATTTTGGAGTTAAGTAGAATCTATTCTAATTAGGTAATCCTTTATTGCATGAATTAATCACTGATTTTTGAAGCAAGAAGTACATTTTACATTCATATAAGGATTAAAGAAACAACTTGAGTCTCAAATTATTTTTTTTTCTTCGAAATTTGGAGATTGGACTCCCAAACCCTCTCAAAAACCGTTCGTTGCTTACACCTACAGCTAATCTATCGGGAGTCTATTTTGGTTGCTCAGAAATTTGTGGGGTGGGCTAGAGTTTTATATACCTATTACAGTTGAAGTTACTTTATCTTGTGCTTTCGAGACGTGCATTCGTCCACTTGTGGTCCAATTAGTGTCGGCAGAAAGGCAGGAAGAAGCGAGCTGTGGAATCTACGGAGAAGGAAGATTCGAAATTGATCAAATAAGCCCGTTTTAGCCGGCTTATTTATTAGTGTTGTCGCGTGGGTGTGCTGTTGCTGTTGGATGTGTTGTCCGCAACGTGCATCGCCACCAACATTGTTGCCAAAGAATGCTCAAAAATTAGCATTTTCCTACTTAACCGCACGTAAAATATCCACATTTAATCACAAAATCTGGTGTGCTTGCCACCCGAGCACTGGACGTTGTATTTAATTAGCCTCCCTTGTCATCCTCCGACGAAACAACATATCCGAAAAAGGCTGCAAACCGGAGATAAGTGGTTTTTACACGTACTGGCCGCGTGTCGCCTGGCGAATACACAGACATGCACTTAAAAGCATCACGCGCAGCCCACGAACCGTGTCAACGCTGTCCGGCACTGAAATAACATTAGCACTCTAGAGCGGAAACAACGTATCTGGAAAAGGTTTAGGTTGCAGTTAGGCTGTTTTCGGGCTGCCCCACGAAATCTGACGCAATTTCGGAGGTAACGTGTACTTTTGCTCGCGGATTAATGTGACAAATGAAGTGTTCTGCTAATCAAAATTGGACAACATTCGGTAATTGGACATAGTTACCGCGTGCAAATGATATCAGGTAGTCTTAATTGCTGCAAGGCGCTACGTCCGCTATTATTGAGTTTACAGGTGGTAAGTACTGGATTTTGCGAACCTGAAAAGACGAGTAGCTCGGCGTGCGACGCTGTGAACTTCCTGTTATAGTTAATTTTTCGGATGGAAAACTGTTCAACTTAGTTTATCAGCCATAGTGGTAGTTTCTCCTCCTTTTGAGCGTAAAGTAACCTTAATAAAGTAAGAGCGAAAATTTGGAACACCGCTAACAAGAGACGCTCCTTGCAGTGAGATATGATTTTTGCTCCGCAGCCCGTGACAAGATATCGTCACCTTCCGGGCAAAGTATCACGAGCGCCATGCGACGTTTAAAAATTTCCGCCGCTATTTCATTTCCTTTCAGAGGAATTTTTCAACAAAGCTGTTCAAAAATTTCACAGAATTTTTTTTGTGCTGCCGATAAAATTCAGTAAAATTTTCAAACAGATTCAACCAACAATTTTTCTGTAAAAAAATAAAATGGCAGCAGAAATTTTTAAACGTCGCATGGCGCTTGTGATACTTTGCCCGGAAGGTGACGATATACAATAATAAAAGAAATTACACAGCAGGTTAAAGTGCTAAAATATCGAAAGTATCGTAATTTGGCCATCGATACATTTTCTACTTAAAAACGGTTCACAAGAATAAAACTGTCCATAACTTTAAGGTTCCCAGAGGGCTGAAAGAAACGTGACGCAACCTCAGCAACATCTCAATGCTATAGGTTCTCTTTTCACAAAATGCAGTCCACTTTGTCTCTGCAGTCGGCAAAGGGCATTACTAACTGGCTTTTAATACTTCAATTTTCCGTCACTTTGTGCTCCGGTGACTCCATGAAAACGCCTCACCTGAAGAGGACTTTTCCGCATTATGTTGAACTCGGCACCGCAAAAATTTCGCCGCGATTTCCAGGGAAAATGTAGGTGGAGGGGAGACGAACAAAAAGTAATCGGGCGTCAGAGTAACTTGGCGCTGCGACAGAGGAAGAGAGGCAGCGTTGCAAGTTTTCACGCGGAATTCGCCTGAATTATACTGCCGGTTGCGGTGAAATCGGAGTGATTTCCACGGTTCGGCATCGCTGGGGAAGGGACGACCGTGAATTAATCACATGAGCGCGCAGCGAATTTACACGAGCAATAAAGTCATTTCTTATTCTAATTTTTTTCTCGCGACGCCCAGTGTCATGGAGCGTCCTCGTCACCGGCGGACAAAGAGGCAGAGGACAGGGAGGAAAAAAAATTGAAAGAAAAGGACGGGAATAAGATAAAAACGGAGGAAGGGGGGGAGGGACTCTGTGGAATCGCGACTTGGTGCATCGCTGGCACAATGGACCCCCCCCCCCCCCACCTCTCCTCTGTTCAAAATGGGACGGAGAGTGAAAAATCATAAGCGCGGATAAATTTTGTCAACGTCCATGACTAATGATTCCAGAATTCTGGGTAAATTTTCAATTTTTCTTCCATTCTCCGGCGAAACGTTTTCTTCAGCTAACTTTTTCATTATGCTCATAATTGACGAGGAGTCTCCCTAACTATCCGCAGGGTTGTCTATTCGGGAGAAATTCCGTTCATTCGGAAGACGCTGAGAGGGAAAATTTTGAACAAAAATACATTGGGAAAAAAAAGCACATTGGATCTAGAGTCCAGATTCTTGAAAACATTGAAAAGAAAAAATACTCTCGATTCAATCGGATTTTTGCTTGAATCAAAACGAAATCCGCTTGAATTAAGAGGCTTGGTTCTTAAAATAAGGTAGATTCTGATTGAATCAAGAGTACTTTTTCTTGTCAATGTTTTTTAAGAGTCTGGACTCTAGATCCAATGTGTTTTTTTTCCAGTGCACGGTGAGCTGTGGATATAAAACTTTAAACAAAAATTGATGAGTCAACAGGAATTATACGAAACTGTTTGACGTAGTAATTTTATAGTAGTAATATTATCATCGGGGCGAGCTGACGGACGTCATCTTATTTAAACCGCAATAGGTCACTTGCCCTGGTTACAGCGGGCTGATTATTGAAACTGATAGACAAAAAAGACATAGGGAGTATAGACCTATCCTTATGGTGGACATGAGTGGCTCCCATAGACTAAGGGAAACAAGCTGCTGGTTCCAACACTACTGTGTTGGAGAGCTCGCCTTTGGGAAACTATTAACAACTATTAATGCTTTTTTCTAAAATTGTATACGTATTAAATGAATCTTTACCCAATTATCAGAGGTTACATGCCGATGCAAAATGTTATGACGTAATTTCATAAGTCAAATTTTTCACATTTCAATAAATAAAGAGAAATAAAGAGAGAGAAATGGAATTATCTTTTATGAATGTAATTTTGCGGCAAATGTTGCAATGGCTATTTTTGCCATCGCATTTTTGTTTCTGGCTTTCATCGTTGATAAGCTTTTTCTTAACTTGTCAACAATGTAATGAAACCATATGATTTAATTTTAATTTTTTTTTTTTTTAAATCAAGTCGCCAACTTGAATTAAGGTTATACTTTGTTAAGCTGGCAGTCTGAAATTCTGAATTTTTATCGGCACAGAGTTCAAAGAAACTATAATTGAGCACGGTTCGGAGGAACGTTTCTGCCATAATTCTTACACAATACTTATGGTATACACTAAGAGCGGAAAAGGAACTCACTTGAATTTTAGCGTGGAGCTCGAAAGACCACTTCAAGTCTTTGTATGCGAGTGGCTCAATGGAGCACATCACGCCTTTGTATGTATGCGGTGGCTCAATGGAGCACCTCGCGCACTATAAATAGCACGGAGCTCGAAAGAGCACTTCATGCATCTGTATTTTAAGGTTAAAACGAACTCTAAAGAAACTCAATGCGAGGCTCAAACGAACTCTCAAGCATTCTTAATGCGAGGCTCAAACGAACTCCCAAGCATTCTTAATGCGAGGGGCTCAAACGAATCCTAAAAGCATTCTTAATATGAGGTTTAAACAAACTCTGAAAGGATCCCAATGCGAGTCTCAACCGAGCTCTCAAGCATGCAATTATTTTGAGGTTAATTAACCTTCTATGGTACCAATAACGGCAATCTTAAGGATTATCCATTAATTATGCGCAAATCTCAATCTTAGTCTTAGTAACTTAAAATTAATTGAACAAATTATTAAATCACGTCGAGGTCACCATGTTTTTTATTTTAAGAAATAATAACAATTGCAAGTACAACTGCACACAAAAACTGCATTGAAAAGATAAGAGGATGATAACATACAATTAGGTAATTTGCTATAAAACCATAGCAACATGCTATGATATACTCGGCCACTGGAAAGTGCTGCTCTCTAGTGTAGCAAACGAGGAACAATTAATCCTCAGTTGAATGAGGGAACGGAAATGTTCGAAGGAGGAAAACTGTAACCCGCGAAAATTCAACTTTTAGACCTTGAAATCAATGGGATTTTGGCCGTTCCTCCGACGGCAACGAGAACCATCCATTTGTCGCCACGGACACTAACAATGCTAAAAGAAATCGATCGCAAAGAGCTCTCCCGAGTGGGCGAGCTCAAAAATGGTGGACTAACTACAGGGTCTCTCATGGGTTCTTCTTAGTTAGTCTATTATTTAACCTCCGTAATCTATTGAAACCACCCCGCTTTCACCCATAGAATCCCTTCATACCCCTATTGTCTTCTTTGCCTGTGGGTTTGTCTATGAATTTCAATAATCGGCCCTCAGAATTGTATTTAAATGATGAACTTCCATGAATTAGCAAATCAAATCCTACAGATTAGCGGGTCCTGTGAATTGGCGTTGTGTCTAACATTCAATAGATTTCTGTATAATATTGAGGAAAACATCGTTCTTCAAAATACATCCACCACAATAGTGTTGTTCCATGTTTTATTTCACCCTGTATCCTTAAAATGGTGAATTCATGAATTTACACAAAGATGAATGACAAGTACACTTAAGGTAAAGGATTGAATTACCATGAAATGCATCATCGCAATAATGTCGATTAATGCTTTTTTGAAGAGTAATGTATCCTTATCAATGTTACATATATGCAAAACTTAGCGTTTGGACATATAACGTAATTTTTGGCTGCCAATAGTGCGAGACGTGAAATTTGATTTTCTTGGTGAAACTCACATATTGAAGAAAATTCTGGGAGAGGCCCGTTGGTTGCACATTCAAACTTTGATTTTATGTTCGGCCAATTGACTGCATATCTCGATGAGGTGAGATTCGAGAGTCTTCCGATTCATGGAATTCACCAAAACTGGCTGAGCAAACATTAGTACTCTCACAATACGTTTTTGGCAAGTTTTTGGTGCTTTCCACCTCCAGAAAATCCACCAAAAATCCAGTGTATCCTCATAATATTAGGGGATTTAATTATTCATAGGGATTTTTCAGAACGCTCCTATGTGACGAAATTCGCAAGATTTTGAAAATTTAAAATTCACCCGCGAATCCCGACAAACATGAAGGTCACATAATTAGAAGCTAATTAGTGGCCTAAAGATCAACTAACTTTACAATCGCAATACATCAAGCAAATACTGCATTGAAAATCGATGTGCAAAGGGACTGTATCCTTTCTAAGCTGTCTTCAAAAGCACGCGAGGCATGAAGCGAAAAATTCCAAATCTCCGTGCGAAATCGGAAATTCCGAGCCGCCCTTAAGAAAGCAAAACAATTCCCGGACTTTTCGTACCGGGAAACACTCTGTAGTATACCCAGCCCAAAAGTTGAGACGTACAAGGAAGATACGCAAAAGCAAGATGCAATTGAAGACAAACCCTCATCCTCTGCAGCAAGTCAGTGCATTAAAATTTCAACAACGAAACGCAGCAAGATTAAAATACGAGGAAAATTAAATTTTCCGTTGGTATAAACAAGGAAAGCAGCGCATGTATCCGGTGATGGACTAAGAACCTCGGCTTCGTACTCTTAGCCATCGTAGCTTTTTAACGCCCGTGGAAAACACCGTAAATCAAATAATTCCACGAGAGGAATTTCATTTTTCGTTTGAACCGTGGAACGCGCAGATCAGAGGAGTGCTCGAAAAACAAATCAAAGCTGGCGTCGCAAAATGTTTGTCTACGTTCCAAAAGCCCTATAAGCCAAAAAGAGCCAACCGTAACATAGATATCCCCAGGAATCAAAGGATATTAATTATAGTCCATAGGTCATTTTTATTTTTCATTTTTTTTTTTCAAAGTCTGACGGAGGGAGACTTGAACTGAGACTTGAACTCCCACAACCAACCAAAATTTCCCATTTCCTGGCGAATTATTTACGATTGAATCCAGTGGCTACTGTTACACGACCAAATCGACCTAACAAACCCCCAAGGTTAGGTGTTGATATTGGCTTATTTTATGACTTGCACCAATCACAACACTTGATCCTGACATGTTGATAGCACGATTTGATGGTTTTGCTAATTTGTGATACATACCTTTTACGCGGTGATTTTCATGATTCTTGCGGCTATCCCGGAGCCCAAAAGATTAACACAGATTATTCCTAAATAGGCATGCGGGCTGAATGTTAAAATTGTAGACAGAGCTATTTATAAAGAAGATAAAGGGAGTATGGAGCAATCTCAATTTTGGAATATTCAAAGTGGCGGCATCTGAGGACCCGCAAATTTTCCTGAGGTTAATATGGCCATTTTGAGGCTTCTTTGGCACCTAGAAATCGAAAAAAATTGGTTTGGTTCGAAGTATAGAACCCATGTTGACCAGTGTTATTATGTTTTATTTCCTACCATTTGTTTATTTTCAATCCTTTTATAAAAACTACTCATTTGCTAAATATAAATCTAGCTGGAGCGCATTTTAGTTATGCATTCACGACTGCTAAAATGTTAACGAAAATCGAAAAGGCCAGCGTGCATGGAGGCTTATTTAATTATAATCTTCCGTCACATTCCTAAGGCGCAATGATACAACTATTTGAACTCTCCGGAATGCGTGAGGTATCACGCCGCATTTGAAGGCGTTTTCAAAACAGCCAAGTTCCGATATCCGGATTATCGTTTTGCATAGTTCATATTCTTTTGTTTTATTCCTTACCACCTGTTTATTTTTAATCCTCGTATAAAAACCACCCATTTGCTAAATAAAATTCTAGCTAAAGCGCACTTCAGCTATGCATTCACCGCTGCAAAAATGTCAAAGGAAATAGACGAGCCCAGCGTGCATGAAGGTTATTTTATTTGTAATCGTCCGTCACATTCCTAAGGCGCAATGATACAGCTATTTGAACTCTCCGGAATGCGTGAGGTATCACACCGCATTTGAAGGCGTTTTCAAAACAGGCAAGTTCCGATACCCGGATTATCGTTTTGCAAAGTTCCTATAACTGAAATTGATGGACAAAGCTATAGACTAAGAAGACGTAGGGAGTATGGAGCGATTCTATTGGTTGAAATGGGTGATTCATATAGACCACGGGGGTAAAGGATGGACCAACCATAGGGCCTCTCGTGGGTCGCCGTTAGTCAGTTATTACCTACCTCATATGTCCATTGCAACCACCCGCTTTCACCGACAGGATCCCTCAATATCCCTGTTATCTTGTTTGTCTATAGCTTTGTATGGCAATTTCAACAATCGGCCCGTTGCTCAATTTAAATTAACCTATGGGGTCCCGAGAAGCGGACCCTCCAGGAGTTGGGTCACGTGGAGGCCAGAGGGCATAGCCCCTTAGTTTAAACGGTGCTCCCATTTCCCAGAACTTTTGAGATTTTCTGAATGTTTCCCGGGACGTTTGAAATTCCCGAGATGATTCGGATCTTTTACATTTTCCGGAACTTTCAAAAAAAATCTGAAAGAAATTCCGGAACTTTTGATGGCCATGGAGTGGAGTGAAAATATGCATCGCAAACAGCTCTCAAAGTTAGCACATCAACTCTTCGTAGGTCGCGGTCGGGCCATCATAAAACGCCTTCAAATGCGTGTGATACACTGTGCAACACACCAGGGTTGATATAGTTGTATTCTTAGGTTGGAACCTAACTTGAGTAAATCGCTCCACCAAATAAGGCATGTTAACCTTTTAACTGCTGTATTTCAAGTTACCTCCCATGATGTTTGCCTTAATAGTCTATGAAACAAATATAAAATGGCAGCGGAAATTCTGGAACGTTGCATGGCACTTGTGATACATTGACCGGGATGTGACGATATAAGATGCTTTAAAATGGAGATGTTGTATGTGTGAGGAATTTGCGATTTGACTTTTGATTCTTATGTAAAAGTTCGCGAGAAACACGATGATCCCACTGGTTTTCTCTGAAATCAACTCCCAAGCGCAAAAAAGCTCTGAAGTTGAGGCCAAAATGGAGGGGATATCCCACGCTATTCTGAGAGTCCAGCTCTACATCAAGACAAACTCTTCGTGCGAAGATAGGGAGCAACTACATTGACAGAGGTGCCTTTTTATTTGGGGACTCTAAAACTGAAAACATGGTGATACTGCTAATGTATTTGCTTCCTATTTTTGCATGGAGAGTTTGTCTTGATGTAGTGGTGGACTCTCAGGATAGCGTGGGATATTCCCTCCATTTTGGCCTCGACCTGAGAGCTATTTTCGAGCTTGGGAGTTGATTTCAGAAAAAAATCAGTGGCACCATCGTGTTTCTCGCAAACTTTTACATAAGATAAGAATCAATGGTCAAATCGCAAATCCCTCGCACATTCAACATCTCCATTGGAACAAGAAGTTCCGAATCCCGGAACTTTTGACGGACATGGAATTCCCATAATGATCCGGAGCTTTTACATTTTCCAGAACTTTTGATAAAATTTGAAAGAAATTCCGGAACTTTTGACGGACATGGAAAGGGAGCACCGAGTTGAATCATGCTCAGGAGCCTTATTACGGCCTGTTTACGTTTATTTATGAGCGACCAGGCAACAAGACGGGCATTCTGGTCTCCGTTGTTAATCATGGCCGGGCGATTCGAGTCGGGGGAAACCGCGGACGGGGACCGGGGACCGGGGAACGGGGAACCAGAACCACGTCGGTCGTCGGCGTCGTCGCTGCGACTTATTTTCTTTCCATCCGTAGATTACACACTCGAGCGCAACGCTCCTCGAATTGTTAAACCCGCCGCCGCCGCCAAGCCAGTCCGAGCCGCTCCCAATTCCGCAGGGATTTCCTAGGGATCAATCCCCGCCACATTCGGAAATTGCTGCACCCCCCCCCCCGCCCCGTGCTTCCATTTAAATCTCTGCATAAACGGAATTCGCGCCACCGCATTTTTGCACCGGACATTGTGCACGGAGTCCTACGTATGAACGCAAGTTCACGATCGTCACCTTCCAGGCAAAGTATCACAAGCGCCATGCAACGTTTAAAAATTTCCGCCGTCATTTTATTTTTTTACAGAGAAATTTTTCAACGAAGCTGTCCGAAAATTTCACTGAATTTTCTTTGTGCTGCCGATAAAATTTAGTGAAATTTCCAAACAGATTCAACCAACAATTTCTCAGTAAAGAAATAAGATGGCGGCGGAAATTTTTAAACTTCGCATGGCGCTTGTGATACTTTGCCTGGAAGGTGACGATATCTGGATTCCTTCCCACGCTTTTATTTTTTTTCCGCCCGGGAACGACCACCGTTTATTCGCCGGGTTATTCGAGTGTTCTGGGGCGACGAGCAGGGAAGACGCAAAAGAGGGGGTAGCAATTTCCTAGACAATAGGCCAGTTGCGCTGGTAACCGAATTGTGTTTTGATGCTTGGTTCTTGTAGATTAGCTAAAAATAATAAGATCTGTCAGCAACATAAAACAGCAACTTTCTACACGGAGGAAAAAACCTCGTGCGTGGAACCCGAAGTTTAGGTCATATGGATCTCATATGGAAGTTTTAAGATTGAGCATCTGAACACTTTAGGTCTAGCTGTTCCGGATCACACATCTGAAACTTCCATTCTTACATCTGAAGTACTTCAGATGTGAGAACCGAAGTTTTTCGGATGTGAGAACCTAAGTACTTCAGATGTAAGAACTGAAGTTTCAGATGTGTGATCCAAACCTCAGCAGCTGGACCGTAAGTGTTCGGATGCTCGATCCAAAAACTTCAGAGATCCATATGACCTAAACTTCGGGTCCCACGCACGAAGTTTTTTTCTCCGTGTACGTTGATTATCAACCGAGATATCGCACCTTGAAAAACTCGATATATGACGTCATCCACTGCGGTAATACATACCTTTCTATGCACAACCGCGGTGGATGACGTCAAAAACACGACTTTTCAGAGGACGATATCGCGATTAATACCCAACGTAGAAAATTGCTGTTTGAACAGATCTTATTATTTTTAGCCACTCTACAAGAATCAAGCATCAAAATACAATTCTGTGACCAGCAGCGCAACCGGTCCATTGCTTTGCAATTCATGATAGTGATTCATGATCAATCATGATAGTGCAAGTATGCAACAACTGACATCTGGTCGAAAATCAGGTCCGAGGTCCATGTGCAGAGATCTAAACGCGTTGAGCCCCTCATTCATGGATTGATCACCTTTACGAATGCGTAGTTCTGTTGCTCTGTTCGAAAATCTTACAATAGGGTCTATTTTTTTCATGAGAAACTAACCAAAATGTGTCGTCAAAGTTGTCTGTGAACATATTTTAGTAAAAGAAGCATTTTCGAAGAAAATTTCACGAAAAACTACAGCGGTTTTCCATAAAAAAAAATAAACCTCCATTAGAGATCAGAAAAGCTTTTTTTAAACTCCTAATGTCAACATCTACCCGAATTGAAACCGGATTTATGAACAGAGTCAAAGTACCGATGCTTATTCTGTGCTGGGATTGACTCCGAGTGAAGAACTGGCTCAAAGGTAAGGCTGTTAAAGTTCAAGTGGTCAACTCATCCTCAAAAGAAAAGAAAAAGAGGGCGTGAGAAGTTAACCATTTAATTGAATTTGCGGTGAACTTTTTTCGTTTTCCCCCCGCTACCGTTTCGATTGTGCAAGGAAACGCACATTCACTGCTGCCAAACTTATACAATGAACTTCCCACCTAATTCAACGACCATTCGGTAGAAAGCAAATGCACAATAATTCACGGCCAAGTCACGGGCTATTTTTAACAATTAATGCTAATCAAAAAGGGTGTACACCAAATCGATGGTGATACAGCATATGCGTATCTCAGTTTGCGGCGATGCAGACTTCCTGTTATACATTATATTTTCGACAAAGAAAACTACTCAACGTTACTTGGACCGCGTTAAGCAGAAAGTAACCAAACCACATTAGCTGATGCCAAATTTAATTCGGCAATTTAATTTTTACATGAAAAAGGTTGTGTGGATTTTCGGGCAAATTTCAGTGAATTTCCTACATAGGACGAAGAAAATTCCTTAAATTTTCAGAGGAATCCGCATAAACGTTCTCTTGTAAAAAATTGAATTGCTAAGTTAAATTTGGCAATAGCTGATGTGGCTTGGTTCTTTTCTGCTGAACGCGGTCCATTTCTTTAAAACTACGATAGTCTATATTCTCTGTGGGTTTCAGGCATTTTTTTAGACGATTTTTAGTCCGCGCACCATTTTTGTCCAGTAGTTTACGCCCACACTTAAAATAAGCAACGGTGACTTGGTCCAAGCGTTATACAATTTTAGTCGGTATGTAAAATTATATTGACAATATAGAAATGAGAAATTGAGAGGGAAGGAGGTGTTGTTATGGTTGCTCATTTTCTATTTGAAATATTATTACTTTCTCCTTTTGAATCATCTTTTTAAACTGTCATTGGTGAATATTTGGTTTTATTTCTATCCTTAAGATATTCGATGTACGATATACCTTATATATGTATAAATACTTTTTTTTATTTTTTTTATTTTTTCTTTACAAAATTATTACTTCATTTTGAAAACATTTATATTTTTAAAACGTGACAAATATTTGTAAAACCTTTTCCAAGCGACATTAATCTCAATACGCCGCAGTTGTGCCGACAGAAACCGCAAAAATGAATAAAAGAGGGGAAAAAACCAAGAAGCACGCAATCTTTAGTTTTCACCCATTTGTACATCGATCTTTTAGAGTCAAATACGCCAAATTTTGAGCGTTTCGTTGCGCGCACACCTCGCTGCAGCACAATAAAAGCACAAAATGTAAAAGAAAAAATTAAAGTGCTTTGGAAATCATTAAATTTGACACGGAACCACCAATATTTAAATAACACACATTATATTATTATTCTCTTTTGATAAATTGATACATATTTTTCCCATCAATTTAAATCAGAACAATCAATGCAGAGTATGCAAACATTTCAAAATCATAAGTTAAAAACGCTAACTATGCGAGTATAAATACTAAAGCCTAACAGAGCGGAGCGGCTTGCTGCCAGCGCGAGAGGCTCAATGGCGCCTACAAACCTAAGTGGATACTTCAAGCATTGCACGATGCGTGAAGTATCCACTTAGGTTTGTAGGCGCCAATGCGCGTCTCGCGCTGGCCGCCCACCCGCCGTGCGGCGGCGCCTGAAGCAACTATTTCACAACAGAGATGTTGCACAGTATTATACGAAATTGACGGTATGAAGAATGACAGGCATCATTTAAAGTACAGATCTTTCCTCGCAAAATAAATCAAGATACTTATTGCACACTGGAAAAATCTAAGAGCCTTTAGCTGGGGCAAATATAGAGGTTTATCCGGTTCAGGTATAACAAGTTGGGAAAATCTTGAAAGATTATTAAGTCCTGTTACACCAAAGAGGTGTAGAGAGTTTTAGTGAATTTTGTCTCATGGAATTGACGCTCCCCCATTTTTACCAAAACTCTCAACTACATATTATTCTCCGTTGGACCAAACAGACAAAACAACAAAACAAGCAAACCCTCATTCCCTCATTCTTCCAAGACATTTTACAAGTTCATCCAAAAACGTTGTGAGCAATAATTTGTCGTTTGTATTTACATGTGGGCCAATTAACTTTGGTTCTCAACTGGCACGTGGACCAAAACTCCCGTGCCGAAAAAACACGTGGACGTAAATTACTGGAAAAAACAGGTACGCGGACAAAAAATCGTTGACGAAATGTCCTATAACCTCTATTTAAGAAGAAAATTCTGTGACTATTTCAAGTCATAATTTTTCCTTGCTCTCCTATTAAAAAACAGAATAGGAGCGGAGATTTCGAAATACCGTAAACACAATACACATGTTTGCAGTTTCACCGTCGAAATGTAGCTTCCTGAGGAAAAGAGCTGTTTCAAGAGCAACTCCGAATATGACACTGAGACACGTTCAAGAGAAACGCATGCAATGGAGATGTTGGATGTGTGAGGGATTTGCGATTTGACGGTTGTTTCTTATGTGAAGTTTGCGAGAAACACGATAATGCCACTGGTTTTCTCTGAAATCATCTCCCAAGCTCAAAAAAAGCTCTCAAAGTGAGGCCAAAATGGAGGGGATATCCCACCCTACCCTGAGAGTCCACCTCTACATCAAAACAAACTCTCCATGCAAAGATAGGGAGCAAATACATTGACAGGGTTGCCACTTTATTTGGGGACTCCAAAACTGAAAACACGACAACCTTGCTAATCCTTGCATGGAGAGTTTGTTTTGATGTAGAGGTGGACTCTCAGGGTAGGGTGGGATATCCTCTCCATTTTGGCTTCACTTTGAGAGCTTTTCTTGAGCCTGGGAGATAATTTCAGAGAAAACCAGTGGCATCATTGTGTTTTTCGCAAACTTTTACAAAAGAATCAACGGTCAAATCGCAAATCCCTCACACATGCAACATCTCCATTTCGGATGATACTTTCAACAGCGTGAATTCTCGAGAAAAATGACGACGCGATAACAACGGCGGCGATGGTAAAGTCGGACTCACCTCGATGGCAGTTTTGATTTAGAGCGGCCCGGAACAAGAGGCTCGGGCGACGCGGGGCGACACGAACACGCGACAGGCACTAATATAAAGGCCATTTGGAGCGGGGACCCGCGGAAATCAGATAAAAAGACGAGACAAATAGGGATACCTTCCCGCGGTGACACAATTGATGACAAACAGGAAGGCCCGGGCTCCGATCGGCGACCGATCGAAGTTCGGTCGGAGAGGGGGTGTGGGCGCCGAACAACGGATCGAGTCAATAGGAATTCACTGAAAAAAAATCTCGGTGTTTTTACTGAGAAAAGGGCCTCGGTAAAATTACCAAGAATTCAGGGTTCTATTTGATTCCAGTTTTTTCTTGGTAAAATTACCATGTATGGAATTGGTAATTATACCGAGATTCTCGGTAAAATTATTGACTTTCTCGGTAATTTTACGGAACTCCGGTAAAAATGCCAACATTTTTTATTGACTGTGATAGAATTGCCGAGATAAAATGGCAAAGTTACCGGGAATTGATTACCAATGGAAGTGGTATTCTTACCTGAAAAAAACAGTAAAAATACCGATTTTTAGGTAAGCTTACTATTCTGTCTTGGTAAAATTACCAATAATTGGTAAAAAAAGTGAGATGGTAAAGGTACCAACGGACCTTGGTAAAAACGCCGAGAATTTTTTTTCAGTGAAAGGTCGGACAAAATTTGGGAACTTTAACGCCTATAACTCCGTTTAAACAAAACTTTGAGGCTCTAAAAGTGGCTCCATTGGTTTTCTCGTGAAATTTTCTATGTAACGCACCCCTTAAAATTTAAAATGTGACAAAATAAACATCAAAATTTGCAGTTGTAGTCAAAAATTTCATGTCCGACCTCTCTAATTGACTGGAATCACTGTGCGCCGCCTGCCAACGGGGGGGGGGGGGGGGAGGGGGGAGAGAGGTAAAGTCCCGACTACGACTGATCTTGCAGCCGAAAGAAATAACTTCGTATTCCTAGTCAGCTACATGACTATCGCTTTCAATAGCCGCCTGTAAGAATTCCTATGCTATTTTGAAACTCAGCTCTTAAAGCAAATTTTTACCAGGGTACGCATTTCACTCTTGCGAAATCAAAAGCATCGAAGCATGTCGCGTTACGACAAATTCATAGACCTTCATTTAGGGTTCATTTCAAATGCGGGTTTGCACACACACAGCCGCGCTAAGGAAGAACACCGTAGAAACATTCGAGAGATGCCAAATTTTCCCGGATGAAACATGTATTTTTGAGGAAAGTAATGCATATTTTTCTCTTGAAATTTTAAGATAGCATGGAGTAAATTTTGAACAAATTTCGAATAAAACTGTCTGAAAATTTTGAACACGAATATTCATAACTTTCTATACGTAAATTCGTTTTTGGTCGAAAGGAACATGGCAACGTCTGAAAGCGCATACGGTGCTCTTCCTTAGCACAGTAGCATAGCCCCAGCCCCTCTAAAAAAAAGCGAAGGAAAAAAGACGCGAGCTTCAAGCCCCGAACTAACTAATTTCCACCGTTCGACTTTAATTTTTTTTAATTAGTTGACTTCTTTTCGGAGTGCATAATCGGGCGGAAGCGGAGCAGCGGGCCCGGGGGCGGGGGTTCGGGGCGCCGAAAGTGCGCCGACTTTAGAATGTTGGTCTCGTTTGTTTGGTCGGATTCGTAACTCGAGTTCTTCACAACACGTGCCCGGATTGAGGCACGTAGCCGTGTGCAGCCGTTAATTGCACTTTCGGAGTTATCTAAATATGTGCAAGCTCGTTCTGTCTAATTGCTTCTGTTTGCGTTTAATTTAGCCGTAGACGCGTCGGGGCAAAGGAGCAGCCGCCGCCCCCCCCCCCCCCCCCCCCCGCCCCGCGCGCCCCGCCTTGATACACCTAAAAGGATTATGAGGGAAAGTAACCCGATTAGCCGAGCGAATTTTCCATGCCTACCTAACTGCATCGGGGGACTTCTCTCCAGCTAGCTCCGTTCCGTATGATCAATGATCCTTGAAGGAAAAAAAAAAAAAAAAAAAAAAAAAAAAAAAACTTGGAGCTTACAGGAAAGATATTTAGAAGCAAGGCAGCAGGTCAAAAGTGGGCTATAAGAGTGGTCCAGAGTGTTAAACACTGGAAAAAAACACATTGGATCTAGAGTCCAGACTCTTGAAAACACTGACAAGAAAAAGGACTTTTGATTCAATCAGATTTAAGCTTAAATCAAAAGGAAATTCGCTCAAATTAAGACGCTTGGTTCTTGATTTAAGCTTAAATCTGATTGAATCAAAGGTAATTTTTCTTGTCGATGTTTTAAAGAGTCTGGACGGTAGATCCAATGTGTTTTTTTCCAGTGAAGGAAAACCCCCTATGAACATTTAAATTTTTCCAAATTTCCTCAGATAAGGTCATAAATATTTGCTCTTGGAGTTATTCTGGAGTTATTCTGGAGTTACTGCTGGAGTTGTTCACTCCAGATTAAAACTGCGAATAAAATTTGCGAAAACATTAGAAGGAAAATAATCACAAGCGCTCCAGAAAATTCATGATTCATTCGAGGATAACACTAGGAGGCTCATATCGTCGTCTCCCTCGCGAAAAAGCGTAACTAAATTTCAGTGTTGCCAACGTTCTCCTTGTAAATTGCAAATTATCCAGGAAAGTCTTGGGCATCTTTAACTGAAACTTTCACTATTTTTCCCCCAGAATTCATGGTTCATTCAAAAATGAGCAAACTGTTGATAAAAAATGCACAGATACATCTTTGTAAAATCAATTTAACGTTGGGGACAATTTGGTAACCTTGAAGTGAAGTTACGTTTCTCTGTCAAAGAGCCGACGATATGGTGTTCTTCCTAAACATCCGTTCTGGCTTCATTTCTTTGCGTGAAAACTGTCGATGTAAAAAGTCAAGAAGTTTTGATAATTTTAGCCAGGAAAAACTTGTAAATGTAAAGGAATTTTACCCTGCTGAATGTTATGACAACTTGTTTGCAACTGCTCGGGGTTACATTTTAAATGAGGGGCTTAGAGGACAAGGCGCATAAGTAGAGTTTTTGCTATTTCTAGAAATACATGTTTGAAGTTCCGACATTACATGGATTCTTATGGCGGAATTTGGGAGAATTTTTTTTTTTTTTTTACACAATCAAGACTTGTCTCACTTGAAATCATTCATATCTAAATTTTTTCAAAAACTGCTTTTATGCGCCTTGTCCACAAGCCCCGCAATTATCTCTTTGTGCAATTGAGCTTTCCTTTTAATAATCATATACACATTTTGAAGCTCAGCTCTGTACGTGCGGACCTTTTCCCAGGTGTAGGTGTATAGTGCGGGCGCTTAGGGGAGTGAGATTGTTATAAACGATGATCCATTCTTTTCTCTCCCGCCGGTGCCCCGTGCGGCGATACAGTATGATGGAGCGGTCTAGACGAAAAGAATAATGATGAATCATGATGGATAAGTACACTGATTAAAAATGGATCCACAATCTCCCGCTTTCTCGCGCCCGAACCACCTTTCACAGAGAAAGTCCACAAACGGCCCCGCGATATTTTTTACGCCTTGGAAACATCAGACCACAACCCGAAGCCTCGTCATCCGAAAGCCTGCCCACGTCACTAGAAAATAGAATGAATCTACTGGCGGGCTATGCCGAAGGCAGGGTGTATCTAAAAAGATACGGAGTTTGCATTTGCAAACAATCATTTGAAATGTTGGAAATGGTATCTCCACAAACAGAGAGAGTGCACAATAAGAACAAGCAGGAATCATTTTTCCAATACGTTGGTATAAGAGAAGCGCTCATCTGTTTTCTATGTAGGCACGTTTTTAGGTTCCTTGAAGAAGATGAGCCCCGTTGATATGAAAGAACTCCCTCATCAAAATTTCAACACTGGAAAAAAAAACACATTGAATCTGAAGTCCAGACTCTTGAAAATATTGACAAGAAAAAATACTCTTGATTCAATCGGATGTTTGCCTAAATTAAAAGAAAATCTGCTCAAATTAAGAGGCTTGGTTCTTGATTTAAGCAAAAATCCGATTGAATCGAGAGTATTTTTTTCTTGTCGATGTTTTCAAGAGTCTGGACTCTAGATACAATGTGTTTTTTTCCAGTGAACTATCAATTTTGAGAAAAATACACTACCGTTAAGAAAATAAATTACAGAAAAACGATTATTGTCATCCGTACTTTGGTATTAGAAGCATTAAATAAAGGTATCACAGATTCATCCATTTTAAATATGCTGGGCCTCTCTTTGCCATCTTATTATTGAGCTGTTGCGCTGTTGAAATGTATTACCACCAGTGTACTAGGATTCCAGAAGCAGGTTGAAATCGAAAAGCTCTTTCCATTGACTGAGCGCTTAATAGTAACTGACTTCTGCGTTCACATGGAAAGTAAAACACAAAGTAACTTAAACGTGGTTCTTCTCCTGATTACAATGCTCAAATTGTTAGGGCAGGGTGTCTAAAAAAGACTGAGCTACGCGATGACGTCACCTGCGCCCAATCCGGCATCGGAACCCGGATCGGAATCGGAATACGTCATTAAAGTATGATGCACGGAGCTCGTTCTCTCGAGAACGCAACAATAAAGAGCGAAATCAATTGGGGTTGAGAGGCAGTCATAATGAGAGAGCGGCAACCGGCGGAGGAGGCGGGGGTGAGGTCGGAGGTCCACGAAACGAGATGTTTACTCACCGGGAAACGAGGCGCATAATACTCGAGAATGAATGAAAAATGCACGGTTTATTTTCGAATATGAACCGCCGGCGCCGCGGTGCACGGTTCCAGGAATTAAGTTTAGCGGTTCCCGACTCGACGCGGGCGGAAAACCCCGTGTCTACAAAAAAGAGATTATAACATTCCTCGGCCAACCCTGTGGGCGGTGAGACTAAATTAAGATGAGTGAGGCTTCCTTTTGGATTGGAATTGCGTAATGAAAGGGTCACGCGGATCGGGTTCCGCCCAGTGGCGTGGCGTGCTTTGCGATATATCGATTGATCGGCCATTTAAACCCATGGAAAAGGATCGATAAACAGGGTGTTCGCAGCGAACACCTTAATAATCGATTCTTTACCATAGTTTTAAATGGCATAACAATCGATGCATCGCAATTCACGCCACGCCACTGGTTCTGCCGAGAACGGTCAGGAAATAACCCTGCCGAGCTAAGGAAAAACGTCATATGAACTTCCAGGCGTTGCCAAATTTCCTTTGATAAAACACGAATTTCCTGGTAAACTTATGAATATTTTCTTTACAATTTTTCAGGTACTTTTGCTGGCAATTTCACCTAAAGTTCCGGAAAATTTCAAGGAAAAATAACCATAACTTTCCTCAAAAATAAACTTTTTATCGAAGGGAATTTGACAACTCTCGAATGTTCATACGACGTTCTTCCTTAGCACTGCAGAGGCGGTATGGGATGTTGCCGGGCGGATTACATTTTCTTTTCGAGGAAAGCCCGGATCATTATCGTCGCTCGTCGAAAGCATTTAATGAACGCAGGAATGGAGAGGAAAATTGGAGGGAATTCAAAGGAATATCACTGCTTCGATTATCCTCAGAAGTGAAAGAGAAAGCTGCCGTGCTAAGGAAAAACGCCGTATGAACCCTCGGCATTCGCGGAATTTCCTTTGATTAAGTATGAATTTTCAGAAAAACTCGTGATTATTTTCCGATCGATTTCCAGAGAAAGTTCTTTGTAATTAAATTCAAAATTTCTGAAAATTCTAAGAGAGAATATTCATAACTCTCCTTAAAAATAAACATTTCATTGGCAACTCCCGAATCTTCATATGGCGTTTTTCCTCAGCACGGTAGCATGGTTGTAACATTCTGGTATAAAGTTGATAACAACTCAAAGTTTTGAATCCAGGGATGTACCGGCTCGAGGATATGCATATATCGATGATAGAAGTTCACGTTGTATTTAAGTTCAAAAATCCTTTTCGTTACATTATGGTGCCAGTATGTTAATATTTTTCGATGTTTTTTCTTTCTTTCTTTCTTTCTTTCTTTCTTTCTTTCTTTCTTTCTTATCAGTCACCTTTTCACGACGAAGGGCTATAAATTTGCATCTTTAGGTCCTTCAGCTGAAAAATACTCAGTTTCTGCTCTTCCTTTTTTTGGACAAAAAATAATGACGCGAATACAAGCGATTACATCATGGTAACAAATCAAGTCAAACAAGTCGAACTCGACGGAACGCCTTCAATTTAGGTAGATACTATTCCAGCTACTTAGGAGTTGAAATAGTTGCTGCTCTCATTTCAAGTGATCACTTCCTTTCTCTAGTGGAAACTTTTATTGACAGATAACAATTCGGTAACACTGATCGCAGCGGTTCAGTTGGTTTCTAATTTGAGGATTTCCCTATACATAAGGAGCGAGTTCGACAGAAAGGAACCCTGTAAAACCAAGATCAATCATCTGGAGTTTCCGTCAGACTCAACGTTAGAGATAAAGTTATGCTTAAAATCGATCGCCACTATTTTTCTTCTCTTTTTTCAAAAAATTGATTAGGTTCTTTTCCGTTTGATGCAGTCCATTAAATACCGTAATCAGCTCCAATAGTTTTGCTGCAAGAATTCAAAACCCCGCGAGTAGAAATGTTAAGTAATGACATGTTAAGAAATTTTATGTAATTTTTTTCATGTCTTTAAAGGTTACAACAGTTGAATTACAGTTGATACGCAATCATTATCGAATCAAATTACGAAATCAGAGAACGAAAAAGAGGGCTCAAAACACCAGCTAACCGCGAGCTTCAGTAAGTTTTTCTTCGCGAAACCCGTATTTTCCCCCAAGTGCTGTGTTTTCATTATTAATGTGCTCCGATAAAGAAGGAGGTACATTTATACTTACAAGTGCTACTCCTCAAGTTTTCCTTTAAAAAATAATAAAAAGAAAAAAATGCAATAAAAATCAAAATGCAGACGTTCGAAACGGCGCCGGCCTATTTGTATCCCCATTAAGAGGCGGCCGCACGATGTGTCACGGAATAAACGCCTACTTTAAAACGGGCCCGTTATCAATTGTTCATAAATTGACGTTTCCCACCGTTTAGAGCCCCCCTCCCCGCCGCTCGCAAACGTGCCCGCCCCCTCCCAACAAGTGCAGTTTAGCCGTTGGTTTATTTGCTTTTATCTCGTCCGTAGCGGGCGGCCGCTCCTGCATTTTTCCCAATGCCATCTTCATCACGATAAAACCAATGTTTATGACCCCGACCTCCCGAGCCCGACTACCGCCGGGCTATCGTACCGGTTGCCGTTTTCTACTGCCGTGCTAAGGAAGAACGCCGTATTAACCTTCAGGCGTTGCCAAATTTCGATTGATAAAATGCAAAATTCCCTGGTAAACTTATGAATATTTTCCCTCCAACTTTTCATATAATGGACCACTAGACAAGGTACGAATTTAAGTAATCTGATACATGTTTCTTAACCAGAATTTCATGTAGAACATAATTCACACAACGAAAATTACTGAAACCAACTCCTAACGAAGATATTAACGTTTTTATTTCACATTGGTTACGAGGAATTTGAACTGCCCGCTCACAAGAAACTCAAAGCTCTACGTGAGTCAAATCGCGCACTATAGCGGTTTCAGGAAGCTTCTCAACCGAGCAATGTTCATTTTCCGCCATGCATTTTTCAAACTTTAAGCAATTTTCTATAGCTGAGTCAAAGCGTCAGGACTGAGGTTGCCAGATTTTTAAATCGCAGAGACTGTCATGATAACGTTTAGCGCGCGATGTGAATCACGTAGAGCATTGAATTTTCATGAGCAGGTGGTTTGAATTCACGCATCAAGAATCATTAAATATCGTCGTAAGGAGTTAATTTTGGCAATTTTCGCTGTGCGCATCGTGTTCTACGTGAAATTTCGGTTACGAAACATGTATCAGAATGCTGAAATTCTTACCTTGTCTAGTGGTCCATTTTGTTCGCAATTTTACCTACGGTTCCTGAAAATTTCAAGGAAGAATATTCACAACTTTCCTCAAAAATAAGCATTTTAATGAAGGAAATTTGGCAACTCTCGAATGTTCTTACGGCGTTCTTCCTCAGCACGGCAGTCTAGCGAGCAAGAAGCTCGCGTTTGCATTTGCCTGACATGGACGTATTTAAATCAAAATGAACTATGTACATCCATGACATGAGCCCTGAGATCCACTAGAATGCATGCGTGGCAGGGTTCATGTCACGATAAATACGGTTCCTTTAGATTTACATAGGTCTAAATCATTACCCTCACCGGCCCACCCCTTCCCCTGCACCATCGCTCTATCGTCGGGCGGCACTGAACAAGTGATACGAGAGCAATGAACCTACGACTCCTTCGTTTCGGTGGTTATGCAATTTGATGTACTGCAGCGCAGTTTTTGTTTGCGTTTAACAGTGGTTACTCGCACAAGTTAGCAATACTGTTTACGTTTTGTTTAAACGTACGTAAAACGATCGATATTAATTGAGGCGGGCTGTTTTAACTGGAATCTATCATTTAAAGTGCACTTAAAAGGAGGATAAAGAGAGTTAACAACTCATAGCAATCGTCATTAGAGATTTTGATTATTCAAGGGCTATCGCGGATGGTTTTTAGTGTATTTTCCGAAGGAAATACACTATTGCATTCTCCCATGATGTCGGACCCAGACCTAAGACATTGTGAAGAGCACCGATCACGGGTCGTAGATCACGAAAATATATGCTATTCAAATTCATGTGTATATATATGTATGTATGTATGTATGTATGTATGTATGTGTGTATTTCCGCCTTTTGAAGATTTTTCGATTTTTGAGTGGTTATATCTTTCTTACGTTGAAAGATATTTTGACCAATTTTTTTGCATTTTGTAGAGACTCATTAGGACTACTATTCTGCGAAAAAAATTGAAATTTGAGGCAATAGATTTTGAGGGGTGGGGCTCGAAAGTGGGGGGAGGTGAAATCTTGTCCACTCGATAACTCGAGCGAAAATGAATATTTTGAGCTGAAATTTTTATAGGTGGTAGTTCTCTCCTAGGACTGGTTTGGTATTGAATTTGAGCTAAATCGGCCGAGCCGTTTAAGAATGGCGAGCTTTGAAAGTTTTAGGCGAGGGGTGCGCGGCATGAGGGGAGCCGGCCAGAGCAGGGCCGCACAGTGGGTCGGGGGAGAAAGTTTTTGGACAAGCTGATCGTCGCACAGTGGGTCAGGGGAAGGAAGATTCTGGACAAATTGTTCGTCGCACAGTGGGTCAGGTTAAATGATCTGTTCTTGAACAAAATCTCACCATTTAACCGTCACAACCACGCAACTTCTTGCTCACAACGTGCTCACCTGCTCACAACTCAACTTCTGTTTCAATTCTTAATTCATTCCCTTACAGATTGATCTCCCCCCCCCCCCCTTCGGAAAATACACTCTTCCCGCGGTGGACGCGCGGGTCGCTTAAGAAGACAGAACAACTGGAATGGACACTCAAACTAAAAAGCGCGCGCGAAGTGCGCGTCTACAATACGCGCGCGAAGCGCGCGTCCTGGGGGGGCTTGGGGGGGCGAAGCCCCCCCAAAAAACCGGCGCGGAGCGAAGCGGAGCGCCGGTTTTTTCCTTTCTTTTCTCTGATTTTACTTACGAGCTTTAAGCGAGTACAAAAACAACAAACACAATTGGAAACGCTGGTTGCTTCGGAGAATTAACAAGAGGAAAAATCAAGGAGTATACAACATTCAACATCTGGTAAGCTGTAATTTTAAACACACGAGACGGTTAAACCTAAAAATCCTTAGGAGACTAGAGAAATGAAATTTGAATGAAACAATTTTGGAGGAAAAAACAAGGATTTTGTCACGCCAAGATGGCAACTAAAATTTAATTTCAGATTTTCCTGATATTTTCGACGAAATTTCCTAATTTTCTGCGCGAAAAAATTTCGTTTGATTTAAAAAATCAACGTAACTGATGAATTGAATCGAACGTCCGAAAACTGGTGATTATACTCAGAATTTCCTGATCCATGACCAATTTTCCTGACATTTTTCTGATGACGTCGAATTTCCTGCTATTTTCCGGTTTTCATCGATAGTAAACAGCCTGCACAGGTTTCCAAGAGTGATGATATTTAAGAGCAGCAACCATGTAAATCACATAGGCAGATCCAGACACCTCCAACGGAGGAGGCGTATGGGGCTTCCGGGGGGCTTTCCAAGAAAATTGTCAAAATTTTAAAGCATCTAATATGCAGTATGACTGAGTTTTTTCACGAAATAAGCACCAAACGGACGTATTTCTGTCAAACGGACCTAAGCGCCATAGGGTGAGGAAGGTAGGGTGAGGAAGGGAAGGTCTTCCCTTTTTTTCTTACTCCCTTTTTTCGAGGGAACGGGGGAAGGGGACCTCCTAACACCCCCCCCCCCTCCGGGTCCGCCTACAGTAAATCGTATCGGAATTGTCTCCGAGATGCTCTCGAGTTTCAGGGTTTTGAAAAACGGGTAATTTTCTCTTCAAGCCGGCAACTTTGCTGAGAAAAAGGATTTTGGCACGAGAGCCGTGTAACGTCTGGGCAGGAAGAGAGGGAGGGGAGATGTAGGTATTCATAGGAGAGCCGCAGACGTCACTTCAGCTGCTTCTCAACTTGTGCACAAGTTTTGGCACGCTCTAACACTTTCCGACTAATATCGCAAAACACACACGGAGATTAAGACTACGGACATGGGCAGATAGTTTAGTCGAACCTTTCTGTGATGGAGGAGAATATGTACTTCATCCCTTTGCCTCCGGAAAAAAGGAACTTGATGTTAAAAAGAATAATTTTGAATTCGCTGCCAAGAAAAATCTATTTTTTCCTTGAATCAAGCAGAAATCATTACCTGTACCGAGAAGAAAATTGCTTATCGATGGCTTTATAGTCATCCGGCAGTTATCTGCAAACTGACAGTTTTACAGGAAAAAGAAATAAACTTCGCCATTTTTGTAATTTTAAGGTGAGGTTTGCAATACATTTTTCAAATATTATGGCATCATTACAGCGCTTGAAAGAAGAAATACGGAATTGGGAAAAACTACAAACATCAGTTTGCGTATTTTATACGAGGTCTGTTAGATTAGAAACCGGATTTTGGTGATAAATAGCCCACTATGCGTCCAAATTAGGTTTTCTTGGACTTTCCTGATAGTTGGAAATATATTTAAGAACGCTACGTTCACAAATTTGAAAAATCCTTGATTCCATCACTTGATTTGTTCGTATCCACACACAGACACAGAATGAACACTGATCAAAATAAACAAAATCTGTGAATCTAGCGTTCTTCAGTATGTTATCAGCTATCAGGAAAGTCCAAGAAAATCTAATTTGGACGCACAATGGGCTAGTTATTAACAAAATTCGGTTTCTAATCTAACAGCCCCCATACTTCAGAATCCAGCAAGGTCGCCAATTCATTTTCGTCAAAATTGTGAGTTAGACGGTATTGTTTCTCACCCCTGGTTGCATTAAGCAGTAATTGGCTTGGAGCAGATTTGTGCGTGATGAAAGAGGAAATTTTCTTGACGACAAATCAAAATCACGTTTTCCTTCCGGAGTCTCTAATGGACCAAAAAAACGGTGATTTGACCAGATTAAATAACGAAATTGGTTTAAGATATCCACACGCCTTGTGTTTATCAACATCATTCGTGTGCCTAACAAAGTTAAAGGATAGCTAATGTGTACAGCTCTCTTAATATTCAAGTCTCAGAAGGTGAAAGGAAATTCTGACGGGAGAAAAGTACAAAAGAAAAAATCTCAATGATAAACGAGCGGTTTAAACGGAGGCAGTGATAGGCGAGAGGGCAATAACAGTATTTTTCCCTATTTTCCCGGCGAACCGCCGAAGCAAACGCAACGTCACATTTTGATAAGTCGACTTTCGGGGACTTGCGCGAAAACTTCCGGAGAGAAAGGAATCAATTGAGCCTGAAACTATTCTGATGTCATTATGCAAGCATTGTGATATGGTCGAGTTGGAAGTTTCGGCGGAGTGGAGTGAGCGGAACAACTCGGATTCCACACGTGCCGTATTCGACGGATCCGGCTAATTTTCCCCATATGAATCAATACAAATCCGAGAATTTTAAATGAGATGCGGCAACGAACCATTATGTGCACTGGGGCGATGCTGCGATCAACCATCCGCAACCACATTGCAAAAACCACGTACTTTTGCGAGGTGTCCGTCCACGTTTGCGCGGTTTAAAATTCGACTCCTGTCGAATATTGCCGTTTTTTCGAGTCAAAGCCACCGAGCTCATAGAAAATTGGAGGGTTGTGTGTGTAAATGACAACGGTGTGCCGATCGAGACGTGCGAGGCGCGGACCCGTGCGAAAAACTCCGTACTCGGGGACATAAATCAAATATTTAATATCGCCTGCGAGTTTGAGTCTCGATCGACGCGATAATTTCGTGATCCCGCGGCCGTGGGGGCTTCCCGGGTAGATAATTCCTCCGCGAGAGCTCGCGATCCCCTGTTGCCGAACGAATCAAGGGGATGAAGTCGCGGGGGTGGATTGGCACCCACGCAAACTGTGAATCTGGGACCAGGTCTACACCACTCGGGTCAATTGATGAAGGGAGAAGAGGAGGATGAAGAACGGAGAGAGGGAAGAGAGGAAAAAGGAAAAGAGGTAGTAGTAGTAGTAAAATAATTTTATTTTAAAGCGGTGCTTTAAGGAAGAGGGGAGGGAAAGAAAGAGGGAGAAGGTGAGAGGGAAGAGCGGAAAAGAGGAAGAAGAGGGAAAGAAAGAGAGAAAAGGTGGGATGGAAGAGAGGAAAAAGGAAAAGAGAAAGGAGAGGGGGAGAAAGAGAGAAAAGGTGAGAGGGAAGAGAGGAAAAAGGAAAAGAGGAAGGAGAGGGCGAGAAAGAGAGAAAAGGTGAGAGGGAAGAGAGGAAAAAGGAAAAGAGGAAGGAGAGGGAAAGAAAGAGAGAGAATGTGAGAGGGAAGAGAGGAAAAAGGAAAAGAAAAAGGAGAGGGAAAGAAAGAAAGAGAAGGTGAGAGGAAAGAGAGGAAAAAGGAAAAGAGGAAGAAGAGGGAAAGAAAGAGAGAAAAGGTGGGATGGAAGAGAGGAAAAAGGAAAAGAGAAAGGAGAGGGGGAGAAAGAGAGAAAATGTGAGAGGGAAGAGAGGAAAAAGGAAAAGAGGAAGGAGAGGGGGAGAAAGAGAGAAAAGGTGAGAGGGAAGAGAGGAAAAAGGAAAAGAGGAAGAAGAGGGAAAGAAAGAGAGAGAATGTGAGAGGGAAGAGAGGAAAAAGGAAAAGAAAAAGGAGAGGGAAAGAAAGAAAGAGAAGGTGAGAGGAAAGAGAGGAAAAAGGAAAAGAAGAGGGAGATGGAAAGAAAGAGAGAGAAATGGTATAGAAAGAAAGAAAAAGAAGAGAGAGGAAGAACAGGAAAAGAAGAAAACTAATTAGAAGACGAGGAAGCAAAAGGAGAAGGAGAGGAGGAAGAGGGGAAGGAGGAATAAGACGAGAGAGAAAAAAGCGAATAGGAATAAGGGGAGGAAGAACAGAAGAAGAAGAAAATACAAATTAAAAGACGAGGAAGCAAGAAGAGAAGGTGAGAAAGGAGAGGGAATGAAAGGAAAAGAAGAAAGAGTGAAGAGAAAGAGAGGAGGAAAAAGAAGAAATAAGAGAACAACAGAGGAAGATAATGAAATAGAGAAGTAGTAATCAGAAAAAACAGAAGGAGGAGGAGAGACAGAGGAAGAGAAAAGGGTGAGCACCCAATGTTGCAAAATTTTTCTATAAGACTTTCCGAGAAAAATATTCGCAAGTCTCCCAAAAAATGTATGGTGATCAGAAGGGATTTCGTAACGCAGGAAAAATCTTTCTCCTTAGCATAGCAAGGTAAACAAGTAAACGTTCTGAAATTGAGCATAATATTGCAGGATTCCTCACTGAAATTTCGTGCAAAAAACGATTTGAGCAACTGAAATGATATATTCTCATTCCCAACAGAGGTACATGCGTCCGTAAATTCAAACATACCGTTCATTAAATATTTGTACTTGATGAGCGTATAACGTGAGTCATTATCATATACGAAAAGAATGTTATCATGTTTTGGAATTGATGAGTTTCTAGTGTGCTAATTTTTTTCCCGTGTGGAAAATTTTATCTGCCTTGCATCGAAAAGGGATGATCCTTTCCTTTACACCGGAAACTTGAGCTGCGCAAACGTGCAAAATCTTACACAAAAACTACTTTAACTCGCGTGGACATTTATTTTTCTTGCAATCGAGACATTGATATGCACGGTAAAGCACTGATACTTTAAAAAGCAAATTCTTCCAATAGAAATGTATTGTAGGTTCATCTATTGAGCGAATTATTTTCTGCGACAATTTTTGCCGCCACACAGTGATCACCGGTCGTCGCAAAGCGCATATGATATGAGCCCCTACAAGACTACAGGAATACTTCACGCATTGCGCTAACACGTCGTGCAAGCGATTATTCTTTTTTCTCTTTTTCCCTTAATCCTGTTTCCTTCTAATTGTGATTTTTCCCTTACCTCCCCGCTTGTTCCGCTTCACTTTTCCCCCTCATTTCTCTTAATCTTCACCCTCTCCTTTTTTCCTTCTTTGCTCCATCTTTTGATTTTATTTCTCTTTATTTTTTATGCTCCATCACCCGACGTATGTTACATGTCGGAGCCTCGATTCTGTCAGACATGCTGCCGACACGAAACGCATATTAGCGCCCACAAGATTGAAGAAATACTTCACGCATTGTGCGAAACGCAGTGCAGTCGCGGGTCGGCGCAACACGCCTCTGAGCGCCTACAAGACTGCATGAATACTTCAAGCATTGCGCCTAACACAGCACAAGCAGTCCATGTGCATTAGGAGTAAGTTGTATAGTTTTCGAAAAAAAAAATGTCTAATCCCTCCTTTAAACTTCTCTGTTAACGCGAAAACCGCGAAAACGGCAGCGTGTCGCCAGGTGTCCCGACAAAATATCTCACCCACGTGATAACGTCGGCGATCCCGAAGGAGACGGCGCGGGAGCAAAGGGCCACGCGATCAGGGCATAACTCACCGTAATCGACGATGATTTCGAATTTGACAATTATAATCATTTACATGCGATGATAAAACAACGCCGGGCGCCCGGAGGGGCGGGGGGTCGTGCGAAACGCTCGCGTTATGGACACTCATCAATCAAGGGAAATTCGGGGGGAGGGGCGGGGTCAGTTATTACAGGGGAGTTCGAGAGGAATGATGGATGATACGAGATAATTAGGGCGAGCGCGTTTCGTGTCACCCGGTATCTCGACGCTGAGCCGGCCGCATTACCATTCGCAGGTGATAACTCCCCCGCGTTGCCGCCCTGCTCGTCGCTCGACTCTCGAGGATTCCTTCCATCGAACGGCATCGCTCGACAGAGCCCGATCTTGCAATGTCATTCGCCGATCAAGGTCGTTCGACAAGCTGTCCACCGAGTTTCAATTCGGCTTCATCCCGGATCAGAGTACCTAGATAGGGAAGGTACACTGAGAGAAATTTCAACACAAAAGTTTGGTTAAAACGGGAAGTAAAACACGAAATAGCTGTAGCCACCGGACGTTTCACGGGATTTTCCCCAAGCTCAAATCGCAGGAATGAAACTTCCTGGCTCCCCCTCTCCTCCCGTAACAACACGACAAGATTTCTTTTTCTTCTTTTTAAGTCGTTCCTGGGACTCCACAATGACTCTTAGATGGCACTGTGATTAGTATTGACTAACTCAATATTTTTCCCAACTTCGCAAGTGAAATTTTTCCCTGGGACATATCCCATGCAACGTCTCGTGGAGACAAGGCCTTAGATTGACAAATTCAAGAGGAAACGGGATTGGGGACATTATCACGTGGGTGAGATATTTTGTCGGGACACCTGGCGACACGCTGGCGTTTTTGTGGTTTTCGCGTTAACAGAGAAGTTTTAAATGAGGGAATTAGACTTTTCATTTTTCAAAAACTATACAACTTACTCCTAATGCACATAGACTGCTTGCACTGTGTTTGGCGCAATGCTTGAAGTATTCCTGCAGTCTTGTAGGCGCTCTTCGGCGTGTTGCGCCGAACTTCAACTGCAGTGGCGTTTAGCACAATGCGTGAAGTATTTCTTCAATCTTGTGGGTGCTAATATGCGTTTCGTGTCGGCAGCATGTCTGATAGAATCTAGGCTCCGACATGTAACATACGTCGGGTGATGGAGCATAAAAAATAAAAAGAAATAAAATCAAAAGATGGAGCAAAGAAGGAAAAAGAAGAGGGTAAAGATTAAGAGGAATAAGATGAGGGGAAAAGGGAAGCGGAACAAAAGGGAAGGAAAGGGGAAAAATCAAAATTAGAAGGAAACAGGAAAGGAAAAAGAGAAAAAAGAATAATTGCTTGCACTGTGTCAATGCTTGAAGTATTCAAGCACTCTTGTAGGTGCTAACGTGCTCCGCGCTAACCAGCGACCGCACGGTGTGAGCGCAATGCGTGAAGTATTCCTGCAGTCTTGTAGGGGCTATCATATGCGCTTTGCGCCGACCGGCGATCGCACTGTGTTTAGCGATATTAGAAACGATTATTCAGCATTAGATTTGAATTAAAAAAACTGTAAAAATAGAGGAGAAATAATATGTTTGAAGAACGGCTGGGTAAAATAAATGAAACAGGCCATGCAGAGGGCAGACAAAAATATTCGAATAAAAAGTCTATCGAAAATAAAATGCAAACAAGAAGTCGAAGCTAATGCGAACTAAGACGTCACAATTTTCCTCCGATGAAATTCTCTTTTTCACGGCTGATTTACCCGCGTTATCTTTACTTCTTATTAACATTTTATTTTCGATAGACTTTTTATTTGAATACTTTTGTTGGCACTCTGCATGGACCGTTTCTTCGTCTTGGGTTTGTTCCGCTTTTCCTTCTTCTCCTGCTTCATCGTTTCTTTTTTTACTACTTCAAATAGCCCACGAGGGCTAATCCTTACGCTTTAGTCCCGTTCCCCCTCCGTCCCCACAACCAGTCCCAGGCAACCATTGTTTGAGAACATCAAACTCGGGTCGCCTGGCCGGGAATCGAACCCGGGACCTCCTGATCATAGAGCTAGCGCTTCAACCACTACACCATAAGAGGCCGTTGTCTTTGTGTTTTTCATCACCTTCTTCGTATTCATCTTCCAATTTGGAACTTTTAAATTTTCGATTCACATAGCTTTTTATGAAAACAGTACTAACTTATTGTTAGTAATTACACTGGAATAAAAACACATTGGATCTAGAGTCCAGACTCTTAAAAACATCAACAGTGAAAAATACTCTTGATTTACTCAGATTTATAAGCTTACATCAAGAACCAAGCCTCTTAATTTGAGCGGATTTCCTTTTAATATAAGCTTAAATCTGCTTGAATCAAGAATCCTTTTTCTTGTCAATGTTTTCGAGAGTCTGGACTCTAGATTCAATGTGTTTTTTTTCCCCCGGTGTAAACTTCTTAATGAGACTTCAGGACTCATAGGAAATTTGGCAACAGCTGAGGGCACATATGGCGTTTTTCCTTAGCACGCTCTCAAACCCTCTCTATCTAGGCACTCTAACCTTTGTCTGCCTGTCAAACAAGTGGACACCCTCCCTACTCTCTCCAAAAACTAGACAAACCCATACGTTATCTCGCGAAGAATGGTCGAGAGGATCTCGCTCGCGAACTGACACGGGCGATTTCCCAGGAACAAATTCTACCGGATCTAGGCGAAATTGAAAGGTTCGAGCATATTTCACGGCGAGCGCGTGGGCGGGGTCGGCGGGGACGGGAGGGCGGCGAGGGGGGCGGAACCTATTTTCACGTCAACGGGAAAATTGTAAACACGATCGCCAATCACGCTGGAGATTGCGCCGCGAAATTCCGGCAGAATGCACGGATGCTGCGGAGGTATAAAAATGCAAAAATCCGGCGCCAAGCAAATTCCGTCACGTAAATTATGAGACTCCTCGTCTCTCAAACGTGTCCGCGCCAAAGTATTAAATCAATACAATACGGAGGCAGGGCCGCTGCGGCGTTGCCATTATTCCGGGGATTCCTCTCGGGTCCTCGCCGGGAGCGTGGCAGGCGCGCCCGTCTGGCAACGCTGTCCGGTGGCTGAATTAGCATTTAGAGAGTTCGCTGCCTCCGAACTTGGCAATATAAAGTTTGATAGAAAGAATATTTTCGGCGGGCGAGCTCACCTCCGGGAAGCCCCCGTAGATTTCCCTCCTTTTAATTTCCGCCGCCCCCTTTATTTTACGGATTTATTTACAGTGGGTCAGTAGTCGCAGCTTGGGTTACAGCATCTCTTCCGACGCGGTTTCTTTGGGCTGTTGTGGTTTTCGTCTGCCTTTGATTTTTCATACAATTCAGGAATTAGACATTCATTTGAACTATTACAATAGCGGGTAACAGGGCTAGAAAACACAAATGAAACCAAGATGTTTCGGCTGGAACACCATAGCCTTCTCCAGTTTGATAAAAAAACAACAAACATTTTAAAATTTAAAAACTTAGTACGCGGTTGTACCTTTCCAAAGCGAGATGAATGATGTTATGCATTTGGTTGTGAAACGTCTCTACATATCTTCTGACCCCCCTTTTTCTATGACCCCGATGGTGAATTCATAGGAAACGAAATAACAACATGTAGGTAACGACATTCGTCTCGATTACAAAAGGTACGGCCGAGTACTAAGTTTCTAAATGTTTATTTTTTTTTGTCTAACTGAGGAAGGCTGCGATGTTTCCAGCCGAAAATATCTTGTTTTCATTTGCGCTTCCTAGTCACGGACTGCTGAGCAGTGAGCATTCAACATGTTTTATGAATCCGTCAATCTTGGAGAAATTTACTGAACAACGGACATGTATCAACTCTCATCTCAGACCCGGAACGTCTCGAATTTCGAACTGGTCACGGTGATGCATTATTGGTAAATCAAACTGATGCAAGATGTAGTCTTGTAAGCGCTATGCGTTTCACACCGACCGCTGCTGACCGCACTGAATTTGATGCAATGCGTGAAGTATTCACGCAGTCTTGTAGGCGCTATGCGTTTCATGCTGACCGCACTGTGTTTGATGCGATGCGTGAAGTATTCATGCAGTCTTATAGGCGCTAATATGTATTACATGCCGGCCGCCGCCGCGCCGAGGGTTTCTCCTTCTCATCTCAAGTCTGATGCAATCAAACTCAGTGGCAACGACTGTCATCGGTAGTATTTATACTTGATGAAAAGAAAAAAAAACACAAGAAAACGATACTTTAGAGAGAACTTTTGTTGCACATTAATTTCTATGCAAACAGTTACTTATACGGCCTATCAACCAAAAGGGGCGATTGGTATTTTCTTTTTCTTGTGGTCACCCGCGGTCACAAGGGCTTCGCGACAGCCCGAAACCCGCAGGTCAATCGAGCTTTTTTTGAGGGGGTTATGATTCCCCTAAAAAGACACTTCAGTGGAGGGTCTCTTTCATCTCTGGTAGTTACCCCGGAGGAAGATCACTGTTTCAAGAATGCGGTATGAAAATGAGAAAAGGGGGGAAAACACAGCTATCTGTTGAATGCGGGTGAGTTAAAGTTTTCTTGCTCTGCACACGAGCTGACAAGACTGTAATAGGAATGTGTACTGGTGCTGTCGGACGCCACCAAACTTTGGCAGAGTGCCGAGGCGCAATTCTGGCCTACACAAACACTAGTGGCGTGGTGTGCCTTGCGATATATCGATTTATCTGCCGTTTAAATCTATGGAAAAGGATCGTTAACGGGGTTTTCGCAACGAGTACCTTGATAATCGATTCTTTACCGTGGTTTCAAATGGGGAAATATCGATAGTCGATCATCCGAGCTTTGACTGACACTCCCCCTTCCACGAACACCCTGAATATGTTCGAAGCTTCATTTTCTACTGTGCAGAGGGAGCGGTTTTTTCGAGAAATCATAGTCCTTATACTATCTGTGGGAACCAAAGTCAGCGAACATTGTCAAGCAATGTGTGGAGGTAGTAGCACTATATATATATGGGTTTGTGTTGGTAGCCGAGTGCTAGAAATAATGCAAAAAAATGTTTTCAAAAAAACACTTACATTTTATTAATAAAGTACCGAAGCTTTTCGAGGCGGACGCCTCATCGTCAGGGTAACAACAAAATTAATATCACAAAGGCCGTTGCCATACTTTAAATTTCAAACTAGGTAACAAGTTATTAGATCAGTCTTACTAATCAAAACAAAGTCAAGTAGTATCAAGTTAGTATCTGTTTCTCATCAGAGATGGCAGCACATTTTAGGTACAGGGGATTAGTTGTCAGGTCTACTTCTTTTTGTACATTTAATAATTCTTCCCCTCTTTTTACTGCCTTAGTTATTTCATATTTCTCTAGGATGCTAAGCATTTTACTGTCCCTGTTTTTGTGTAGAATTTTAATTTCTTTTATCTGATGTTTTTCTGTTTTTAAGTGCTTAAATACGTTTGAGGATGGAAGAGTCAAGTGTTCATTAACTCTACAGTTGATTGAGCGCTCAGTTTTTCCAATATATATTTTCTTGCATGAATTACAATCTAAACGGTAAACGCCAGTTATTTTCTTACTATTATCACTATTGATTTTACCTTTTTTGATTTTGTTGGTGACCTTCCTTATATTGTCTAGTACGCTGTTATTAGTCTTAAAAGCTGTTTTGTACTCAGTTTTTTTGAAACAATTGCTAATTTTTGAGCTAACAGGGCCAAAATAATCGATTTTTACATATTTGTCATTATTTTTGGGTTTTTTAGCCTCATTTCTGTTGGCATCAGAGTGCTGTTTTTTATGTCTCCTTAAAATTTTGTTGACAATATATTTGGGGAATCCATTAATTTTAGCAATATTCTGGATAATTCCAATTTCCTCTTGTCTATGTTTGTGGCTAAGAGGAATGGAAAACACTCTATGTGCCATTGCATGAATTGCAGCGTGTTTATGGCTGTTAGGGTTATTAGAATGGAATGGAATTATACTATTAGTGGCTGTAGGTTTACGAAATATTTTGAATTGGATGAGGTTATCCTTGTCGACAATTACAGTAAGATCTAAGAAATTAATTTGGTTATTACTCATATGTTCGATGGTGAATTGAATGTGTTTTAAGTGGCTATTTAGGTATTTTGAGAATTGGTTTATGATCCGGTCAGTCTGGTGAAAAAAGCTTCGGTACTTTAATAATAAAATGTAAGTGTTTTTTTGAAAACATTTTTTTGCATTATTTCTAGCACTCGGCTACCAACACAAACCCATATCTGTGGGAAGGAACTACTGTCAAAATAAATACTTAAAACTATTTCCAAGTAAAAATAAAACATCATCATGATATTCAAATGGTTATCAGTGGTACGAATAGAACTTCAAAGATCATCACTTACGGCGCTGTGCTCCCATTCCATGTACGTTAAAAGTTCCGGGATTTGGAACTGTTGTGGTTCAGTTACACGATCAAATTGAGCCATCAAACTGAAGCTCTGATTGGTGGAAAAAGACCTGAGGTGAGGATGCGACCGATGAGAGGCCCAATTTGATGGCTCAATTTGATCGTGTAACTGGACCTTAATAATTACTCTCACTCCGTATAACCGTCAAAAGTTCCGGGATTTCTTTTAGATTTTTTTCAAAAGTTTCGGATAATGCAAAGGATCCGAAACATTTCGGGAATTCCATAAGTTCCGGGAAAAATTTAGGAAAACCTCAAAAGTTCCGGAACTCGGAACGAGTTTCGGAAAATTGGAGCTCTACTACGGTGTATCAAATTGTGATACGTTCCGCTCTTGTTTCTTTCCTTGAATTCACGAGTCAGAATACGCGAGTTTCAGGTTAAAGAACCTGCAAGAGGCCGCACCATATTTCGGTGACACTTCTTTGATGATCACTGAAGTTACTTCGTACCTCTGACGATCTTTTGAACATCATTTTAATATTTAATGTTTACCAAGGTTTGCTTCCTAAAAGCTTTTTGTGAAGCCGCTTTACCTGGAAACCTTCTCGATGAATTTTCATAGTTTTTAGCTCAGGCCATAGACCAATTGTTAAAAGCGTGAAGGTGTAGTCCCGACGTTAAATTGTATTTAGACAGCAAATACAGAAAACCATATTTTCTTGCTCATGAGTTGAATTTGGAGACTTGGGGTTTGGAGGGCAAGGCGCATTAGTGCAGTTTTTCCTATTTCGAGGAATGCGTGTTAGAATTTTCGAAATTACATGGATCCTTATGGCGGAAAGAAAGTTCAAACTGACTTCTTGATGCTTAAAAATTGGAATCCAGTTACACGTGAAGTCATAAATATCTCAATATTTTCAAAAAATGCACGTACGCGTCTTGTCTCCGAGCCTCCCAAATAAATTTTGGTTTAAAAAAATCGAACCGAGAGTCGATTTTTTTCGTGCTCCATCTAGTAGGCCGTTTTCCTTCAAGTTTTTGTGGGTATCAAAACATCGCGCAAATGACGAAAAAATTATTGATACATTCTTTTCGTTCCAAAGTTTTCCTGACATTCTTGTTCAGGGAATTTCTGGTTTTTTATATGCGAATCTCGGGTTATTGAGCAAAAGTTGCACGCGATTCTGAATCTCCGTTTTTTGCGTTTTTCGTGAGTCTCCTAACCTAACCTAACCTAACCTAACGTACCTCTGAATCCCCGTTTTTTGCGTTTTTCGTGAGTTTTCTGTCCTAACCTAACCTAACCTAAACTAACCTAACCTAACTCGTGAGGTTTTGAACCTAACCTAACCTAACCTAACCTAACCTACCCTAACTCGATCTTTAAAATCGTTTCTGCGTTTTTCGCGAGTTTCCCTGTTTTCCTGATCAAGGACCCTGGAAACTAATTCATACGTAAAACCCCTCGGAATTTGAAAGTTAAAGCGAGCGCGGAGGCGGTCACGACGCCGAAACTTCTCCAAATCCGACGCCGACGGGGGCTCAAGCGACGCCCAGGCGCGAAGCCCGGAGAAAGTGAAAAATCCCCGAAAGCGGAGAAAGATTATCCGGTTATGACGAAACTAGCGGAGCACCCACGTTTAATTTGCTGCCGCGGAAACTTGGGCCATTACGGCGCCCCCCCCCCCCCCGGGGGGGGGGGCGGTGACAACTCGGGGACTTATCGAGTTTCCCGCAAGTTATCCCGCCGCTCGCGATGGATATTGTTTACGGCGCGGCGCGAGGAAAAAAATAAGTTGCACCCTTGCCGAAACCGCCGAGCGCATATCAAGCAGCTGCCCGCCCCTGCCGGGGGCTCGTTTAGTCGCCCTTAAACTTCGGTTATTTCTGCAATTTCGGAGTCCTCTCTCCGACGATCGACACATGTTCATGCGTGACCCTCCTTTCTTGTGATGACACCGAGTTTTGCTTGAGCAAGAGGCAAGGCATGTTGAAGGGTAAACTCTGAAACCGCCTTCTTGGCTACAATTAGAGTCCATTTATGCTGAGAGTCAAGACAATGTGAATCAATTTCTGATTGGTTCCGTATTTTAGGCCTCCACAGAGCCACAAACGGGAATAAAGATTACATTTTCACCGATTGCAAAGATTATAATGTAGAATGAACCGGGGAATAACGGGTTGGATGGTCCCATTTTTTCAATTTTTTAACAATTGTGACCACGGGTCTGAAAAAAAGGACCTCATCTTCCGGGAGAAAATTTTCCTCAATTTGTTTTAAAATGCATGAAGGGGGATGAGCTGGAAATTTTGGCACAAGTTTGATCCTGAAAGCTCAAAGATATGCGTCCTGAAGTTCTACTGAGACGAAAATTCCAAGGTTGTAGATGATATACGAGGTTTCAGTTTTTGCGAAAAGTTGTGGAAAATTTTTTCCCGGAAATAGAGTATCTTTTTCACAGAGAGCCACACCCAGGAAACCCAGCGGCCTGATTATAGAAATGGATAGACAAGGAAGACGAATTAAAAATAAAGCAATACTATTGGTGGAAGCGAGTGGTTGCGATGAACAAAGGAGGTAAGTAATAAACTAAGTAACGGCAACCCACGAGGGACCCTGTACTTAGCCCATCATTTTCCCCCTTTGTCTATTACACCCACCCATTCCGACCGGTAGGATCGCTCCATGCGTTCTATGCTTTCTTTGTCTATAGCTTTGTCTATCAATTTCAAGAATCAGCACTGGAAAAAAACACATTGGATCTAGAGTCCAGACTCTTAAAAACATCGACAAGAAAAAGTACTTTTGATTCAATCAGAATCTAGCTTAAATCAAGAACCAAGCCTCTTAGTTTAAGCGGATTTCGTTTTGATTCAAGCAAAAATCCGATTGAATCAAGAGTCCTTTTTCTTGTCAATGTTTTCAAGACTCTGGACTCCAGATCCAATGTGTTTTTTTCCAGTGCTTATAATTCGAAACGTGACGAAATAACATCAAAATTTGAAATTTTAGCCAAAAATTTCATGTCCGACCTCCTCTTTAAGCTCGTTCCACTGTGCGGCACGACGATGACCGCATTTCCTACGCTGGGGAAAAAACACTTTGGATCCAGAGTCCAGACTCTTAAAAACATCGACGAGAAAAAGTGCTCTTGATTAAATCAGAATCCAGCTTAAATCAAGAACCTAGCCTCTTAATTTAAGCGGATTTCGTTTTGATTCAAGCAAGAATCCGATCGAATCAAGAATATTTTTTCTTGTCAATGTTTTCAACAGTCTGGACTCTAGATCCAATATGTTTTTTTTCCCAGTGGCCCACAGAAAGCGCCTTCTAGGGGTAGGGCCGCGTAGCGGCCAGGGGACGTAACTCCTAGCTCCAGATACTGCTCTCCTGTTGGGTAGCTCGGGAGCTATGCCTGCTCGGAGCCATGCGAGGCCCGTGATCCCTCACTCAATTGCGAGACGAGAATTTCCCCACTTTGCTCGTCAACTCGGTGGAAGACGATAAACATCCCTCGTTTGTTCCGCGCTCGCTTGTTCCGCGAGTAACAAACTGCAACTTTTATCCCGGGCTCGGAGCAAAGTTTCGCCCGCGCTCGGAAATCTCGCCCGGCGGATTTCGCGGCGCGCGGGCGGCGCGGCGCGGCGCGGCGAGGAGACAGCGCCGAGTGCGCAGTCTACTAAATCATATTCCTTAGTCGTTATTTAACGGTTCACCAGTTTTAAATTCCGAAACCGTTCCCGGGCCCGGGCGATTGAAAGTAAAAGTTCGCCTCCCGCAACTCCGGGATAAAGTGTCTCGTTAAATTATCCCGAACGGGACTCCCTCTTCTTCTCCTCAGCGTCCTACCGTGTATCTTTTTCGTGATTATTCATTTCCGTTGTTTGCGATGAGGGTTTAGCTCGAGGCATTACCAGAATATCCGTGAAACAAAACGAGAACAAATACGGGATACACGGAAAAAAAAGGTTGTCTCGTGCAGCCGTGAAGATGGTCGATTCGACCATCTTCGAAAGCTGAAAACCGCGCCAACCAAATTGTTGGCTAGATCGACAACCAGCAGGTAGTGACGCTGCTTTCATGCCGCGCGGCTGGGTCAGCCCTGCGGAGATGGTTAGATCAACCCGAGCGCTCGGCCGCAGCGCTTAGCAATTATGTCAAAGTGACCCATTTTGAGGGCTACCATGCCCGCTTAGTTTTGCCAAAATGGACAACGGTCATTGCTACAATTTTTCGGGGCTTTTAATGGAAAATAGGGGGCCAGAAGCCCCGTAAAATAAATATCTGAGAACGCTAAATTGTAAAAATGAAAAATATGAAATTTGTCAATTTACTCAACTTATTTTACTACGATAGAATTTTTTCAACCCATTATTTGGGATTGAACCTGGACCTACCTAATCCTAACCTAACACCCTAACGATTGAGCTATGACGACCGATGATGAAGGAGCACAAAAAATCTATATTTAACCGTCAACGTCGATCTGCTTGAGTTTGATAACTGAATTGGAATCTAGATTTGTATTTGTGATCATTTGTTTCATTTCTTTAAATCGCACAGCCTGTTTTTTTTCTTTATTATACTTTTTATTTCTACTACACACGCTACAAAAAAAAATATGATCGGATTTACCAGTGTTTGGTTATTATTAACCATGCTGTCTTCTTGCTTTTTTTCCAATGAAGCTGCGCAGTTTAGTTAGTTACCAATATACCAGTATTGTAAATTACACGATACGGCTGACACCATGCTAGTGTGGCGTTTCCGACTGCGTAGTATGGTAATTTCAAGCTTCCCGAATTCCAGATGCTCCGACGAACTTTATGGATTCTAACATCCACTCAACATATATTTTTAAATATTAACTCAAATTATCAGAAACAAATTTGATATGAAAGTAGTGGATGTTTTACTTACTTTTTGATTAAAAATTCCGGTACACATACAATTACTGGCAGTTAAAGCAAATTTGACGAGAAATAGCAGATAATTGCTTCACCGATTTCAAGTAAATGATACCAAAACGAAACTTGTTTTTACCGTCAAAGAATCATTTACAGACTAAATCAGTTTCACAAAAAGTTTGATTTCATAATAAGTAGATAGATAGTTCAAAATATACCTAAAAAAATAAACTACACGCAGTACCAATTGCCACAGTTCACGGTGGGACAGAAACTGTCAAATTTTGATCAAAGCTTATATTCAACAAATATCCCAGGAAAATTTTACTCTGCATCAGAGTATTTTGATTCTCTAAAATATTAACACAAATAGATATACGAACGAAGTATTCAATAATCACTGGTCTATCATTTTCAAGGGACTTCCGTATCTTCCCGCTTTCGCAATGACTTTATACAGAACCGACACTCACTAAATAACAGAACAATTTTGCGAAACGCCCTTCAAGTTTTCAGAATTCACACATTTTGTTAGCCAGATTCATCGCAGCAACTCTTATAACCTCCAAAAAGTGGTCGATACAGGTAACTAGGAAATCTCGGAAAATATGCGTGGAAAGTTAAAACAGATAGATTTAAAGAGAAGACGGTAGCTGTAGAAACGATTCGAACACGAATTTGGGCAAATTACGCGTAAATTCACATGGATTAATATAGATAAATAAAGCCAAGCGCACAGACTCCAAACAACAACGTGATGAACTCGTAACTGAGTTACTGAGTGACAAAGGAAAAATGGCGGACCGCAGCTTAGCCAGGCGGGAACTCTCACCGCGCTGACAGTACCTGATGGTTGGGTCGCCTTTGTGATGGCCAGATCAGCTTTGTCAAGATGGTTAATCCGTCCATCTCAGCCACAGTGACATCCGCCGTAATATTCTTGCTGGCTTGGCCTACATGTGAGGGTATGATAACATACATTGCTGGTTGCACCACTAAAAGATGCAACAGTCGGATTTAATTTAGGCGTATAGGTAAATTGGATTCGTGCTTGGTCACATCGGTCAACGTGGCTGGTGAATCCAACTATTTTTGTTGGTTCTCACGGCTTTTTACTTTTCAACCATACCGCATTAGCTGTTAGAGACAACCTATTTTTTTCCGTGTATTCACGGAGCATGTTTGTAGGCTCATTTTAAAACTGCCTTGGAGATTCTTATAATTTTTATGAGAATCATGATGGTGCTGCTGATTATTTTTGTCCAAAGTACACTCTCAATCGCAAGAATATCCCTTCAGCGATTGGACCGCGTTTGGCAGAAAGTGACCAAGCCACATCAGATATTGCCAAAATTAACTGGGTAATATAATCTTTTACAGGGGAACGTTTCACTGGAAAAAAAAACACATTGGATCTTGAGTCCAGACTCTTGAAAACATTGACAAGAAAAAGAACTCTTGGTTCAATCAGATTTCAGCTTAAATCAAAAGGAAATCCGCTCAAATTAAGAGGATTGGTTCTTGATTTAAGCTTGAATCTGATTGAATCAAGAGTATTTTTTCTTGTCGATGTTTTTAAGATTCTGGACTCTAGATCCAATGTGTTTTTTTTCCAGTGTTATGCGCATTCCTTTGACAATCGATCTACGTAGAAAATTTACTGAAATTTGTGCAGGAATCCGCACAATCCTTTATAATGTAAAAAATTAAATCGCCCAATTAAATTTGGCAATTGCCGATGTGGCTTGGTTCTTTTCTACTTTACGCGGTCCGATTATTATCATTCCTCACGACACCGCGCCGAGCGGAGAGCGGACCGAGCCTTGGCGATTGAAATGCCTTCAAATATTCGTATAGGCAATCCCACGACTTACGTGCTCGAATAGTGACCCGGCCGGATTCAGGCGATGGATTTCAACTCTGAACCTTACAGATCTACTTAAAAGTCGAGAGTAAAGTAAATTCCTTGCGCGTTTCACGGATTAATGTTTTGAATACTTAAGTTTTTAAAATGAATGCCACAGAATCGTGTTTTACAAATCGCGATATCGCGATAATCGATTCAGAGTCCAGACTCTTAAAAACATCGACAAGAAGAAATACTCTTGATTCAATCAGATTTAAGCTTAAATCAAGAACCAAGCCTCTTAATTTGAGCAGATTTCCTTTTGATTTAAGCTCAAATCTGATTGAATCAAGAGTCTTCTTTCTTGTCAATGTTTTCAAGGGTCTGGACTCTTGATCCAATGTGTTTTTTTTTTTCCCAGTGCAGAAACGATATCCACATGGCGATACTCTCCCTATCAAGATATTCCAGATCTTGGGTCTGAAGGTACGGGTGGTTGCCGCCCCGGCGCGGCGCTGGCAGTCTGTTTGCTTTGTTTCGTGTTTCGGCGTGTCTTCGGAAATTTCAGCTAACCCGACCCCCGGTTCCCAGTCCCGGTCGGAGGAACAAGCGAGACGTTCCCGCGACAAGCCGCCTTTCCCGACAGCCGCTGTCTATCTCCGCAGCAGCCGGATATTGACACCCCCTCTCCGCACCCCCTCGCCCTCGCGCCCGACGAACCTCAAGTTGCTCAATTTTATAGGAAACATCCCCCCAATTTCTAGCCAATTTCCGAACTCATCCAGGTTTGTAAGTTCCGGCAAATTAAATTCAGGCATTTAAGCGTCTTGACGGATTTTAAACAATTGAGATTGAAAGGAGGGGCTGAGAGCCCAATCCCGAGAGGTAAAATGGCGAACAATGGCTCAGTTGCGCTGGTCACAGACTCGTGTTTTGATGCTTGATTCTCGCAGATTGGCTAAAATAATAAGAGCTGCCCAAACAGCAACTTTTTACGGTCAATAATAACCGAGATATCGCGTTTCATCTGAGTTTTACGTTGAGTAACCAGTGGAAATGTGTTTTCACCGACTGATGAAAGCGAGGTGGAAGAATTCAAGGGTGTCACTACCGCGGTGGATGACGTCAAAACCCCGACTTTTTAAACGGCGATGTTCTGTTAATATCGAACGCAGAAACTTGCTGTTTGGATGGAGCTTATTATTTTTAGCTAATCTGCAAGAAGCAAGCATCAAAACACGATTCTGTGACCAGCGCAACAGACCCGTTGGACCTTCGAAATTATGAGCGTAAAATAAAAAATAACTAAACTAAATAACTAAACTAAAATAAATAATATAACTAAGACTTACGTAAAGTGACCAATCCATAAATTGATAGTAAGTACACAAAAACATACCTGGAAAAAAAGGGGGAAAAAATCATTAATTTAAATACAATCAGGCCTAAATCAGATGGGCCTGCTTTTTTATTATTTTTCTTTTTGCACAACATATAATTTCAATGTTAGCTTCCGATATTTCTTTTCGTGGAAGAGAAGTTAATGAAAATTTATGCTGAGTATCTCTCTTCCGTCCTTCTTTTCTTTACATCGCTGAATAAATGCTGTGAATTATTCATTTTTATAAAAGGCGGGAAAAAAGAAACATAAGAACGGTAAGGGGGAAAAACATATATTTTCAAACTGAGAATTTGTGAATTCGTTTAATATTATACGTATATAAAAATTGAGCTTAAATTCTGATACAATGAGGCAATCTAGTCCAGATTGACCCTCAAAATTTAAAGATTATCGTTACGACTTCATTAAAAGACCTCTGACATGAATTATCCTATTTAGAAGTTTTTTTTTGTTTATTTATTTGCTCGCGCCGTGCTACTTGTAAAACAAGGCGATGGATTCAAGCATTGCCGTTCGGAAGTGGGTTAGTACTTTTTACGTTGCATACGGAGAACAACGTAGGGGTTACCTTTCGGCACTTTACTTGGGCAATCAAACTCTCCAAAATTTGTCAGTGGCGCGTACACAGTCGTTTATGCTGTTATTTATCCTCCTAGAGATTTTATGAGATACGCCGTTTTTGCCACGGGAAAAAGTATCAGAGGAAGTATTGAGCCAATTTGTTGGAGGATATGGGCATTTTCAATGAATTCAAATTCATACACCGCAACGCAACGTACCGTAACCGTAACCGTACGCAACGTACGGTTAGTACCGCAACGTTTGGGTTAGGTACCTTATTAATTGCGGCCCTACCACAGTTAATTGGAAATGCCGAGTTGGCACTGAGCCCCAACCTATTTTTTTCCATGGCCAAACAAATCAGTTTAAAACGCCTTCACTCATCCGAATATGCAGTCAACGACTGCGGTGCACGAATATTCGCCTATCCCACCGCTTCCACTGAGAGCTGTGTAACTTCACCGAAAATCTGACATACTGCCGTGCTAAGGAAGAACGTCGTATGAGCCTTCAGATGCTGCCATATTTCCTTCAATAGATACCTAATTTAATAGCAAATTGTTAAAATTTTCCCTCAATTTTCTCAGACAATTTTGTTCGCAATTCTACACTGAAAAAAATAATCGGTGGGATTTACCAGAGTTTGGGTGTTATTTACCATACTGTCTACTTGATTTTTTACACTGTGAAGCTGCAGCATAGTTACCAATATACCGGTATGGTAAATAACACGATACGGCTGACACTATGCGACACAGTGGCAGTGTGGCGTTCCCGACTGACTAGTATGGTAATTTCAAGCATCCAGATGCTGCGACAAACCTTGTAGATTCTAAAATCCACTCATCTTATATTATTAAATGCTTTTGATGAAAGTCGTGGATATTTTACTTACATCTTACTTTTAGAAATTCCGTTACATACACAATCAATGGCAGTTAAAGACAGTTTCAACGAGAAATAGCAGATAATTGCTTCACTGATTTCAAGTAAATGATACCACAACCATACTTGTTATTCGCGTTAAGGTATCATTTACAGACTAAATCAGATCCACGGAAAATTTAATTGCATATAATAAATAGATAGTTCAAAATATACCCACAAAAAGACACTACATGAAAATCCAATCGCACGGTTCACGGTGGGGCAGAAGCTGCCAAATTTTGCTTAAAGTTACAGTTAAACATCAATCCCACGCACATTTGTCTCTTCATCTGAGTATGTTGAGCTTCGAAAATTTTAACAAGAATATAGATATACCTACGAACGAAGTATTCAAAAATCACTTCTAGTCGATTATTTTCAAATTACTTCCGCACTTTTATGTTTTCGAAATGACTTTACACAGAACCGATATTCACTGGATTGCAGAACAACTTTGCGAAGGTTTTCAAATTTTCAGGATTCCTTCACTTTGCAAGCCAGATTCATTGTAGCAACTCCTAACCTCCAGAAATTGGTCGATACGAATAACGAAAAAATCTCAGAAAATGTATGTGGCAGATCAATATAGATAGATTCGAAGAGAAGACGGTAGCTTTAGGGACAATTCGAACACAAATTTGGGCAAATTACGCGTGGATTCACATGGATTAATATGGATCAATAAAACACAGCCACGGACTCCGACCCTCAACGTGATAAATTTATAACTGACAAACAGACAAACGAAAAATGGCGGACCACAGACCGCAGCGCAGTCAAGCGGGAGCTCTCACCACGCTGACTATACCAGTATGGTAAATTTAACCTACCAACACCATGACCAGTCGCATACAGATGCCTACAGATATCAAACGCAAGTGTTACCATGTTATTCCATACTTTTAACTCATCGTATGGTAAAAAATACCCAGCTGATGGTGAGAAATACCTAAACGATGGACAGACACACCTAACTGATATTTACAATCCGGGTATGGTAATTTTTATATCGAGTATGATTCTAAATTTCATCTAGATGCTTAAATCGACCATTATTTGGCTTTTTATCACCATATTTTTTTTTACTATACCATTATGGTCAATCCCACTTCCACTTTTTTTTCAGTGTACCTAAAACGTCTGAAAAGTTCAAGGAAAAATACGCATAATTTTCTTTAAAAATACACGTTTCATCCGAGGTAATTTGGCAACTCTCGAATGTTCATACGGTGTTTTTCCTCAGCACGAAAGCACAGATCTGCCGTTTCTGCTCGGCACGGCAGCGAAGTTGGATCCTGTTGCACCGCATCGCATCGCATGACTTGCACTTGAGCAGATAATGCACTTATTTCCGAGCCGCTCAACACAATACACGCATCTCTTTCATTTATTTAACTTTCCCGCGTTTTTATTTTCATGTTTAATACTTTCACCGGCGGGGTCAGCGGGCACGGCGCGGGGGGGAGGGGGGGGATGAAAATAAGCAACGCTCCCATTTAGTTGGACCAACTAGGATCGTTAATCAAAATATTGAGATAGCGCAGTTCACCCAAACAATGTTAAAAATACTGACCAACGGAAACTTTTTATCCCCCTCCCTCCCCCGGCGTGTCCCCGTGCTTACTTCCCTCGTTAGATGCTCAACGGGGAAAGGGCCGCTGGGCAGTGCGCGCGCCCTGCGTCCCCCTTGTGTCCGATTTTTCACCGTTTGAGGCGCTTCCCAGACAAATAATGAAATATATCTTCATTACGCTCCTCAGCTTTCCATCTGGCGAAACTTTTTGACCTGCCTCGCGTACCTGTTCGCCCCGCCTCTGGACAGCCGGCGACTGATCCAACATTAATTATTCCCTCTAACTTTTCGGAATTAATTTTTCGCTGCCTCGCCGACGCCAACATCGGGACTTGAGGATGTTTTTAATTTTCGGGAGAGACGGGACCGTCGGTTTTTTTTTCACTCTGCGTGCGGATGAATGCCGACTGGTATTAATCAAAGCTCGCCGTTTCGGTAGCTGGTATTTGAAGGTCATTTATCATAACCCGGAAGGACTGTGCGGAGCTCTGCGATGACAATAAAAGCAGGCCAGAGGCGAATGCAGCAATTTGGCAACACTGGAAGTCCATCATTTAAACCTTTATTAAATAATCGATTCTTGTCGGAGCATCTGGCTTCTGTATTATCGAAACGTTTCCATAGGTTTAACTGGAGAAAAACAATGTTTCCGATTTGCTGGATCCGCCAATTAAGCGGGCAAATCTGTTATCGTTCCAATAACGAAAAATAAGTGGGTGCTGGTGCTGCTGTCTTCTCTTCTTAGTGAAACTATCTTTCCTTGAACAATTTTCTAAAATAAAATAATTCGGATAGAAAACTGACGTGCTACATGGTATGAAAAAGAAATGGTCATTTTAAGTTGATATGGGAAGTAGAACGCAAAATATTCTACATGCGCGGTTAACATGTTTCGGGCAGTTTTTTTTTAGGTTTCATTGAACAAATCTTAGGGGTTGGAAATTTGCAAACTCGTTTAGTATCACACACGCGCAAACTGTCATAGTTGGACCAGTATTGCATTTAAGGTTACCGATCAAAAACCGAGAAAAGTTCAGCCGAATAACCATTTCAGCACCCCTTAGCATCTCCAACAGCACATACAGCACATCATCTGCCCTTAGATTCGTTTTAATGCATCCGCAGTAAGTCCCCAAATCGCGTAAAAAGGTCGGCAGAAAAGCCGTTCGCCCACCCCTGGGCATCTCCCAAAGGGCATAAAGTACATCGTCCAGGCGAAGAGTCGTTTAGAGGTTGCCGCTGATAGATCCCGCCCGAGTCGCGCCGGACATTCGGCCGAATGGCCGTATCCGCAACCCTGAACATCTCCAAAAGCACGCGTCGTCAAAGAATGGAGTGGATTTAAGGTTACCAATTGAATCGCGTGAAACGTTCGGCCAAACGACGGGTTTTGCACCCCTAGGAACCTCCAAAATTACATAATGTTCATCTACCGCGCAGGGAGTTGTTTTAAGATTACCACTGAGAGACCCCAAGTTCCGAAACATGTTCGGCCGAATGGCCGATTTTGCACCTCTGGGAATCTCCAAAATTACTTGATAACCATCTTCCGCGCAGAAAGTCGTTTCAAGATTACCTTTGAGAGATTTATTCCTTTTTTCTGATTTGAAGTTAGATACTCCTTTTGTTACACATTACAGCGTTACATGTGCGCCCATGTGGAATTGGAAAAAACTAAGAACATCAGCTGGGCCGTTTTAAATTGTAGAATGTGGCAGAGTCGCTAACTCGTTTCCGCTAAAATTTTAAGGAAGGCGGCCTTTGAAAAGGAAATGTTTGACTCTGTAGTTAAAATTCACGATGGATGATTCATTATGCGGCCAGGAAAGTCACACTTGACACAATTCAGCCACGTGCTACTCTGCTGTCTCTCCAGCGCAACCATTTCTCGGCCTTCAACTCTAACACAGCCAGCAGTGCATTTTAGGCAGATTAGTCGCGGATTATCATGGATACTGCCGTGCTATGGAAGAACGCCTTATGAACATTCAATAGTCGCCAAATTTCCTTCACTAAAACGTTTTTTATTGAGAAAATTTATGAATATTTTTCCCTGAAATTTTCAGGAACTTTGGGTAAAATTGCAAACAAAATTATCGGAAAAATTGGAAGGAAAATACTCATAATTTTCCCGGGAAAGTCTTGTTTCAGCAAAGCAAATTTGGAAACACCTGAAGTTACATACTGCGTTTTTCTTCAGCACGGCAGGATATTCGATGGGTTTTGTAGCAAATTGGCAACACCGACGGAGGCCATATGTAAAAGAGGAAAATGAGAGCTGTCAGCGACGATAACTTGGAGCGGCGGCGGGAGAAAACTAAATTAGACTCGAAAAAAAGGGGCGACTTCGCCGAGAGGCCGTGCGTCGGGCCGCCGAAATAACAACGGACTGCTAAGTTGATTTCCGAGTCCGGGCGCTGGGCCGCTTGTTACCCCGCGCCGAAACAGGGACGCAAACAACACAAAACGAGCTTGGACGTTTATCTTTTTTCGGGGCTTTATTTATCGGTCGGTCGCCGGGAAAAAGTTCAAAGGGCCGCGCACCGCTGAGCAACAGCCGAAAAGACTCCACCCGCGTGTTTCGGCTATTCCCCCGCGTGGCACAGTGGGCCGAGTCAATCGGAGAGGTCGGACATGGAATTTTTGAATAAAACTGCAAATTTTGATGTTTACTTCGTCACATTTTAAATTTCAAGGGGTGCTTCCAGAGGAAAATTCCACGAGAAAACCAATGGAACCACATTTGGAACCTCAACGGTGTTATAAGCGTTTAAAGTTTCCAAATTATGTCCGACCTCTCAAATTGACTCGATCCACTGTGCGTGAATGAAATGACCGCGGCTACGGTGTCAATATTGGACCACGTTTAGCAGAAAGGATCCAAGCCACATCAGCTATTGACAAATTTGACAAGGCATTTTAATTTTTTACGAGAGAACGTTTGTGCGGATTCCTTTGAAAATGTTGAGGAATTTGCTTCGTACTATGCAAAAGATTCAGTAAAATTTGCACACAAATCCGCACAACCGTTTTCTTGAAAAAATTAAATTTCCCAATTAAATTTGGCAATAGCTGATGTGGCTTGGCTCCTTTCTACGTAAAGCGTTCCAACTGTCTTTGGCAATTTTGCATTCGAGCGGCTCCTATTTTAGGGGAAAAGATTTTACCGAAACCTCAGAGTTTGACGGTAAAGAATCACTTAATCCTAGTTCAAAATAATCAAGTTCTTCGATTTTTCGAAAAAGAAGAGTAAAAATAAGATGATGGAAATTTACTCTTCTTCCTATTATACTTCTATTTAACCTCCTCTCACTTCTGTTTCTTCCTGTCCTACTCCTTTATCTTCTTCCTATTCTTTTTCTTCCCCTTTTTTTCAAAATGAGGGTTATTTTTGTCAAATCGGGGTGAAAATAAAAACTTTTATTTTGGATGTTACTGTCTTTGCAAAATAAATTTACTGCGTTAAGTTCATTTTTATATTAATAAAGAGGGGGAAATTCCATTTTATCTGACATGTGAGGGCTCTAAACACGGCCGATTAAAAACGTACATAAATTTTTGAAAGAAAATGTATTAACCAGTCTACATTCCTTCAACTTCATACACCTTTCAACCAGTCTAACATTTTTTGGCGTATTTTGGTTTCAAAACG